>NC_140579.1:873850323-874575323 GCF_964204655.1 Triturus cristatus | reverse complement strand
CAATCACAATGCTGCCATTGCAGCGCTGTGATTGGCTTAGGGGAGCAAGGGAGGCTGCCTAAAACCCAGGAGAAGCAGGAGGCAAGGAGCTGAGGCACCAGCGCATGATGGTGGAACTTGTGGAAGGTAAGGTTTTTTTTTTTTATTTATGGCCACTTAACCTCCCACCGCGTGAACTCACCCATCCGTTTTGCCGGCCGCTACTGGTCAGAGGGAAGGCTGAGCGATGCAACGAGTCTAGATTGGATTCTGACCAGCGCTTGATTTTAGAGATCTGCTCGCTGTGCAAGGTAGTCGCCAGGAAAATAAAATAGCCCCCACTGCACTACGAAAGTGAGGAAAGTGAGCGATTTTGACCCGCCCCATTAAGTGGGACTCGTACACGTCCATTTTTCAATTGTTTAAATTCACGAGTACAAGAGAGAGGTTTTTAGAACGGCGGGGCAGGCATTGGCCACGCCAAAGGTATGGCGGTCGAGCCGGCCCCCTCCGCGACGGTGGTGGGGTGGGGATGGGGGCGTGCCTTTCGCGCACCCTAGTGACGCGGCGGCCTCCCCCCAACCTCCCCTCTACCCTAATAGGTCCCGGGCGTGGGCGCGACCCGGAAGTGATTGGAATCACTTCCGGGTTGCGCCGATGGGCTAACGTCGGTTCGGGGGTATAAAGGGCTGGGGAGCCCAGGAAACCGCCTCTTGGTTCCTGGCTCCCCAGCTTGCCCCCGCACACATGCCTCGCTAGGAGGCGTTAACCTTTGTTTTGTTTTCTTCTTCCCCTCCAGGTCGTCGTGTGGCGAGGACGGGCACCGGACAGCAATCGGCAATCGGCCTGAAGTCCGACGATCGCTGGAAGCCGTCGATCGCTGTCGGGCGGTTTCGCGGGGGACGGCAGTGAAGCTGCGAGAGGTGTCCGTCGGTGGCTGCTTCGACGTCGACACAGTGGGCGTCAAAAATCGCATCGGAAGAGTTGCGGCGCGCACGGAGCGGATCGGAGGTCGAGGGCAGGAGCTCCACGAGCAGGTACCCGGCGGGGGTTTGTGCATAACCCCTCCTTCAAGCTCCTGATCCACGCACACAAGGCACTCCACAAAACCAGCCCAGCCTATCTCAACAGTCGACTCTCCTTCTACGTACCCAACAGGAAACTCCGCTCCGCTGACCACGCCCTGGCCACGGTCCCACGCATCCGGAGAACTACTTCCGGAGGCAGATCCTTCTCCCATCGCGCCGCCAAGACCTGGAACACCCTCCCCCTCTACCTGCGACAAACCGAAGACCTGCTAAACTTCAGGAGACAACTCAGGACCTGGCTCTTCGACCAATAGCAGCAGCTGCCCCCCCCCCCCAGCGCCTTGAAACCCTCACGGGTATGTAGTGCGCTTTACAAATTATGTGATTGATTGATTGATTGATTGATGGCTGACTGACCAAGTGTTCTGCAGACATGAGTGAGATGTGTGGGGAATATGTTTGGCACAGTTGGGCTTCCACAGGAGTTGGGTCCCCTCAAGCAAGTGTGTTGTCCAGTGACATGTCCTGGGCCCATGGTGTGTGTTGTATGAGCATGTGTGTGTGTCCACATCCCTGCTCATACACAGACAGTGTTCCCTTGATATGTTCCTGGGTGCTGAGTGGTACTGGGTTCATCCCACTACTTTTCCAATGGGCTACCAGATGTGTGGGTGCATGACACACTACTGTTAATTGGTGTATCATCATTGGGATTTGTCAGTTCTGAGTGGTGATGATGTTGTCAGACACAGATGTGACACAGTCAGGGTTCCCCAAGGCACCTGTTTATTTGCTAAATCATGTAGTTGTCCCTGGGCGGTACCTTTCAGTGATTGAGACATTTGTATTTGTGTGTGACTGCTCCCACTAGTCGGGTTCATGGCTGCGATGCTGGCAGGTGTCAGCATGTGTGCCTTGTGGTTCTCCTTGGCTTCTGCATTGTCCTGGGACTGTGGCAGGGATTCTGAAAGTTACATGAGCTTTGAGGTCCTGGCCATGTACCGCATACTGTGCAGTATGTCTGTCATTCCCCAGGGTTGTAAACGGTCCTTGTGTGACGTGTCTGTGCACCTTAGTTCCTCCCAACATTACTGTGTTTGTCATGGGTGCATGTGCAATGTCACCTGTCCATGTGGGCTTCACAGATACACATTGTTGCAGTTCAGGGTGTGTGGTGTTGAGGGTGGACTGATGTAAATGTTTGCATGGATGGTCCTCTAGCTCCCATTTGTCCATGGATGAGGGGCCATGCTGAGTGATTTGTGTTTGTGTATGTGTGATGTACATTTGTGGCACAGGACACATGTCTGGGTTTCCCAGTTTGTACGACATCTGCCTTTGTCATCACAGTGAAGGTGTCATGCATGCTTGTGTCACCCCAATGTCTGGTCCCTGGGGGTAGTGGTGTTGTGTGTCAGTCTCTTGCTGTGTAAGTTTGTGTTCATTCCAGCTTGTGTCACATGTGTCTGTTGTGCTCCCTCTCATCTCCCAATGCCTGATTGCCCACTGAGGGTGTCCCAATGATGGTTTACTTTTGTGTGGCACCGTGTCCACATCTGTGTCACTGTGGTTCATCCCCCCTCATGTGTTGTGTTGTTGCCTGGGGATACTGTGACACACACACGCATGCTGTGTCAGATATGCAGTGTGAAGTTGCATGTTTGTGTTTGTGTGAGGTTGCATGCTTGGTGATGGTCACTTCTGCTCCTGTGTTATTGTACACTGTATGCATTGTCAGCCCCCATGTGTGGTGCTTGTCTGCACATGGCCGAGAGTGTGTTATGTTTTCACAGCACGGTTAGCCTCACCATATCTCTGTGGGAAGGGGACACAACCACTAGTTTGCCCCAGAAGTGTTTAATGTGTTGGGAGCAGGGATCATACATGCTGTTTGTTATTTGCAGCTTTGACAATGATGACACTTACCTTTTGGTCACTGTGATGAGGGGGGGTTTAGTTCCCATCACCACAATGCTCAACATCTGCTGCATTTTGGAAGCCCCCACTTAACTTCTGTTCTACACAGTGAATGGGTGTTCTTTTTACATTGCCACAGTGCTATGGTGATGCTTGCCTTGTGTATGTCACACTCATGTGTTGGTCACACATGTGCGGTTACTTACATTGTATGTTCGTAGTCATAATCACTGTTGTGGGCATTTGTCACAGACTACACACTGTTGTCATGATGTTAGGGGGGGGATGTATTTTGCTGGCATACCTGATGTTAGAGTATGCTGGATGTGTTGCGCATCACCCATCCTATGGTTGGGGGTGACAGTAGTGATGGGCAACATAAGCCCTATGGCTGGGGGTGGCAGTAGTGATGGGCAACAGGTCCCCTATGGGTGTGGGTGGCAGGGGTGATGGGCAACATATGCCCTATGGATGGGGGTGGCAGTAGTGATGGGCAACAGGTCCCCTATGGGTGGGGTGGCAGTAGTGATGGGGAACATAAGCCCTATGGCTGGGGGTGGCAGTAGTGATGGGCAACAGGTCCCCTATGGCTGGGGTTGGCAGGGGTGATGGGCAACAGGTCCCCTATGGCTGGGGGTGGCAGGGGTGATGGGCAACAGGTCCCCTATGGGTGGGGGTGGCAGTAGTGATGGGCAACATAAGCCCTATGGCTGGGGGTGGCAGTAGTGATGGGCAACAGGTCCCCTATGGCTGGGGGTGGCAGGGGTGATGGGCAACAGGTCCCCTATGGCTGGGGGTGGCAGGGGTGATGGGCAACAGGTCCCCTGTGGGTGGGGGCGGCAGTAGTGATGGGCAACATAAGCCCTAAGGGTGGGGGTGGCAGTAGTGATGGGCAACAGGTCCCCTATGGGTGGGGGTGGCAGTAGTGATGGGCAACATAGTCCCTATGGCTGGGGGTGGCAGTAGTAATGGGCAACATAAGCCCTATGGGTGGGGGTGGCAGTAGTGATGGCCAACAGTCCCCTATGGCTGGGGGTGGCAGTAGTGATGGGCAACAGGTCCCCTATGGGTGTTGGTGGCAGGGTTGATGGGCAACATAAGCCCTATGGCTGGGGTGGCAGAGGTGATGGGCAACAGGTCCCCTATGGGTGTGGGTGGCAGGGGTGATGGGCAACATATGCCCTATGGGTGGGGGTGGCAGTAGTGATGGGCAACAGGTCCCCTATGGGTGTGGGTGGCAGTGGTGATGGGCAACATAGTCCCTATGGCTGGGGGTGGCAGTAGTGATGGGCAACAGTTCCCCTATGGGTGTGGGTGGCAGTGGTGATGGGTAACATACGCCCTATGGCTGGGGGTGGCAGGGGTGATGGGCAACATGTGCCCTACGGCTGGGGGTGGCAGTAGTGATGGGCAACAGGTCCCCTATGGGTGTGGGTGGCAGTAGTTCTGGGCAACATATGCCCTATGGGTGGGGGTGGCAGTAGTGATGGGCAACAGGTCCCCTATGGGTGGGGGTGGCAGTAGTGATGGGCAACATAAGCCCTATGGCTGGGGGTGGCAGTAGTGATGGGCAACATAGTCCCTATGGCTGGGGGTGGCAGTAGTGATGGGCAACATAAGCCCTATGGGTGGGGGTGGCAGTAGTGATGGGAAACAGGTCCCCTATGGCTGGGGGTGGCAGTAGTGATGGGGAACAGGTCCCCTATGGCTGGGGCTGGCAGTAATGATGGGCAACAGGTCCCCTATGGGTGTGGGTGGCAGGGGTGATGGGCAACATAAGCCCTATGGCTGGGGGTGGCAGGGGTGATGGGCAACAGGTCCCCTATGGGTGTGGGTGGCAGGGGTGATGGGCAACATAGTCCCTATGGGTGGGGGTGGCAGTAGTGATGGGCAACATATGCCCTATGGGTAGGGTGACAGTAGTGATGGGCAACAGGTCCCATATGGGTGGGGGTGCCAGTAATGATGGGAAACATAGTCCCTATGGCTGGGGGTGGCAGTAGTGATGAGCAACATAGTCCCTATGGGTGGGGGTGGCAGTAGTGATGGGCAACAGGTCCCCTATATCTGGGTGTGTTAGTGGTGCTGGCCATGCAACCCCTATGTTGGGCTGTTGTTAGTGGCCAGGATGTGGATCCCCTGTGTGTGTTTGCCATTTTGTGGATATGTGTCGTTTGTTTATGCGGTAGGTGTCTGACTTACCACCAGCCACGGTCCGTGGAGGGAGTTCCGTGGGGCGGAAAGGCGGGGTGGGGGAGGGGCAGGGTGGGGGGTACTAAACACCGGAATTTGGATAATTGGAGGTAAGTAAACAATTAAATAAATAAAACGAATTTCGTAGCGCGTGTTGCATCACAAAATGCGATGCAGCGCGCGCTATGAAATTCGTTCCCTACTGTTGCACTGACTGGAGTAGGAATAGTACATTTCATCCATCCGCTATCCAACACTTTCCCATCTGTTGCACTCACTGGAGTGGGATATAGTCATTTTTACCCCTTCGCTATCAAACACTTTCTCTACTGTTGCACTCACTGGAGTGAGAATAGTACATTTTACCCCTCCACCATCCAACATTTTCCCTACTGTTGCACTGAATGGAGTGGGAATAGTAAATTGTATCCCTCCGCTATCAAACACTTTTACTACTGTTGCACTCATTGGAGTGGGAATAGTAATTTTTATTCCTCAGCAATCCAACACTTTCCCTACTGTTGCACTCTTTGGAATGGGAATAGTCATTTTTACCCATCCGCAATCCAGAACTTTCCCTACTGTTGCACTGACTGGAGTGGGAATATTACATTTTGCCCCTTTGCTCTTTAACAGTTTCCTTGGTGTTGTATTGCCTGAAATGGGTGCAGTAAATATTTTCTATATGTAATTTATCTTTTAGTACAGTTGCATTTGTTGGAGGGAGATTTGTACATTTTATTTTTATCCAGTCTTAATATTTATGTGTTGTGCTAAATGGGAGTGGTAAATTGTTTATGTATTTACTTTAATAGTTTAATACTTTAAGATGTAGTGGGAATAGAATGTGTATTAAATGTTATAATTAATTTTGTATTGTTATAATTTATATTATTATGTTTTGGTTATTTTAAATTATAATATTTTTAATTATTAATATTTGTTAATTGGAAAATAATGTTTACTAAGTTTAAAGATTTATAAATAGTTTAATTTGTAATATAATTAGAATGTTTGTAATTAGATTTTATGTTGTTGATATATATATATATATATATCAACAAAAGCTCGCCCTACGCCTCCATGCCACTCCGCTGGAACAAAGCGAGAAAGGACCCAGATAGGTGCTTGATTAGTTTATTGTTACAAGCAACATTCCACCATGACGCGTTGCGGCACCTCCTCTGCCTTGATCACATGACAGCGCTTACACGGAAGGATTTCATTTTTAAAGTGAAATTGTAAGGTCACATGGTGCAATGGACATAGAAAACAGAAATATGTAATTACAACAGTATGTAACTCGAAAAAGAGACACCAGGCTTTACAATTCTGTCGCTGAATGCCTGCCATTTTATGGTATCCTAATTGTTATGTCAGCTATTAAAATAATATTTCAGGGTGCCATACGTGAAGAGTCTCTTAAGAAGTTAATTAATGGCATGAATGCCAGAGACATACGAGTTTCCATATGTTAACGTACATTGCAGAAAATATTTACATGGGACCTATGTGATAAAATAATTATAACCGTGCATCCAATAAAATTGTAAAAGAAAGTTAAGAACTAGTTAAAGAACCGGTGTTAAAGTGTAAAGTGTCAGTGCATAAAAAGTAAATAAAAGTTATATAAAGGGACTGGTTGTTAATATGTAACCTCCCAGTGTATATAAATATAATGGTAACAAGGATGGTTCTAGTGTCACATTATATTATATTTATTTGTTATGTTTTTCTATAATTTTAAAAATATAAAATACATTAAAACTATTAGTTTAATAATTGTTTTAAAGTAAATATATTTATATATATATATTAATTATAATATATGTGTGTTTAACCTTTTTAGATTGTTTATTTGTTATATCTTTTTAAATGTTAAAATGTATATTAAGGGCCCGATTCCGATCCCTACGGCCGGCACGCGTTCGTAGAGCTTTCCGAGCGACTCGGGCTCCTGGGCTCCGAGCGACAGTGTACTGCGGTGATGGACTCGGGTAGCTCAGAGCCCCATTGAAGTCTATGGGAGCCTGGTGTCCGTTGTGTACATAGGCTCCCAAAAACAATAAGCGCACATCTCGGACAAGAGCGCCCCCTGTCGAGGGGACGCCTCGGTCCCGCCCGCATCGTGCATGCATGTGTGGGGGGACACGGGTGAAGGAGGGCCTGCTACGGACCCCCAAAGTCCGCTTCCCGGAGCTTTTTCGAGTCAGAGGCAACGACTCGATCCAGCTGCTCGGCGCGCGCATCATACTTGGTCATCCGGGAATCCACCCCGTTGCACTGTGCGTATCGGCCATGGTGGAGTCGTCCGGAGGAGATCGCCGTCGCTCGTAGTGCGAGGTGATTATCACATCGTACTTGCTCGTACAGCTGTACGAGTCACACGGAAATCGCGCGTACGACTTGGACTCGCTACTGACAGATGCTGTCAGGAGCGCTTCCGAGCGATATCGGAATCTGGCCCTAAATGTAATGTATTTTTTTTTAATTAATGTTAGTATTTAATAAATATATATATATATATATATATATATTGAACGCCGAAAGGCCTGAACTCGCTGCATACCCGCGGCGTTAGTCTGGAATAGCTCTAGGCTTATCTTATGAAATATGGCTATCTGAAAGATAAACACAGCCATGAGAGTTCTGTGCAACTGGCAGAAGCTATAAGATAAATAGGGTGCCGCTCGTCGGACTAGGCTGGTGGTCATTCTGAAGCTGCTGTTTCCCCCTGCCTGGGACTGCTGAACTCAACGGACTTTGCACTTTGGGAGGTTGCTGTGCAACATCGCTACTCCGGGACTGCGAGGACCAGGGTGCTCGCTGCTGCCTTGATCCAGCACACCTGTGTCCTCTTCCCGGCCCCTCCCCCATCCAGTTCATTACCTCTCGCGGCCCCCGCTTCGCGGGTGCCGCTCGTCGGACTAGGCTGGTGGTCATTCTGAAGCTGCTGTTTCCCCCTGCCTGGGACTGCTGAACTCAACGGACTTTGCACTTTGGGAGGTTGCTGTGCAACATCGCTACTCCGGGACTGCGAGGACCAGGGTGCTCGCTGCTGCCTTGATCCAGCACACCTGTGTCCTCTTCCCGGCCCCTCCCCCTTTTCCAACACTCGAGCAGCTTAAGAGCCCCGCCCCTACGCGCCAGTGGTACGCGCCCGGAGCGAAGACCGGGCAAAGAGTGGGCCGTTTGAGGCCGTTCGAGGACAGGAGAGGCAGGGACAGGGCTCACCTTCCTAGGCCCTCACCTCTATTGTATTAATGGCGTCTGCGAGAGAAACTCGGAGTAAAACAACGCAGGCTGCTGTTAAGCCCACAGGTACTTTGGACTTATACTTTGCAAAGGCAGGCTCTCTATTGGTTGACGACATAACTACCCTAGAGAAGCGCATTTCCCTTGAAATAGATTGGATTAGAAGATCGTCTCTAGGCCCCCTCAGACAGGCTACCTCCCCGCCACAAATGTCAGAACATGTCGAACCCGCTACGGGGGGGGCTGCCCGGCTCCTCGACATTACTGAACCCAAACAATACGTCTAATATAGACTGTGACATTTCCACCTCATTTGATTTTACCGCACTATCCCTCCTGCCCCCAAGGCTTTCTACTGCCTCGTTAACACGCAAATCAAATATAGCCCCTGAGATACCTACGAACATTAGTACTACCCCTACTTCACATATCACTCAGGGGAACCGTGAGGGAGCAATACCCAAGAAGAAGGGAAGGGCTCAAACTGTAGGGGGGCGTAGGCCGAAAATCTTAAAGCACGCTCCTAGGGGAAAAACAACTCCTCCGACAGCGGGACGAGGGGGAGTGGCTTTACCCCCAACCCAGACTAACAGACCTGTGAGTCCAAAAATTGCTGTGCGGAAGGAGGGCTTCTCACTTGCCGACATAAAATCTCTCATGAGTGAAATGCTCACCCCCATAATAGATCGCCTTGCATAATTGGAATCATCCATACAAAATTTACAATATGGATTGGTCCAGTTAGGGGACACATTTAAATCAACCAAAGTAGTCACAAAGCCCGCAGACGCACCACTATCTAGGGATAGCCCTGGCCCACAACTCCTTCCCCACTTACATCTGCCCAGATTGATTGAATCTCCAATACCTGGGCCTAAGATCCCCTCACGGAATATTATTCCCAACCCCCCAGACATTCCACTACTATCTCCATCACGGGTGCAGGGACAAGACAGTAGACATAGATTAGTTAATCTACCACCTGAGTCAGCCGCCTACACAGTTATCCTAACGGGTATCCCGGAATTAAAACCATCGACCAGTGAACCATTGGTGGCTTTAAAAAACAAAGTCATTCATTGGCTTTCCAAGAACAGGCCTCTACCTGAGGGTGTTAATAGCGAGGTTCTCATGGTCAGGAGACTCCCGTGGCTGGGAAACACCAAAAAAACTATTACGGGTGACTGTGTATTGATTAATTTTAGGGATCCCCGCACAGTTTCTCATATATGTAGCTGGCCATATCTAACATCGGGATCTCTTATCCAATCTCTTCCACTTTCCTTCTTTTACCCTCCCACAATATCTGCACACGCTGAGGATGGATGGGACTTAGTATCCAGGAGAAATGGGATAAGGGCTTCACTGGCGGACAGGGAACGCTGGCAGAAAGGATGCCCCAGACGCGACCAAGTCCCCACCCACAATCGTTTCTCTATCCTAGATATGGTGGATTGACCGTTTGGGTTGGTGGGCGGTGGAGCTTTGAACAAAAGCAAGAATAGTCAACCAGTACCTCTCAGGGAGAAGGAACACCCGCGTCACTTCCAAGTTACAGAAGAGGGTGGTTTAGAGGTGGCCCTTCTTCCTAGGAGTACTCCACCTCGGAGGGCTATCCAGGGAATTGACTACGGCCCAACCCCCCCCCCCCCCCGGAGGTTGGAGCTGGAAGTGGTCCCCTCCCCAAGCCCACCCCTTGTGGTACCAACTCTTCCCCCCTTAAGATACTATCATGGAATATTGCGGGGCTCTCCAACAAATTGAATAATCCGTCCTGGTGTTCCTTTATTGAGCAGAAAGACATCTGTCTCTTACAAGAGACTTGGGCTAGAGAAAACATCGCTCATAAGGGGTATGCATCCTTTTCTACACATGCAACGTGGGGGGGTAGAGGGCGTCCCTCAGGCGGCCTTACAACATGGGTGGCCACCGACTTAGGCTGCAGGGCGGATGTATTACCCACTAATTCAGCAGATATTCTTGCTGTGCTGCTGGAGTGGCCGAATATCGGCAGCCTTCTGTTGATTAATATCTACTCACGGCCAACAAATATCACCCAGGAGTCTCCCACCATAACGGAGCTCGCTTTGGTTGTGAAGGATATACCACAGGGCACCGCCTATCTCATAGGAGGGGATTTTAACTGCCACTACGAGCCCCTCCCTGGCTTTATGGAAGGCTTGGCCACGGAGGAGGATCTCCTTTGGCACATTCCCCCCACACAGGCTCCGGCCCCAAAGATATGGTCCCCCTTGGCTCTGCAAATTAATTCCCTTTTGCTGAAATACGGACTACGTGCCTGTAATGGCAGGTCTAAGTCTGATACCATGGCAAGATGCACATTTAACAGAATGGGCAGCGAGTCCAGACTGGACTACGTATTAGTCCCGGTGTCTTCTTGGCCTTTTGTTGAAGATTTTTGGGTCACATTCAGGAACGATAGCGACCACAACGCCCTTGAATTAAGCTATAGTCATCCCGGCTCCCCAGTTAGGGGAAATCAAATGGCCGATTCTACGGATTGTCGGGGACTCGAGTCTAATAGACGCAGAATAAAGTGGGAGCATTTATCCTCCCATCCGGATAAGATTCATAATTTATATGCTCAAACACTGCCTCTTCTCGAGAAGCTTCAGGTGTTAGCCGAGAAAGCCACCAGCGAGGATATTCACTCCGACCTGGGACAGCTACATGCCGACCTCCTTAAAATAGTCTCTGAATTTTAAACCAAACCAATAACCAGGACTAATAGGAAAACTCTCGGTCCATCCTGGTACAACGGCGCTTGCCGTAAGGCAAAAGCCGACCTTCTGGAATCAATCAAGGAAGGAAGGGGTGCCGTGGACATTAGGGCCAGACGGAGTGTCTATAAGTCCTTGATCTTAAATGCCAAAAGTGAATGGGAACATGACAAATGGACTAAACTTACTAACTTCCTGGCCCGTGCAGACTCGCGCAAATTTTGGCGCTGTGTCAACACGGGTTCTGAGGAACTGCTACCTGCCTTAGAACCTAATATCTCAGCTAAGGTGTGGGAGGACCATTTCCAGTCTCTTTATAAACTACCAGAGGATGTTGAGGAAAGTTTTAGCTTTCCCCACTGCCCCCGTGAGACGGGCGAACCATTCACATTAAAGGAGGTACGAGCCGCTTTGACTGGTCTCGCCACAGGAAAGGCACCTGGCTTAGATGGTCTTCCGGGCGACCTGTTCAAGCAGGAGCCAGACGTTTGGACCCCCTATTTCTTGACTCTCTATAACGCCATCCTAGCGGGCATGGCTATTCCGGGTACTTGGCTGGGGGCAGAGATTGTCCCAATTTTTAAAAAGGGTTCGCCTCTGCTCCCAGCCAATTATAGACCCATTAGCCTAATAGATGTACCGCAGAAGATTTTTGGCAGGCTCATTCTAAATCGCCTCCAGGATTGGATCGAAGAAACAGCGATTATGAGCCCCTACCAAGCGGGATTCCAACGAGGTATTTCCACTACCGACCAAATTTTCCGCTTAAATCTTTTATACTGGAAGACGGTGCTGATTGAGGGTGGCAGTCTCTACACAGTTTTTGTGGATCTTCGTGCCGCCTTCGATCTGGTGCCTAGAGATAAGTTATGGTCGGTGTTAATGAAGATGGGGGTCCCCGTGGATATTCTCTCAATTTTGAGAAGGCTCCACCAGGGGAACTATGCCAAAGTAAGGTGTGGACGGGATGGTACTTTGTCCGACGCTTTCCCTGTCGATAGGGGGGTCAGGCAGGGATGTGTCCTCGCCCCGACCCTTTTTTGTCTTTTTGTCAATGGGGTCGTAGATCATCTTTGCACCCTGATTGACATTGATGCCCCCAAGTTGGATGGCAGCAGGGTTCCTGCAATCTTGTTTGCGGACGATACCCTGCTGCTCTCCAAATCCCCTATGGGCCTCCAACGGGTTTTGGATGGCTTCGTAGGTTTTTGTGAGGAACGTGGGTTGGAGATCAATGCTGCTAAAACGAAATTTATGATCTTCAACCCCCCCCCGATCACACGTGCGTGCCCTAGTATTGGGTCCTCTAGGTTGGAGAGGGTCTTTACCTTTGAATATCTGGGTATAGTTATTAACGAGCGCATGACTTGGGAATCTCACAAATTAAGGGCTAATATGAAACTGACTCAGTTGGTGGGAGGAATTGGCAGGCTGACAAAAGGCCTCACATATAGGCCCCTAGGCCCACGTATACAAATATACAAGGTCCAGGCTAGGGGGGCAATTATTTATGGTGCAGATATTTGGGGACACACGTCTTCACAGAAGCTCCAGGTAACGGAGAATACTTTTCTCAGGCAGCTGACAGCGTTACCTGCTAGTACCCCTCTTCTGCCTCTTAGACTAGATTTGGGCTTAAGACCGATTTCAGTGGAGCTGGGCTTAAAACCCCTAACTTTATGGTGTAAGATATGGTCTTCCCCTGAACTTTCTAAATACAGATCAGAGCTGCAAGAGATTCTGCGCCTCCGTAACAATACACAAATACCTTGGTTAAGTTACATAAAGCATACTTGTGAGACACTGGATCGACCAGACTTATGGCATGATCCCGAGGCTGCATGCCTCAGGGACTCACGTAAACTCATCACGAAGGCTTTTCGTGAGCATCATTTGCAAGATGCTATAAGGAACGCGAGGGAGGGCTCTCACACTGCCTACTTCCTGGCTTTCAAAGACTTTTACCACCTTGAGTCGACTTATAATGATATGGGTCCCACTCTCACAAGAAAGCTTTATATGCAATGGCGCTATAATACTCTCCCCCTGAGGGCATTTACTGCTCTTTGGCCACATTCAGAACATACGGCCTTATGCCCCTTTTGCAAGCAGACACAAGAGACTGACTTGCATGTTATATTTTTTTGCCCGGTATACAGAAGAGCAAGAAAGTACTGGCTTTGTCCACTACTTAGAAACATGGGATTTAACCAATACTCCCCCGCTTTTAGATTACTTAAGTCTGACATTTCGCCCCCAATTGCATTTGCGGTTGCCAAATTTTTAACGTCCATGTGGTTTACACGATTACGCCTTCTTAAAACCATATCAAGTAATGATGTTTTATCGAGCTAATATCTTTATTACAACTGTGTAATGCTTTTATACTGTAATGTGTTTTGTATTATGATGTACTCTTTTATGGTCTCAATGACCGAAATAAAGATACTTGATGATGATGATGATATATATATATATATATATATGTATATTACCTACTGGCGATAGCCAGTAGGTAGTTATAGTTAGGACCACGTTTCCATAGGAAAACCTCAACATTCTATTTTGAATAACTTTGGCGCCGGTCGACGAATCCTCGCAAATTTTTCAAAATAGGTGGGGCGCTACGCTCCGCTCCTACCCTGAAAGTCTCGGGGGGATCCGTCAAGCGGGGGCTGAGATAAAAGGGGGGTCCCAAAACGCGTTTTTCCCATGCATTTTTCCATAGGACCTTTAGAACGAGCTACAGCCCGAACGGCTGAACAGAATTACTCAAAATTTGGCAGAGAGGTAGTCCCTAGGTCAAGGAAGTGCCTTTTGTAGGTTTGGTGTAAATCTGTTCAGTAGATTCTGAGAAAATAGCCTTTAAATCAATATATATATCTGAGCCAGCTTACGGTACGCTTACCGTACGCTTACGGTAAGCGTACGGTGGCGTGCGCGAGCGCGATTCTGATTGGCTCTTAGATCTTAGTAAACATTCGAATCGGCCGAAACCAGGAAGCGGCGGCCGCCATTTTGTCTCTCGCACTGAGAGTGATTTTTAAAATATCAAGCCCAAAAACATGTAAAGGGGCTGTTTTGACAACTCCCTCCCACATAGTCATGTTGAGGGAGTCCCCAAACATCCCCCAAGTGCAAAAACGGTTTTATTTTTTTTTCGGCAATTTCGCGGGGTACGCTTACCGTACGCTTACCGTAAGCGTACGGTAAAAAAATAAAAATAAAAAAAACACTATCCACACTTACCCCACCCCCTGTGCTTTTGGTGGCCGAAGGCCACCAAAAGCACCGGGCTTATGTTAAGGGCAAAAAACACTATCCACACTTACCCCACCCCCTGTGCTTTTGGTGGCCGAAGGCCACCAAATGTACAGGGCTTATTATAAGGGAAAAAAACTTAGCATTTAAAAAACCGTACTAATTCACTGAAAAAACCATAGGTTTCACACACGTTATAGTTAGGAATTAGCATTTAAAAAACCTTGCAAATTCACTGAAAAAACCATAGGTTTCACACATGTTATAGTTAGCGGAAATTTTACTGATAAAAAACCAGTGAAATTCCCCCGTTATAGTTAGCGCAGGCAACTATAACTCACGCGACTGCAATCTTCTGCTGATGACATATGTGTCTTTATGAAAAAAAAATATTTGTAATATATGTATAGCTAAAAATGTATGGAAGAAGACATGGGCAAATAAGTGTCTAAATACAGTATTAGCATCAGCAGAGGATTGCAGTCGCGTGAGTTATAGTTGCCTGCGCTAACTATAACGGGGGAATTTCACTGGTTTTTTATCAGTAAAATTTCCGCTAACTATAACATGTGTGAAACCTATGGTTTTTTCAGTGAATATATATATATATATAGATATATTCACTGAAAAAGCCATAGGTTCAGGCACGTTATAGTTAGGAATTAGCATTTAAAAAACCTTAGACATTCACTAAAAAAACCATATGGTTTCAGGGGCGTTATAGTTAGCTGGACTTTTCACTCGTACAAAACCATTGAAATTCCCCCGTTATAGTTAGTTCAGCTAACTATAACTCGCGCGCCCGCAATGCACTGCTGATGACGTCACATATTGCATCACTCATGACATGGTCAGTGACATCACTCATGACATCACTGATGACATCTCAAATGACATCACTGATGACATCATCCAGTGAATGTGTGTTTTTCTGACAATTACATATGTTTTATATATGTATATCTCAAGGTCGATGGAAGAATAAATCGGTATATAAGTGTCTAAATGGATGATTTGTTTTTGAAAAATTGATTGTATAACTGACTGATTAAGTGTATCTTAGTGAATACATGGCTTAGTGAGTAATGTTTAAATATGTAAATATCTGTATCAGTCTCTCACTTTGTGTATAAGTGGCTGCATGGGTTGGTGAGTAGCTACATGAGTGTCTATATAGGTTATTAGTTGTTTTTTTGAGTATCAGTATGAGTGCCTGAGTGTCTGTATGGTTCGGTGGGGGGTATTACGTAGTGCATAGGTGCATGAATGAGTGACTCACTGTTTGTATGTGTTGAAGACAGCATGTGTGCACGACTGTATGGGTGGATGAGTGTGTGCATGGGTGTGTTAGTGAGTGAATGACTGTCTCAATAGTGTCTTTATGAGTAGCTACATATGTTTTAAACTAGTATATGTGACTATTGGTATATATAAGTGAGTATATGTGAGAGTGAGAAATTGAAAGAGTTCCTGTATGAATAAGTATGTGTTTCTACAAGTGACTGTTTAAAAGACTAAGTATGTGTAAATTTCTGTAGAAGTAAGTGTGGTGGTGTGTGTATAACTGTATATGCAAGTAAATGGATGTTAGATTCTTTATTAGCATGAGTGACTATGTGTGAGTAACTCTATGGATGAGTGGCGTTGTGTAACAGGATGTATAGGTGTATGAGTACATATGATGAGTGAGTACATGTATGAGTGACTGTATAGGACTGTTGGTGAATGAGTGGATGTGTATGTGGATCTTAGAATTACTGAATAGGTTGTTGTAACTGGTATTGGTATGTCCATTGTTTTGAAAGTTTTAGTTTCTATTTTTGAATGTGTGTATCAAAGGTTATATTAGGGGGAGAGGAGGTCTGCCACTCTATCACAAGGATGATGTCATCAGTGATGTCATCAGTGATGTCATTTGAAATGTCATCAGTGATGTCATGAGTGATGTCACTGACCATGTCATGAGTGATGTAATATGTGACGTCATCAGCAGTGCATTGCGGGCACGCAAGTTATAGTTAGCTGAACTAACTATACCGGGGGAATTTCAATGGTTTTGTACAAGTGAAAAGTCCAGCTAACTATAACGCCCCTGAAACCTATGGTTTTTTCAGTGAATATAGATATAGATATATATATATATATTTTTTTTTTTCAGCCGTTCGGGCTGTACCTTGGACTAAAGGTCCCTATGGAAAATTGCAAGGGGAAAACGTGTTTTGGGACCCCCCTTTTTTCTCAGCCCCCGCTTGACGAATCCCTCCGAGACTTTCAGGGTAGGAGCGGAGCAGAGCGCCCCACCTATTTTTAAAATTTCGCGAGGATTCGTCAACCGGCGCCAAAGTTATTCCAAATAGAATGTTGCGGATTTCCTATGGAAACACGGTCCTAACTATAACTATCTACTGGCGACCGCCAGTAGATAATATATCAATACAAGATTTGATACCTACAAAGCCATACGCAAACTAAAACTTCGCAAATTCCATGCTTTGAGAAAAACAAATACGCTGACATCGGATACTGGTGTTACACCTGATACAGGACGTATCTTGACATCACAAATACCCAATGAAATCGTGGAATTATGGCAGAATGAGGAAACGAGCACACAGGTTGCCTTACAGACCCAAGGAAGTAATGCAATTGGACAACAGGTGACCGAGCAACAGATCTCTCCCCTAACGCCATTCAAACCAATCTCTACTTTTGTCCCAATACTTCTACGTGATTCTATTGATATATATAATGAGATTGTCACAACTCAGATCAAAGAGCTGCACAAACGTACAAGTAATAAGAAAAACCCCTTTAATGCCAAGCAAGCAAGATACTTTGCACTTATCGAAAAATTAAAAAAGGATAAAAAAATGGTTATAAGGGGCAGTGATAAAGGAGGAAATATCGTGCTGATGCCCAGAGCACTGTATGATAAAGAAGCATATTCTCAGTTAAACAATCGAGAACACTATGAACGATGCAACATATCCGATTTGAAGACCTTACAATTGGAATATCACAAGAATCTTCTGAAATGGAAAAATAAATCTCTCCTATCCAATGATGAATATGCATACTTGAAAACTGACTTTCCTAGAGTTCCATTCATTTATTTCATTCCAAAGGTACATAAGGATATGATCAATCCCCCTGGCAGGCCTATCATATCAGCCAGGGGAGGCCTTTTGGAAAAAACCTCTGTATATATTGACTATTTTTTACAAGGTTATGTCAAGTCGCTCGATTCTTACATTCAGGACACGGGTGATTTTTTATTTTAACTCCAAAAAATTGAATGGAAAACAGGGTATTGGATGTTAGCATTGGATGTATCGTCCCTTTATACCAGCATAATACACAAGGATGGCTTGGCAGCGATTAATTTTTATTTATCTAAAAGGGACAATGACTTTTCTGACCATACCAAAATGCTTTTAGAAATGGTGAAAATCTGTCTACATAACAACATCTTTATGTTTAATAATTTGATGTACCGACAGCTCCAAGGAGTAGCCATGGGGGCCAGCTTCTCTCCAAGCTACGCATGTCTACACATGGGGGCTTGGGAGGAGCTGGTCCTCAGAAGGGAATATAAGGCCATAATGGACACAAATGTTATAGCATGGTATCGGTACATCGATGATTTATTTGTGGTATGGGACGGCACTAGAGAAGCAGCTGTCAATTTTGTGGATCTAATTAATACCAATGATTACAATCTCAATTTCACGGTGAATCTCAGTCAGACCGAGGTTACATTTTTGGATACTGTAGTGTATATCCAGAATGGGACCATTGAAACTAAACTGTTTAGAAAAAAAACAGCTGGCAACACTATCCTGCACGCGACTAGTGCACACCCCCAACATCTCATCATGAGCATACCTTATGGTGAGATGCTTCGAATTCGAAGGGTCTGCAGTGACGAAACTGAATTAAAAGCGGCCCAAGAATCCAGTAAATCGAGATTCTTGCAAAGGGGGTATTCTGTTAAAACTATTGAGGGGGCCATTGGCAGATCTCTAATGAAATCTAGACAAGATCTACTCAATAATTATGACACAACTAAGGTCACTCAGCCCTTTAACCCATCTCAATCTGAACCTCAAAATGTTTTCAGGATAATAACAGGATATAGTAAACAACATGCTGATCTTTATCGCATATTCAATCGCAATTGGCCCATTTTGCTAAGTGATCCTATTATAGGTCCAACTTTACCTCGCAGAGCTACTATAACTTTCAGTCGGGCATCCTCCCTAAAAGATCTTATTGTAGATACCAATCCGGAGGTGATGGAAAAAACTGGTTGGCTCCAATCAAATGGAGGATTTTTTAGATGCAAAACGTGCAAAGCTTGCACACATGGGGTCAACACCAAGTATTTTAAAGATGGTTTTAGTGACAAGAAATATAATATAGAGAAGGTTTTAACTTGCAAAACTGAATACGCGATATATGTGCTTCAATGCACATGTGCACTTAAGTATGTAGGAAGTACGAAACTGGAGGTACACAAACGTATCCTCCAGCACTTGAGGGCGATCACTAATCAGGACAACACCTACCCGGTGGCACGACATTTTAAGGAGGTACACCGTAGTAACAACAAGGACCTATCTTTTTTTGTCATTGACTCGGTGCCACCGAGTAGACGTGGGGGAAATCGTGAAGCGAGGTTGAGACAGATGGAAACTAGATATATACTCCAGCTGAACTCGAAATCCCCCATTGGACTTAACGTCACTGAAGATTTGCATACTATCTTACATTAAACCCTTCTCAGGACACATATTTATTTATTTATGTATTCAAATATCTATTGGAACTAATAGAGTGCAATCGTTAGTAGCAATATGAAAGAAGTCTGGCCCAAGGTTTGGGACTATAATAAACCATTGAGGGTTTGTATTAAGAGGTTATTTTAAAGGGGGAAATCATTTTTACCTTTTTGTAATTTATTTATTGTTTTAAAAGAACAAACAAAGTCACCATTCCTTGGGATGAATTATGCCAGAATCATATCAATAAGATTGCGCAGCAATACATACCACATCACCAATTAGGTTCCCTAGGGTTGATGGTATGTTGAATTATATGTACTAATATATGGAATGCACTCGCCCATCTTTTCTCATTAGGTATATCTCAGCCTATTCTTTTTGATATCTTTAAATACTGCAAACCCATGATGTTGATTATTTCCATCACTCTAAATCAATAATCTGGACTACTCATAAGCATTGTATCCAGTATCACAGACCGGGAAGGCAGGTCCGAGGTCAATCAACAACAATTTGACAGCTGGGATCAGCCAAGGCCATCTTTTCCCCATTAGCACTTACATTGCACAGAGTTGTTTTTTATGAAATTGCCAATGTTTATTAACGTATCTTAATTGGTTTTAAGGTTTTTTTCATGTATAACTGTTTTTTAATGCATTGTATTTGAGTGTTAAATTATTGAATTCTGTGTTAATTTATTAGCATAAATTTTGCACTCAGCTAACTACCTCAAACCTTAAGCACGACCGCAGGGAGCTGCAGTTAAATGAATATTAAATGAAGGCATTAGGAATTATATTTGGAGGATGATGTGGGATTTATCCCGATAGCTGACTTTATAATAATATATACAAAAATCGGATTTTTTTCGTGGATATTAATCCAATTAGTAAACAACTTTGGGTGTTTATTACAAAAATCAAAATGTAAATATCGTTTGGTTCATAGCAACATACCAAACTCAAGTCTGTCTTCCATTCCTATACCCTAATGATATCACGTGCTTTTCAAGGTTCCTCCTATTTAAGGAAGTGATGTATTTTCATTTGTTGTCATGTGATCAAGGCTCAAGGGGAGCCGAAACGTTATGGCGACATCAAGCAGTTGAGCGAATAAATTCCTTGCACTAAAGAAGGTGGTCCGTGTTTGTGTTGTTGCGCGGGGGCTACGAGGAGGCTGCCCTGCCAGGGATGCAATTGAACTGATATATATATATATATATATATTTTGTACAACTATATTTATGACATCAATATTTCTTTTGCTATTTATGTACTTACCATAATAAATATAGGATGTTGATATTTTTGACATCGCTATTTATAACTCGATATTGTGGTATGGGGATATTTTAGGTGTTGATATTCTGTCAGTGAACCAGTTTCCTTGAAATTCAGCAGTCCCAACAGGTAATTGAAGCTTATGTAATGCCACCCTGGGGCCGATTCCGGTCACAAATCGTAACGACCGACACGGACCCGGACCGGATACCGACCGACACGGACCAGCGCCATACGACCCTTGCAGTACGATGCAACGCGTGTGAATTACAACCGACACGTACGGAATACAAGCCGTACGACCGAGCCGTAGGGAAAATAGTGAACCGGACGGAAAACCGACGCGAATTTCACCGACCGACACGAACCCGGAATGAACCCGACCGACCCGTACCCGCGATGTCCGATCCGCGCAGTACGATGCAATGTGTGTATACCCAGAACGACTCGCACGGAGACCAAGCCGCACGACTGACACACACAGAAAACCGGGCCCACAAGTAATAGAGATCTCCGCGACCGACGCGTATGAAACACAGAAGATAGGCAGCATGAACGAGGCAGAGAAGCCCGCACGAGCCATCAGCGTCCGTTTCCATCAGAAGAACGTCTCCTTCATGCCTACAAAACCCAAAGGTAAAAAGGAAAAAAAAGGACCAAACAAGCAATGACAAAGCCAATAAATATGAAATAAAAAAAACCTGGGACAAAGAGACACCCACAACTCCAAATATATAAAGGACTACAATCACTACCATGATCCCTTGCAAACAAGAGACACAGCCAGCAGCAAACACCATTACACAGCAACCACAGACACTCACAACTCACAACTCACCCATCACACAACTCACACACCATCAGCACCTCATCCAAAAGCACAAACACATGCAGCCAGCAAAGCGAACACCAACCCACCCTCACACACACATCCCTCACCACCACCACCCATCACCATGCCCCCAAAGACGAATCCAAAGTTCACAGATAGTGAGTTAGAAGTGCTGGTAGACGAGATCATCAGAGTAGAGCCACATTTGTTTGGTACATTGGTCCAAAGGTTCCCCATGTCACAGCTGTGACAAGGCTTTGACTTTATTGTGTAATCACTTGTACTGTACACATGTTACAAACCATCTGGTCTAAGTGTTTCCTGCTAGACGTGCTAGTCAGGAGAGTCAGGTGTTCAAGATTGAAATAACATAATTCTGGGGAAATACAATGATGTGTGGGCAAGAAGAATTGGCGGTGATCAGGGATAGACTTGGAGGCTTACTATAATAAGGTGGTTAATAGTCGAGATTATGCAGCATAGTGAGTGAGACTTCATGGAGCTCAATAGATTGTCGGTCACTAGTCCACTCATAGAGTGTAATTTGTATTGTGATAATACAGGTCCTTCTGAATAGCTGAGGCTCCTTGTGTGTAATTAACATAGTCTGGAAGTTTATTTTGGTTGCAGGTGAGACTTGTTAGTGGAGGAAGTGCACTGACTGGGGCAGACCTCCCGTTGAGGCACTGATGCATATGCATTCCTAATGTGGAAAAAATATCCACAAAAATTCAGTGCAAAATTTTACGATTTAAGAAACATTTCCCTTTTCCAGTTGACCTCTAGGTCCTTTCAGAAGCTGCCATGAGCATCCCAAATTTGATGAACATCCCACATTTCTTGCTTCCTGTACCTGTGCCTCTACCACTTCTCATCAACTTCTGTCAGGACAGTCCATACAGCGAACACATAGATACATTTTCTTGTGCTAAACATACTTATTACAAGTCTGCTTATGGGTCTCTCTAACTATTCTTTTGTCCCACAGCACGAACACTTACAATGTCCCTGGCACACATCCCTTTCTTCCAGTTGGTACTAGGCTAGAATGCCGCCTGCAGAGACCTTAACTAGTTACTAACATTTGTACTTGAAACTATTTATGACTTAGCAACCTACTGCTTTCCTCCAGCCTAATGCACTGTAACCCTGTCCATACTCTGACATCTGTCAACTTGAATCTTCTGGTTTCACCAAAACTACCCAGCACAGGCATCCTGTCCTCCTTCCTCCTTCACCAGTGCCTCATCTATAAAATTCAAACCTCCCACAAACAGTAATCACCTGACGTTGGAATGAAAAGGTTGATTCTAGTCTTTCAGCCATCTTGTACTGTAAATATGTAGCTGATCTTGGCTATTTGTGCAGTGCTAAATCACAGTACCATATATAGATATTGTCCACTAATCACGGACTGGCACGGGAACCCACAGCAAAGGTGTAACTGCTGCTAAAGTGATCAAATGTTCGCTAGGGGCTTGATCAGTCCAGGAAAAGCGAAAGCCAGGAGGGTGATAACGTGAAGACAATGTTAAAGCCAAGCTGGTACGCTGATAGGGACCTAGGCTATGAGTGGTACAGAAATAAACAGGTATCCGTTTCCCTTAAGGTAACCCTCTCCCAAGTGAAGGGGTCAACGAAGCAGTGTTTGGGAGTTCTGTCCTGTCTCCATTACGTAACCTTCTTGCAGGTCTCATAGATGAGTCAGTAGATCCCTTTTGGTGTGCCCACAAAGGAGACTAAAGGTGGAAGTAGAGATTAGACCCGATTGCCGGTACAACCAACAAAAAGTAAACTAGCAAGGACCTCCTTTAGTCAAGAAGGTTACTGTGACACAGTGCTAACAGGCAACACAAAAGCTCTGAAGTATCGCAGATGCACATGCTGTGGGTTGAGACAAGCAGTAGTAGTTCAGTACTCTTCAGACATCTTGCCGCGTATTAAGGTGGAGGAGCAAGAGGTGGATATTTAGGTTGTCTGGAGACTCTATGCAAATCCACACCCTCGCTGTGGGTGTGAGAATGCTTAGTTTTATATATTAGGATTTAGGCTAACAAAATGTTTAACTGCATGGCAAGGTGTGGGTATATACCTATAAAGAAGCTAAACTTTGTGTAACGAAAAGTGTAATCACTAGCTTTTAGTATACTCGTGTTTAACCAAATATATTTTCTTAAAGTTGGCCGACCAAACAGTCAGTACCCACAACAGTGGGTAAGCCACTTCCCCCCCTGCCCTTAAGCATGACTGCCCACTCTCCTTTTTTCTCTATGTACGAGAAAATGCGCGGCTGGGGCGCTCTCCCCTGCGCCTTACCAATCACAATGCTGCCATTGCAGCGCTGTGATTGGCTTAGGGGAGCAAGGGAGGCTGCCTAAAACCCAGGAGAAGCAGGAGGCAAGGAGCTGAGGCGCCAGCGCATGATGGTGGAACTTGTGGAAGGTAAGGTTTTTTTTTAAATTTATGGCCACTTAACCTCCCACCGCGTGAACTCACCCGTCCGTTTTGCCGGCCGCGACTGGTCAGAGGGAAGGCTGAGCGATGCAACGAGTCTAGATTGGATTCTGACCAGCGCTTGATTTTAGAGACCTACTCGCTGTGCAAGGTAGTCGCCAGGAAAATAAAATAGCCCCCACTGCACTACGAAAGTGAGGAAAGTGAGCGATTTCGACCCGCCCCATTAAGTGGGACTCGTACACGTCCATTTTTCAATTGTTTAAATTCACGAGTACAAGAGAGAGGTTTTTAGAACGGCGGGGCAGGCATTGGCCACGCCAAAGGTATGGCGGTCGAGCCGGCCCCCTCCGCGACGGTGGTGGGGTGGGGAGGGGGGCGTGCCTTTCGCGCACCCTAGTGATGCGGCGGCCTCCCCCCAACCTCCCCTATACCCTAATAGGTCCCGGGCGTGGGCGCGACCCAGAAGTGATTGGAATCACTTCCGGGTCGCGCCGATGGGCTAACGTCGGTTCGGGGGTATAAAGGGCTGGGGAGCCCAGGAAACCGCCTCTTGGTTCCTGGCTCCCCAGCTTGCCCCCCACACACGCCTCGCTAGGAGGCGTTAACCGTTGTTTTGTTTTCTTCTTCCCCTCCAGGTCGTCGTGTGGCGAGGACGGGCACCGGACAGCAATCGGCCTGAAGTCCGACGATCGCTGGAAGCCGTCGATCGCTGTCGGGCGGTTTCGCGGGGGACGGCAGTGAAGCTGCGAGAGGTGTCCGTCGGTGGCTGCTTCGACGTCGACACAGTGGGCGGAAAAAAATCGCATCGGAAGAGTTGCGGCGCGCACGGAGCGGATCGGAGGTCGAGGGCAGGAGCTCCACGAGCAGGTACCCAGCGGGGGTTTGTGCATAACCCCTCCGGTTTGTGCACCGTTGGTGCTGCTGAAGTGTTTAGCTTTTACCAGTTGGTTCGCGCCCTACTACGGGCAAATTACAGTTTTTGTATTGATTTGGCATTTGAACTGTTTTCCTGAACGCGCTGTGGGTGATTGTTTGGCGGCTTTAGCATCGGTGATAGCTCATTAGATTGAGCGTGAGTTTACAAATCGCTAGGTCTCCGGTTGTGCTGAGCAGCCTGTTTTCTCTTTTCATTGGTTTTTAAAATATTTTGCATTGGAATACAACTCTCCCCCCCCCCTCCCCCCCCCCCGCTTAGGTTTGAATTAGGTGTCCACTCGCACCGAATGTCACAAAGTAACAGACAATGCATCGTGGGTGGAATTGAGGGGTGGGGAGCACCAGTTTTTTCCAATATTTTGGGGGGAACCAGTTCTCAGAACCTTTCTTGTGGGATTTTACAAGTTAATTGTTCACATGAATAAACATCGCAATACAGACGTGGATATATTTGGGGAACACAATAGCTGGCTCTGTTGCGTGTGTCTTTGTGAATTGCTATCACGTGCGGGCGGGGCATCAGTATTTGGTGGTCCTTTTGGCGACAAGTGTCGCAGGTTGACTGTTTCTAAAGTCTTTGCATTAAATTCCTGCACGACTGAGGACTGCTAAGTGCACTGCCCTCTGTACACAGTTGAGCGACCGCATTAAGCTCCAGTCAGGTTAAGAGTCTGATCTAGGGAGGGGTTGTGGTTTTCCATAATATATAGTTGCATTATGGCAGGTAAGGCGAAGAGGGGGGAACAGGGCTCTCGCATGGAGAGGCTGATGGAAGAAATGATGCGGAAGGTGACAGAGATGGGGCAGGACCTTGCTAACCTCAGGGAGAAGGTCGAAGGACAGGAGGGTGAGAGGCCTAGGCGCCCACATGTGCCCCCCAAGGCCGCCTTTCCATCTATTCCCAAAAGGGTGAGAGCCAAGAAGCGCGTGGCGAAGGGAATACCTTCACCCACCCCCCAAGCGCCAGGGGGCGATAAGGTGCCACTTACCCCTGCCCCGGTACCAGGCCCAGTGAGCCCAGTGTCACCAGTGCCGGCGACAACCCCAGCGGTGCCGGCACCGCTGGCACCACCTCCGCATCCAGGGCTGCCGGCTATTCCCGTGGTCCCTGTGCCCCAACCCGCCCCCCTAGGGGGGCCACTCCCAGCGACTCCGGGCCCCGTCCCGTTACCAATACCACCGGTGGGGGGGGGGGGGAGGTCCCGCAAGATGTAGTGTCACATCTGGCGGCAATTCTGCCTTGGTTGGGGAAGGCAGGCATTTTAGCCCCTGCGGTGGGAGTAAAAGAGTTAGGTACCGATGCGTTGGCAGAAGCAACGCGAATTGTGTGTGAGTTCAATGCTGGGAGCAAGGAGCAGAGCATTGCTGGGTCTGTCACTGCGTTACCTTTCATTTCAGGGGGGGTACCGCCACTCAGGAGGACAAAGGGGTGTCAGTCCCCAGTGCGACATCCGGGATTCCACCGGAGGCTTCGGCGACAACGGTAACAGGTAAACTGCCTACATTGCCAATGTTGGGTGTAGGCGAGATCAGCTCCGAGCGCAAGTTCCTGGGCAGGCATGTGTCGCAGGAGTTAAAAAACAGGATTTGGGCTGGTGAATATATTGACATGTTTTCGCTACTGATCTGCGAGAGGGAAAGGGAGGAGTCAAGGAAGAACAAGGATTACATGCTCCCAAGGGAATGGGCTAGTGAAATGCTGAAATATAGGGTGGAAGAGAACTTACTTAATTGGATTAGAGCCTTTTCCATATTTATGGCTGTAACAGCTGAGCGTTTCCCAAACTTGCAGGCGCAGATGGCTTGTTATCAAAACAGGATAGTGTTGGCACATGACAAATTCGCAGGCGGAGGGTGGTTAGTGTATGACCAAAATTTCAGGGTGGCTAAGGCATCGGTCCCAACCCTGTCATGGGACCGAATTTACACAGTATCTTGGTTGGATCTATTTGGGAGCGAGGGGCATGGTAATACAAAGAGTCAGTCCCTTCAGCCAGCTCAACCTTTTCAGCCCTTTCGGTCACAGGGTAACACAAACTACACTGCGAGTTCAGGCAATAATAATAGAAGGAAAAGGACGTGCTGGGACTTCAACAGGCGGACTTGCACCAGACTACAGGGTCAGTGCAGGTTCAAGCACACGTGTTCCATTTGCGCCAATCCATCCCACCCCGAATCTAAGTGTCTTAAAAGATCAAAGGATAAGAGCAGAAAGAAACAGGATTGAGGTGGGGTCCCCGCTCAAAGCGCGCTCCCCCATTGATGTGACGGCACTGACTCCATGGCTCAACAAATACCCATGTCACTCGACAGCAAGGATTCTGTTGGAGGGTTTCAGGGATGGTTTTAGGATACCAGCTTCAAATTATGTGGGGGCATCTGAGTGCCAGAACCAACTCTCCGCCCGGACCAATCCAGGCATAGTCTCCACAAAGATTGCCAAGGAGTTGCGCCTGGGTAGGGTGGCCGGCCCTTTCAAGTCGGTGCCAGTTGAGAATTTTTTATGCTCCCCTTTGGGCGTAGTCCCCAAGAAGGTAGAAGGGGAATTCAGACTCATCCACAACTTGTCCGCTCCCAAGGGTAACTCTCTGAATGATGCCATTAACGATGAGTTCTGCAGTGTTAGATACGCCTCATTTGACCAGGGAGTGGAGATCCTCAGGGGTTTGGGCCCCAGAGCACTGATGGCAAAATCCGACATAGAATCAGCCTTTCGGTTACTCCCTGTACATCCGGACGATCACCATCTGCTGGGTTTTAAATTTCAGGGACATTTTTATATGGATATGTGTATGCCTATGGGCTGCTCTGTGACCTGCGCATATTTTGAAAAATTCAGTTCATTCTTGGAATGGGTTTTCAGACAGAGGACAGGGCACCAGTGGGTCATGCATTACCTGGATGACTTTCTTATCCTGGGGTCGCGGGGTTCCCTGGAATGTGGGTGGGCGCTGCAGGAATTTTGCGCGCTCATGCAGGCTTTGGGGGTTCCTTTGGCTCCGGGGAAGACGGTTGGCCCAGCATCTACAATAGAGTTCCTGGGCATTGAGCTGGATTCTATTCAGAGGTGTTTTAGGCTACCCATGGACAAGGTCAACAAATTCAGGGCATCTTTACAACTATGCTTGGGCAAGCAGAAGGTCACATTACACCAGTTGCAGCAGACAGTTGGGCAACTCAATTTTGCTCTACGAGTCATTCCAATGGCTAAACCATTCTCCAGATCCATCTCCCAAGCCATGGCTTTTTCAAAGAAAAACATCACCACACGAGGCTGTCAGCTGAGGTTCGGCAGGACATGCGGATCTGGATGGCATTCCTGCAGGATTTCAATGGCATGGTAGTGTGGCCCGGTCTGCCCATTGCGCCCGCGGAGTTGGGTTTAATGACTGACGCCGCGGGCAGTGAGGGATTCTGCGCCATACTCGGTACCGAGTGGGTGGCTCAACGTTGGCCAGCGTGGTGGGTGGAGAGCGGCCTAACAGAAAACATTGGCTTCCTGGAGCCATTCCCCATCTGGGTGGCATTGATTGTATGGCCGGAACAATTGTGTAATCAGTCAGCGATCTTCTGGTCAGATAACATGACTGTTGTTGAATGCATCAACCAGCAGGCAGCCCGGAGTAAGATGATTCTCCGCCTCTTGAAGGAGATTGTTCTCACATGTATGAAATTGAATGTACAATTTAGAGCGAAACACGTGCCTGGTGTACTTAATCATGCGGCTGACGCACTTTCTCGCTTTAAGATGCAGGTGTTCAGGTCTCACCTCCCAGCAGCGGCAGAGTGTGCCACCCCCTTCCCAGAACGACTTTGGCAGATTGGTGCCCCTGCTTACCAGACCTCGTGACAGCGAGTCTAGCACCCAGGACCAGGAAAGCATACGAAGGGGCGTTCTGGCAATATTGTTCTTTCTTGGGTGAAGGGTGGGCTGAGCGGTGGCACGACACGGGGGCACTCATTGCATACTTAGGTTGTTTGAGGACCAACGGGCGTTCAGCGGCCGCAGCAATTTCCTTCTTCGCTCAGATCAGCGACAGGGGTGATCCCACTAACAGTTTCACAGTGAGGAAGGCTCTGAAAGGGTGGTAGCGCCTCCAGGGGGCGACCCCAGACACAAGACAGCCGATTGGGGTGGAGCTTCTGATGTCCATATTAGCAGCCCTCCACGCAATTTGCAACTCCTCAGGGGAGGTCCTGTTATTCACTGTTGCCTTTTCATTGGCCTTTTACGGCGCCTTTCGCATTGGGGAGTTGGTGGCCCAAAACAAACTAGACATGCACGGCGGCCTGCAGTTTGAATGCATTAAAATCAGGGCCAATACACTATTAATATCTGTCAGGAAGTCCAAGACCGATCAGGAGGCCCGGGGGGAGGGGGTGATTCTCCACCGGGCACAGGGTAACCCATGCTGTCCTGTATCACACGTCGAGGGCTACCTACAGGTTAGACCACTCAATGTAGGGGGGCCTTTCTTGATCCATGCGGACGGGGTCCCGCTGACACGATTCCAATTTAAAAGGGTGTTGGACATGGCAATTCTGAAAGCAGGTCAGAATCCCGAGAGTTTTGGTACCCACTCCTTTAGGATAGGGGCTGCCACTGAAGCAACAGCCAGGGGTCTATCAAGTGGCGATGTGCAGAAGATAGGGAGATGGGTGTCCAATTGTTACAAACGTTATGTACCCCTACACATGTTGTGAGGGTGAGAGGCACACAGCGCTGATGCACGGTTTTTCTGCTTCCATTACAGTTTCTCAAGCCTGTCACACAGGGGAGAAACTCAAGACACCGCACCAGCAACAATCGGCAACACGGATATCATCACCACAAGAGGAAACGCTACAGACTGTGTGGATCATAGGCCATTCATATGTAAGGCGTCTGTCTAACCTTTTTTCTACAGGTGATTGCAGGGAAAGAGCGCGTCAGGGAGGTTTTGAAGTAGCATGTCATGGAAAAGGGGGGCTATGTTTTGATTGGTTCAGGGGTATCATACTGGACCTGGTAAGAAAAGGGGGTCCACCCCCTGATATAATTATTCTGCACCTGGGGGGGAATGATTTAGCAAGACTAGGAAGAAGAGGGTTGGTGGAAACGATAGTCACTGAAATAGGCTGGTTAGCTAAGACTTGTCCGGGCTGCACTATTGGGTGGTCTCAGATGATACCCCGATTCAAATGGAGAGGGGGGAATCTGTAAAGGCTTTGAATCACTCTGCAAGGAGAATCAATAATAAGCTTGAGAGACTTTTCAGGGCTCCCCACTTGCAGACCATCGCCCATGGATGCATTAGGGGCGAGCCGTGCTTCTTAAAAGATGGCGTCCACTTATCCCAGTTAGGCAACGAGGTGTTCCTGGAGAATATGTTGGAATGGTTGAGGGGCCTTAGTCGCAGGGGATGACCTTTCTAGTGGGCACAGGGGGGGGTTAGATAGTCGGTCAACTATGCTAGCCTGTGGCGGTATGGTCATGATTGGTGAGCAGTAAATTTAAGGTCCTTAGAGGGCGGCGCCATTCCCGAATGGTGTCGCCCAAGTGGGAGGGACAAGTGGTCTCTCCTAGTACTTCAGGGGCAGTTGGGTGCGGGGGAGGAGGAAGTCACGCTTTCTCTAGGCTGATTGGCCATCCCGCACGTGCACAACGGCTGCAAGGGCCCCTTTATGGAGATCAGGTATAGAGCGTACGGGGGTAACCGGGGGGGGGGGGGAGTACCCTCACGGTGAACGGGCCCTCTGCGCATGCGCACTCTGGCTGGAGGGCGTGGTTATAATTTGATAAGGATCTGACACCAGTTAGTGACCTTGCCGTAGGCCTCTTTAGGACGCAGAAAATAAAGTTTGAAAAGATTGTTAAAGATATGTTTAGATATGGACAGGAAACCTTTGTATTAGAGTTATGTTAAGGTTAGCCATTCGATATCTGTACTTATGAATTGTAATCTGTGTAAAGTATATTTTCTGTTGTGTTTTAAAAGTGAAATTTTAATGTTTATTAATTTTGTATATTAAATACGGCCGGGGGGTGTCACGCCCCCTGCCTTCCAAAACTTCTCCCCTGTCACAGGTCTTTTGTGGGGAGGAGGGGGTGTAGGGAGTACCTGGCCATATAGGTGGCTGGCTTAGGGGGCTTTGCCAAGGGTGTCTGGAGTGAGATAAGGGTGTCACCTGCCCGCCAGATGATGTGGCCTGAGGTAAATGTGTATGATCCCTCACAGTAAGACTCCACTAACAGAGCAGACATTGTGAGGCCTTGAATGCACGACAGGGCTGCGGAGCCAGCTTCGAGGGCGCGAAGAAATAAAGGGGTGCTGGAAGGCGGGGGGATGGGGCGAGAGGGAAGTGAGATGGAAAGAAACGATGTGAAGAAAGGAAAAATAGGAGTGCACAGCAGAGGACGAGGGAGAGAGGAAACGCAAACGGGAGAACGACTGAGGGAAGGGATAAAATATAGAGAAATAGACTAGAGAGAGGAAAAGTGGTAACAAGGGGGTTGAGAGAAGATGAAATGGAAGGAGAGATGGGGAGAAAGAAAAGGGAAATTGGAACTGAGAACAAGAAGACACTGGATTTACATAGTAGAATCCAAGCGATAAGGTCATAGGCGATTACATTTAATGTGAGGGAGTGAGCGAGAGAGAAGAAAAGAGAGAGCAAAAACGGCACCAAGTGGAGTCCAGAGAAGATGAGAAGGAGAGATATGGAAAAAGGAGAATGAGGATGGCAGGCAAAATAGAGGACTAGCGAAAGAGAGATAGGAACTTACAGGGAAAGAGAAATAAAGATCTAATGGAAGAGAGTGCCTCAACGAGAGAATGACTTCAAGAGGGGCTGAATGAGGATGAGAAGGAAGAGCGAGATGGGTGAGAGAAAGAACTGATGGTAACAAGTCGAGGAGAGAAGGAAAGAGAGAGAAGGAAAGAAAGCGAGAGATACAGAGGGAAAGAAATAGAGAGAGAGAGAGAGAGAGAGAGAGAGAGAGAGCAGAGTGAGTAGCGAGGAGATAGACACTAGGGAAGAGAGACAACTCTTTCTGTTTTGTCACGTCATTTTAAGTCGTGAGTGCATAGAGCAGGAAATGTTGGCTTGTTGGGTGGCAGTGTTCTGATGACGCCATACCCCTTTTTCTCCTGCATGCCATGTCACTTCATACATTACATTCCCTGTATGAAGAGATGTTTAGTGTGATTTTGTTTTGCCATGCTTTGTGTTAGTGAACTAGGACAGAAGAGGGCTGGGTCTGTGATTCAGCAGGCCGTGGAGCTCTCTGCCTCCTGACTGAGAGGAGGGGCTAGCTGGGGGCGCCAGCTTTGGTGTTCAAGAAGGAAAGCAGCAGCAAATTCATCTGTACTGGGGCTCTTCAAGAAACAACTCAGAATGTGCTGCTTGATAAAGATAACAAAATACCTTCGAGCGCCCAACGAGTGAGGGGCCCTGGGGAACATGCACCGGTTTTCCAGTGTATGAGCTGAGTGAGACCAGGCCCTGAATCACAGAATAAGCGGTGTCTGCTCTGAATAACTCTGTCAGATTTATTACGCATGTGCGCAGACGTGTTATTATTGCCCCACCACTTTAAAAAGTCACCAGTCGCGACTGTGAAGTATATGAAAGTTTCGTCATAAATAAATAGCAATGGATATGTGACATACATGCCAGCAGACCAAATTCAGGCTGGAGACTTCCAATTGTGGAGGCAAGAATGGCTTTATTTTAGCTGTCTCCCACCTAAAATTGCTTCTGCTTTCCCCCATTTTTTCAAAATCTCCCACTTTCCTGTTCTAAAATGCTGGCATGTATGCCATTATATAGATTAAAATGTATTTATTTGGAGAGACTCTCCTTAAGGAGTGTATGAGATTGGCTGTTACACACGTTGCATGAGTGCTGTGTCTGTGAGGCGAATCTGATAAAATTGTAGTGTTATTCTAAAGAGCCAACCACACACAATGTGACCCTGCACAGAAGATTCCACAGTTACAAAATACACCCACTGCCAGTGGCGGCTGGTGATCTTTGAAAAAGGTGAGGCGTAATACCTGGACCGAATTTCATCGACATACTCCAGAGTGGTGTGACGGCAGTTGTCCCTCAGTAATTTTTCTTGTTTAAAAAAATAAGGCAAAATCATGCATTTTCCTATTCAGTTATCAAAGAAAAAGCTAAAAGGCACAATTGGTTCTACAACAGCACATGGACTAGGGGCCAGCACATATTAATGCTAAACAAGAATGAGGGATATTGTTTTTAGTAGAAGTCCTTAGTGCATGTTTCCAAGATGGAAAAAGTTCCCCAACTTAATAGGTGGCATTTATGTGTAATTATGACCATAGAGGTGTCACACTGTTGGCCACAGTGTGTTTCTTTAAATATTAGTAATTTTAACTTTACGCCAGCAAATGTATGTTGCAGTCCTATGACTGTTCATGTCATAGTGCATGCCTACTTACTGGCTGTGGCAAACCAAATACTCTGTATGCCAAGTTATGCGTCAGGAAAAGCCCCAAAATGTCCAGTTTCTGTCAGTGGACTGTTTTTGCACGCTCACTGACAGATGCCTTCTTTGAATGTAATAGATTTGCTATTTAACCATTTACAGGATTTCCCTCTATAGAGTTTGTATGCCTGCCACTATCTTTTTAAATAGCCTGTCTCCTGTCACTGCATACATCATCTGCTAGGCCTGCTCAGCATTAATAACTCACAGGTGCAATACCTTATAATAAGGCAGTTTACCACTTAGCTACCTAACTTTGCAATCCATCTGCATTTTTTTGTGGGAACTGTCAAGTACCAGTGTATCAAAGAAACAATTAAATAGGGTTTTTAGTTGTCCATATGCCACTGTGAAAGGATAAATGGTCAGTTACATCACAAAGAAAATTATAAGTGTGAACAAATGACCAATCAGTGCCAACATGTTGTGACTATAAGCACAAAAAAGAAGTACTGCTCATGCTTTAATATCACCATAAATTACAATATTGTCCATCCAAACCCTGTCACATCATATTCTCATTTGCTTCTTCATGTAAACCATTAAAAAAAGGCATTTGTGCAGTGGTGTAAAATGCAAAACAATGGCTATTGTATTGAATCTTTTTTAACTTTAATACTGAAAAAACACAAACGTGTTTTTCAGGGGACCGCTCATGAAACAAACTGTATGTTTTAATACCTACTGTGTTATGACTCATTTTGAGTCACATAGCACGCACTCCAGGCAGATATAAGGATCCAGGCGCAGCCACAAATAAACCATAAATTAAAAAACAACTCTATTTGTTAAAGCGGTTTTGGAAACTGTCAGGTGTCTGTCAAAAATGTATCCCCCTGCCAATAGTCAACTATTTCCATCTCGTTCATGCACTCTCTCACCATGTCTCTATCTAAACCTATTATGTTCTCTTGCACCCTATTTCTCTCACCCCGTCTTTCTTTCTCTCTCCCTCACCCTGCCTCCTACTCCCTCTCTCGCCCGTTCTTCGTTTCTCCCTTTCGTTTCGTCCATGCTGCATCAAAGCATTAATGCTGCATATTCAATAGAATGAATGATCATGCCACACAATAAGAAGTCTCGAATGGGCCAGATGCTGCACTCGCTTCTACCATGACTGATTAATAACGAACTCAAACTCAGCAGGACTTTGTTAATTAATTGCAGAGAGTTTGATCTTGCCTGGCTTTTTAACCGTACCCTTTCATACCTGTTTCTGGATGAATTTTCTTAGGGAAAGATTAGAAACTCTTTTCAAATTCTGCTGACCTCGGCTGGTAATTCGGTAATGTGTTATCTCCCTAATTTCTTCTGCCACGTGTAGTGAAAGGGGAAAACCGATAGAGTGGAAGAGGCCTGCCTGCCTGCCTCAGACATCATCTCAGCCTTTGACAAGGAAAGTGAAAGTTTAACTCCTATAACGAGCAGGAAGTGATCTGATCATCCCGCCTCCTACTGTTCTACACTGAATTTAATTGGTAATAGGAGCTCTTTTGATGCCCGCCCGTTGACATTGCTATGTTGCGCACGTTATGTGCTGTTGTACGCATGCGCAGTGCAGTCTGCTTTTGAACATGGATTGTTTTTTGTGTTGAAATTTTTTATTAGCATTTCAGAATCATTAAACAAAAACAAGAAAACTCAAATACAAGTAATAAGGGTAAGGATCATATGATAGAGATTAAAAAGTAAATTCATATATAAAACAATATTTAATATTATGCTATCTAGGACAGTAAATATATATAACAATATATAAAGGAAAGAGTGAAAAAGCATACACAATCAAGTTTTAAAAACGAAATGATAACAAATACAAACATGTTAAGAAAGTAAAAAAGTATTCCATATCTGTGAAAATAACTCTAGTTGATCTTGAATATTATATATAATCCTTTCGTGCGAAGCATTTTGAATCATAGCAGATAACCAGGACTCTTGAGATGGTGGAGTGGAAGATTTCCATTGTCTTAATATACAGATTTTAGCAGTTGCAAGCGCGGTATGTAGGAAACGAGATTGTGGTTTAGAAAGAGTGGGAACATTTCTGAAATCATGTAATATAATATTAGCTGTGGAGAGGGGTAAATGCAGTGAGATAGACTTATGTAAGGTCTGACCTATGTAAGACCAATAATGTTTAACCAATGGACACGTGCAAAGAATATGAACAATATCACATCCAGAAGCATTACATCTCCAACAATTGGAATGCGGTAACAAGCCTGCCTTATATAATCTAACCGGAGACCAATGCCAGTCATGTAGAATTTTAAATAAGCAAAACTTTAAACGAGCTTCTCGAGCTCCCTTATCCAAACCATCTAGTATATTCATCCATTCCATATCTGAAAAAGAAGTCTGTAAACGTGTTTGCCATTTATGACGGAGATCGCAGGATAATGGGTGTGAAAATAATTGAGATGTAATTGTTTTGTAGAGACCTGAAATGACACCTTTCTGTTTGCCCCAAATTTGTAAATAAAACACTATTGGTGATATAGATAATGACCAAGGTGTGGCACCAAGGGCTTTGAGAAGAGATTTTCTAAGTTGATCGTATTTGGCATGCTGCAGCGGGGGTAAGTTGAATTCATCCGTTAACTGTGATAGAGGTTTAAGATCCCCGTCATGGAGAATTTGGTCTAGTGTGAGAATGCCTGCCGATTTCCATTGAGGCCATAGAAAGCTTCTACCTTTAATGCGTATTCTGGAGTTGTTCCATATAGGAGCCTTTACATGTAAACGAGAATTAATGCCCAAGATACGATGCGCTCTTTGCCATATCTTACGCATTGCAGACAATAGGGAGTTACGTGGATCTATTCGGCTTGAACCAGATCCATATAAAACTGCAAGACCATTTGTTGCAGAGAGAAGATGTCGCTCAACATGGACCCAATGTGGTGTATTTAAATTATCTTGGAGCATGTATGAGAGCTGTGATAAATGCAAGGCAATGGTATAATGTTCAATGGAGGGAAGACTGAGACCACCATAGGAATGATTAGCATTTAATTTATGTATAGCCAGACGAGGTTTAATAGAACCCCATATGAAAGATTTAATTTTGGAATCTATAAGGCGCAATGTGGATAAGGGAACATGAAGAGGAAGCATACCAAGAATATAAAGAAAGCGCGGTAACGTAACCATCTTCACCGTTTGAACTCTACCCCATAAAGACAGACCCAGCGCTTTCCATTTATCAAAATCTCGTTGCATCTGAATGATTAAAGGCCCTAAATTATCTGATACCATGGCGTCCAATCCCTTATTTACCAAGATACCTAAATATTTTAACCGAGAAGGTTGCCAATGAAATGGATATCCCTGTATCACATCCCTGGGGGTGCCATCTGAAATGGGAAGTGCTTCACTCTTATCCCAATTTATTTTATACCCAGAAAAAGAAGAAAATTCCTCTATAATTTGAAGTAACAATGGTAAAGATCTGTTTAAATCAGTAATAGTGAGCAGTATATCATCCGCATATAGATAAAGTTTAGATTCACCCACCGGTAAGGAAATACCAACCACATTGGAAGATTGCCGAATAGCGGCCGCTAAAGGTTCAATGGCTAATAAAAATAAAAGTGGGGAGAGGGGGCATCCCTGGCGGGTGCCTCGCTGTATAGTAAAAGTATCGGAAGTAAATCCTCCACAATTGACCAGTGCAGTGGGTTGTTCATATAACAATTTAATCTTTCTTATAAATTGTTCTCCCAAACCAAATTTTTCTAAGATTAGGAATAAATAATCCCACTCCACTCTATCAAATGCCTTTTCAGCGTCTAATGATAATGCCAAAGCATCATCCTGTAAAGATTTAGCAGTATGCAGAGTGTGAGCTAGGGAGCGTAAATGATTTCTGGAAGATCGACCAGGTACAAAGCCCACCTGGGTATTATGAATGAGAGAGGGAATAACTCTGCGCAGACGAGAAGCAAGAATACTAGCTAGAATTTTAATGTCACAGTTAAGAAGTGAAATGGGACGATAACTGCTACAAAGAAGTGGATCTTTTCCTGGTTTTGGTAAAACTGCTATTACTGCTTTATTAGATATATAACCTAAGGTGGAAGTACGTTCGGCTTCTTGAAATGCCGCATGCAAACAGTCTATAATTTTATCTCCGGACCAGCGATAAAATTCTGCTGGAAAACCATCCTCTCCTGGTGCTTTGTGATAAGGAAGTTTAAGGATAGCGTGAGAAATCTCTTCTTTACTAATGTCTTCATCCAGTATGGATCTATCGTCATCAGAAAGAGATGGTAGTTCTAATCCATTTAAAAAAGACAACATTTTACCCTGATCTATATGGGCGTCTGGAGTGTATAAAGATTTATAGTATGTGGCAAATTCATTAGCAATATCCTGAGGACATGTTAACATGGAACCCTTAGAGGATTGAAAAGCAGGGATAGCCATAGCAACCTCTCTTTGCTTCAATTGTGCTGCTAGAAGTCTACCCGCTTTTTCACCCTGTTCATAATGTCTTCCTTTCATTTTTTGTAAGGCATATTCCGCCTTGGAGGTGAAAAGAGAATTTAATGCCATGCGTGATTGTTCCAGTAATTTTCGATTTTGTAAAGTAGGGCTTTTAGTATATAAACGTGTGAAATTGGTAATGTCTTGTTCCAATTGATTTTGTTTAGCAATATTTTGTTTGTTGAACTGGGCTGCATCTCGCATAAGTCTACCACGAATATTAGCTTTAGCAGCAGCCCATATGACCCTGTGAGAATCCACTGAATTTTGATTAAATGTGAGATAATCATGAAGATGTTCTTGCAATTGTTTTTTACCAAGGGGTGTTTTATGACGTTGGATGTTCATTCTCCAGGGTTTACGACCTGGTTTGGGTGTCCCAGTCTGTAGGCACAAGAGGACCGGAGAATGATCAGAGATGGATGCCGCCAAAATACAAGAATCTTGGATTGATTGGACCGTTCTTTGAGAAATTAAAAAGTAATCCAATCTTGATAAGGTGCCATGGGAGGGAGATGTGAATGTATATTCAACATCATTTGGGTGTGATAAGCGCCAATGATCTATAAGGCCGTTGTCTGCAATGATATCATTCATAAGGGCTCTGTCCGCTGCATTATTCTTATCAAGAGGTCCAGCTTTGTCCAAAACTGGATCTCTCACCAGGTTCCAATCGCCTCCGATGATGTATTGTGAGGCATCAATCTCCGACAGCAAACGATTCAAACGTAGAAAGAAATCTTTTTTAGCACCAGTAGGAGCATAAACTGAACCCACACATATATGAATATTACCAATGCACATTTTTGCAAAAACATATCTGCCTTGTGAGTCTTCCCATGTTTTAAGTACACAAACTGGTAATGTTTTTCTGATAAGGATTGCTACCCCACATTTTCGAGTAGGGCCTGCTTCTGAAGAAGACCCATTGCTGATACTACTGTGGATAACTTTACCCACCCAATCTCTACGAAGTTTTTCAGACTCGAGTGTATTTAGATGAGTCTCTTGAAGAAGAGCCACATCCACCTTTTTAGATTGTAAATAGGAAAGAACCTTCTTCCGTTTGATATAGTGTGTTAATACATTGACATTCCAGGATATAGCAAATAAATCATGAGCAAGGACCATGTTAGAAATAAAAATAAATAAATAAAATAAAATTTAAAAAAAAAAAAAAAAAAGAGAGAGACTTGCAAAAAGATGTGATGGAAATGGATATAGAAGAGGAAAGGAAAAAAGCCACCAATAAGAAAGATAAATTAAGATAAAGTATAGAAAGCAAATAAAGAAAGATTTATAGACTACAAAAGAATAATAGAAAGAGTATAATAGAATAACAATAGACTTTTAACCGCGGGTCTGGGCGCACTATAGCACCGCTCTGGGCCGGGACTCCATGAATAAGGAAAATCCAGGGCTAGAACATTTAAAGAGAGAAAAAAGAAGGGGAAAAAAAGCAATTTAAAGTGGCCAATAACATTGATATGAGAAGCTAGGAAAGAAAACCCTGAAAGAATAAAATAAAGTAAAAATAGAAAATATGAACTAAGCTGGTAAGGAATATAAAGGGATATAAAATCTGCCCTTTAAAGGATAGCATATTAAGAGAGCATAACATTTATATTATAACATTTTGGAAATATATTAGAAGATTTAAGTCATAGTAAACTAAATATTGATAAAGATATAGGATTTGAAATATATAAATATCTAAGAATAGGTCAAATAGTCATCATAGATAAAATAACTATATTGCATGTGATAGATAAATCATGCACTAATAACCTATAAAGGACATCATCAAGAAATATAATAGTAGTGAATAATCAAAATCCATAACATAAATAATAGCCCTAATAAAAGATAAGCATGAAAAGTTAATACTGAGACATTTTGATGACTAATATATGTAAAATGCTACAGAGTTGTGACTATCTATTCATGAATACAGGAAAATAAATAGAACATTCCAAAAGGACAAGAGAATTTAACCAGTAAAACAGCACAGAGATCATCTATATCTGTCAATTAGAGAGACATAAGCAAATGTACCTGCAACCTATGGCTTAATAAGTTATATAGGAGCCATGACATCAAAATTATTTCTCATTAGAGGCAGACTTTAGAGGAGAACGGGACTTATCTCGACGTTGTTCCTGAGTTAAGGTGGAGACAGTGTTTAAGGCGGAAGATGTATCATCTTGACTGCGAATAGACCGTTCAAATTCTCTGCCTCTTTGACGGGATTCATGTAGATTGCGAGGCATGTCATCCACAGATGTGGGAATAGCTTGAGGATTCCGAGAAGGAGCAGGGGTAGGAGCAGACTGCGTGTCCATGTCTTGAGATGTCATGTCAACCAAAAAACGTTGTAATTCATCTGGATTGTAGAAGTCTCTGGTGTCCCCATTCTTAGAGACTCGAAAGCGTGCTGGATCAAACAAACCATACTTAATGTCTAATTTCCTCAATTGAGGTCTCATGGAGAGAAACGCTTTCCTTCTTTCATTGGTGTCACGGGAAAAATCAGCTGCCAATCGTATTTCATAACCGTCATAAGAGTAGGAACCCTGAGTACGTGCTTCTATCAGTAGTTGTCGAACTTGCTCATGCCTTAGGAAACAAGCAATAAGGGGTCTTGGACGTGTGTCTTTACCGTGCCGTGGATGACCTAATCGATGTGCTCTCTGGATCTCAAGCGGTGGATCGAACTGTATGCCAACTAATTTAGGGAGTACATCACACAAAAAGGCTCTGGTATTCTGGCCTTCAATTTTTTCTGGAAAGCCAAAAAAACGAATATTGTCTCTTCTGCTGCGGTCTTCTAAATCCACTAACTTACTACGCAGAAAAAGAAGTTCTTCATCTCTAGACTGAGTTGATGCGATTTTATTTTCAACAATTGTCAAACGTTGATCAAGACCCTCTGTTTTAGCATGGAATAGTGCTATGTCAGCTCGTATTGATTTAGTTTATGAGGTAAGAGATGAAATGTTTATATCCATGTCAGTTAGCCGACAGCTGATTGTTGAAATTTCTTGGAAAAGACGATCCATGGCAGCATTGGATACCGCCAAGGAAGTATTATGTGCCTTATTAGAAGTTGATGCAGTGGAGTTTTTTCCAGACATCTTGCGTGGTTGTTTTAATACATCAGCAAATAAAAGTGAATGAGAAGGTGTGTTTCCACTCTTGTTATTAGACATTCACTTCTAACTTCAAATGTCGGGGAATATTTAAAACTGCAGACAAACAACCCTTCAAGTAGAGCGATCCAAAAAGCAAGATATAATCAAGTGCTACTGGAGTCAAAAAGCATTGAGGAAAATATCGCAGCAGTTTTATGTAGATTAGAAAAGTAAGCAACTGTTTGCAGACCTGCAGCTGAAAAATCTCCTTATTTTAATGAAAATTATCATGAGAGAAATACTTAAGTTGTGAGGAGAAAAATAAATGAGGAGTTTGCGCTATATGAATAGCATTGATGCATATTGATGTACATGCAGACAGCATTAAACCTTTCAGGGAATGCTGGAAAAATCACTGCAACAATGATTTCCCTCACTTTCTTTCAGTAATAATCCTCATGTGAGAGAAAAAAAAGCAGATTGCGCAGTTCTGCACTTTGATTATGTTAAGCCTCAAGTGGAGTTGTCATTCATCATATATAAAATATGAGACCGGGAATATTACATCCAGACTGAGGCCTGCAACACTTGTAGCCCAATTAGCAGGTAAGCAGTGAATATAATGTGCTATCAACTCACTTCCTTTTTTAACACATGTCTGTACACCGATTACTTTTAGCCAAAAGTAAAGCTGCCTTTTTTCATAAATACATTTTCCATTGTTAGTCCATTTAGCAGAGGAGTCAGCAGGAATACAAGTCACACATGCTCCAGGAAACATAAATTATTACTGGGCCCAGCAGCCATGTGTTGAAGCAATGTTTCTTATTTCACTGAAGCAGTTGAAAAAAGCTTAACCTTAAACCAGAGAACATAAATTACTGCTGGGCCTGGCAGAAGTGTATTGAAACAATGTTTCTTGCTTGAAAAGGAACTGTGGAAAAATGCTTAAAAAGGCAACTTAATAATATGAGACAGCAGAATTTCTTTAAATTGTTGTATTAGCAGTGAATTGTGAGTGTTTTTTTCCTCAGAATACAACACTTCAGTTATAGATGATTATAAAAAGGGCCGGTTTACCTCATGAAGAAAAAATGTTTTTGACCGGGAATGTTTCCTCCAGCCGTTGTCTCTGGAGTCACAGCCCAGCGACAATGTATCCACACTTCAGAAAAGCCAGTTAGGGATGGTCTAGCAGGACAGAATTTTCACCTGCAAATAGATGTTCAGTCCATTTGAGTGCCGGCCCAGAGCAGAGCCTCACAGTTAGGCGGCCATCTTCCTACGTGGCCAGACCACGTCCCCTCTTGAACATGGATTGTGCCTATGTGAAGGGATGTTTCTAAATTACGCCCTCATATGCACAATCCAGCGAAGATCTACAGAGTAACGTCTGCTTACTCTGTAATGCGATCGCATTTAAAGAGAGAGCTCTCCCTGCCGTTCAACATCGGAAGAACGGGCTCTGCATTTCCTGGCGCACAGTAAGTTTGGTTTTTAAAAGACACAATACAAGCAGCATATTATCATGCACCACTTTTGGAGGCAGGCTTATATTAAGCTTCCAGTGCACCAAATGCAGCTCACAAAATATAGGGGGGGCGCCGCTCCAAAGCCCCTGTGGATAATCCGCCACTGCCCACTGCCCTTCCTGTGTTAAAAAAAAATACATACATCATGCGGTAGTTTTAAGGTTCAAAATGTTCTGCTTTGCGATGGAAATACATTTTTTTTTTAATCTGTTTGCAGAATATATGCAGATAGCTATTGTAAGACCTGGGGTCTCCAGGCCCTATGGGGCGGTAACGTGACACGAGCGGTCGGGCCACCAAAGGTCTGTGTGTAAAGCAACCATACAACACGCACCTCACATGCGACGAGGAACACACACAATAAGTGACGCCACCCTGTAGGAATTATGTAAATACTCAAGTTTATCCAAGTAGGTCACGTTAAATGCAGTTCATGAGGTAGCAGTACATTTCATATGCGGATAATACAATAGCTAGCGATGTACATATCAGTCAGGAGCTATAAAGGCTGTTCCTACCACATATGCAATTCATGAAATGACAGTACTGCCTGGGGCACAACTACCAGTCACGTAGCTGCACACGCGCGTTGGGCGCGCTAACCGGTGACGACCTCAGAACGGGGCACCTAGCATGGAGAGCTACTCGTGATCTCTGGCACATAGCACTGTAATAGGGAATATAAATAACAGAGCGCTATTCGTAATCAATAGCGTTTAACACATCAATATGGCACAGGAATAACAGCGCGCTACTCGGACTTGATAGCACGTAACACTTCAACCTGGCACATGAATAACAGCGCGCTACTCGGACTTGATAGCACGTAACACTTTAAAACAGGGCATGTAAACACAAGGCGCCACTCGTAATCGATGACTCTCAGTACCTTGGAGCGGAGCGTATAACATAAAGCGCCACTCGTAATCAATGACTCTCAGTACTTTGGAGCGGAGCATATAGCATAAAGCGCCACTCGGAATCAATGACTCTCAGTACTTTGGGACGGAGCATATAGCATAAAGCGCCACTCGGAATCAATGACTCTCAGTACTTTGGGACGGAGCATATAGCATAAAGCGCCACTCGGAATCAATGACTCTCAGTACTTTTGGACGGAGCTTCCAGCGGGGAGCTCCGGTGCAGTTCGTTGGGCACCACGCTTCAGTACCGCTCGAGGGGGCACACGGAAAGGATCCCTCGGCGGGGTCTCTTCCGTCGTGAAGACAGGGGGGGGAATCCCACGGAGAGGAAACCCGGCTAAGGGTGCGGTGTGGCTCCCAACCCGCAGGGGGCGCACCGGGGGCGATTTCAGCCTCCGGGCTTACCTCGATCTCGGCGTCAGCAGGCGTCCGCTCCCACGATGATGGGGGAACTCGGCCCTGGCCTCGCACACCTCCTCACGCAGCTGCGACGGCAGCGACGGGGCCCCGGGCTTCTCCGCAGGCCTCGTGACACGGCAGGGCACTTCTCCAGGCCTCCAGGCCACGGCGGTGAGCGCGCTGGCGTCGTCGTCACCAGGGGGGGCTCAAATTAAGGATGGGGTTCTGTGCTCAGCGGAGCATGCTGCCGGGGGTCCCAGACCACGGCAGGGAGCGCAGGGGTCACAGCGCTGATACCTGGTCAATCCCCGGTGGTTCTCCAGTCAGCTTTGCATCAGGGTTCAGGGGTCAGTCTGGACACACAGTCTCAGTGCTTTGGCTTGTAAGTTGAAAGTTCAGTCTGGACACGCAGTCTCAGTGCTTTGGCTTGTAAGTTGAAAGTTCAGTCTGGACACACAGTCTCAGTGCTTGGCTTGTAAGGTTAAAGTTCTTAGATATCAGATAAGGTCTTGTTGGTGCAGATGTATCTGGCGCCCTTAAGGGGTTCTGTTACAGGGGGTTAGGAATGGAGAGGGTGACTAGATCCTTCCTAGTCAGGCTGGGCAGAGAGTCTCTGGGTCCTCCTACTGCTGGGCAAGATCAGTGGGTTTCACAGGGTCCCTCACTCACTTAAGAGGCAGTACCTAAATCCTGTCACTCTCAGAGGCATAAGTCCCTGGCTAGGCCCTACCGCCTACACTCCTGGTGGATTCTTCCAGCTCTGCTTCACCCCAATGGCCAACTCACCACAAAAGTTTCCCTCCCTCTCTTAAGTAGCCCTAGGTCAGGTGACCTCTGGCCAAGGCGGCAAAAGAAAAACCACACCTCCCTTCTAGAAGGTTCCAGCACATTCCAGGAGCTTCCCCACTCTACCTATGGGACAAAAAGGCAGGCTGGAGTCGCAACATTGTTGTGGGGTTCCAGCCAGCTCCTGGCAGCTAGGGTGCTACTATGACAGGCCACTCTGCAGTAGCAGGGGCCTGTGGCAGCCATCTTGGGTGAAGGGAGCACCTGCACCTTAACACTACAAAAACGAAAACTTTCAGGGAAAAAGGGCCAAGTCCAACATAACCCCCTTCCAGCCAAAAGCCAGGGTAGACCGATCAATGGCTTGATGGTCTTCCCTGCTTGGGGCGAGAAAAGGTGGACGCAGGCCCGCAACTGCAGATTCTCTTCCACTCTGGAACCCGATGGTTCCCTCTCAATCCTTCCTGGACCAACGAAACCACCCCACTGGGGCTCCCTAGCTAGTTGTGGCCAGGACCGGCCCCTGGGCCATCCAGATGTCTCTGGCCCTCGTGGTCTCGCAGAGTGGGGGGCAGTAGCCCCAGGCCTGTAGTGCCCGGTGACCACTCTCCTACTCTTCCTTGCAGTCCTAAACTGTCTCTGGTCCTTCCACCTGGGGTCCACACCCTTAGGCTGACCAGCCTTCAGGGGCGAGGCTCTCCTCCCCCTAACTCTCCTTCTGGGGTTCCTCACCCTACCCTGCGAGGCACCCTCAGACCATCACTGTCTCCTCAGTACAGGGCCTTGACCCTTCAACTGATTCCCCAACCTAGGGCCTAAACCCTTCGGCTGAGCCGGTGCCCGAGGCGAGACCTTCCTCCCTCTGCACCCCCTTCCAGATTTCAGCACCCTCCTAACGGGAAAAGTACCCCTGGAAGTCAATTTCGGGGGGACCCTGTTAACAGAGGCCCCACCCGCCAGGTCAGGCAACCCCTGAGCCTGGCACCCCAGCCCAGGATCTAAATCCTGCAACTGGGCCAACCCCAGAACCTCAGGCTCGCTGGTTACAGTCGCCCTGGGTCCTCCTGACACTAGGGGCTCCCTTTCCTCGGGCGGCACATCGGGACAGCCTAGGCTCCCAACCTGGGGCTCCCTTGCGGAACTCTCCAGGCCCTGAGACTGCGGATGGGGCACCTCGGGACACCTCCCCGTCTCACTCCTTCCTATGGATAGGTCGTGAGGCCCTACAACCCTCTCTCCCTGGGACCTAGCTGGGCTATCTGCCACCTCCCCCACCTCGTTGGGTTGGAAGAGCCCTGCACCACCCCCTTCAGGGTCACCCACCAATGCCTCCTCAGACACCCTGGTGATGTCATCCTGGGGTAAATAAAATTCCAGCTCCTGTGGAGCTTTCGGTATGCTGCCACCAGTGTCCTCACTGGACACATTCTTCTGGAGGGCACGCAACTCCAGCTCTTTTAGCCGAAGCTCGTGAGCCATCTTCATTTCCTCCATTGCCCATCTCTTGTTTTCCCTTTCCTGTTCTAATTTGGCTAATTCCCTTTCTTTCTCATGTTCCAATCTGGCCCTTTCCATTTCTTTCTCTTGTTCTAACTTGGCCAGTTCCCACTTTAACTGCCTCTCTTCCCTCCTGTCCTTGTACTCCTCTGGAGACGCGCTCCTCCTCGACCCTGTCCTACTACTGGCCCCAGAACGTCTCCCTGGGGGCACATTTTCGGATACATCTACATTTAGTATGTCGATCACTTCTTGGGCGCTCTCCTCCTGAGGTGCCTCTGGTGCCTCCTGTCCCTCATCCCCTCTCCCGTCTGGGTGGGCTTCTACCCATGCCCTAATGGCAGTGCGGAGTTCCGGTCCTTTGGCCCTCCGTACCCCAGGCACCCCCATCCCCTGCCCGAACTCCCTTAGTTGCTTCACTGAGTACCCCTCGAGGTCAGCTAACCGGAATTCCATTCTGGCAGGTGGGGACCTAGACACTAAGGAGAAAAATTCCTAGGGTATAGGCAACAGTTATCAGCTAACCAGGCTCCTTGCACTCTCAACCTGGACAGTGGAAATAATAATGCAGCAATCAATGGTTTTTAAGCTCTGGAACAAATAGGCGTTTAATTGTGGCGCCCTTCGCTTCACGGAAGGGTGCTGTATGGTCACAGGTCCTAAGGATCCCACCGCTCGCCAACAATGTAAGACCTGGGGTCTCCAGGCCCTATGGGGCGGTAACGTGACACGAGCGGTCGGGCCACCAAAGGTCTGTGTGTAAAGCAACCATACAACACGCACCTCACATGCTACGAGGAACACACACAATAAGTGACGCCACCCTGTAGGAATTATGTAAATACTCAAGTTTATCCAAGTAGGTCACGTTAAATGCAGTTCATGAGGTAGCAGTACATTTCATATGCGGATAATACAATAGCTAGCGATGTACATATCAGTCAGGAGCTATAAAGGCTGTTCCTACCACATATGCAATTCATGAAATGACAGTACTGCCTGGGGCACAACTACCACTCACGTAGCTGCACACGTGCGTTGGGCGCGCTAACCGGTGACGACCTCAGAACGGGGCACTTAGCATGGAGAGCTACTCATGATCTCTGGCACATAGCACTGTAATAGGGAATATAAATAACAGAGCGCTACTCGTAATCAATAGCGTTTAACACATCAATATGGCACAGGAATAACAGCGCGCTACTCGGACTTGATAGCACGTAACACTTCAACCTGGCACATGAATAACAGCGCGCTGCTCGGACTTGATAGCACGTAACACTTTAAAGCAGGGCATGTAAACACAAAGCGCCACTCGTAATCGATGACTCTCAGTACCTTGGAGCGGAGCGTATAACATAAAGCGCCACTCGTAATCAATGACTCTCAGTACTTTGGAGCGAAGCATATAGCATAAAGCGCCACTCGGAATCAATGACTCTCAGTACTTTGGGACGGAGCATATAGCATAAAGCGCCACTCGGAATCAATGACTCTCAGTACTTTGGGACGGAGCATATAGCATAAAGCGCCACTCGGAATCAATGACTCTCAGTACTTTGGGACGGAGCTTCCAGCGGGGAGCTCCGGTGCAGTTCGTTGGGCACCACGCTTCAGTACCGCTCGAGGGGGCACACGGAAAGGATCCCTCGGCGGGGTCTCTTCCGTCGTGAAGACAGGGGGGGGAAACCCACGGAGAGGAAACCCGGCTAAGGGTGCGGTGTGGCTCCCAACCCGCAGGGGGCGCACCGGGGGCGATTTCAGCCTCCGGGCTTACCTCGATCTCGGCGTCAGCAGGTGTCCGCTCCCACGATGATGGGGGAACTCGGCCCCGGCCTCGCACACCTCCTCACGCAGCTGCGACGGCAGCGACGGGGCCCCGGGCTTCTCCGCAGGCCTCGTGACACGGCAGGGCACTTCTCCAGGCCTCCAGGCCACGGCGGTGAGCGCGCTGGCGTCGTCGTCACCAGGGGGGGCTCAAATTAAGGATGGGGTTCTGTGCTCAGCGGAGCACGCTGCCGGGGGTCCCAGACCAGGGCAGGGAGCACAGGGGTCACAGCGCTGATACCTGGTTGATCCGTGGTGGTTCTCCAGTCAGCTTTGCATCAGGGTTCAGGGGTCAGTCTGGACAAGCAGTCTCAGTGCTTTGGCTTGTAAGTTGAAAGTTCAGTCTGGACACGCAGTCTCAGTGCTTTGGCTTGTAAGTTGAAAGTTCAGTCTGGACACGCAGTCTCAGTGCTTGGCTTGTAAGGTTAAAGTTCTTAGATGTCAGATAAGGTCTTGTTGGCGCAGATGTATCTGGCGCCCTTAAGGGGTTCTGTTACAGGTGGTTAGGAATGGAGAGGGCGACTAGATCCTTCCTAGTCAGGCTGGGCAGAGAGTCTCTGAGTCCTCCTACTGCTGGGCAAGATCAGTGGGTTTCACAGGGTCCCTCACTCACTTAAGAGGCAGTACCTAAATCCTGTCACTCTCAGAGGCATAAGTCCCTGGCTAGGCCCTATCGCCTACACTCCTGGTGGATTCTTACAGCTCTGCTTCACCCCAATGGCCAACTCACCACAAAAGTTTCCCTCCCTCTCTTAAGTAGCCCTAGGTCAGGTGACCACTGGCCAAGGCGGCAAAAGAAATACCACACCTCCCTTCTAGAAGGTTCCAGCACATTCCAGGAGCTTCCCCACTCTACCTATGGGACAAAAAGGCGGGCTGGAGTCGCAACATTGTTGTGGGGTTCCAGCCAGCTCCTGGCAGCTAGGGTGCTACTATGACAGGCCACTCTGCAGTAGCAGGGGACTGTGGCAGCCATCTTGGGTGAAGGGAACACCTGCACCTTAACACTACAAAAATGAAAAAATTCAGGGAAAAAGGGCCAAGTCCAACAGCTATAAAAAAGGTTGCCAATGCTCATTCAGTTTAAAAGCCACGTGGAAAATATACTAGATATTGCACACATCCAGTTTACATTAAAAATCAGAAGACAATGGTTTTGTCGCCCATTAAGAATCCAAAGAAAATTTGACTTGCTTTCGGTTTTATCCGAAAACCAGCAATGCCCATCCCGGTTAGCCAGTGAAACATCTTTTTCTTTGAAGCGTCGGGCTCTCCTGTGGCCACATTGCAGTGACCAGAAGACTTGGGTCCTCCTCAGGGGTGGCTGGTGACATTTGAAATTGGTGCGGAGGAAAAGTTGAGGATAAGTGTTATGTCGATAGCGAGCTCGCCGACTATGATAGGAGGGACTCGGGGGGAGAGGGACTTGCAAAGTGTGTGCAAATGGAGCATTTTACAGCAAATTTGAGAGGGCAAGAATGTTTATAAAGCAATTCTGAAGGTGTAGACTTGAAATATGCAAATACATTACAAAATACCCCATATCTTACAGCACTAAACATATCCACCTTTGACTGTAGTGTACACATAGTAATGCAACATGTGAGCTTTTAATTATCTTACCAGGTAAATACTACACCCGTACCACATTCCTGATGAACGAGTGTAGTGCATTTGTGATACTTGTCTTGTGCTACCTTTGGATTTTACACAATCCCTATGATTTCAGTCACAGCATTGATGGCAGCACCCCCACTCTGAAAATTGTTCCAGCACCCCTGTGAGAAAGTGGCTCTGTATATACTGTTCCTTAATAGGTACAGGGTGTACAGAGTCCACAGACCCCAAGGGTTTAACAGAGGTTAAAGTTAGATATAACCTTACTCTCCAAAGTGGTAGCTTGGTCGAGCAGTAAGGCAGTATCAGAGGACAGTGTAAAGCATTTGTTGTACACACTCAGTCAGCAAATGGTTCCACACACTCAATAACTGAACTCTAGGCCAATGGTTTATATATAAAAAATATATGCTTGTTTTATTTTAGAACCAACACTTGGAGTTAAAATATACTTTCTCGACAGGAGATGTTTCATATAAATACTTTTCTATGTGCAATAGACTTTAGTAAAAAGTTACAAGTAGTTGCAGTAGGCAACTCTATTTCTAAACACAACAATACATTGAGCTCAATGATAAATTCAAGTTATTTGCAACAGATTACTTTTAGGATTACTTTTGGAATTCCAGGCCTGGATCCTAGATTCAGTCCTGGGTCAGTACTTAGAATCAAGTGATGAAAGTCGACTTAATTACTGTGGTGATTTTTAAACAATATTTAGCTATTTCAAAAATTGACAGAAAATATTTCAGAGAAAACAGTCAATGATTCCCTATGGAAGAAAATGTAAGTTACAGGTACAGTATGTTCTCGTTACTTTTGTAATCCAGTACTGGGTGCCTAGACTCAGTACTGGGACCTTTATCCAAACCATTAAGTAATTACGTTTTCAGATATCATACGATTTTTTTTTTTTTTATATAAGAAACCTTTATTACACATTAATAAGATACAAACAAGGGCCTACAACCACAAGGGCCGGCCGCTAGAAAGCCCGGGAGCCAGCAAGGCAACGCCATACATTCAAATGAGCCAGAAGCAAATGCTCCCGAAAGTTCGTAAGCACATATAACAGGCCGCGGCCACAGTCCAAGGGCGATCAAAAAGGACGGTTTCATATTTTCTATTTAAAAAACAAACAATAACACACAAACAAGGCAATGAGAGTCCGAAATAGCAGCGTGCGCTCCCCAGGACGGGGGAAGATCCACGTTATCTGGAATAACTCTTGACAGGAGGTGGTAGTGGGGGGCGGCGGAGAAGAGGACAAAGCATACACAATTACGTAGAATGTGCGGCTAGGGGGACAAAGTGACGTCGACCTCTCGCGGCAGAGGCGGAGCGCAGATATTTCCACGATAGGAATTCCATGGACCCCACACCTTAGTCCACCTCCCAGGCTTGCCTCTCGCCACATACACCGTCTTTTCCCTGAACATACACCAATCCATATTCTCCTTCCATACCGAAATCGTAGGCGGCCTCGGGGAACCCCACAACTGTGCGATATTGCGCTTAGCCACCATGTACCCCAAAGTCACCCACTGCGTCTGCGCTGCATTATAGTCATTTGGTTCCCAGACATTCAGCAAACACCTCCTGGCCTCTGGTAACAAAGCGACATGCGTGACCTCCTCCATTACAGTATGTACCCCGTTCCAAAATCGCACGACCGCCGAACATTCCCATAGGATATGAAGAAAGGTACCCAACAAGCCACAGCCACGCTTACACATTCCATCCCTCGAATAACTCATACGTATCAAACCAGGCCCTGTGACATACACTCTATGGAGTATCTTCAGCTGCACAAATCTAAGGCGGGCCGGGATCGCCACCTCTTTCGGGGAGGCCACCGCCGATACCCAATCCTCATCGTCCAGTTCCAATCCGTCGGCCGTCCACGCCTCCCGCAGATGGGTCAGCAAGTCCGTACGATCATTAATAAGTTTTTTATAGATCAGAGAAATAGTGCTGTCGGGCACATAGCCATCTAACACCCTATCTTCCAACGGGGAATATTCTGGGATAGCAGCAACATCCGCAAAAACCGAACACAGCGCATGGTAGACCTGTGCATATCGGAAGTACTCCCTATCATTTAATTTGTATTCAGTTTTGAGCATTTCAAACGTTTTAAAGGACCCTTTCGCCCAGAGGTCACCCACCTTACTTATACCAATCATATCCCATTTCTCAAAGCCTTTCGTTTTCCACAGACAACCCAAGCGCTGGGAGGCATACAACGGTGTCGCTCGAGTCAAGCGATCCCTCCACGCCATTGCAGCATTCGCCGCATGCCACACGCGTACCGCAACTTGCGTTGGTCCTGTCAACCGTGCATCCGGAGTCGCCGAATACAGTGCCCTATTGTAATCCCCGCCCGGAAGTAATAACTTATCCATCTCGAAGGCCTGATTCAAAGCAGGACCGTATATCCCGTGGTTCACTGCCGCCAATTGAGACGCCCAATAGTATCTTTTAATATCGGGGAGGGCAACACCCCCATCATACCAAGGGAGTGTCAACTTGGCGAGAGCGATCCTCGGTCGCCCGTCCCAAAACAGTTGGCGCTGAAGACCCTCCACCTCACGGAAGTAACGGGCCGGCACGACATCCAGCGTATTTTGTAAAGCGTACAAGAAGCGAGGCAGCGACATCATTTTAAACAATGCCGCCCGTCCGAGCGGCGAGAGCGGAAGCCGTCGCCACCTCGAGACATCGGCCTTCAATCGCTGGAGTGGAGGGAGAAGGTTTTGCTCATAGCGGACCGCGGGGTCCAGTGATATGAAGATTCCCAAATATTTGAACCCCAATGTAGCAATCTGAATAGGGCATCCCCGCGGCAGGAGGGGGGCCTCGCCCGAGAGGACGTAAACACATGACTTTGCCCAGTTGATAACCAGGCCAGAATTACGACCGAAGGAATTCAATACGTCCACCAATACAATTAGCGACTTTCGAGGAGAGGTGAGATACAAAAGGATGTCATCCGCATAAAGGGAGACACGGTCCTCAAATTCCGGCGTCCATCTAATGCCCCGCAACGACGGCTCCCAACGCAACCAGGCAGCGAGAGGTTCTAAAGAAAGTGCAAAGAGGAGGGGCGACAACGGACAGCCTTGTCGCGTACCTCTCCCCAGCGCGAGGGGAGCCGACACCCTACCATTCACCACAACCTGCGCCAATGGGTCAGCGTATAGTAATTTTACCCACCCAATGAATTCAGGGCCAAACCCGAACTTCGCTAACGCAGCCCAAATATACGGCCACTCCAAAGTATCGAACGCCATGGTAGCGTCCAAAGCCGCCAAGATGGCCGGCTCACGCATAAACTCCGCTCTAGCAAGCACGCCATGCAACCGCCTCAGGTTCAGGGCGGTATTACAATGAGGTATAAAACCGGACTGGTCCTGATGAATCAAGTCGCCCACGACCCGAACCAGACGATTGGCCAATACCTTAGCCAGAATTTTGGGTTCCGCGTTCAACAACGAGATAGGCCTGTAGGAGGCACAGCGGTCTCGCGGCTTCCCCTCCTTATGTATCACAACTATGGTGGCAAGACGTTGGTCAAGGGGGAGGGAGCCCGCCGCCCGTGCAGCGAGGAACATGTCACGGAGATACGGTGCTATCTTATCTGGACGCAACTTATATAGTTCAATGGGGAGACCATTGGGACCCATTGCCTTACCAGAAGCGATCGAGCGAATGGCCAAAGCAATCTCATCCGGCGACAACTTCGCCTCCATCAATATGCTATCAGCCTCCGAGAGTGACGGCAATGCAATATCTCTAAGCAACAGATGAGAGTCCTCCTCCGAACGCCCAGAGACCGGAGAGTATACCCCACGGAAGTAATCCGCGAAGCAGTTAACAATTTCTACCGGGTCAGTCACACACACGCCATCCACTCTCTCCACAACCGGCACCACTCTACTCGCTCTCTCCTTCTTGTCCAACCAAGCAATCAACTTTCCGGCCTTATCTCCCACATCATACAGTCGTCCTTGTTGCTCTCTACTCATCCTTTTAGCAGCATCCGTGACCAGTGCTCTATAATCTGACTGTTTAAGGCTGAGAACGTGCAATTTCTCATCCGTAACACCCCGCTCCAAATCCCCCTCCATCTCAGCGATGTCAGTTTCCAGGCGAACCACCCCTTCCCTCCCGCACCTCCTAGCATGGGAAATAAGAGACAAGGCATGCCCCCGGATCACCGTTTTATAACCTTCCCATAGGGAGACAGCAGACGACACTGACCCTACATTATCGTCGAAGTAGTGATCAATGGACTTAACCAGTTCCGCGCGAATATTAGGGTTACGTAAATACCAGGGGTTAATTGGCGCTACTCTTCCCTCTGCCCCAGGAACAACCTCCATCTGCAACAATAGAGGGGAATGGTCAGAAATACCTCGGGCCAAATGACGCACCTCCCCGATCATTTCAGCCTGGAACGCCGGCATAAGTATATAATCAAGTCTCGAGAGACTCCCGTGGGCCCCCGAGTGGAAGGTGTATTGTGCCTGCCCCGGGTGCATCAGTCTCCAGCAATCTATAAGTCCTAAAGTATCTAGAAAGCCACCCAGCCAGGCCTGGGCTCTAGGGAGATCCCTGGGGGGGTGACGGTCCTCCATACCGGATACAACAGCGTTAAAATCACCCCCTAATACCAGAACCCCCCCCCAGGGAGTCCCAGGACCAAACGCCCCAAATCAGCAAATGTAGCCGTCTGCAATCCCGGTGGCACATAGACAGCAACGAGCGAAACAGTTCTACCCTCCCATCTCCCCACCAATGCTGTATATCGCCCTCTATCATCGTGGAGCACCTCGTCCACCTCCAACGGGAGAGAGGCCCTGACCAAGATACCAACTCCCCTAGAGCCAGAAGTGAAACCAGAGTGAACAGCAAGGCGATAGCCCCGCCTATTCAGGGCATGGAAGGAGTTCCCAATCAGATGTGTCTCCTGCAGGAAAACAATGTCGGGTGAGATCCGTTTCAAAAACTGCAATACCACCCCGTGCTTGATCCTATCCCCCAGTCCGTTCACATTCCACGAAAGTATTCTCAAACCCTTACCCCCCACCCCGCTCCCGTGCATGATGTCCACATCCCGGAGAACACAACCAGGACAAATCAACAGCTAACCTCACATTGCCTTGTGAAACAAACAAACAGTCCCCAACATCCCCCCTTCCCCACAATATCCAAACCACAACTCCCCCCTCCCTGCACCCCTGCTTGAGCCCAAACAGCCCCCCCAACTTGCAGTGTGCCTGTCGCCCTAACATATACTGAACCACAAAAAGAACCCCTGAAGGAGGAAAGGGCCCCAATATGCTCTCCACAACCTCCGAGCATTTGAAGGGCATATTGCACCAAACTTGAATCCCATAGAGCTAAGGTACAAAACGTCACCAGCCTAGCCCATCACCGGGAACCAAAGTTCTAGTCCTGTTCCGCCGAACCCTCGCCACTCTCCGCCGTCTGACCATCCTGATCTCGACTCCGAGACAGGGTATCCAACCAGTCTCCAACCGCCTCCGGCCGGTCGAAGAAGTGCGAGCGATCCTCGAACTCAACCCGCAACCTGGCCGGAAATAGCATCGCATACTTCAGCTCCATGTCCCTCAAGCGCCGTTTGACGCCCAAGAATCCCAGTCGTTGTTTTTGGACCGCTTGCGTAAAGTCTGGATAGAAGCTGGCGTTAGAGTTGTCAAATTTCAGCGGCCCAGTCACCCTCGACGCCTGAAGGATAGCATCTCTGTCCCGAAAGTTAAAAAGTCGGGCAATTATAGGCCGCGGGGGAGCACCCACTTTCGGCACACCACCCGGAATTCTGTGAGCCCGCTCCACCGCAAAGAATTTGCTCAGCCCCTTGGATGCGAGATGGTTGACCACCAGATCCTCCACAAAAAGGTCAGCAGCAGGGTTCTCCGATCGTTCCGGTACCCCAATTATACGAACATTGTTCCGCCTGGCCCTGCTTTCGGAATCCTCAAGTCGACGGTCAGTTAGGTCACTGGCCAGCCGTAACCTACGAACCTCCGTTTGCAGGGCGGCCACGTCCACAGTTAGGCTCGACGCTGTGTGGTTCAAAGCATTGACCCGCTCATTCGTTTTAGACAGATCCGCCCTGACCAGATTTACATCGATCAGGACCGCATCCAATTTACGAGCCAGGATATCAAACTGCTGACCCACTGCAGCCTTCATCTCCTCAATGGCGCCCATGACGTCTATCAAAGTCAAGTCAGCAGATAGGCCAGAGACATCCTTGGACCTTTCCGGCGATTTATGCGACCCACCAGGGGATCCCTTTGTCTGCGCATAGCGGTCCATGTTATTAGCCTGGGTGTAAACTCCCCGCCGGGTATTCTTGGGTTTCTGCTTATCTCCGTCCAGCCTCGCCGCCATCCTCCGGTGACCACTGAGATCGGCACCTGCCAGCACAGGAGTAGGGACCAGACAGCTAATTCAAGGGACCACAGCCGTCACGGACTGTAGCCTGTGTATAGTCCGAGATCCAGGCCAAACACTCCACCGTCCACGCTCCTCTGGAACATCAAGGTCCCTCAGCCGATGTCAGCAAACAGGTTCGAAAACGAAAGTGAAAGTGCGGGGTACGTGACAGGCCAGGCCCTGCATGCCGCTGTTGTTCACTTCGTACCCGGGCACCTCACCAACTCGAGTTCGGGACCAAGGCAGGAGCAGGCCGTAAACTTCAGATCGCAACCATTCCGGTTCCCCGAGCCCGATTTGAATTTGGAGAACGGATGGCACCTCAGCTCAGGCTCATCAACAAAAGCCCGTCGACAAAACCAGGATTGATTCAGGATAGACGTGGGAGGTTGCGGAGGCCCTCGGGAGCCTTGAGCCTACGCGGCCATCTTGATTACGCGCTAGGCTCCTCCCCCTATCATACGATTTTTAAGGAATATTTAGAAATTGCAGAAATTGACACTTAGAAGAAATTTCACAGAAAAACAGTCACTGGTTTCCTATGGAAGAAAATTGAGTTAAGGGTAAGTACAGTTGTAGAGATTTTTCGGAGTCAGTGCTGGGCATCAAGATCCAGCACTGGGAGTTCACCGAGGAACAGGTGAGTAAATTCGTTTTTGCCACTCGGCTGTTTTTTAGTGAATATTAGAAGATTTGAAAAGTCCACACTTAGAAGAAATTTCAGGAAAAAGCCAGTCAATGTTACCCTATGAGGAAAATAGGGTTTGCGGTTTAAGGGTAAGTACTCGACTGGCAGAGTTGAGGTTCTGGGCACAGACTCAGGGGTCTCCCAGGGTCAGGTAGGTACAGTTGGTTCACCCTCAGCGGCTCTAGGGCGGCCGGGTGCAGAGAGAGTTAGGCCTAATGTTATCCTATGAGGGATAGGGGGGCCTTGTTTGGTGGCTGCTGTCTGGCAAGCCACGCGGCTGTGGGAGCTGGGCTCCTGGTCACTTACTCAGGGCAAGTGGGGAAGTAGGTAGGTGTAGAGTTTTCACTGCCAGGGCCACTTGGGCGGCTGGTGCAGAGTGCTTTTGAGCCTTCGGGCGCTCAATGGATTTCAATGGGAAATCTCCGGTTTGGAAAAAGACTGCAAGCTCGGGGACGAGGACTCTTCAGGTGCCACCACCACTTCGACAGGTAAGTTGGGTAGTTGGAGGATAGGTAGGTACCCCGTGATTGGACACAGAGGGCCGTGGGGCGCCGGGTGCAGGGGTGCCTTTTGGTGTCGGAAAATCTTACCCTCTGTTGATCGCGGTTGGGGTGGCACACGGTTCTGAGGCTGCAGGCTTCTTCAGGATTGTCGAGGGGGGTCCTTGGGTGCCGGACTCGGGGTCACAGTCGCCGTGGGGTCGTCCTCGTGGGTTTAGTTCACTCCGGCACCGGCCAGGCTTGGCTGGTGCAGAGTGGGCTGAGTTTGCGGTTCCGGGCTGCTGCCAGGGGTGAAAGGTAGGTTCTGAGTAGAGCCTCTACTCATGGGAGTCCCAGGGAATCAGAGTTCAAAGGTAGCCAGGTCCTCCGGGGTTTCTGAGGTTGCTGGCCACAAGAGATGCCGCGCTGGAGCAGGAGCAGGTTCGAGGGTCGACAGGCCGGTAGGGCTGGGGCCAAAGCAGTTGGTGTCTTCCTCTTTTCAGCAGCTTCAGGGCAGGTCTTTGTTCTTCTTGCTCTTCTTGTAGTTTCGAATCTGGGATCTGGGGAAGGAAGGTTCAGGGTTCCCCTAAATACTAGATTTAGGAGCGTTACAGGTAGGTGAGGGGCAGGGACCAATGGGTCCCTGTCCTGGGGTGGGTACACCCCCTATCCTGCCTCTCTCCTATGGGAGGGGGGCAGTAGCCTAATCTTGATTGGGTAGGGCTTCCCATCTTCAAGATGGCGAGAGCCCGGGGATGTGCTTCACCTCGCCTCCCCCACCTGAGGGGTGGGGTTGGCAGGCTGGCACATTCCTTGTCCTTATTTGGGGTTTCCGGCCAAGCTTCCCGCCAGAGTGGGGGGTTGCAGTGGCCTGGGGAAACTCACAGAGGCGGCATGCCTTTGAAGCTTCCCCCTGCCCATCCTGGGGGAGGAGATTTAGCACCTCGCCCAGGATGTGCATTGTTGCAGGCCCAGGAGAGCAGGGGCTCTCCTACCCAGGGGTCCAGCAACATGTCTGGTGTGTGGCAGCCTAGGCAGCCCCAGCACAGACGTGGATTGTAGGTGAGGTTTTAGGGGGCATCTCTAAGATGCGCTCTGGGGTGCTTGGCACATTAAATCCCACACTGGCATCAGTGTGGGTTTAATGTGCTGAGAAGTTTGTTACCAAACTTCTCAGTCTTCAGTGCTCCCTTTATTGTGCTGTGGAGTTCGTGTTTGACGAGCTCCCAGCACCATGTACTCTTAAAGGGCAGCACTGCACTTACAGAGCCCAGGAATGGACCTGGGTACTGTAGGGGCACAGGGCTCCTGCTCCTGTGCCCACACCATTGGCATAGGGCACCCAGCTAGAGGGGTGGCTGATGTATGCCATGGCAGTGTAGGTGTGGGCATGGCACACAGGGATGTGTGCCATGTCGACTCTCTGTTTTGTCTTGTACCCAGACACTCAGCCTGCAAGAGCAGTGTGTGTGTGTTAGGGTACAGGGCCTGTAAGGGTGGCACAATAAGTGCTGCAGCCCTTAGAGGCCTTCCCTGGTCACAAGGCCCTGGGTACCTAGGGTACCATTTACCAGGGGCTGACATGTGGCCAGGGTCTGCCAATTTGGGTTTTGTCTATTAGGCAGTTTTTTAGGGAAGGAACACAGGCCCTGGGCACCTGATTGGCAGGAACCAAGGGCACAACAAGGAAAAGTGCATCAGCTATTAGGCAAAAAAAGGGGGGGTTACTGCAACAAAGATCCACTTTCCTACAACCCCTGCAGTCTTCAATTATCGCAGACCAGATCAATAGACCTTGAGCCGATGCACTTTCATTGTGGGCCAGTCTGCCACCAGCAACGCGTGTGTTCGTTTTAACCATATAGATCATAGGTCTTCAAACTGCCAGGCGCGCCCCCCTGGGGGGGCACCGCATCCCCTCAGGGGGGGCGCGCACTCCACCCCACCACTTAACCTTCCATTGTCCTTCCAGGCCCATTAGGCTTCGTGTGTCTCAGTCCGAGCAGCTGCTGCAGCTCGGGCTGCTGGGGGCTAGTCAGGGCAGCGTCTGGAGTCTTATCTCCGGCACGTCCGAGCTTTTCACAAGTCTTTAAAGACCATTTGCAACCCATGTATATCTTGGAAACGGAGCACAAAGAGCCAAACAAGAGCTCAAAGCAAGCACAAAAGAGCACAAATTAGTCCAAAAGGTCAAAGAATCGTACAAATAACACAAAAGGGCACAAAAAAGCAGAACATAGCAAAAAGGAAGAAGAAAGGAGCAAAAAATGCACATCCCGAGTGTGACCCGTTTTATGCTGTCTCGATAGAGAATTTCAGTATTGTTAATGGCTGCTAAACTGTTCAGGTTTTTTTAAATATGCTTGGGGGTAGTCTGAACCGAAACCGGACCTATTGATAGCGAACCATTTAAACGTTCCTGTTACATTTGAATGGCATTCATAACTTCATAAGCTCCGGTCATAAAAGGCATGATTGTAGGCTTAACAGAAGAGGAATCCCTTTAGAGAAAACCAAAAACAATGGAACTTTTTTTCTTTTTCTGTAGTGATTTTTGTTCAGGCTTTTGTTTGCCCTTTACTACTGTTTCGATGTTGCAGGTAAAGGGGCAGGGCTACGTGTTTGGCGCTTTACCCAGGCTCCACTACCTCAGTGAATGGACTTGACCCAGGTGAGCTTGGTGCTTACTTAAATAAACTCTGAACATTGGTGTCCATATTTCACCCATGTTTCTATGTGTAGCCAGCTATACACCTTGTGTAAACTGGCTACAGAGGCTGTTTGTTTTCTGGTTCCAGTACCCCCTGAGCCCCCACACTGCCTATTTCTTAAATTTGGATTTTACTTTGTACTGCCTTAGTGTGAGAATGCATTTTATGAGTAGGTATATAAAGTTGGGTTACCAAAAGAAAAATGCCAGCCATCTGTTGTTTAAAGAGCCTGCAAAGGCCTTGTCTTGACACTAAGGTGCCGATTCCGATCCGTTAAAAAAATTTACCGTCCGACTCGTATTCGTATATTTTTAGGTACGAATCGTACAAGTACCGTACAAACTGCGAAGTACGATTTGTACGTGAAAAATACATACGAATTGCGTCGGGAAAATGGTCCGAGAGGGAGCCGTAAAATTTTATGTCCGAATAGCGTCGGGAAAAGTGTCTGATAGGGAGCCGGACATTTTTACGTGCAAATCGTAAAACAGAAGTCCGAGCGCGCTAGTACAATCCGTACCGCCCGTCTGAATACACAACCGCATGTAAAAGGACCCGTACGGAGCGAACGCTGTAGCCTACATGTACACGGGTAAACTTGTGCCCGAATACGAGTCGTACAGCCCCCCTCACCCCGCACATGTCAACAACGTACCCCCGTATGTCAGCACCGTACCCCCCCTCCGCACCGTACCCCAACACAGTAGCCCAGCCCGCACCTGTACGCGCCATACCCCAACACCGTATCACAGCCCGCACCCGTACGCGCCGCACCCCAACGCCCTAGCACAGCCCGCACCTGTACGCACCGTACCCCAACACCGTAGCACTGCCCGCACCTGTACGCACCATACCCCAACACCGTAGCACAGCCCGCACCTGTACGCACCGTACCCCAACACCCTAGCACAGCCCGCACCTGTACGCACCGTACCCCAACACCCTAGCACAGCCCGCACCTGTAGGCACCGTACCCTAACACCGTAGCACAGCCCGCACCTGTACGCGCCGCACCCCAACACCGTAGCACAGCCCGCACCTGTACACACCGCACCCCAACACCGTAGCACAGCCCCGCACCTGTACGCACCGTACCCCAACACCCTAGCACAGCCTGCACCTGTACGCACTGTACCCCAACACCGTAGCACAGCCCGCACCTGTACGCACCGTACCCCAACACCGTAGCAAAGCCTGCACCTGTACGCACCGTACCCCAACACCGTAGCACAGTCCCGCACCTGTACGCGCCGCACCCCAACACCGTAGCACAGCCCGCACCTGTATGCGCCGCACCCCAACACTGTACCCCAGCACCCTCACCCAGCATCGCGTATGTATGGACCGTAGCACTATGGCGTACGCCTACGGCAACACTACCATAGTGCTACGGGCCCTACACATGCGGGTACGGCCCGTAGCACTAGGGTAGTGTTGCCGTAGGCATACGCCATAGTGATATGTGCCGCACATACGCGGGTACGGCCCGTATCTCTATGGCGTACGCCTACGGCAACACTACCCTAGTGCTACGGGCCCTACACACGCGGGTACGGCCCGTAGCACTGGGGTAGTGTTGGCGTAGGCGTACGCCATAGAGATATGGCTCGTATCCGCGTATGTACGGCCCGTAGCACTATGGTGTACGCCTACGGCAACACTACCCTAGTGCTACGGGCCCTACCCACGCGGATACGGCCCATAGCACTGGGGTAGTGTTGCCGTAGGCGTACGCCATAGTGATACGGGCCGTACATACGCGGGTACGGACCGTATCTCTATGGTGTACGCCTACGGTAACACTACCATAGTGCTATGGGCCCTACACACGCGGGTATGGCCCGTAGCACTAGGGTAGTGTTGCCGTAGGTGTACGCCATAGTGATACGGGCCCTACACACGCGGGTACGGACCGTATCACTGGAGTAGTGGTGCCCTAGGGGTACGTGTGGAACGCACCGTACCTGTGTGTGGATAGTGAAATTACATAGGGGACACGAGGGACAAGTATAAGGGCCTAAATGCATGCTGGTTGTCATGGAGACCAAATTTCCAGTTCAAATTTTTGCATCAGGTGGCCAGCAAAAGTCGGTTGGAGACAATATACTATGTTGCAAAGTGGTTGTTGACTTGACATCATGCTCAAATTTTGAACCATGCAAAGGCCCTCACTGGGGTAGGTTTAAAGGGATTGGAGGAAACGTAGGATGCAAATGTGATTGACCAATCACTCTGTACTCCTGTAAATGAAACAGCCCAGCAAGGGAGATATAAGGCAGCCAGGACCCATGAGAGAGCACTTGCCTGCACAACCTTTCATTCCACACCACTGCTGCTGCTCGTGATTCCTCTGGCACCATGTCCAGGTCTGTGGAGAGGGCCCAGCCATTCACCCAAGAGGAGAATGAGGCGTTGCTGGACGTCGTCCTCCCACAGTACCCCTGCCTATATGGGAGACCAGGGGAGCAGGTGAGTGCTGACTCCACTAGCTGTGACTGTGCCCCTTTTTTGTGTCTGTCACTTCTGGCATTGTGTCCAGGTGTGACAGACATGCAATGTTGTTCATGGTGGGTCCCGGGGGGGGGAATGCCTTATGTCTCCCATGCAGAGCCTGATGTGGTTCATATCTGCACTCCTCACTTGCATTGTGCTTACTGTGACAATTACTGCATGGTGCATGCCACATTCAGCCTTGCTAATCCCCTTGGGAATGTTGTTTCCATAGATGTGATTCTGTGGTCCCCCCAGTGTGACAGGTGACTGTGCCCACAGATGTGTGTGAGTTGAGTGTACCTGTGGTGATAGTGTCCAAATGATGTGTACGGCCCCTGGACATTGGTGTGTGTGTGTGTAAGTCCCCTGTCATGTGGGTGAGTGTCTATGTGGAGTGTTGCACCCCAGCTGCATGGAGGATGCATATGCCCTACCCATCTGATGTGAGCAGGGAGCCGTGCTGTATGTCTGACGTGCTGAGCTAGGCCCACACCTGTGCCTCCCCCCAGTCAAGTGGCACATGTGCAGAGTGATGTTTGTACCCGCAGTTGCCAATGGTAGGTGATTGTCCTGTGCCTGTGTGTCTGTGTACTCCGCTGAGGTTGCGTCAGTGGCCTGGGGCATGTGACTGCTTTTAGGTGCTGTCCATTATCCTGGTGTTGCTTGTGATGCAGAGTGTGAGCCATGATCATTGATTCTGTCGCACCCCTCATGCCACCTGTGTACTTTAAATGCCACGTAGTGCATTTGGCCTTCCCCAGAAGATAATGTCCCTATGACAAAGGTGCAATGAGTTTGCTGCATACTATGCCCTGTTCAAACAAGCCCAATTGTTCTAATGTGTGTCTCTGTGACATGGAGCAGGTGTATTGATGTTGTCTCACTTTGTCATCCTCACAGGTAGCCACCTACACCAAGGGGAGATTTGGAAGTGGGCCGTCAGGGCCGTGAGGTTGGTGGAGGGTCGCAGTCTGCGCCTGGCCCAGGTGAGGAAACGCTGGCAGGATATCCGGTGCTGGACCAGGAGGATCGCCCGGGTCCTGCTGGAGGACTCACCTCCATGCAAACACGGCCGGCGCCTGACCCACCAAATGAAGCGTGTCCTGGCGGTGGTCTTCCCTGACATGGATAGGCGGCTACAGGAGAAGCAGCAGCAGGAAGGGGGTAGGTACATGTGTGTTTGTTGTGTGTCACCAGCTTTTGGAAGTGCTCAGTCGCCTGGATACACTGCCAGGGTTTATATGCGCAGTGCATATCCTGTTCCCCAAAGTCAACCGGTCCTGTTCTTCCTCCCTTCCCCTCCTTGACATGTGTTCCCTGGTCTGTGTGTAGTCACTCTTGCACAAGGTAATCTAGGCTGGCAGTTAATCCAAGTGCCCAATGCTTGCAGCATCATGTGTGGGGGTGGTCTGTGACATGTGTTGGGACCTTGCCTGTGCCCTGTCCAGTTCAGTCATTTGGGGGTCCATGATTGTTGGCACTGATGCAGAGTCTCAACATAGGAGTGTGAGGCTTAAAATGAACTGCCTTGCAGCATGCATGACCGATGTTGTGGCCTCAGACAAGATGTGCATGAGGGGGAGATATGCATAGTGCGGGGACGGTTGCTCCTGTTGCAGTCAGATCTATCCACGACCATGGAGCAGTGTGGCCACTACAGTTCCCTGAGACACCTTTTCCTAGGAATCATGTGTGTCATCCAACACTGTGGACATTCTCTGTGTCTTCAGCATAGGTTGGCCTCTGTGGCATTGTACCCTTGCCTCATTTGTATTTACGTAAAGTGTGCTACATGTGTACACTGTACAGGATGACCCAATGTGGCTTGTGCATCCTCACACTGGCCAGTGCCTGTGTGTCTGTGTACAACTATCTGATGATGGTTGTTTGTCAATAATATGTGTGGTCAGCCCCACGAGGGGTAGTTAGAGTGCAATTAGGCTTTAATGGAGCCCATTAATGTTATCCCCGATTAAGAGGTGTAAGTCCTTCCTCTGTCTCAATCACATTGTCTCAGGTAGGGGGGGGGTTTGTGCGGGCAAGGCCTACATGTCCAAAGCATATGTCTCCTTGCCAGGTCTGGCCTGTGTGTGATGATAGTCGGAACAGACACTCAACAAGTATTGACCCAGTCATGTTGTGCAGGGTTTAATGTTTGTGCTTTGCAGCATGTGTCAAAAGTTAAAAGACATGGTTCCTGCTCATCCATTTTTGGCAACGGTGTGTGGTCCAGATGCTGTGCTCGACTGACCCCAGACATTAGCTTCTCTGTATAATTCGATATCAAGTTCTTTGCTGTTGTGTCATACTCTCCATTGTTTCAAAGTGGCATGGTGGCTCAACCAACTGTGTAGTGCATGGCCTACATATGTGCGTAGTATTGTAGATGTTACCCATGATGCTTTTCATGCTATGCACTGTGACCTATGTAGTTTGGACTCATGTGTCATATGTATACAGGTGTCTGATTATTTCCTGTCTCTTCACCTTGCCCACAGCATCGTCGGGGGACACCGAGGGTGACACCGGCACGGACGTGGAGGAGGGATCCAGCACCGGTGCCACCAGTGCTGGGGAGTCTGGCGCAGCAAGTGGCACGGAGGGTGAGGGGAGTCAGGTGGAGGAGCTGTCCAGTCCCAACACCGACTATGACGCTGACGGGTCCGAGGCTGAGCTCCCAGATGGGGCGGAGGCTGCTCCCACAGCTGAAAGCAGCAGTACATCTCTCGCCACCCCCTCCATTCCCATCACCGCCCTCCCACTTGCTCGGGTCCCTTCTGTCCGTGCTAGGCGACTACATGTCTCCTTCGTGCCAGGCACCGCACCCCCTGCCCCTGTCTCCCCTGCTGCCGTCAATGCCGAGTCTGTGGACATCCTGCGGCAGTTGCAGGTTGGTCAGACATCGCTGCTTAATGTCCTCCATGGCCACACCAGACTGCTGACACAGATGGTGTCGTACATGAAGGGCATGTCATCAGCGATGTCTGACCAACGGATGTTGCTGAGGTCCATGGACTCGTCACTGACGGCAGCAGTGGGTCTCCTGTAGCGCTCCGTCCCCCCCCCACCCCTGCCCCATCCACACTTCCCACTCCCATGCCTGTCCCAAGCACACCCAGACATCCCCATGCACGCACCCCACCAGACACAGGCAGCACACCAACAGGGAAGGCCAAGCGCACTCCTCCAGTCACACACACACAGGGGGAAGTAGGCACACCCACAGGGTCGGGGGGCAAACGGCAGCCACAGTGGGAGTCCGCAGTCCTCACGACCCACTTCCTCCAAACCCACTCCCCTTAGCTCCCCTGCCCAACAGTCGGACAAAGAGTCCTTCATGGCCAGTCTGTCCCTCAGCCCCAGTGTGACACCACCCCGCAAGCGGTCGAGGAAGTCCCCAGGCAGGGGAGTTGAGTCCCCCCCCCATCCACACCCTCCCCCACTAGCGCTGCAACCCATCCCTCCGACCCCCCCCCTCCTTAGGGCCTGTGGTTCCTTCGGGTGCAGGGGAGACGCTGGCAGACCTTGCAACCGTGTGCAGCGCCATCCTAACCACCACTTTTGGCGCTGCCCCACCCCCTGTAGTGGAGTCGTCCGTCCCTGCACCCACAACACCTACCCTTGCCCCTCCTGTCCCTGGTCCTTCCCCCCACATGATGCCCCCCCCCCCTGTGGATGGAAAGGAACTGTGAGCTGTGCAGGCAAGCTAGGGGAGACGAATCCCAATGTGTCCCCCCGGGGAATTCACATATGGACTGGCCTATGGGCCTTGTATATAGTGTACATTTCAAATCCAATTTTTTTTTTATGCTGAATAAAGCATTTTGTTTTTCATTTGCACACAAATGCTTTTCTGGTATTGCTGTTGGTGCTGCTGCTCCCTGAGTTGGGGTGGTGATAATGTGTTAGGTGTCTGAGAAATGTTGTAGTGTGCTGCTCATGGGGAGGACCCTGGTATCTGCGTGCCATCACAAAGTCTCTGCAAATAATCTTTGGTCATGTAAGCTCTTACTGTATGGTGACATTGTCCCAAGGAGTGTTCCTTCCTCTGTGGCACCTGACTTCTTCCCTGCAGGGTGTTTCCCAATTGTTGTGCTGACCTGTGTCTACAGTTCCTTGCTGTGTGAGGGATCCCTTCAACTTTGCCCATGCCTGCTCAGCAATGTTTCCGCCTGCATCGTCTGTGCCATCCTTGGTAGTCACTGTACTTGTGTATGGAGTATGTTGCCATGGCTTAATGTGGACATGGTCCCTTTTCCGCACTATGCATGTCTGTACTCCCAGCCTAGCACACATGTGTTACTTGTTCTGCAGGGTATTTGGGCACCTGACTGACAATTGAGGGCATTGTATCTGTGGGTACTCCACCCTTTTCCTTCCATGGGAGGCAACAACTTGTTGGCTGCCCCAGCACCTGTACATTCCTATCAGTCCTGGAATGTGGGTGACAGTGTGTGTTCCCTTTGGCTCTCTTAGTTTAGTGGGGTTTCACATGAGGATACAGTCTTGTTGCATGATCTCAGTGTGTGTATTGTGCTGCCACCGCCAGGGGTGGGTATGCATATGTAATTTGTCATCACACCCACATGTGGTGTGTCATGCAGTGGGGGAAGGACATCCATCCTCATGGGAGTGGGACACTGCTGTCAGTGATGTGTTGTCATGGCACTATCAACATAGTCGCACATTGTGGATGCCTTCATGCACCCATGGAGTTTTGCTAATGGGAGGATGATGTACACACCCCCATGTCTCTGTCCACTGCTGGGAGGCCTCTGCACCCACCCCTCATTTGTCTGGGCACTGTTTGGGAGTCCTCTGCACCCACCCCTCATATGTCTAGGCACTGCTGGGAGTGATGGGCACACACCCCTATGTCTCTGTCCACTGATGTGGATCGTAGCACGACACCCACCCACACGCTCTGAAGCCCTGGGTATGGGCCGTACCACCATTGTTGTGGTGAGGTAGGGGTACGGCCCGTAGCCAGGCCTGAAGAGCGTGGGTACGGGTCGCACCACGCGTACCCCTACGTCACCCCAACAATGGTGGTACGGCCCGTACCCAGGCCTGAAGAGCGTGGGTACGGGTCGCACCACGCGTACCCCTACGTCACACCAACAATGGTGGTATGGCCCGTACCCACGCTCTTCAGGCCTGGGTACGGGCTGTACCACCATTGTTGGGGTGACGTAGGGGTACGGCCCGTACCCAGGCCTGAAGAGCGTGGGTACGGGTCGCACCACGCCCCCCCCACCCAGTGACCAGTCCCTGGAGGTACGGTATGTACAGGGCATGTGTACATTTTGCCTTGGGTGGGGGTTATGTTTCCTGCCCCTGCCCCCCACCTTTGCCCCTGGGTGTTTGTGGTGATGTGTTCCAGTTAATAGAATGCCTATGGTCTATGATGTCATTAAGAATGTTTTCTAGGGCTATCTTTGAATGTGAGTGTGACAGTTGCCTCCGGGGCTTCGGCGGTGCTTGGGACGGCTCTCTGTATGTCTCAATAAATCTCTTCCACGAACAACTACCGTTTTGCGCCTTACTTCACTTTGCGACAGGATGGGATGCGTGTCTACACGTTCTGTATCGGACTCTACTGTGAAGTGTTATGACGTGAACTAATCCACCGGAAAGATTTCAAAGGTTCCGGTATCTCTCGCTTCCTCAGCGAATTGAAACTGTTTTTGAGTCCCTGCTCTTCAGCTAACTGTGAGTAATTTTTTTTCTTCCCTTATTGACTGCAATTTCATTAGCGAGACTTCACGGAAAGAAACAGAGAGCCGTGCCCGCATTTTCTTTATTTAACCAGAGCCACCTTGAACTTAAAAAAAAAAACTCCCGTCAATCGAAGCAGACAGATTTTGGGGCTACAAGCGTAATTTTAAACGGGTATTTCAACGCGCGCCGCAGCGGAAGCCTTACCGGATCTCGAGGTGCAAGTGGAGATCGTTCTACAAGCTACGTGAAGTCAGCTGGAACGCATCGTTGACACGCACGGTCTGCGTACGTCACACGCAGGAACAATTTTTCTCACGTTCTCACAGCTGTTCTGACCTTCTGCGGCGTCTGCGTTGGTTCCTGTGCACCAGGTCGTAGGCTATGAGGGCCGGGATGACACGTAGGATGGGGTCCATGGCTGTCCGTTGCGTACAGGTGCTCCTTCCTCGCGTCCTCCTCAATTTCCCGGCAGTTTTTGGCTCCCGTAAAAAATGCTACGTGCGGAGTGACGTAGGCATGAATCGTACTTGCTGGTTCGTAAAACGCTGCCTGACTCCGTCCGGACGTCACGTACGCGGTGTCCCGGATCGGAATTGTGGGTATATTTTAGCCGGTCGGTGTTTTGTACGAATCGTACGGAAATGGTATTTCTGTACGAATCGTACTTGCTGGTTTGTAAGGTGGTTTTCCCGGGTACGAGTCGGACGGAGAAAACGCTCCGTACGACGGTTCGTACCCGGGTTTTACAGGATCGGAATCGGCACCTAAATAGGGTTATAAATAAAATAGTATGTCTTTATTTGTAATGTGACTTTTCAATCTATGTTCCCTTTAATTATCAGTCATGGATCATTCAGGCAGCCCTAGAACACAATTAAAAATGCTTTCTGTTCAAAGTATGCACAGATACGGGCTGAAAATTGTACGGTCTGGGACATCAATATAATGCGCTGGCAACCCTAATCCCAAGACTGGAACTTTGTTGCAGGATGAGCACATTTTTTCCTCCACCCTCGATCCCTGGACCCTGACTAATGCCATAAAAGCAATAGTGTAACTTATATATGAAATCCTATGCCAGCCCTCAATAACATGCTGAATAACTTCAACTGTGTCTGGGAATGCAACCTGCATTCAGACAACTCACTTCTCATTCTCGCCCTTCACTTTCACACTCACCCTGCACTCACAGGGATCACAATGTACTCACACTGATCACCATACACTCACAACACCCGCTCACCCTGCACTCAGTGACCACACTGCACTTATGCCACTCACCATGAACTCACATTTTTCTCCCTCCACTTACCCTGCGGTCACATGAACACACCGCTCACTCTGCACTCACAGTGATCACTCAGCACTCACAATGCGCTTGCGCTGTTCACCTTGTACCTCAACCTGCAGTCACACGAGCACACTACTCACCTTGCTCATGTGACACTTCACTCACCTGTCCCTCACTGCTCACTCTGCAATCTCACCCAAACAAGCCCATCACTAACCATACATTCATTTGTCCCACTCTGCACTTACATCTGCACCCAAATGGTCACCTCACGCACCCTGCAGTCACTCCTCTTACCCTACTCTCACGCTGTCGCATCGCTCACCATGCACTCACATGGGCACTCCTGCCACCCACACAGCGCAGAGGGTTAATGTGCCTGCTACAAAGAACGTGTATCATGCATATCACAGAACTGAGAGTTAGTGAACTACGGTAGCCCTATAAAAAAGTGAAATATTGGTCAGAAAGGGGCTATAGAGAGATGAGGTGCATTGTTGGCGATTGGTAGTGAGGGAATTCAAGGAGAAGGAGGAAAGGGGCTCTCAAAAAGACTGTTGCACCATGGGCGACAAGTGTTAGGGCAGCCCTGGCTGGGAGTCTTAGCCCCCTCCCCCCGAAGTCCGGGTCTAGTTGCAACCCTGGTTGCTTCCCATGTCAGAAGTATATTTGCTGCCTGTTTTTCATACCCCCCTCTCGAGTTAGGGCTCTCTGATTGGAGTAGTCATCCAGAACCGCCAATCAGCATGTAGTTGCTGCAGCAGAGCACTGCTTTGACGTCAGCACTGACGTTCCTCCAATGAACGGGACAGCAGGAGAGATGCCAGGGAGTGCCACAAATTTTGTGTACATAAAGTTGCAAAATACTTCAAACTTTGCTAATGAAACAGCACTTCTTCTGTTGCCTTTTGCCTCGTGGTTGCTGAATTTGACATGTTGGTTGCTGCTTTTCGCCTCTCTCTTGAATCCTCCCCCCTCAAGGTTATCCTGGGTTGTACCCTGGCAGCTACTGCATTTTACTGCAAGGAATTTTCAATGGTTGTATCTTTCCTGAAGATTCCATCCTCTGGCAGGTAAGAGTGAAGAGCTTTTTGTTTGTTTTTAAAGCTTCGCTTCTTTCCCCTTTGTCCCACTACTAGTGGGAACATTGGAGGCTTCAAGGAGGAGCGGATTTGGAGATAATGCCATGGGTGCTGACTTTGGTTCTGGGGACCCAGGTTCGAGTCCTGGCATCGGCTCAACATCATGTGATCCTGGGCAAAATCACTTAATTTACCAGTGACTTACGAAAAATGAATTTGACCTTGATTAATGTCGCTGGTGCTTGTTTGACATGCTCCAATCCCTAGAGCTGAGTACACAAGCCTAATATAACAAATATTGTGAAGTATGCCTACCATCTGTCCTCACTTCTTTCGTAGACCAAATTTAAATGCTTTCTTGTGCAGTTATTTCTGAAGCTTTCCAAGGCAATCTTCTTTCTAAGCCAACTATTGACTCTTGATGCTGTTAGAGAATAAAGATGTATATATCCTCTTGAATCACTTATATCACATGTGTATGATGTAAATGTCCCCTAGGCCTTCTTGGAAAACTGTGGCTGGGCTCCTATTGGCACGGCAACACCTGGCCATACTCCAGATAATCACAGATTTTTTAATTGTGTCAGAAAACATGTTTTGTGGATCCCCTTTTTCTGATATCTTGTATAGGGACAAGGAGGTGGCGCAAGAGCCAGAGCTCAAGACTAGAGCTTGGGAACCAGGTTCAATTCTTGGTGTCTGCTCAACATCCTGTGATTCTGGGCAAATCACTTAATCTCCCTGTGCTTACAAAATGATGAATGTGTGCTTGTGTAATGTAAAAGATGCTCCTGTAAGGCGCTCCAATATCTTTGGGTCATGTTCGCACTATATAAAACAGCAAAAATATATTACAAAATGTTGTGAGCACTACCGTTTCTGGGTACTGCTCAAAACTGGAAGTGGAGCACAACCAAAGGATGGCAGAAGCAAGAATCCATCCACACATTGACTGTCTCTGTGGAGAAAAACAGGCACAGCCCACACCTGTTTTTCGGGAGTGTTTTTACTAATCTATCCTAAATTTTGTGTTTTATGTTAAAAATAAAGCACCAATGTAATTTTTTGGGGCAATTGTTTTCTTGGAGACTTTTCATTTGAACTTTATAATAAGCACAACAAAAAAATCAGTTTACTAAACACTCTTACTTTATTTAATATTATTTGCCCTATACCACCAGGGCTCTGCAGGAGGGAATGGCCATCAATGACGCAGAGTACCAGCTTCCATAACTTTTTTGTCAGGGGGTGGGGGGGGGGGCTCGACGTGTAAAAACGTTTAGATGGGGTGCTCAGCCGACAAAAGTTTGAAGACCTCTGATATAGATGGTTTCGTTTGATTCAGACAAAACTGTACACTGCGTTGCCAAAGAAAACCACATGATGTCAGTATTGCATGCTCTTCGTAATTTAAAAAATGTGGTAAGGTGTTCAGCAGCATCACGAGCGGAGTGGCTATCAGAGGGTGGAAAGCAAAGGATCACGGAAAACGGCTCAAATGAGCTAGTTTAAACGTGAATGTAAAACAGAATGATGACCAGTCAAAGCTAGACTAAACGTTTCAGTGTTGTTTCACTTCGGGCGAAATATGATCATAATTAAAACGCAAGTGTTCAGTCACAATGTACACAGATCGCTGCACGTGTACTTTTAATCGGCCATTATTTCCCCCAAAACTACGACAATAATATAAAAGACCAAAGGAAAGGTGGTAAGAGCAAGCACTTTCATCTGTCAATTCCACTCTAAAGCTGGTCTTTTTGTGTATATGTGACTTCTTACATTGCTTTCCTTGATTTCTCTAAGCTGAAGTAAGGTCACTAAAGGCCACGTCTCCCCTGCCCCCAACTCCCCGAAAAAATACTATCAAAAAAGGCAAAAAACAAACTCCCAAACCTTGAGTGTGTAGGGGATGCTTAATCTGTTTTCTGCGGTTTCAATTGTGTTTGAGCGTATGTTTATCACTAGTTTTGTCGTGGTGAGATGAGTGTTTTTTAAGCATTATTTAATGGCTTCAAATTTGGCCTTACCTGTAGGGTTGTACAAGAACTACAAAGTGTGTATTCGGCCAGTCTGCCTCCAAGCAGATTGCAAACTGAACAGTAGCGCTCCCTGCCCCCACCAATCCCCCCCCCTTTGCACACCCGTTTTTGGTTAAGTGATTTGGCCAGAGTCACCCGAACAGGCCAAACTAACTGGGTTCACACACCCCAGCCCACCCCAGAATCTGTGATCTGACATTTGATGTCATCGGGGTGTTGCTCTGGTGAGCGCGGGGGGCCCAGTCACAGGGCCCAGGAGTGTGAGGGCTCCACTGCACCTCGGTTATACCCATGGGCGTCCGCAGGGGGGGGGCAAGGAGGGGCGCTTGCCCCCCCTGGAGTGCCCCTCCTTGCCCCCCCCTGCAGACGCCCTTGCTTTTACAGACGCTGTTTGTCTGTAATTCTGGGCCCTGCAGGGAGCAGAGCTGTTCTCTGCCAGAGGCCTCAACTCCCTGACGCGGCGCCTCGCACTCCTCCTCGCAGCCCCTCCCGCCCATTGTCATTCTGTCTGTGGCTCATTATCACATACAGAATGACAATGGCCAGTTTGGGCTGCTAAGGCATACTTCCCACCCTGGAACCTCTATAGCCCTTAGCTTAAAACAGGTATTCAAACGGTGGGGCGCGCCCCCCTGGGAGTCCATGGCTGCATTCCCAGGGGGGCGCGAATGCGTCTTCAACTAGTTGTTATTTTTCACAGTGTGTGGAGCGCTTTGCTTGGGAGAACCTGATTTCAAGTTAGCAGACAGAGTGTCCCCCCCCTTTAAACGGAATGGCAGTGTGTGTGTCCTTCAGTGCGCCCCCCAGTCAGGGGAGCCACAGCATTAAACAGTCCAAGAGTTGAGTGACACTTGGAGGCACCATCCCTCTGTATGCAAAATTGCCATCAGCCACTAAAGAACCCCCCCTTGCAAGGCCGCTCGTAAACGAAGCTGCCTGGCTAACAACCTGCTCTATGTCTAAGTGTGTGGCCGATCCAGCCGATCGTGGCGAGGCTTCAAAGCTCGCACTCCTGCACTCACAATACTGGTGTTTGAGCGCCGAAACTCGGGCCATGAAGGAGGAGCAGCGCTATCTCCACTGCCATCCTGCAACCTCGGAAGGCTGCATTACAATACCGCAGTCGAGCACCAGAGTCCCTGAGAAACACTGCCAATCTCATCTCCAAGGTACCGGGAGTGGTATGGGCCCAGAGGGTGATGGTGGCACGTTCAATACAGCTGAAGCCCTTGATTTTATGAGACGCAACACGAGCGGTCTTCACTGTATTGTGCAGCGCCTCATGTTCTGTGCTCTCTTCACCTGGATTGGGATTGGAAAGGTGAGCAGTAGGGGATGTGAAAGAACAGTAGTGTGCACGTGTGCGCTGTCCACGGGGTTTCCCACCCTTCACACCACCAACTATGAAAGATAGATCAGTAAAAGGATGGATTGATGAGTGAAAGGGTGGATGATGGGCGAGTGAATGGGTGGATGGATGAGAGAAATGATGGATGGATTGATGAATTAATAAGTGAAAGGGTGAATGAATGGATGGATGGATGACTGGATGGATGGGTGAAAGACTGGATGAATGAGTGAAAGGGTGGCTTGGGTGAAAAGGTAAATGGCTGGATGGATGAGTGGGTGGATGAGTGAGAGGATGGATCGGGTGAAAGGGTGGATGGGTGATGGATGAGTGAAAGGATGGATTGGGTGAAAGGGTGGATGGTTGATGGATGGATAAGTGAAATGGTGGCTGGAGTGGTGAAAGGGTAAGTGGTTGGATGGAGGAGTGGATGGATGGGTGGACGAGTGGATGGATGAGTGAAAAGATGGCTTATGTGAAAGGGTAAATGGTTGGATGGATGAGTGAGTGAATGGATGGATTGGTGGAAGAGTGGATGGATGAGTGAAAGGATGGATTGGGTGAAAGGGTGGATGGATGATGGATGGATTGGGTGAAAGGGTAAATGGATGAGTGAAATGATGGATGGACAAATAGACGTTGGATAGGATTGCAAATGGTTGAAAAGGTTTGGATATGGATGGGAACACAGTTGGAAGAACAGAATGAATGGTGAAAGACTGAATGGTAGATGAAAACACTAATAGATAACAGAAAGTACATTTGAAATGGTAGCTGTCAGGGGTTTGATGGAAGGATGAATGACTAGATCCCTGGACAATATACCCCTTCTGGGGTGGGTTATGATGACTTACTTTGCTTTCTTGGTGCCATAAGAGCTTTAGTTCAAAGTGGGAGGTATTTCAATTTTCTGGCTATTCCCTTGCCTATGTATTACTATTCTGTATTTGCTGTGTACTTATGTGTGGGATCCATACATCATACATACGACATTTTGAGTGACACCCAACTACTACTTGAATGTTACACTAGTAATTGTAAATGTTTGCATGCTTTGTTTTAGGTGTAAGGTTTTAGGGAGAGCCTCATAGTGCCATAAGCTGTGCTTGAGATGTATATTGTGTTTGTAACAATAGGCAAGGTGTCAAAAATAAACTATGTGATAGTGTATTGACAGTGCCTTCTTTAAGAAAGCTGCAGGGAAAAGCACCTTTGTGACTTCCGTCAGCTAGTGCAACTCTCTGCGAAGCCCCCATAAGCAAAGTTAGATTCCATATTTTAAGTTCCACTTGCTGAAACACCCATAATGCGTTCCCTACAGTGGGTTCATCACAGCAATCCTCCCTTTAAATCACCTATGCTTGCCACTTTACATCTCACAATGGCACTCAGGTAAGAGATGCTGGTAACAAAGTCTATCCGAGCAGATCTTCCTCAGCACTTCTCGCACCATACATGTCTGCTCAAGACCGTGAGTTGTAAACAAAACATCAGACTGGCTAACCCAGTGCAGTAACCATATAAATAGATTATTATCATATGAAATACCTCAAAAAGACCTGCACAGTTGCTCAAAGCTGTGCGCATACCAAAAAACCGTGAAGTGCACGATTGCCACAACTTGATATAAACTTATTTTGACTTGTATTTAAGTGGTTGTCTATTTACTTACTTTTATACTATCGCGCAACTTCCTCTGATGTTTCTGTAAAACGTACCTTTTGTCCTGAATTTTCGTCCTGAATTTTGACCCTTTGTCCTGAATTTTTACACTTACCATCCTGAATTTGCAGCCACGTCAGTTGGTCACTTAACATTAACTGGTGAGTTCACTTCGGGCGCAGCGTTCACACATGACGTCACCAAAAGTACAGAGTTCACCCAAACGTGTCTGCAAAGCATTCACCAACGCATCCATGGTACTTACAGTGTGAAACGCTGGGATGCGCAGATCTGGACAGGACTGAAGCCCAGAAGCTTGACTGAAGCACGCACCTCCACTAGCAGGGACAAGACACGCTACAAGCGGGAACCATGAGCCTCCTTCCCCGCCACAAACGTCCTGCTCAGTCCCATTCCAGAACAGGGATTTCTCAAGAAATCTTCTGCATGTGGGGGCCCTTTTGTTGCCAATCTTCATCTCACATTGAAGTGACCCCTCAGCCAGCGCTTTAAATTGGCCGGGTCCCCCGGGTCGCAGAGGACGTTGCAACGGGTCCTTATCGGGCTCTAACGTCATGCCCTTTATTCTGACATAAACACTGATCGATTTCTAAATAATGAATGTAAAAAGGCAATCCATGTAAGCGATTTAGTTCCTGTTTGTGTTTGACGTTTTACTTAATATTTCATTCCCTTAGAGCGTTAAGCATTTCCCGGAGGTTGTGTTTCTGTATTATTTCCATGTAGCATATTACGCTTGTAAAGCGCCTACTTTGATCTGAGCCACCACCAGGTGCAAAGAACTAGCCATGGTTGAATGCTAAGCATCCGAGAATGTGATTTGTATGACCCCTTCTGAGAGGCCCAGAACCAGCCCGAGCCAGCCCGCCTCTGAACGGTTTCAGCGACCCTCCCTGCCCCCACCCTTTGTTTTCTTTTAGACTGGTGCCACCGAGGTGATATTCTTGCCTGAAGGCAGGGATTTCACCTAAGCACTTGATGTGTTGTGAATGTGAGCATGGGGTGGGAGTGGGAAGATGTGCACAGCAGGGGGAATGGGATGGCCAGTGCTGGTGACGCTTTTCCTCTGTAAAGGAATTTCTGCTGGTGTCATAGCCCAGGGTTTGCTGTCTGTGCACTTGTATAGATGTGTATTCCATACAAGTGCACAGAGCAAACCCTGGGCTATGACGCCAGCAGGAATTACTTTACAAAGGAAAAGCGTCACCTGCACTGCCATCCCTTTCCCCCTGCTGTCTGTGCACTTGTATGGAATACACATCCACGGCGCTGCTCACCAGATAAATGATGAACAGGGCCATGGATCTGTCTCTTTTTGCATCCAAGGGCACCAACGAAGAAGTAGAGGAGGCCCAGGCAAGGAGAAACCAGGAGACATTTGACCTACATCTATCTACACAGTGAGACCTTCGGGAGGGGCTGGATGCCAGGAAGACAGTGCTGCTGATCAGCCCTACTCCACTGAATAGTATCAGAAGAGGAGGCAGCAGTTTTTAAGTAGGTTCCAGTAACTTTAATGCATTCTACAGCATCAGAATTACCTACTGGCTGCATATCTAGGTTTCTCTCAGTGAACGGTGTTCTAGACTTACATGCATGGAAACGTCAAGGAGGACAGTCCCCTCCGAATATCGAAATGTAGTGTAAGCTCGTAGTGTTCAGCTTTTGGGGTGCCAGGTGGTAACTTAAGGATTCAGGTTGGGTGTGTGTTTTAGGGTGCCAGGGAGTAATTTTAGGGTTCAGGGTGGGTTAGGGATTGGGGTGCCAGTGGGTAATTTGAGGGTTCCTGGGGGGTATGGGTGTTGGTATGCCGGGGGTAATTTTAGGGTTCAGTGTGGGTATGGGTTTTGGGGTACCAGGGGTGTAATTTTAGGGTTCAGTGTGGGTATGGGTTTTGGGATGCAAGGGGGGGACATTTTAGGGTTCAGGGCAGGTATGGGTTTTGGAGTGCCAGGGGGGGGTAATTTTAGGGTTCAGGGTGGGTATGGCTTTTGGGGTGCAAGGGGGGGACATTTTAGGGTTCAGGGCGGGTATGGGTTTTGGGGTGCCAGGGGGACAATTTTAGGGGTGAGGGCGGGTATGGGTTATGGGTTTTGGGGTGCCAGGGGGACAATTTTAGGGATCAGGGAATGTATGAGTTTTAAGAGGCCAGGGGGTAATTTTAGGGTTTATGTGTGCTCTAATTTTTGCCCAGTTTCAAATGCAGAATTCACTACTGTTTTTTCTCAGCTTGGCCTGAGCATTACCCGATCCTGATTGTCTGCCATTTTAGCCCCGCCCCTATTGATTAACATTAGCCACGCCCCTTCATTTGCCAGGTTAGCCCCGCCCTGGAAAAATTTCTGCGGACGCCCATGGTTATACCTGTCTTTTGCTACCTATCAGGGTTTCAAGAGGAAAGGCAATCTTTCTCACTTGCATTAGGGCCCACGCAAAAATAGCCAAGATGCTGCGGTACTCGAATTAAGTATGAGTCAGAAAAGAGTATGGGACAGAAAGCATATGACAATTACCGCGCGGGACGAAATCAAAGCGAAGGAGGCGGGGTGTTGTTTGCTCAAATCACTCCTTGCACTTTCTGAAATGGGACAAAGTGCCACAAGTTCATTATTGAACTTTTGTGAAACACAACACGAGGTAGAGCGAGTGTTGCACGGGCACATCGCTGCTCCTCCTTGTGCCACTGATCAGTGAAACCCGGAACCAACCTCACTTTGAAAATAATTTTAGAGCGCACACATTTACGCCTCTGGGTGTTAGTCATCTCTGTGGTTGGCACTGGGGATTTCAAGTCAGTTTTCAGTTTGGTTTCGAGTACAATTTCAGTTTGGTTATCAGTTCAACGTTAAATTGTTGTATTCACTCACCTGTGTTCTCTTGCTCTCAACCCGACCCCCCTTCCTTCTGTGAACCTGCTCAGCCCCGGAGCTCCAGCCACCAGTAGTTGCCCGTACGCTGCCCTTACGTAGAGTACGGCAGCTCCCTGGTTCCCAGCCATTTATACAGAGGACACGTCACATTGGTGACCGTCGAATGTGTCATCATACATTATCAGTCTGTGGGTGGGTACCATTTGGCCCGGGTTAACAGGAGGACAGAGCAAGCATTGGGTGCCGTCCTATTTCTAACAAGATCCCCTATGAAGTCACTTGTATGATCAAGTCATGGCCCTGAAAAGAAAAACTCAGGCTACCTGACATATTTCCCCTACAGTGGTCTCTGGTTTTGTCTCTGACGCACGTTAGAACTCCCTTCTGCATGTACCCGGGGCCTCATGACATCACAGTGGAGAGCCTGTGATGTCACAAGAGTTCCGTCCATTTGTGTTTCTCGCAAGCGTTGGTTAAAACAAATGATACATTCGGAATGCCCGTCGAGCTCTTCCGATTGATATATTAAGGATTCTCAGTGGGTTGCATCCACAACTCTGTGAATGGCAGACTCCCGGGGCCGGGGTGTGTGGAGGATGCATTGCCCAGGAGGCGCCCGCTCCTGGGACGGGGTGCTGCTGCCAATCTCGTCGTCCTCGTCTCCCTCCTCCTCGACCCTCAGCACTTCATCTTTGGCCCCGAGATCCTCCACTCGAACTCCTCGGTGGAATGGTGGCGTTCCGTCTGCGCAGTGCTCGTCGACTCTCTGATCTTTCTCTGCCCTCCGTGTGTCCTCTGCCCACCGCTCTTCGGGTCTCTTCAGCCCTGCGTGCCTCATCTGCCCTCCGCGCCTCATCTGCCTTACGAGCCTCCTCTGCTCTATGTGCCTCTTCTACCCTCTGTGCCTCCTCTGCCTTACGTGTCTCTGTAAAGGTATGGATTACAGGAAACAAAAGCCACTTGTAAAGAAATCCAGAGATCATTATCTTTGTTGAAGTTGATTTATTCTTCTGTCTTGAAAGGAAGTCACTGGAGCACGTCTGTTGCGGTAGAAATCCAACTGCTGAACAAGTTCTCCAGTTTGGAATCATCTACCACAACAGAGGCACGACAAGAGCGCTCCTTGAAAGTAAACATACTTTCAATAAGCGCACGCCACAGAACAGAGAATATACAGAAGAGAACTGACATCACAGAATACAAGTTACATCATCTACTTACGTACTCTACAGTCTCCGCCTCCTTCACGAACAGCACTGACTAGAGTGGACTAGCAACCAACTCCTCTCAGCCAATCCTGGCGCTGCCAGCAGCGCCATGATTGGCTTAGGGCATTACTACTCGCCCGCCTGTTGGTCTACATGATTGTCAGTTCACTTCTCCCTCGGCGTCTTTGAACTGAAGAGTAAACCGATTACTTAAGTTCAAAGTCGCCGAGGGAGGTACGGGCGGGGGGCTACGCCCCAACGCCCCAATGGATGCACCGCGCCTAAAATGAAGGTGCGGTAAGGAATCTGCGTGTAAAATTTGATAGTGTCATGATGTTTACTAGCGAGTGATAGCGAACGCGCACAAGCTCTCCTGCGCGAGAGCATCCCTGTCCTCCTTCCCTCCCATTGTTTGCCACAACATTCCACCTGCCCTGATGTTCCCTGTCCCCAACTGTCAATGGTGATAATCCGGCGAAAAAGAGGTTCTTCCCGCACCTGTTTGGGTCTGTTATGAATAAAGCTTCTACTTGTGAAACGTTTCAGCGTCCTTTCCACAAGTGGCGACGAGCGGACTCACTCACGAACAGCCCCGCCGCGGATTCTTCGGTGTATTCAGATTTCACCGTATGGAATGTCAAGACTCTACCCTACAAAATCCAGCTTCCACAGTATCCAGACCTGCTTGCATCACGGATGACTTACCGATTGTAAGTCCGACGTATCCTTTCTGCCTGAGGTGCCTCAGCCTGTTCCGTGGTGTTTCTGCTGGCTCAAGGTAGGAGCTGTCCTCTCTCTCGCCCCGCGCCTCGAACTGATCCTCCCCTCAGATTGACGCTGCGTGCCCCGCCCTCCACATGACAGCTTTTCAGCGAGGACTGCCTTGTTAACCCTCATCTTCGGGCGCAGCTGTTTCGTCCTGTCAGGGAGTCTTCGCACGCCTCAACGCTTGCCACCCACGTCATTGGAACGCAGTGTCAGGCGCCATTTTAAGCGAACTGCATTTAGGCTCATGTGTTCGATTCCCATTGCGGCACATTTACGGTGATGTGCACACCATTTCAACTTATATAAACGAACTTCTGCACGGTTTCTGTGGCAACTTTCAATATGTGCAGCATGATTATAATTGATATGCCCACTGTACACTAACCTTGAAGCATCTCTGGCATTGTTACCTTTTCACGCCTTCAGGTCATAATTAAATTCTTCTGTGACACGCGCAAAAGTGGACTTACCTTCAATATTTGCGTGTGTGATTCTTATGACCATCAGTGTACATCATGTGCGCGTTAAGTTCCTTGAATCTAGCTCAACCTCAAGCCTTTCTTCCCCTCAAAGGGGCACCGTGCATGCCGTGGAAAGAGTGGAAAGAATATTTTTGTAATTACATAGAGACGGTGGAGGATGAGGATTTCACTTCTGCGAAGAAAAAAAAAGTACTTTTGTATTGTTTGGGTCCTGGTGGCATAAAAACTTACAACAGCATTGAAAAAAAAGTTAGAGAAGGTGATAATGTTTTTCAGCATGCGTTAGATGATTTAGATGCTCATTTTTCCCCTATAGTGTGTGTCGCTGTGGACCGTTACAAATTCTCAAGAAGGAAGCAAGGGAAAGACGAGAGCATTGACGAATATGCCTCAGCTTTGAACAACCTAGCCTTAACATGCAGATTTGGTCAACTACAAGAAGAGTTTATACGTGATCAAATAGTTATGCACGCTAGCAACACAAACATTCAAGACAAACTTTGGGTCAATGGTGAATCTCCTCTGAAGGAAGTAGTCGCTTTGGTTAAGAAAGCAGAGCTTACAGGTCGATGTGCCAAAGCAGTCCTGGACGAGCCTAACATAGTAAAAGCAATTAAGTCTTCCAATGCTGGCAAAGTAAGATCTAAAGGGTTTACTAGTGAAAGTCCTCGTGATCTTCGCAAGAAAAGTGACCATCACATACATAAATCCAAGGATGAGAAGTTGCACACGGAACGCAAGTGTTATCGCTGTGGGTCTCCTTCCCACTTGGCAGACTTTATTAAATGTCCGGCTAGACATCAAAAGTGCACGTCCTGTGGGTTAACTGGTCACATCGCGAAAGCATGCAATAAAAGGTCATCTAGATTCAGCAAGCCCGTGAAACACATTCAAGAGGAGAGCGACTCAAAGTCGGAGAATTCTGATTATTCTGATTCTGACGACATCAGTTATGTATTTTCCATAGAGTACGACGTACTTGAACTTACTCCCTCCAAGAGGAGAAAACCCATGTGTGAAATAAAATTGGGTGGAGTATCGATGAATATAATGGCTGATTCCGGATCCCCTTTCACAATTATTAATGAGAACGTTTGGAAACAACAGTTTATAGACAGAATTGGTACTACTCTTGAAAAATCAAATGTTGTTGCTAGGAGTTATACAGGTGACAACATAGAGTTCTTAGGGACCCGCAAACTTGAATTTGAATTCAAGAACAGGAAAGCACTTTGCAAACTCTTTGTTGCCAAAAGAGGACCTTCGGTTTTGGGATGGAGCGATCAAGCTGACCTTGGCATCATCCTCAACCCCAATAGTGCTGACCCTGTTTTGTCCGTTGATGAGTCGTACAAACACAGCGTGCACAATGACTTTCCTGAAGTATTCTCGGGCAAAGTGGGTTTCCTAAACGGTTTCCAACACAAAATTGAACTAAAAGACTCGGCAGTCCCATGCATGCACAAAGTAAGACATCTTCCCGTTTCTGTCAGAGGCGACGTCCAACGGGAATTGAACAGATTGGTCCATGATGGTATAATTGAAAGAGTGGAATCTGCTGAGTGGGTTTCTCCCTTGGTTGTCGTTAAACGCCCCAATGGGAAACTCAGACTTTGCATAGACCTCAGAGACCTCAATAAGAACATTATAGTTGACCAATACCCCTTGCCTCGCATCTGTGAAATGTTCAATGCCACTAATGATATGGTTGTGTTCTCTATTATAGATTTAAAATCCGCGTATCACCAGATACCCCTACATGTGGATAGCAAGAAGTACACCACATTTATTACACCTTTTGGATGTTACCTCTTCACCAGGGTACCGTTTGGTCTGGCTTCGGCCGCAGCGCTTTTCCAAAGAATAATGACTGCTATCTTTGAGGGCGTTGACGGTGTGAGGTTTTTCCTGGTCATGGGTAGCACCCAATCGGAACATGATTTACGCCTCAGGCAAGTTTTGAACAAACTTAAAATGCATGGGCTAACAGTTGAGTTAGACAAATGTAAACTATCCCAAAACAAAGTGACATACTTGGGTCACACGATTAGCCAGGAAGGTATCAAACCCAAACAAGGCCTAGTGGACGCCATCCTCAATGCTCCCTTTCCATCTAGCAAGGAAGATGTGAGAGCCTTCCTCGGCTTAACTGAGTGTTACTCCAAATTCATTAGGAATTTCTCAGAAAAGACGTACAATCTAAGACAACTACTTAAAAATAGAACCAAATTTGAGTTGTCCCCAGATTGCCAGAGCACCTTTGACGCCATCAAGAAGGAAATCAGTAATGCACCGTTTCTCAAAGGTTTTGACTCGAAGGCCAACATTTTTTTGACTACCGACGCAAGCAACAAAGGACTGGGCGCCGTACTTGCGCAGAAGGACAATGAGAACAATGAATGGGTTGTGGCCTTTGCATCCAGATCGCTCACCCCTGCTGAAGAAAAGTATTCAGTAATTGAACGAGAGATGCTGGCCTGTACCTGGGCGTTCAATTACTTCAGAGCCTATGTGTGGGGATATAACGTACACCTTCGCACGGACCACAAACCATTAATCAAGATTCTGTCTGCTTCTGGTTTGCAGAATGCTTCCCCACGATTAAGTAAAATGTCGATCAAGTTATTGGATTACAACTACTCTGCAGAATACTGGCCCGGTGTTAAGAACAAAGTAGCTGATTTCCTAAGAAGGCTGCCTCTACCACACACTGAAAGTCAGGACGACCAGGTTGAGGCAGAACAAGTAGCACTACTGTTCAACTCTGACGGTGGCGGAATATCGGCGGAGGAGTGGGAACGACATATGGCTAGAGACTCAACACTTCAGAACATTTGCAAGTATGTCAACTCCTCTTGGCCTGAGAAACGTCACCTCGATGAGAATGCCAAAGCGTTTTGGGAAATAAAAGATGAACTGAGCTTGGAGAATGGTGTGCTGTACAGAATGGGCAAAGCCATAGCCCCCATCACTCTGCGGACCAGAATTCTCAATTTGTGTCACATAGGTCACCTGGGCATCTCAAAAACTAAGCAAAGAGTCAGAACTAACTATTGGTGGCCTGGCATTGACAAACAGACTGAGGTTTTGATAAGAGACTGTGTAGAATGCGGTGATTCAGACAAGACCCTCAAGACGTCCAGGGTTCCTCTCTCTCCCATCACACCCCCCGCGATGGCATGGGAAAAAATCGGATTAGACATCGCTGGACCCATTGAAGGACATGATGGTGAAATCAAGTATTTGCTGGTGGCCATGGACCATTTCTCAAAGTGGCCCGATATAGAAATTGTCTCCGGCGTTGACAGCTCTACAGTCATTTCCTTTATGGACAAGCTGTTCGTGAGCGAAGGATTACCCAAATATGTGCTCACCGACAATGGTCCCCAATTCACCTCCGAAGCGTTCAAATATTTTCTTGAAAGGAACTGCATCACCCACCACACCACCTCACTCTACCATCCGGAGGGCAATGGTCTCGTCGAACGTTTTAATCGTGTCTTAAAAGGACACATACAATTATCGAGGAATGCCAACCTCAATTGGGAAGAAGAAATATTCAAACTTATTTGGGCCTTCAGGATTTCCCCATGTGCCAGTACCGGTGCAGCACCTTTTGTCCTCATGAGAAGCAGACAACCGTTAAGCAAAGACTTGGGTTGGATGCCAACTTCAAAACAATTGGAATGGTCACCAGAAACTATAAGAAAAAACATTGTCAAGGCGCAAATGTGTTATAAAGATTGGTATGACTCAAAACATGGAGTGAAGGAACACTCATTCAAAATCGGGGATCTTGTGAAAGTTCGCCTTGAAAGGAAAGTCAGGAAGGGAGAAAGCCGATTCACCGCCCCCCTTCGAATCTGCAAACTTTACAACAATGCAGCAAGACTCAGTGATGGCAAAGTCTGGCACATGAATAGGTTAGCCAGATGTCATCATGAAGCCAAACAAACGGATCGATTTCATAGTGATAGAATTAGCAAAGACTTGTGGGTCGATTATGGTGAAGCCACGAAAGACCATGTACCTATGTCAAGTAATGGGTTTGCACAAGATCACACATCGGGCACTGACTCCTCTGATTGTCACACGTCGGACCAGTTTGTGGATGTGAGTCATCGCACACCGATGCTCAATCGGAGTTGCGGGGGCGATTCACATTCTGACTCTGAAGTTACATCTGACGGTCAGTGCCACAGTGGAAGGGTTGGCAGAGCTCGCAATGAATCCCACTCAGACACAGAATGTGTATGTGACCCTCATAGAGCTAAGGGCAGGTTTGGCAGAACTATCAACAAACCAAAACGTTATGATGATTTTGTTTGTGATTAACTTTGTACAGTTATACTCTAAATTGCATAGGACTTGTAATGTCGTTTAAGCATTCAAGAGAGGAAGATGTGTTATGATGTTTACTAGCGCGTGATAGCGAACGTGCACAAGCTCTCCTGCGTGAGAGCATCCCTGTCCTCCTTCCCTCCCATTGTTTGCCACAACATTCCACCTGCCCTGATGTTCCCTGTCCCCAACTGTCAACGGTGATAATCCGGCGAAAAAGAGGTTCTTCCCGCACCTGTTTGGGGCTGTTATGAATAAAGCTTCTACTTGTGAAACGTTTCAGCGTCCTATCCACAGATAGCCAGCTACCTTTTAAACCATAGGTGAGAAATATCCCAGCGGTTTGATTTATCCTTTTAAAATTTCTAAAGATGACTTTGCTCTTCCTACCTGGCCACACTCGCAAGATGCTGATCTATGCAATGATCACGGCGAAGCTTGTTTATGCAAATTCACTGTATTTTGGATTGCCAGCTGGAGTTCTCAATAAATTACAGTTGGTATTAAAATGCTGCTGCGGTCTAATTTTGAACTAACCCAGAAGACAATCTACTAGGCATAAGTTGAAGGCACTACACAGGCTCCCGATCAAACAGTGGGTAGTGTTAAAAGCCCTGACTATGGGGGGCGTGGCTTGGACGCCGTAGCTGCATGGCGGCTTCTGTGTGAGCTCTGTGTGGACGCGGAGCTTAAGTGTCCTTTTCGCATCTTCGGACGCCACCTCTTCACGTCAGATGGCACCTTTGGGTTCGTGATGATTTGGTGCATCGGTATGCCGCTAATGGAGACTCCAGCAGTGCTCTTCGTCCTGGGAACCGCGGCGGTGATTATTCTCTCACAAAGACGCGAGCGCCCGCCATTTTGAATCGCAGCGCTCGCGTTCCGATTTTTCTGGCTTCTTCCTCTTCAGGGTGCTGTGCCTGGATGTCCATCAACTTCGATGTGCCCTTTCTGCGTTTTTGTTAAGAGGACAACGCAGTGAGTTGTTTATATCGTCTTTCCTCGCCCATTTCACCAGCTTAAATGGCTCTTCACTGCAGATGCTGCTATTTTCCTCAGAGATGCGAGCGGCCGCCATTTTGTATTGCTTTTTTGCGGTGCTAGGTTCTTTTTTTCTGTTTTTCATATTTCTAATTGTGTTTTTCCTTGCACAGCTATGGAATTGTGACTTTTTATATCTCCAATGTTCTTATACATGGTCTGAGGCTCCTCATGGGCATTAATTGGTTATATTCTCCGCTGCCTTTTTTTTTTCTCACCTCCTGCTGCTGCATTGGTTTTTTCATGGTCTTTACCTCCCAGTCAATACATGAGCTTTTCCTGCTTTTGTTTTCTATGGCGTGAACTTTCCTCATCAGTCACGGTCTCCTCAAGTACTTGCTGATTTTGTGAGACTTTTTCCTTCCAACGTCGCTGTGCCGATTCCAGTCATGGTGGGATCTTGTTGAACTGTGTTCTAGTGTCCAAAGGGTGTAGCTGCTCCGGGATAGGCTATATCAGATTTCCAAGTCGCGTTCCTGCTTCTGCTGAATTTACTACTATCCTGCGCTACAGTGTCGCTGGGCTCTTGTTGATTTTGGGCTACTGTACCCCTGACTCTCTACTGCTCAAGGATGTCAAACGATCCGCTTGCGCCCAGAGCCTCGAGCTCAGGTACAAAACCGAAAAGGCACAAACACGACCCGCCTTCACCGATTTTATCCTCACAAAACCCTGTCCTGGACTCCATTCTAGATGAGGTTCGTGGCCTCCAACCATTCATGTCCACTACCAATGACAAGCTTAAACAAATTGAGGTACGATGGATTGTTATGGAAAGTAAGGTATTAGATCTCGAACAACGAGTCAGCGATTTACAGGATATCTCCACAAAGATCCCTCTTCTTGAACAGGAAGTTCTTAAACTAAAGCTCCACACAGAGGATCTTGAAAATCGCAATCGCAGAAACAACCTTCGCCTTTTTGGCCGGCCGGAAAATGTTGAAGGGGCTGATCTAGTGTCATTCTTAAAGAAATTCCTCCCAGAGCTTCTAGACCTTCAATCTTCATCAAATCCTCTTAACATACAAAGGGCTCACCGACTGGGTCGGCCTCAACCTTCTGCTACCAGACCGCGTGGAATTATAATGCTTTTCCTGGAGTTCACAGATCTTATGCAAGTCTTGAAAGCCGTTAGAGTCAAACGCCGTCTTACCTGGTCTGGCCATAATATTTATATATCTCAAGATATTTCTAATGCTACCAATGCCAGACGTAAAGAATTTCTTGCTCTTCGACCTCAGATGCGTCAACTTAACATTCAATATGGAATTCTTCATCCTTGCCTGTGCAAAATCACACATGAGGGTCGCACACGCTCCTTCGAGGATCCGGAAAAACTCAAACTTTTTCTTCAGAATTTTTCTGCACATGGCATGGACACTGGTTCTTGATTTCCTCTACATTGATGGATTGTTTCTCTTTATTGATATAATGATCTGCATGTTTTCCTTCCTTGTTTTTTTGTTCTCTTTATACACGTGAAGTTCTGGTACATTTCATTGTTCTCTTTACCTGTTTTCATGGTGGTCCGTGTCCTTCGGTGTCGCTATGCTCCCCGTTCTTAGATCTTCTCTCTTTTTACAGATCTGGATGTTCTTCCTTGATCTGTCTACTTTTTTCCACTTACTCCTCTTGTTGCATTCTCTTCCTTCTTTAATTTATTTCTATTCCCCTTTGCCTCTCTCTTCCTTATCTTTTATTCTATTCTCTTGCTTTGGTGTTTTTTCCAGGATTTTGTCCTTTGATTTAGCTATTAAAAATTGTCTTTCTTTTTCTTTTTTTGTCACTCCTGCAGTCATGTGGTCCTATGTCCGTACGTTCCCCTCCATCCAGAAGTATGGTTAATGTCGTTTCGTGGAATGTCCGTGGTCTGGGTCACCCGGTCAAACGTCAGAAGGTATTGTCCCATCTTGCTAAAGTTAACACACAGATTGCTTTTTTACAGGAAACTCATTGCAATGACACTGAATCTCTTAAACTTAAACGTCAATGGGTTAACCAGATTGTTTTCTCCCCTGCTAAGGATCGACATGGTGGTGTGGCTATCCTGTTTCATAAATCTATCAATGCTCAAATTTTGTCGACTGAATGTGATCAAAATGGTCGTTGGGTATTGACTGAGGTTATCATAGACAAGAAGCAGATAGTTTTTTTCAATATTTACGGTCCTGTTAAACCAGATCCAGAATTTTGGCATTCTATAAAGTTGAAACTTCTAGCCATCTCCAATCCCAATATTGTGGTTGGTGGTGACTTCAATAATTGGTTAGACCCGTTCACCGATAGACAGTCCAAATGCAAGTTCAAACCTGACAAATCCCACAAATCATTTCAAACTGCCATCTCCTCCCGCCCTCTATTTGACTCGTGGAAAACGTGTAACCCTGATATCTCAGAGTTCACGTTCTTTTCACCCGTACATCATACTAGATCCCGAATTGACTATATACTTGTCTCTAAAGCATTGTTACCCTGTCTACTGTCCTCTGACATTGGGTCCATTTTTATATCTGACCATGCTCCTGTCTCCACCCGTATTGATTTATCCCTCACCACTTGTAAACAGGGCAGATGGCGCTTTAATAATTTCCTGTTATCAGATCGCACTTTTATTTCAGAAGCGACTTCTTTTATCAAGGAATTCTTTTCTTTTAATAATTCCCTAGACACTTCTTTACATAACAACTGGGATGCTTTTAAAGCATCTTTTAGAGCCTTCACTATTGCTTATTCCTCTAAGAAAAAAAGGTTACTGCACACTAAATATAAAGAAACTTTAGCCCATATAAAATTGCTTGAACATAATTATTTTTCTTCCAAATCTTCCTCATCATTACAAGATTTAATAAAAGCTAAGTCCACTTTAAATAAGATTATTACCAAGGATGCCTGTAATATTCTCCTTAAGATTAAGTCGAAATATCATGGTGGCCAAAACAAAGCCGGGAAATTGCTTGCTAATTATCTAAAAATTAAATCAGAACGAAAAGTTATTGGTCCCATTCATTCAGAGCTGGATGATGCACTCCTTTCATCTGATCCTGATATTATTGCCTCATTTCAGTCTTTTTACAAGCTCTTATATACCGAAACTACCAATCCCTCTAAGGAAGATTTGGTCTCCTTTTTCCGTGATGTCCCTAAGCCTAAAACCTCACAAGATGATTTTCAACCCCTGGAAGAAGATATTTCCCTACAAGAATTGACCGATGCTCTTAAATCCTTGAAGAAAGCAAAAGCTCCTGGTCCTGATGGCTTTTCAATTGAATTAATTTCTGCTTTTTCCTCAATTTTTGCCCCCAAATTACTCGAACTTTTTAATTCTTTTATTTCCAACTCCCTGGCATGTGGCTCTTTTTTGGAAGCTCTTATTGTTGTACTCCCCAAACCTGGTAAGGATCCAACCTATTGCAAACATTTTCGTCCTATTTCACGAATTAATTACGATTGTAAAATTTTTGCAAAAATATTGGCGTCTCGTTTAGAGAAAATCATCCCTATACTCATTAACCCAGACCAAGTTGGTTTTGTTAAAGGTCGATTGGCCTCTGACAATGCCAGGATGTTTTCCAATATTCTTGCCCTTAGTAAAAAATATCCTTCCCCGCTAGCTGCTCTATCCTTAGACGCAGAAAAAGCCTTCGACCGTGTTAATTGGGAATTCTTAATTCATGCATTACAATGGTTTGGTTTCGGCCCAAAATTTATTTCTTATGTTAAATTGTTATATACTAATCCTAAAGCTTGTATTTCTGTTAATGGTCTCTCTTCCCCCTATTTTTCCCTGCAGAGGGGTACACGTCAGGGCTGCCCTTTGTCCCCATTATTGTTCCTGTTATGTTTAGAGCCTTTTTTGGAACGTGTTAGGAATAACCCTCGCATTACCGGTTTCAGTTTTAAATCTACACAAATTAAGCTGTCTGCATATGCTGATGATGTTCTTGTTTATATGTCTAACCCTGAATCCTCCTTACCCCCCTTTTTACAGGAAATTTCATCTTTTGCTAAAGTGTCAGGTTACAAATTAAACTTCTCTAAGACTGAAGTTCTACCCTTAAATCCCTCATGTTACAGATATATGTTTGAGTTATCTGGTTTTACATGGTGTCCTCAAAAAATTAAATATCTCGGCATCTGGTTCTCCCCCAACATTCGTGATACACTACTTCATAATTTTTCTTCCTTAAAATTTAAGATTACTAATTTGTTAAATCTTTGGTCCCCTTTGTTTCTCTCTTGGTGGGGCAGACTTGATACAATTAAAATGATGATTGTCCCCCAGGTTCTATTTATATTGTCAATGTTACCTTTTAAGATTCCTAGATATTATTTCTCTCAGATTAATTCATTATGCTCCAAGTTTCTATGGAATAACAAACATGCACGTATTGCCCTGTCTAAACTGATTCGACCTAAGAATGAGGGTGGGGTAAGATTTCCTGATTTTAATTTATACCATGATGCATTTTTGATTCGTCAATTCTTTGTTTTGTCTAAGGATTATCAGGATTTACCTAAGCCTCCTTGGGTTACTGTTGAAAGCTCTCTGTTAAATGATTTCTCAATACGTGATGTTGTTCACATGTCTAACTGTACTTTTATTTCTAAGTATCCTATTTTGAAACATTCTCAAGTTCTGTTGCACACACTTTTCTTTAAGTCACTTAACAACTACCAATCTTTTCTAGCGTCATCACTCTGGTTTAACAAATACATCAAATTTCGCCACAAATCATTTTATTACAAACAGTGGAAAGAAAAGGGTATTTATTAAGTACATCAAATGTTTGCCAATAATGTGATTCTTTCATTCCTTCAGTTGCAAGAATCTTTTCATTTGCCTGATTCCTGCATCCAGCAATACGATACTTTAGTTCCAATTCTTCAGGGATGTATTCAAACCTTCTTTCCTCTACCAGTTCCTACTTCCTTTCTTCCTGTCTCTTCTCTATATCAAATTTCTAATGATACTATTCCTACTGCCTCTTTCATTTATAAATCTCTATCTTCCCCTACTGTCACTCGGAATAAGTCTAAGGTTGAATTGGATTGGGAACAGGACCTCTCTTTGACCCTTTCTATATCACAATGGGACAAGTTCTGGCTGAAAATATTTAAGACATCTAAGGCTGCTAATCTAACACAATCCCTATTTTTTATTTATAATAGAGTTGTTATTACTCCTCTCTTGCTACATAAATTCAATCATTCTGTCACTGCTTCTTGTTGGTCTTGCCTTAATGCTGAAGGTTCTTTATTGCATCTATTATTTTACTGTCCTAAGGTTTATGCTTTCTGGGATATTATTTGGTCAAAATGTGCTGTGATTTTTTCTCATAAATTAAAACTTAATCTTCAAAATGTATTTCTAGGCACTCTGTCGCCAGCTTTTGATACAGTGACTCCTATTTCACCCTTATTGGATTTATTTCTTGCTGTGGCTTTTAAAGTTATACTAACTTGTTGGAAAGACAACTCTAAACTATCCTTTTTACATTGGTGGAACTTTATATGTGATGAACATAGAATCGCCTCTATTCCTCAACCCTCCATTCATCTTCAAATCAAATCTGATTTATTATGGCTCCCCTTTACATCTTTTCTGTCATCAACACCATAGTCCTTCTCCTCTTTTCTTCTTCTCCTTTCTTTCTCTTTTTCTCCCTTCTCTCTGTTTATTTGTTTTCCTTTTCCCTTTCTCTTTCCCTTTTTTGATAAAAAACAATTAAGTATCCTATTACTTACAGATTTTACTCCCCCTCACTATGTCCTTTGGTTCTTTGTTTACTATTATAATACAATAATTTTTGTTCTTGCCTCTTATTTTTAGCAACATTATTATCTCCGTTCATAAATTATACTACACTTTTTCTATGTATTATTTGCTTAGTGTATTACTACTATTTTATATTTGCCTGTTTGCTTATACTTATACTCTTTTTGGCTCAGTTCATATTTGTAATCCTGTGCTTTCTTATCTTAATAAAAATATTTAACAAAAAAAAAAAAGTCCTGACTATCACTTATACGACCTTACATCAATCTGGGCCTATACTTACAAAGGAGATTCAAGAAGTATGACCCTATTAGGACTTTACACTCCTACAACCAAGGATTGATGTGTTTTACTAAGATACATAAGGAGAGGCTGGGAAGACGTTTCACCATCTGTCTGGCTGCAAAAAACTGGAACCGGCATCCCAAAGCTCTTAGAGATTTAGATACAGAAAAGGCTTTCATGGCATCAGAAAAAAGTCATCTTTTCAGCAAATTCTAAGTTAGTGTTCCTCTCTACAGACTTCTTTAGGGCCAGGATGCTTCTTTAGAAGCAGCTGCATACTTTATAAATGACATTCATTCATTCATTGCACATCCGGTATCTGTAACACTAATGTACCAAATATTCATGCTGATCTAGTAAGTGGCAGACAAATGCTACAATAAGGCTTAGGGGAAGTAAAGGCAGGGAACTCTTAGGGAACTCTTGGAACTACGGGAAGGCCAATGAACAAAACTTTGCTTAAATAATACACACTGTGCACACCTTTAACCGCCACCTAGAGGCACCACCTACCACCGAAATAGTGTATTTTTAAAAAAAAGTCAAAAGTTTACTATTATTTTAAATAGCAAAATGCTTACCGTTTCTTTAGCTATGGACTTTGAAACATGTTTATTGGCCTCGCCAGACTTCAGTTTTCCAAAAGAATCATACATAATACATACACATAGAGAGGCTTTTTGTCAACAGGCTGCACTTATTGGTGTGACATGGTCATTCACAGTTTGCTTCCACCCACCGCAGCATACAGTAAGGGGAAATGGATCAGTGTACTTTACCCATTGACTCCCTTCACTTTGAGTGACTGCACTAAGCTTGTTTACACTGTTCAAAACGTTTTAAAATAATATCTTTTTATTCAGTGAGAAAACTCTTTCAAAGTGTGATTTTTATTTTTATATGCTATCTTTAAAAAACGGCTCGTTATTTTGCGTTCACTTCAGTGGCCCAGTTAGATGGGAGTAAATTTCTTGCCTCCATTATAAAATGTTCAATTGCTGCTCGCAGTTTGAGCACTTGGTTAGCTGATGGTTTGTTTTAAGGTCTGGCTCTGGCCGAGACCTTTTGTTTTTAGTAAAAACACCTATACTGCACACACCTATGAGAGGGGTTTTCAGTCATCCCTCTTCCATCCATTGCTCTGCAGTAATGTCATTCACGCTTTGTTTCTGACCAACACAGCAAACAGCATTCAGTCCTCTGGTGAAATGTGCAGCAGGGCAGTGGCGTAACAAAACTTAAGGGGGACCCCTGCAAAACACATGTAGGGAGCCCCCCCGGCGGCCTGGCCCACCACCTACCACTTTGCCCACCGCCTATATATCTGGCATATTTTGATTTGAAACCTCCAACATTTAAATGAAATGCCTCTATATTGTCTTTCTCAAAGTTCTAATGAGAAAGCGGGAAACCCTCTTAACATATAAGCTATGCCATTTGTAACAATACTGTCAAAAGCAGATTATTTAACTGAGGCAGCAATCCTCAGAACAATGCCAAGGAGAGATCCTATTGTCTCAGAAACTGCCTATGGCTGAAGAATAAATATGAAGGGTCTGAATTAGAATTGACATTAATGGACAATAGCATGAAACTTTGAAAGACAAACCCAAACCAATAATTCCATAAAAACTCGACTGACAATATACATGAGAAGAACACAAGATATAACTCAGTATCCTGCGAAAGGCAAGAGAAATAGACTGGTGAATTATCTGCATGCCACACACTAGCGACTGTCAAGGGTTGTGCATGATAATAACGTGAACTGAGGAAACAATTTCAATTTCTAAGACCATGTCTTTATTAGTAAGCATTTCAAAACAGGCAGGCAAACAAGGCTGAGGAAGAAAACTGTTTGGATGCTTCAGAACATTGATGCAGATGTTTGCCTGTTTTAATGTATTATTTCTGTAGTGTAAACAATGCTAAATACAAGATTTAAGGTACACGTATTACAGACAAGTGCAAGCAACACCATAAATAACACTGCATGTAGAATAAAAACAAACCATATCAGCAATCACCTAATGACAATCTATACAAACTGTAGTTGGTAAAGCAAAATAAAAGTGCAAATACTTTCAAAGTGACCAATAAAGCAATCACCAGTCTGGCAATAAACAAAAATGAAGCATGTTTAGTAAAACAATTAACTTTCTTCTTGCATCAACGTGAAAATACATTCAAAGTACATGATAAAAACAAGTCCAGCAGTATGCAAAAATGAAGCCAAATTAGTCAAACAATTCCCTGTTTGGTGTGTGCTTAAAGGCACATATATTTCAAAGCAACTGGTAAACAATAACAACTACAGCACCATACAATAATCAAACCAGTTTAACAATTCCCTTTTTGAAGGCTCAAATATTTCAAAGTGACTAGCAAAACAGTAACAAGTACAGCAGGCAGCAGCATACAAAAATCAAACCACTTTAGTCAACCAATGCCCTTTTGGTTTGTACTTGTGCATGAAGGTGCAAATTATTCAAAGTGACAGGTAAAACAATAACAAGTACAGCAAGCAGTAGCAAACATACATAAAACCTATTTAGTCAAACTAATTCCCCTTTTGTATGTGCACCACCACAGAAACACTTATGCAGAGTTTAAACATTCTGCACCTTTGCTACAATTTGTATTTTTAAATAAACCTTATATACTAAATGACTTTGCCATGGACCTAGAAGTGCCAGCCCACGTGCTAATTAAGGCCATCATATTCACAGATGGCACCAGGAACATCTTAAGGATATTAGGGGCCAAACATATTTTGGGGACCCCTGTAAGAACAGTTTTGAATTTATGAGCCTATTTCAGCTCTTTCATGTCCTCTTTCGGAGAGTCACAGACAGTGCACAGACACACTAGTCAAAATTCTAAATGTGTTTACATGTAATATTCAGAGATAGTGATGTGTGTTTTCAATATTGTAACACAGCAGCATATTATTGCAAATAATCTCTTTGACACTCTCCCATTTCTCATATGTGTGAGGTCCTGATTTGATCCAAAAGAAAATGTTATGGATGTTGCATGAAACCCAACATTACTCTACAAAATGTCTGTAATAGACACACATCATCAATATTGAAAAAAGCGAAGGAAAGTTGTATTTAAAACAATCTGTTCAAGAATCATTTAATGCGATCAGGGCAATACTCTACAGAACAGAGTGGGTTTTATCAGGGGGCCCCTGAAAGTCTGGGGCCCTGGGCCGAAGCCCACTTTGCTCATGCCTCAAAAAGTCTCTGGATTGCATCTGACATTCTTTTTGGCGTGCCCTCCCTCCTCCTTTTCAATGAATTCCCTCACTACTACTCACCAACAATGCACCTCATCTCTCTGTAGCACCTTTCTGACAAACATTTTTTTTTATAGCGCTACACATAGTTTACTCACACTCTGTTCTGTGTTCTGCATGGTACATGTTCTTTGTAGCAGGCATATTAACCCTCTGCGCTTTGTGGGTGGTAGGAGTGCCCATGTGTGCACGTTAGTGATGCGACAGTGTGAGAGTAGGGGAAGAGGAGTGACTGCAGGGTGAGTGAGGTGACCATATGAATTTGGATGCAGATGTAAGTGCAAAGTGGGACTAAACAATCATGGTTAGTGATGGGCTTGTTTAAGTGAGATTGCAGATTGAGCAGTGAGGGGGACAGCTGAGTGAAGTGTGACATGAGTGCAGGGTGAGTAGTGTGCTCGTTTGACTGCAGGGTGAGGTACAGGGTGAACAATGCAAGTGCATTATGAGTGCAGAGTGATCACTATGAGTGCAGGGTGAGGGGTGAATGGTGGGATTGCATGGTGATCAGTGAGTGCATTGTGATTGCTGTGAGTGCACATGAGCGTAAAAGTGAAGGGCTAGAATGGGGAGTGAGTTGTCTGAATGCAGGGTGCATTCCCAGACACTTAAAGTAACTCAGCATGTTATTGAGGGTGGCATAGGGTTTTCAGATATAAATGTTAAATTATTGCTATTATGGCATTAATCAGGGATCGAGGGTGGAGGAAATAAATCATGTGCTGATCCTGAAACAAACTTCCAGTCTTGTGATTAGGGTCGCCAGCTCAATATTTTGATGTCCCAGACGGGACAAAAATAAGCAGTCACCTAAAGCCGTATTTTCAGCACTTATCTGTTCATACTTCGAACAACAAATATGACTAGAAATCACTTAATTGTGTTCTAGGGCTGCCTGAATGATCCAGGACTGATAATTAAAGTGAACAAAGACAGAAAAGTCACATTACAAATCAATACATACTTTATTTATAACCCTATTTAGTGTCAAGACAAGGTCTTTACAGGCTCTTTAAACAACACATGGCTGGCATTTTTCTTTTGGCAACCTTACTTTATATTCCTTTTCATGAAATGCATTCTCACACTAGGGCAGTAAATGTAAAATACAAATGTAAGGAATAGGCAGAGTGGGGGCCCAGGGGGTGCTAGAACCAGAAAAAACTAAGCTTTGGTAACCAGTTTACAAAGGTATGTAACTATGCAAATAGTCTCTGGTCTCAAGGCAGTTGCCTTCAACCCCCTTGCTGCTGGGCCTTCAAGCTCAGGTCACCTGCACCCACCGAACGTGGCACGCACCATTTAATTTATGAGGCAGGACTGTTATGAGCAACTCACTGGTCCAACCCACGCCGGCGAGAGAGTGTAGTGCTGCCTGAGTGTGCTACAGTGATGATGGGGCCCCTGGAGGCTGGAACACGGGGGCTGCTGTGGGCATAGCTGCCAAGGTTTCAGCTTGCCATATGTGACATTTTCATAATTTCAGTGTAATTATGAGTGATATTTCAACTACGAGTGACATTTTCTTGCGAGCAAAATTATGCAATGAAGACAATCAAAACATATAAATATCAGAAATTACACTCATTTGAGCAAGAAGAAACCTGAAGAAGATCTTAAAACACCATGAAATGGAAGGGAACTCAGTCATGGAATGGCACAGTATGGCCTCTCATTGTATAGTAGATGGTCATGTACTGTGCGTGTCCTTCCCTTCCACAGAGGCCAATGGTCCATTTTCAAGCCGTGCAATCCTTGAAGACGCACACCTGCAGGGCATAGAAACTACACCGCAATACACAGGGCGCAGTGCTAGCAACGTAGAACCACCTTGATACAAACTAACCCCCGGGGCCAAGCATCATTAAAAAATACATACCTAAAACTCATGCCAGGAAACAGAAATCAAGGTTTTGGAAGTGTGTTTTGTCAAAAGCTGTTAGGAGTGTTTTATAACACAGGGCAGCTGGGAACACGGTTTAAGCACATGATATGGCTTGTGGTACACAACATGACCAGTATGGAAACCCCCATGTTGTATGTGGGGGTAAAAGGAATATTTAAAACAACTTCTGATACTTAATCTACACATTCCCATGTGCTTTTATGTAATACAAGATTGCTGCCTGCTGCAGAGGTGCCCCTAAAATTGCCAGCCTTTGCCCACACTGGGCCCCCTCCCTGCCAGCAATCAATCAGGAGAGCCCCAGGACTCCAGGGACTCTCTGTTTACGAAGGACCCAACCCAACAGGATGTGAGGCGGTCCCAAAATGAATAGTTACAACACACGGATCCATCTTAGCTGCCTAAGTGTGACACTGACTCACGCACGGACAGGCACCATACTGCATTATCCTCAGGCTGAGGCAGGAGCTGTGCAGTAATCTCACAGCAAAACCAACAGCTAGTATGACTGTCAGAAGAGACCCACCTGTTTTAAATTACCCCCAAAATACAAAGAAGCACGGCCGCCAGAAAGCCGGCTGCATTTGCCGACAAGCGCTTGAAATAATGCGCGCACGTACCTGCGGCATTGCTGTCAAGTTTTTAAGATTGCTGATGTGCGACATTTCAATTGCGATTGCAATCGCAGAGCCCACCTAGGCACCAAAGGCATGCATTAGGCACAAGTGGTCTTGGAAGTGTAAGAAAGTGCACATAACATTCCCAACTTTCAAGGTTGTACGAGGCTTTAAACATATCCCAGTCGTACACGTTCTGTTTTTTCAGAGCGCGAAAAATGAAATGAATGAAATGAAATGAAAGAAGCATTTATAAAGCGCATGGCTACCCTAAGGCCTCCCAGCGCTAAGAACCAATCAAACAGAAGAGCAGACTGATTAGACAGTTGGGAAGAGATGCGTCTTCAAAAGTCTCAGAAAGGGAAGATATTCCTCCTCCAGACGGATAGAGTCTGGGAGGGCGTTCCACGCCTTGGAGGCAACATAGGAGAAACAGCGGCCTCCACTTCTGGACCTGAAAATTCTAGGAACCATGGCCAGGCGTTTATTTCCAGAGCGAAGGAACCTTCTGGGACAGTATGGGGAAACTATCCTTCGAAGGATTAGTGGACCCTTAGCGGCCATGATCTTGTGTGTAACACAGAGGGCCTTGAATTTGATCCTTTCTGCAATAGGAAGCCAATGCAGCTGTCTAATTGCTCCTCTCGCTGATTCTCTCTGCGGAATTTGCAAGAGAATTCTTGCCGCACAGTTCTGGACCTTCTGAAGTATGCTTATTGTGGATTGAGGGACTCCCAAATAGAGGGCATTAGCATAATCCAGACGTGACAGAATTAATGCTTGGAAAAGCAGTTTTTTCGCATTAAACGGGAGAAGAGGCAGGATTTTTCGCGCTGTTTTCAGTATCCCGAAACAGCACCCAGCTACCTTTTTAGCCTGTATCTTCATGTCCAGTTTGACATCCAGCCAAACTCCTAGGCTCTTAATATGATTTTTAGGAGTAGGTGGGTTACCCATACAGCTAGGCCATGCCAGAAGCAGGCTTGGAGGCAGAGGCCTACCCAACAGCATAAGATCTGTTTTTGCTCCATTTAACTGAAGGCAGGACTGTTTCATCCAGTCTGATATTTCCTCAAGACATCTGGAGAGATTACTTTCAGGCTGTCCTGGGTCTTTGAGGGAGACTATCAACTGGGTGTCGTCGGCATACGTGACAATTTGTATGCCAAACACCTCCACTATCTTAGCTAATGGACTCATATAAATATTAAAAAGAGTGGGGCTTAGTGAAGAGCCCTGAGGCACTCCACGCTTCAAGGGCACATTCTTGGAAGTCACGTTATCCTCAAAAACCTGGAATGTATGGCCTTCCAAAAAGGAGACTATCCATCTCAGTGCGGTTCCGGTCACCCCCATCTCATAACATCTGGAGATAAGGATTCGATGGTTGACGGTATCGAAAGCCGCACTAAGAAAAAGCAAAAATCATTGAGAAAGGCCTTTTTCAGAAAAGTTAGGGAAGATTTAGAGCTACCTCTTGTAAGCCTATCACTTCAGTGAATCAGGTAAAACGTCAGAAATTGCCACAATGCACAGGCCTCAATCTATGTATGCTGTAAGGTATGTTTCTTTGGTGACTAAGCGGCCGCCCATTATTTCTAGACTGAAGGCCTATATTATGCACTCAAATTTGATTATGGTTGAGGCTTGTGCACCGTCGGGTGGCTGAAATAAATCACAATTTTTAATCATGATGATTGTCACAATCATCATGATTAAAAATTGCGATTTATTTCAGCCACGCGACGGTGCGCAAGACGCAACCACCCATAGCTGCCAAGGTTTCAGATTGCTATGTGTGACATTTTCATAATTTCATTGTGTTTGACCTGGCACATTGGCGTGAGTCTCCCTTACATTTTTCGCTGTTGCCTCATACGTTTTTGCTGGTGTTAGTTGCTCAGGGCACTGTGCCACTGCTGTCCAGTGCCACAGTGCAAGTGCTCCCTATTGTAAATTGATGTATAATTTGTGATTCCATGATTGGTTGGTTTGGTTTACCTGTCAGTCCCTAGTACAGTGCACCAGGAGTGCCCAGGGCTTGTAATCCAAATACTGCTGGTGGGCTTGCAGCACTGGTTGTGCCACCCACAGAAGGAGCCTGTAAACATGTGTCTAAGGTCTGCCATTGCAGAGCCTGCTTGCAGTCTGGTACTGTCATGCTGACTGGGCAAGTGCACCCACTTGCCAGTCCCTAAACCTTCCCTTTTCTTCATATCAGACACCCCTATGGTAGACCCAAGGGCAGGGTGCATTGTAAGGATGAGGTAGGACATGCCCTGGTGTGTGTGGCATGTTCTAATAGTGAATTACAGCCATTTTCGTTTTTCACTATTGCAAGGCTACCTGTTCTCCATAGGCCAGAATGGGCAGTTTGGTTATTACATCTTATAATCCTAACTGACTAAGAGAACATGGTAGAAATTCAAATTTAGTATGCCTGAACTCAGGATGATAAAATACAACTTTTAGTGAAGTTGGTTTTAACATTCTGTGTTTGAAAATGCCACTTTTAGAAAGGAGGCATTTTCTTGTCTAACCATTCAAACCTGCCTCTGCTAGGCTGTGTGTATTCCTTTGTCTGGAGTTTGAGTGACAGGGCTGGGGAATTCCAGGAGACAGGGTGAGGTGCCCCAGTGGTGAATAGAGAGATCTGCATCCAGATGGGTGGGAGGAGTTGCACCTGGGACCTGAATAGGGCTGTGCCTGCCTTCCACAATGCTGGCTCCACCTCCTGGGGAGCGGCTGTTGTCTCTGCCCTGCACAGTGAATGAAGAGAAGGAATCCTGTCAACAAAGTGCTCCAGGGTTGTACTTGCCTTCCACAATGCTGGCTCCACCTCCTGTGGGGTGTCTAATGTTTCTGCCCTGCACTGTGAAAGGAAAGGAGAAGTCTGGTAAACAGAGTGCTCAGGAACTGGTTTGGACTGGGCAAAGGCCCCTCTGCCTTCAGAGGACAAAGGATTTCTGGGTATAAATATTGGGACCCTGATCCCAAGAATTTAGATCACTTTGGGAAAACAAGAAGAACCTCTGCTGAGGGAGGAACCAGAAGAAGCTGAGGAGGAAACTATCCCTGAAACGGGGGATTGGCCTGCAGTGGTTGCCTTACTGCCAAAGAGAGGAGAAAGGAACTTTGTGTATACTTTTGCTAAACTTGTGAAGGATCTCCAATGGCTTGGAAAAGAGCTTGCCTCCTGCTGAAGTATCAGGAACAACAGACTTCACCCCCCAGCTCCCCAGAGTTCTTTGGAAATGCCTGCTGCTGTTGTTGGGCCTTCTGAGGGACTCCGTGTCGCAAGGAGCTGGAAGCGCGACTCAAGAAGGAGAAGCGTGCCCCCGTCGGAGCTGTTGTCATCGCATCTCGTAAAGTGTGTCGCCGCTGCAGCATCGCATCGAGCGGAAGCGTCTCGCATCATCCAGGAAGTGTCCCGCAACGCCGAAGAAGCGTGTCGCCATCGCAGCCATCGTAGCTGACGCATTGCACCGTATCAAGAGAAGAGTCTCGCATCGAGAAAGAAGCGTGTCACCATCGCAGCCATAGTAGTTGTCGCATTGCACCGCATCAAGAAAAGCGCCTCGCATCCGCGGAGAAGCGTGCCGCCGTCGGAGCTGCTGTCGTCGCATTGTGTAAAGGGGTGTCGCCGCTGCAACATCGCATCGAGCGGAAGCGTCTCGCAAACGTCAGAGAAGAGTGTCGCTGCCAAGGCTGCTGTCGTTGCATCGCGTAAAGGGTTACACCGCTGCAGCTGAAGCATCGAGTCGAGTCTTCTCGCAACATCGGAGAAGCGTGCCGCATCTGGAAGATCTTCACGTCTTTATTTCTTTGCACCAAAAACTTCATCGCATCAACATCGTTGCAACACTTTTTTTGCCCTGCGTGTCGCATCTAAAAGGTACATTGACTTAAAGTGTCGCATTTAAGAACTTTCTTTTTTAAATCTTTTTATTAAATTTCAAAAGTAAGCAATGAAAGCAGCACACATGTGCGCCACGCAGGGCGCATATCGTAATATGAAAAGAGAACAAAAGAAATCAAAGGAAACATTGCCAGGTGATCGATGCATGCACAGTGCAGATATCGCAACAACACATCTCCTACTCTCTAGCCACAGTTCCAACCCTGTCATTCGATCAGACTCGACAAGACCCATGAGCAGAGCAAACAATCATTAATATTTTAAGAGACAGTGTCCCCAGAGGAGGTGGAATCTTGCAATTACTGTCTAAGCGGCTCCCAAATATCGTTAGGCCTTGACAGGGAGGGTAATTCCTCTGCGTAGGTTTCAAGAGTTTCCTTACAGTATATTAAATCCTTAATCCAGTCTGATATCTGAGGACAGAGACGACCATCCCAGGACATAGAGACCCGCCTTTTAGCTAATAAAAGAGCAACGCAAATAAATCTCCCCAGCACCCCCTTTATATGTGGTACATGACAGAGCAAACACGCCGTTGCCGTGCATTGTATCAGAGCCCCCGTCATCTCGCGTATATGACGGAGGATCTCCTTCCAGTATGTGTATACCGCCCCGCAGTCCCACGCAAGATGGCAGAAGTCCGCGCCGTCGTGTCCACATCTCCGACAATGCGCGGAGTCTCGTAGACCCATTTTGTACAGTTTAAGAGGTGTATAGTATACCTGGTGTATAAATTTTAGATGTATCCTACGTAGATTACCATTGGGCGATAACCGTCCTGTAAGGGTGCATATTTGTTCCCAGTCTTTCGCTGTCAAGGGGACCTCTAGAGCAGAATTCCATCGCTCTAAACTACTGTCCACTCCCCTTCGCGTCTCCTCCTGCACCGATTTATATAACTTTGTAATTAGTTTCTTCTTGGAGGGGACCACCAGCAGCAGCTGTAGCGAGAGAAGCGCTGGGGGCTCGGATGGAAACTCCGAATAATGACTTTTCAAAGCGCACATTAATCGGTGTGTAGTGTATGTGAATAGCGGCGTGGGATTGCTAATGAATCCCAATTCAGCGTCTACCATGCACGTGCCCTCCGAATATACATCGCGTATGTGCGTTATTCCGACTTCTTTCAGCGCCCTAATAGGACCAGCTTCCTGCATAACAGATAGAGCCGCATGTCCCGCAAGCGGCATCGCTGGAGCATATAGAGGGAGCTTTCCTGCCATCCTACCAATTGCCTGCCATGCCGTTACCGTCGCGTCTATCGAGTTAATTTCATGTTGAGGTGTACCTCTTTTTACATGAGTTAGTATTCCCGACAGTGGTATGGGATGTGCGTCTCCACTCTCCACCGCCAAGTGAGGGGTGTAGTCATGAGGCCGGTACCAATAGTAGGCGTACTGAGCCTGGGCGCACAAATAATAAAGATAAAAATCGGGCGCACCGAATCCCCCCTAGCATATGGGAGCGCTAGCGTGGCCCAACTTATCCTCGCCTGCTTTCCTCCCCACACTAATTTCAGGAGTTGAGTTCTGACCGTTACGAAAAAATGTCTGGTTAGTGGTATGGGAATATTACAGAACACGTACAAAAATCGCGGCAGAACTACCATTTTGAGTAGCGCAACTCTATCCGCCAGAGACAGAGGGAGATGCACCCATCCTTCAACCTGCTCCTATCGATGCAGCGCCTTGCCGTAATTCTCCCTTATAACCACCTCAGGATCACGATGCACCCAGACACCTAAATATTTAACTGGCTCAGTCGTCCAGATTAACGGATATTCCAAGGGAGGGGGACACGTGTCAGAGGTTAGCGGAATAATCACTGACTTTCCCCAGTTGATCATAAGGCCAGAGTAAAAACCAAATCTGATGTTTTCTCTCAGCACCTGCGAAAGGTGAGTCTGCGGTTCTCGTATGAAGAGGACCATGTCATCCGCGTACATGGATATCCCGACCAGGCATTGATTGAAATTAAGCGCTGTCTGTCGATGGCGTTGGCGTATTACACAGGCCAGCGGTTCGAGCACAAGAGCAAACAGGAGAGGCAACAGCGGGCACCCCTGCCTGGTGCCTCGGTCTATGCAAAGGGGGTCCGAGGTATTTTCCCCAACCCTCACTCTCGCAGAGGTATCTGTGTGGAGGAGTTGTAGCCATCGCAAGAAAACATTTGGAAGGCCCATTCTCCTCAAGATGTGGAACATATACCCCCATTCGATCGAATCGAAGGCCCTAGCGGCGTCGAGCATGACTGCAGCAGCCTGTAGATCGGGGTTAAGGATGTGATACATGGCGAAGATCGTACGCAGATTGTTGGAAGTAGAGCGTCCCGGGATAAACCCAGCCTGATCCGGAAGCACCATAACCGGGAGCAGAGGCTGCAGTCTAAGAGCTAATATTTTCGCAAAGATTTTGGCATCTAGATTTATTAATGACAAGGGTCGGTACAATTCGCATTTGGCCGGGTCTTTATCTTTTTTTAATAGAGTGATAATAAGCGCCTGTCGGAGTGAGGGCGGAAGCATCCCGGACTCATGCGCCTCCGCATACACCTCTAAGAGGTATGGGGTGACAATGTCAATGTATTGCTTGTAAAATTCCGAGGTGAGCCCATCCGGGCCAGGGGCCTTGTTATTAGGTAGGGATTTAATGGCTTCTTTAATGTCAGACTCCTCTATGGGCCGACCGAGGTATTCGCGGTGCCCGTCTGCAAGCCAGACGCATGCAATTCCCTCAAGGTACTCAGACAGAGCCGCGTGGTCACACATTCCCCTAGAAGCATATAACTCGCCATAACATTTTTAAAATTGTTCTACTATGTCCTGGGGTTGATAGTATTCACCCCCATGTTCATCTACTATCTTTTGAATATGCTGGTGATTAGCGCGATTCCGAATAGTCTCAGCTAGCCTCTTGCCTGGGCATCCGGCCTCCCATAAGCCCTGGCCACCTGTCGCTTCGATATGTAACGTATCTCTTTACTCGCTAAGTCATCATGTTCTTTAAGTAGAGCGTGTATCCTATCAAGTGGAGTGGTTGTCGGGTTCACTAAGTATTGTTCTTTAAGTACGCCCAACTGCACTTCAATCTTCGACAACTGTCCTCTAAGGTCCCTCAGTATCCCCGAAGAGGTGCTCATACATACCCCCCGAATCGTAACCTTGAATGCTTCCCAAAGCGTTGCAAAACTATCCACTGACCCCACATTCTGTGTGAAATATTGTGTGATTGCCTGTCTGATAGTGTCGTCATATATCGGATCTAATAATGCCTCAGCTCTGAATCTCCAGGTAAACGGAAAGTGCCTATTGGTTGGTATAAGGATTGTCAGCAGTACTGGGTTGTGATCCGAGAGCGTGCGTGGTAAGTTGTTTACATCCACTACCCAGCAGTTAGCACCCTCATTCAGCAACCAGTAGTCCAGCCTTGACCAGCTGTGATACTCCGTCGTCACATGCGTACCCACTCTTTCGTTAGCATTCCGTAATCTCCATACATCTATGAATCCCATTTCCACCATAGCGTTACGTACACACTGCGCTACCCTCACTGTACGTGCTCCTTGTGGGAGAGACCTGTCGAGGGTCGGGTCAATATGAGTATTAAAATCACCCCCCCATAACGTCGCCGCTTCCGGCCAGCCCCGGAGCACATCCAACAGCTTTACATAAGGTTGTGTATCGTCCACCACTGGTCCGTACATGTTGACAAGTGTAATCAGTGTATTTCCTAGCTTGCCATGTACTAAGGCCCATCTCCCCCCATCGTCAGTCTGCAACCGTATTGGGGTGAATGGAATGCCCCTCTTCATCAAGATCAGCACCCCCTGGCGTATGTGAAGAAAGAGGACGCTAGTCGGTATCCCGCCCATCTACGCGCTACATTAGATTCGCTCTGCATGGACAAATGCGTTTCCTGCAGCAGAGCGATATGAATTTTATGCCTATCCAAATGCGCCAACACCTGCCGAACTTTTTTGGGATTGTTCAGTCCGCGTATATTCCATGTCACACAGTTGTAACTCTCACCCATTGTCCCCACTGCCACGCTTTGCTCTGCACGCAGATATCAACACTGACATACACCCCGACCATCCAAGAAAAACAGTGTCTACTCTCATCACACATAACACACAAACAACCCCAGCAGATGGCCGAGGCCCTCCCCCACCCCCACCCACTTTAGCAACCCCAACACGCCAAAGACAATCCCTGCTATAACTGTCCCATCAACCAAAAGAGTACACCCCGCAAACTTAACTTGGGGTATTCCCATGGGGGGAGTCGTAGTGACGCGCATTTCTCTCCCCTATCAAAAAAAAAGAAGAGAAGGGAGAGGGCCGCCAGCAATCTATCTCCACTGAAGCACCCGCACGTAGCCCACATCGTACAGATAGATCTCAGTAGGAACCGAGTGCCCAGGTGTCCACGTCGATACACATCCAGCGACAGGATATCAGGTCAAATGATCATCCCATCGTCCCGCATCATACAGTGTACCATAGCACCTGGCAGCGCCATACCCTTCCATATATTTCCATCTAGGGCACAGCTCACCCCCGGCCCCACCAATCGACTACATGTGCCGCAGTGCCGGCAGTCGGCATGCGCCAATGCGCTTCTCAGCAGACCCGACCACAGCCGTAACATCGGAGGCCCACGAGCCAAGAAAGTATGGGAAAAAAAGGAAAGCATCAGGACATCTAGTACATAAATGCTATTCAACATCAGAAGTGTGTCCAGGTGACTGTTCTTTGCGCCTCAGGGTCCGCGTGTATTCCATAGCTTGCTTCGGGTTAGTAAAAATCTTTGCTGCTCTGTCTTCGGCGATCCGTAGTCTCGCAGGATAAAGCATAGCATATGGAACATGCTCCTTAAGCAGCACCTTCTTGACCCCCTGAAATTCCTTTCTCGCCGCCTGAACCGAGGCCGTGAAATCCGGGTAGAAGGAGAGTTCGTTACCCTGATAGAGTAGCTTTCCCTTCTGACATGCCACACGTAAGACCGCATCCCTGTCTCTGAAATTTAGCAGGCGTGCTATAATGGGCCGTGGCGGGGCACCTGGAGGCGGGCGCGCCGCCAGAGATCTGTGCTCCCGCTCGACCACCAACATATTGGAAAGGTTTTCCGGCCCGCAGACGTCTCACAGGAGAGTCTCGATGTACACATCCAAACGGCCCACATTTGTTGACTCCGGCAGGCCTAAGATGCGTATGTTGTTACGCCTCGAGCGCGCTTCAATATCCTCATTTTTGTCTTTGATCAGCGCCAGCATTTTTTCCATATCCGTCGCTTTGGCAGCCACTTGTTGCAATCCGTCTTCAGCGTCAGAGATCCTCTGCTCAGCCGCCCCCAGTCTCGCACCTTGCTTATCCAGTTTTGCTGATATATTGTCCATGCGGCTGGTGAGCGCCTCAATCTTGCTGTCTATTGATTGCAAGCTGTTCTGAATCGCCTCCAGAGTCTTTTCCAACGCTGTGGGAACCTGCTCCGTCGCGTCCATCTCCACGTCTGAGGGCGCACCCTGCGGAGCCTTGCTCGATTTGCGCGACTCGAAGTTGAGGCGAGGCTGGTGCTTGTCGGGTTCGCCCATTTTTCCGAGTATTGTCCCTTCTTGTCAAGTATTCTCTGAAGCGGCTCGCGATGCAGTGTCAAACAGAGACAGCACACCTACCAGACGCCCACCGCTTCACTGATCTGCGAGATAGCACTGCTAGTCCACACTCCAGCCCGGCCCGCCGGTTCACAAGGCCCTATATCTCGCAACACATCTAGAAGACTCCGGCGTGGATGGGCAGTCACCTACCAGAGTCTGCTTAGCTTAGCTCCACAGTCCCCGCAGGCCTGCATATACCCCTCGTGGCCCGAAGGCCGGCTCCCCCCCGGAGCTAGCGCAGACCAGCTTCCCACCAGCAGAGACGTTAGTTTTGCACCGAATGTGTGGTGAGGAGCACAGGCCTGGTCCGCAATGTTGTCAGCGCCTTCGGAGAGGGCCCCCCGCCACCCGCAAAAGACAGCGGTACCGCTAATGTCCCGAATCAGATGTCGAAAGAGGGGGAGCATCCAGCAATCAGAGTCCACGGGGTGGTCAGCATCAAGCAACACATGAGCCCTCCAACATGCGGGGCGGCTTCTCGGCAGCAGCAGTTATAATATAATCGTGGGGGGGATCTTATCTCATTTACACCAATCACTGCTACATGTCTTCAGCCGATCCTCCGATGAGCTCCTCCGCCCCCGATCAGCGCCTCACGGCCCAGTGCATCCCCGCAAGCCGGGCGCTCGCGTGGCGCCCGCCCGTGACAACAGGGCAGGTCGCGAACACGCGCCTCCTCACCGAGCTCCGGCGCAGGCGCGGGGTCACATATCAATGAAGGACCGCAGCGGGGGCCTCCCAACACCTCGTCGATCCCCCGCTTTGCCCGATTTGCAGCAATCAGTTGATCACGATCTCCGCCGCTTCCCCGAAGCCTCTCCTTCCCTCAGAGCGCCGCCATGTTGTCTACATGCGGGCCTCGCAGGTCCATCCGGATTATGGCGGCGGGGCCGACGCACTCTGCCGCAAACACGGCCGCAGCGGTCCCCAGGCACTCGGGAGCAGTTCCACCGCATTTGGGTCGCGGGAGAGCTCCGGCAAGTCAAGATATTCAGCAGATCTTAGCGGCGACCGGCGGTGCTGCACTACAGTGCCGCCATTTCGCCGCGCGCCAAGCCACGCCCGTCGCATTTAAGAACTTAAGAGAACTAAGCAAAATTCTACTATCTAAAGTAACAGTATTGTGTGTATTTGTCATTTAATGGTCTTGTGGTAAATCTATATAGAGAATACTTATTTTTTATATAAAGCCTGTGTGGTGTCCATTTGTAGTGTTGTCACTTGGTTACTGTATGTGTTCACAAATGCTTTACACACTGCCTCTGAGATAAGCCTGTCTGCTCGTGCCAAGCTACCAAGGGGGTGAGCAGGGGTTATTTTAGGAGTGTACCCCCTTACCCTGACTAGAGGAGAGGGTCCCTATTTGTCACAAGTGCATACCTGTGCCAACTAGAGACCCCCAAGTCTAACATTGGTGGTCAGCGGTGAGGATTCTGGACTTGCATTTGTGACTCATGTACAGTGATTGGTGAACACTACTTAGTGAGTACAGACCATAACGCGACCACATACTTGTTGGTAGATTTCTTTTTGGGACTTTCTATTTTTGTGAACTGCCAAGTTTAATCATGATGGAGAGAGCAGCATCCATAGTCTCTGTTGATAATGAGTGGGAATGGGAAGAAGATAAACTGGACAGCTACCCAGTAAAACAGCTAAAGTTCTTCTGCAAAAAATTCAATGTTTCTACTACTGGATGTAAAAATAAGACAGAGTTCTACAAGGCGCTGAGGGCCTGGGTAGAAGCAAGGAATGCCACTGATGATGATAATGCAGAGGAGCAGCTGGATGGGCCAGTGGGTACAAGAGGAAGGAGAACCTCTTCCCCTGCCGGTAGTAGTGTTTCTGGTAAAAGTCTATCTCCAGAGGAGTTGGCAGATAGAAAAGAGTGTAGGGTGCACGAATTGGAGCTGACCAAGCTCAAGTTAAGTGGGCAGTCAGAATTTGGAATGCAAAGTAGAAAGTTAGCCTTAGAAGAAAAGAAGCTACAGTTTGAAAATGAACAGATTTTGAGGGAGTTGGAGTTGAAAGCCCAGAACTTAGGGAGTACTCCCTCTGGTGGCAGCACACCGTCAATGCCTGTGGAATCTAGAGTATATATCCCTAAAGATGTAGTGAAGGCATTTAAAAAAAATTATGATATTGGGCTGTGGTTCAAGGCCTATGTGGTAGCCATGTCTTCCCACCGGTTGCCTGAGAAGGATTGGGGAGCGGGGTTGTGGGGACTGTTCCTTAGTGAGGGGCGGGGCACACTGCTAGACTTGCCTTCTGATGTCTATAATTCCTATCCCCACATGAAAGATGCATTGATGTCTAGATATGGTTTGAACCCTGAGATGTACAGACAGAGGTTCAGGGGTTGCACAAAGATAGCAATCAGTACCTATGTTGAATATGTCACGTTTTTCTGCAGAGCATTAGATGGTTGGGTGAAGGGTAGCAAAGTCAATGATTTTCAGGGACTGCTTGATTTGATTGCATGGGAGCACTTGTCAAGTAACTGTTTTCCTGAGCTATGCCAGCACCTGATTGATAGTAGGCTGACTAATCCTAGGAAGCTTGCTGAAGAGGCGGACCGCTGGGTCAGTACCAGGGTCCACAATGGTCACGTGGGAGACTCAGCCAAGAGTGGGCAGGGTCCCCAGCAGAAGAGTGGGGGGGACAAGGGTAAACAGAGGGAGTTCCATAGGAGGCCCCAAAGTAATCCCCATGGGAACCAAGGGAAAGGTTCTCAGCCTCCCCCCCAGAAACCATCAGGGGCCCGACAGGTCCACCTGTTCAAAGAGGGCCCCAAATGTGGAGAACTGGGTCATTTTGCCAATGATACCAAGTGTCGCCTGTTTGGAAAACCAGCACCCACTGGTGCAGCCCCCCGGCAGATGGCTAGTGTAGCCCTGGGTGAGGAGAGGGGTGCCCAAGGTGGGTGGGGTCCCGCAGAGATGTCCCTTGTCTCATTAGGACACTGTGAGGTGGTCCCTAGGACCCAGCTGCCTGATAACACTAAAAAATACAGGCAGTGGGTGACCATCAATGGCCATAGAGTGGAGGCTCTGAGAGACACAGGGGCCAGTGTGACAGCTGTCAAGTGTCACCTGGTGTCTCAAGAGCAGGTTGTCCCTGGAGCATTCTACCCAGTTGTTGCCGCTGACAACACAGAGAGTCACTGCAAGGTGGCTCAGGTTCCCTTTGAGTGGGTCTCTGGTACCCTTCAGGTAGCTGTGAGGCCCGCCATGCCTGTTGACTGTTTGTTAGGGAATGACTTGGAGAGCTCACCTTGGGCGAAGGTGGAGCGGAATGCACATTTAGAAATGTTGGGTATGCCTGACTGGGCGTGTGTGACCACCCGGTCAATGGTAGCGAGTAAAGGTGCTCAAGAGGACCTGGAGCCTGAGAGGGAGGCCCAGGTACCTGCCGTCAAGAGTAGAGGCAGGGGGCGCGGGAAACCGTCCCCGAAGTTCCCACGGTCCAGGAAGGAGCAGACCCTGAGGGAGATGCCCTGGAGCCTACAGGGGAACAGGTAGCCGAACTGGGGGACCTGCCTGAGCTGACCCATTAACAGCAAGAAGGAGGACCCTCCAGGGAGGAATTCTGCAAGGAGCAGAAAGAATGCCCTTCTCTTGTGGGTCTGCGGCAACAGGCTGCAGACCAGAGAGCAGGTGATCAGTCTGGATCACATTAGATCTACTGGGAGAATGATCTCCTGTATACAGAGCCTAAGATTGCTGAGCCTGGGTCAGCCCGTGTGCTGGTGGTACCCCAGCGCTTCCGAGCCTTCCTACTGGGGCTGGCTCATGATGTTCCATTAGCAGGACATTTGAGACAGGAAATGCGCAGGAGTGCAGACACTCACTGCAGGACGTGTCAGACTTGCCAGGCAAGTGGTAAGAGTGGGAGGAAGCGCAAGGCTCCTCTCCAGCCATTCCCTGTAGTCAGCACCCCCTTTGAACGGGTGGGTATTGACATTGTGGGGCCACTGGACCCCAAGACAGCCATGGGCAACAGGTTCATCCTGATCTTGGTGGACCATGCCACCCGGTACCCGGAAGCCATACCTCTGAGGACAGTGACGGCCCCCTTGGTGGGACGAGCACTGATGGGAATTTTCTCCAGAGTGGGATTCCCTCGTGAGGTAGTGTCTGACCGGGGCACCAACTTCATATCCAAGTATATGAAGTCCCTGTGGCAGGAGTGTGGTGTAACCTATAAGTTCACCACTCCTTACCACCCCCAAGGAAACGGGTTGGTTGAGAGATTCAACTGAACCCTTAAAGGCATGATAATGGGTCATGAGGAACCCATGAGGCGTAAGTGGGACGTCCTCTTACCATGCCTGCTCTTTGCTTACCGTGAGGTGCCACAGAAATCTCTAGGGTTCAGTCCCTTTGAGCTTCTCTATGGACACCCCGTAAGAGGACCTCTAAGTCTGGTCAAAGAAGGCTGGGAGCAATCTCCCAGGAAACCTCCCCAGGATGTATATAGCTATATGCTGACCTTTAGGAACCAGACTAGGCATTTCAGACAACTCGCTGAGGCGAATCTGGAAGCCAGCCAGGAGGAGATGAAGCGGTGGTACGACCAGAATGCCACTCTGGTGGAGCTTCAGCCTGGACAGAAGGTGTGGGTCATGGCCCCAGTGGAGCCCTGTGCGCTCCAGGATAAGTGGACCGGCCCCTTTGAGGTCGTGGAGCGCAAGAGTCTGGTTACCTACTTGGTGGACTTGCAGTCTCCCAGGAACCCCTTGAGGGTCCTGCATGTCAACCGCTTGAAGCCCCACTTGGAGAGGTCCCAAGTGGGCATGCTCTTGGCAACAGATGCTGGGATGGAGGAGGAGACCGAGCCTCTTCCTGACCTCCTGTCAGCCCGAGAGCAAGCTGGGTCAGTGGATGGTGTCAACCTCTCTTCCACCCTGACCCCTGAGCAACAGAATGACTGTCACTAGTTGCTGGGACAGTTTTCTGATCTGTTCTCCCTGGTTCCTGGTGTCACTGATTGGTGCGTCCATGAGGTGGACACTGGGGACAGTACACCTGTGAGGCGCAAGGCCTACAGAGTGACTGACAGGGTAAGGGCTTGCATCAAGGAGGAGGTCTCCAAGATGCTTGCGTTAGGGGTAATTGAGTCCTCTAGCAGTCCTTGGGCCAGCCCAGTGGTCTTGGTCCCATAGGCTGCCGCGCCGGGTGCCACACCCGAACTCCAGTTCTGTGTGAACTACCGAGGGCTCAATGCAGTCACCAGGACTGATGCATACCCCATCCCCAGAGCTGATGAGCTCATAGATCGGCTAGGGGCTGCGCGGTACCTCACCACATTTGACTTAACGTCTGGGTACTGGCAGATCGCCTTGACTGATGGGGCAAAGGAGAGGTCAGCATTCTCCACACCAGATGGGCACTACCAGTTCCGAGTGATGCCCTTTGGGATGAAGAATGCCCCTGCCACCTTTCAGAGGTTGGTCAACCAGGTGTTGGACTGGACTCGTTCAGTGCCGCCTACCTGGATGACATCGCAGTGTTCAGCGCCAGTTGGGAAGAACATTTGCGCCACCTCTGGGAAGTGTTGATGGCACTGCGGAGGGCAGGCCTCACGATCAAGGCGAGTAAGTGCCAGATCGGGCAGGGTTCCGTGGTGTACTTGGGACACCAGGTAGGGAGCAGCCAGGTGGTGCCCCTACAGCCCAAGATTGAAACCATCCTGGCTTGGGAGCCACCCAAAACCCAGACAGAGGTGAGAGCCTTCTTAGGATTCACGGGTTACTACAGGAGGTTTGTCAAGGGATATGGCAACATTGTTGCACCCTTGACAGCGCTGACTTCCAGGAAGCAGCCAAGGAAAGTGATTTGGACTGACACCTGTCAGGAAGCTTTTGAGGCCTTAAAAACTGCTATGTGCACAGCGCCCGTGCTCCTGGCACACAACTTCTCCAAGGAGTTCATAGTGCAAACCGACGCTTCAGAGCATGGTGTGGGGACTGTTCTATCACAGATGAATGAGGGCCTAGATCAACCTGTAGCCTTCATCAGTAGGAGGTTACTTCCACCGGAACAGAGGTGGAGTGCTATTGAGCGTGAGGCTTTTGCTGTGGTCTGGGCACTGAAGAAGTTGAGACCCTACCTGTTTGGGAATCACTTCCGGGTTCAGACAGACCACAGGCCCCTCAGATGGTTGATGCAGATGAGGGGTGAGAATCCAAAGCTGTTAAGGTGGTCCATTTCCCTACAGGGGATGGACTTCACGGTGGAACATCATCCCGGTACAGAACACGCCAATGCTGATGGTCTGTCCAGATTTTTCCGCCTCAGTGATGAGAACTCCCAGGAGGTAGGGTAGTTCTCCCCACATTTCAGCTGGAGGGGACACGTGTTAGACCTGGCACATTGGCGTGAGTCTCCCTTCCATTTTTCGCTGTTGCCTCATACGTTTTTGCTGGTGTTAGTTGCTCAGGGCACTGTGCCACTGCTGTCCAGTGCCACAGTGCAAGTGCTCCCTATTGTAAATTGATGTATAATTTGTGATTCTATGATTGGTTGGTTTGGTTTACCTGTCAGACCCTAGTGCAGTGCACCAGGAGTGCCCAGGGCTTGTAATCCAAATACTGCTGGTGGGCTTGCAGCACTGGTTGTGCCACCCACAGAAGCAGCCTGTAAACATGTGTCTAAGGTCTGCCATTGCAGAGCCTGCGTGCAGTCTGGTACTGTCATGCTGACTGGGCAAGTGCACCCACTTGCCAGTCCCTAAACCTTCCCTTTTCTTCATATCAGACACCCCTATGGTAGACCCAAGGGCAGGGTGCATTGTAAGGATTAGGTAGGACATGCCCTGGTGTGTGTGGCATGTTCTAATAGTGAATTACAGCCATTTTCGTTTTTCACTATTGCAAGGCTACCTGTTCTCCATAGGCCAGAATGGGCAGTTTGGTTATTACATCTTATAATCCTAACTGACTAAGAGAACATGGTAGAAATTCAAATTTAGTATGCCTGAACTCAGGATGATAAAATACAACTTTTAGTGAAGTTGGTTTTAACATTCTGTGTTTGAAAATGCCACTTTTAGAAAGGAGGCATTTTCTTGTCTAACCATTCAAACCTGCCTCTGCTAGGCTGTGTGTATTCCTTTGTCTGGAGTTTGAGTGACAGGGCTGGGGAATTCCAGGAGACAGGGTGAGGTGCCCCAGTGGTGAATAGAGAGATCTGCATCTAGATGGGTGGGAGGAGTTGCACCTGGGACCTGAATAGGGCTGTGCCTGCCTTCCACAATGCTGGCTCCACCTCCTGGAGAGCGGCTGATGTCTCTGCCCTGCACAGTGAATGAAGAGAAGGAATCCTGTCAACAAAGTGCTCCAGGGCTGTACTTGCCTTCCACAATGCTGGCTCCACCTCCTGTGGGGCGTCTAATGTTTCTGCCCTGCACTGTGAAAGGAAAGCAGAAGTCTGGTAAACAGAGTGCTCAGGAACTGGTTTGGACTGGGCAAAGGCCCCTCTGCCTTCAGAGGACAAAGGATTTCTGGGTATAAATATTGGGACCCTGATCCCAAGAATTTAGATCGCTTTGGGAAAACAAGAAGAACCTCTGCTGAGGGAGGAACCAGAAGAAGCTGAGGAGGAAACTATCCCTGAAACTGGGAGATTGGCCTGCAGTGGTTGCCTTACTGCCAAAGAGAGGAGAAAGGAACTTTGTGTATACTTTTGCTCAACTTGTGAAGGATCTCCCAGGGCTTGGAAAAGAGCTTGCCTCCTGCTGAAGTCTCAGGAACAACAGACTTCACCCTCCAGCTCCCCAGAGTTCTTTGGAAGTGCCTGCTGCTGTTGTTGGGCCTTCTGAGGGACTGTCGCAAGGAGCTGGAAGCGCGACTCAAGAAGGAGAAGCGTGCCACCGTCGTAGCTGTTGTCGCATCTCGTAAAGTGTGTCGCCGCTGCAGCATCGCATTGAGCGGAAGCGTCTCGCATCATCCAGGAAGTGTCCCACAGAAGCGTGTCGCCATCGCAGCCATCGTACCTGACGCATTGCACCGCATCAAGAGAAGAGTCTCGCATCGAGGAAGAAGCGTGTCGCCATCGCAGCCATCGTAGTTGTCGCATTGCACCGCATCAAGAAAAGCGCCTCACATCCGCAGAGAAGCGTGCCGCTGTCGGAGCTGCTGTCGTCGCATCATGTAAAGGGGTGTCGCCGCTGGAACATCGCATCAAGCGGAAGCGTCTCGAAAGCTTCGGAGAAGAGTGTCGCTGCCGAGGCCGCTGTCGTCGCATCGCGTAAAGGGTGACGCCGCTGCAGCTGAAGCATCGAGTTGAGTCTTCTCGCAACATCGGAGAAGCATGCCGCATCTGGAAGATCTTCATGTCTTTATTTCTTTGCACCAAAAACTTAATCGCAACAACATCGTTGCAACACTTTTGTTGCCCTGCGTGTCACATCTAAAAGGTACAGTGACTTAAAGTGTCTCATTTAAGAACTTAAGAGAACTAAGCAAAATTCTACTATCTAAAGTAACAGTATTGTGTGTTTTTGTCGTTTAATGGTCTTGTGGTAAATCTATATAAAGAATACTTATTTTTGATATTAAGCCGGTGTGGTGTCCATTTATAGTGTTGTCACTTGGTTACTGTATGTGTTCACAAATGCTTTACACGCTGCCTCTGAGATAAGCAACCAAGGGGGTGAGCAGGGGTTAATTTAGGAGTGTAACCCCCTACCCTGACTAGAGGAGAGGGTCCCTATTTGTCACAAGTGCATACCTGGGCCAACTAGAGACCCCCAAGTCTAACACATTGTAATTATGAGTGACATTCAACGACTATGAGTGACACTTCTTCGCAAGAAAAATCAAGCATTGAAGACGAGGGAAACATACAATTATCAGAAATGACACCCATTTGAGCAACGAGAAACTCTTAAGAAGATCTTAAAACATACCTGCAAAAACAAAAGCACTAAAAATGGAAGGGAACTAACCTAGTGCCCTTGTAATTTGATCGGTCAGTGGGCAAGAACACTCGGCATCGAGCAAGGCTCAGGAGAGTGAGGCTGAGGAGCACATAGATTACAGCCAGCCAGGGTGTTCATTGATGCTCTCAAGCCTGCTAATATTGTATGAACGCTTAATCAACAGTGGAGTCACCAAGACAGGAGATAATTCAATTTAGTTGTATAACTTTGGCCATTGCAGAAGAGCACTCCACTTGCTGTCAGCTGTACGTAAATTATTATATACCGGGCCGGCTTGTTTGTTTGTTTGTTGATGCCCCCAATGACAACTTCCGCCACGGACTCTCTCACTACCACGCTTCAACAGTGCCCCTCAAATCTCCATAACCAGTCTTTTGCTGAGATGCATTTAATTAGGTTTATAGCACCACTCATACCAGTGTAGGGTGTCAGAGCACTCTACATCACACACATATTACACAGAGACAATCAATCAAAATGTGTAAATCAGTGTATAGTAATGTTACATAGGATAGAGGATAGAGGACTACAAGGGTAAGAGTCACATGTCATCCATACTGATAGACAGTATAGTTTAAGGGTGCTTGGCCTAGAGAAGTACAAACTCAGAATTTAAAACGTAACACCGTGGTTAGGGAGTTCTCTTTAATATTTAGAACTGTTTTTTTTGTTTCACCAAAATGAACCCTTTTTGCAATATTCCAATAATGAAAGGCTGGGGGGGGGGATCATAGCACTCTAATCTATACCTTGCAGTTTGTATGCATCTCTTCTATGACAGTTAATGGCTCACTGGGATTTTAACTTAAACACTCACTGCAAGTAAACAAAAGGATGTCTCGAACAAAAGCACTAATCTATTTACATTATATGCTCTCCCTGATCTGCATTCAACACATAATTTGCAGCTGGCATATTAACTCCCTGCTCTACTTAATAATCAGCCAAAACTTCCACTAGACAAAATTCCGATCTATATGGTGACATTTTTATTGTTGTATGAAAATTTATGGAGGAAAGGAAGACCGCAACAGATGCTTGTAAAACTAAAATACTTGCAAACAACGTGAACACTACTTGTAGTCGTTAATAACGTATTGGCTCCTAATTGATTGTAATCAGGTTTCATTGACAAAGGGCTGCAATGCACAGTTAACTTCTAGAGTTTGAGCCGCGTAAACAATCAGAGTAAGAGTCTCAGGGATAAAATAGATATTTAGATATGGCTCTGAAGGCGACCATAGGGAATCTTCCTCATGCTAACAGACCGTAAAAGGGGAACAGTGCCCCGAGGAAAAAGCCTAGACTGGAAAATATAAATCTTTACCGGAGGCAGGAGCTGAAAGAAACTGCCGGTGCAGTCAGGATAGGTGCCACATCCTCGCACTGGAGCAATCGTCACGGTCTCCGTCTCCACTCAGCAGAACGGTCAGAACCGGGGCCAATATGAACTTTAACTTTTATTCCCGGCCGCCCACCCCACGATGCATCCCTCCAGGCGTCATAAGACAGGGGAAGAATGCAAGGCTAGCCAGATGCAATAAATAATTAAATGATGGCCTGCGCCCACGCGGTCCCTCTCGGTCATCTCTGGCCTCAGTGATGCCTCGCCTCACCAGATGCGCACTTTCAATTGCGCGCCACTCTAAGGGTGAAGAACACGCAGACACTGCGCGGAATTGTAAGATATTTTGTCATGTGTGAGACGTGGGTGGGTCTGTAGTGGAAGCTCATATTTTGATCCAGACTGCAATGTGCTCAGGGGGCCCCCTGGACCCGGGGCCGCCCCCGCACCGTGGGGGCTGCAGGGGCCTTTGTTACGCCCCTGCAGCAGGGTCAAGGATGACCCTCAGCTGTCTTAGCTCAAAACACGGATCACTGTTAAGGAGGGTGGTGCCACTCTAAAGTCTGCATCAGCGAGATAGGGTTTTACTTTCGATGGTGGCACAGGCCTGGTAGGAGAAATCAGAGGGATGGAGAAACCAAGGGGCATATCAACAACAAATAGCGCTAATTATCGCTAAGCGCTGTTAGCGCTAAAAAATCAGTTCCGGTGCCAATGAATGGCGATAAAATATCAGTGCGTGTAACAAGAGGGAGAGAGAGGACTAGAAAGCTAGTCCATGTCCCCGAGGGATTTATATGTGGTTAAACAAAGAAGACTAGCTTAAGTTGACCAAAGTGATGCAGTACTCAAAGTAGTTCTGTCACAGACACCTTGTAGGTGTATTCATGAAGCCCTCACCCACCAACCTAGTTGGTGGCATGCTTCATCATCGGGCCCACCCAGTGACACCTAGTATGTCCTGGGTGTGCTACGACGCCTGATTACAGCGGCCCAGTTATTAAAATTTAATTTACCCTTGGGTACTGGGACCACCACCAAGCCGTTTTAAATCACAATTCACCCAACCTCACTGCACTCTCAGCAATATACCAGCTCCGCTGTAATCAGGCGTCGTAGCACACCCGGGACATACTAGGTGTCACTGGGTGGGCCCGATGATGAAGCATGCCACCAACTAGGTTGGTGGGTGAGGGCTTCATGAATACACCTACAAGGTGTCTGTGACAGAACTACTTTGAGTACTGCATCACTTTGATAAAATATTAGTGCCAGCGATAAAAAAACGCACGCTAAGCCGCGAAAAATTGCGTTAAGCCAATTATCTCCAAAATCAGCCCGACAATTGCCAACAGGCCTGCATTTTGCACGCAGCAAGCGGGAAAATGCACTATAAAAGGCCCCCAACCAGGCCAAAAAATAAAAAAAATGGAAAGCAGAGACCAGACCAGAGACATGGAGGAAGCGGAGCCAAGCACGTAGACCACAGCAAACCCCACAGCCAGCCAGGAGGAGCAGGGAGAAAGCCAGGGGAAGGAAAAGAGGAGGAGGAACCCCAGGTTCAGCCACCAGGAGAATCAGGTCCTGTTTGGCCTGGTGGCTGAACACCAGCAGGAGCTCTTTATCCGGAGGACAGTGCCATTGTCCAGGAAGAAACAAATCTGGGAGGAGATCACAGCAAAGGTCAATGCTGTGGGAGAGAGGAAGAGGAGGACCGTGGAGAAGGTAAAGAAGCGCTGGAACGACAGCAAAAAGAACACCAAGGAGAAGATGGCCACCAACCGGAGGGCAGCCATGGCCACTGGAGGTGGTAGCCCTGTGCCCCTGCTGGAGCTGGATGAGCAGGAGGAAATGGTGGCGCAAGTCATCACTGAGGAGACGGTGGTTGGAGTGCCGGGTCGGGACACCACTGCAGGTGAACAGACACAACCAGAGGGTGAGTACAAACTATGGAGTGGGTGGACGGGGGTGGATGGCCACAATGGCACACATGTACAATAAATAGTATTGCATATCCACAATTACTGTGGTTCAGGTCCCAGATAGCCCTGTGCCTGGTGGCATGGACACACATCAACTAATCCAACATAAACATTGCTAGACACACTTTGACGGACACACTCACATTGAAATGTGCACTGAAACGTCAGAAAAACGCAGTCCATGTACATCATCAGACCACAAAATAAGTGCCACATCACATACCAAAATGCCACATCACATAGAGACGCAGCATGCTGCCAAAATGCACCCCTTGCACCATCACAACCCATATCCAAATCATCTCCACAAGGCCGCAACTCACAAGTGCCAAAATGAGTATGCAGTGTGAATGTGACTGATCATGCGCACGAGTAAGCATGCTAACAGCAAGACCAGCACACCTGCAAAATAGCACATGTGGCTGACTTGTGTGCAAGGATGTGCGTGGCCAACAAGGGTGACTTGGAGGGTCACACACAACCTTGCACACGAGCCAGACACATGTGCAATGTTGCAGGTGTGCTGAGCCTGTCGCTGGCATGCTTACTCGTGCACGTGACCAGTCACATTCACACTGCATACTCATTTTGGCACATGGGAGTTGCGGACTTCTGAAGAAGATTTAGATAAGTGTGGTGATGAGGCAAGGGGGACATTGTGACAACCTCATGCCTGTACTACAAAAATGCCCCCTTGCCTGTACATGCTATGCAGCACTGTGTACAGCAAGATGAGAAAGTAATGAGTGACTCTGCATATCGACAACACATGCAATGTCACACCAAAAATACGGATTATGGGGCATATTACCAAGGACGGCGTTGAAATAATAGCCGCTTGAGCGGCATAAAACTGCCACTAAAGCGGCGATAATGTGCCTGATAATATGCCCTGGAGAATTCCAATAGAAGCCCATGTTCACACCAGAACATGGACTTCTATTGGAATTCCCCAGGGCATATTATCAAGCCCATTATCGCTGCTTAAGTGGCAGTTCTCTGCCGCTCAAGTGCCGATAATTTGTAATGCCGTCCCTGATAATATGCCCCTTAGTCGTGTGCCCTCCATTGCAAAATGCGATGCAGGGCGCACCATGAAATCCATTCAGTCATCCAAAGGCAACTAACCTGCATTCACACATATCCCTGTCCATAATACCCACCACCCTCCCCCGCCCCACGTCAACGCATGGCATGTACTATTTTCTCTTGCAAATTAAAAAACTCTTCATGTCTGCGAAAGCTAGATCTTCAAATCTAACAATCGCACCAACCTAGGGACATATTATCAAGACCAGCGTTAAAATTATCGCTGCCTTAGCGCCAGGAAACTGCCACTAAAGCGGCGGCAATGGGCTTGATAATATGCCCTTGTGAATTCCCATAGAAGCCCATGTTCACACCAGATGATCTTGATAATATGGCCCCTAGTCCCTCTACCCTCACTATGATGTTCAATTGTCTGAGCATAGGATCCTTGGCTTGTTACTATGACATGTCTCCTCTACTACCTTTAATATTAAGAACCATGTAAAAAGCGGAATAACAACCAATTTACAACACAGGCCATATAAACAAACATCATCATCACAAATCCATCCGAAAGTCTATTTCACACTCCCTCAAGGCATGTCACTACCCATGTTGCTCTGTACTCCTTGATAGCCTTAGCAGTGCGTAATCTGTGGTATCCAGAAGGTAAACACTAACAACACAATATATAGGCTGCCGCTTTAGATTCACCCGTCATGCATGTCTACAAGGGTGTCGAATGCTCACATCGACAGGCTATAAAGGCCCTACCCTGGTACCAGCTCACCTGGCTCAGTGTTGACATCGCTCTGGCTGTCTTCGTCCACCAATGGTCCAAAGAAATGGTCCCATGCCCTAGCCGCCTCAAGTGATCCCTTGCTCACCGTACCCTTGACCAGTAGTAGCCTAATTATCCCATCACACTCTGCCCATTAGGTGAACTCGCACTCCCATTGATCTAAACTCGTGGCCCCACCTGCCTTCCAGTGCATCGTAATATCCCCTCATGGCCACTAATAATCCCCTATCCATAAACTTGCGGCAAGCCCACTTTGAGCCGTGTGTGGGAAGCAATGTAGGATACAAGCCCCCTACGACAGATCCACCTCCCTGTCCGTCAACACCTTCAATAGTGTCATCACTATGGTCCAATAAGTAGCCCAAAGTGGTCACCCCCAAACAGGCGAGGGAAGTTTACCCCCTCTCCCTGAACCCTTGTGCATTCCTATGAGTCAGTGTAGAAACATGCATTGACTTTTTGCCGGTGTGAGGTAAGGCGATGTAAAACATTAAAAAGGAGCCTGTGGAAGCGGGTGTGCCTGGTGCACCTCCATGCTTACTGTACAATCTCAGCACAAGCCCTTTCTGGTATCTCTCTCCCTACATCTACCTCCCATTTCAATTAAGTATGTCCAAAGGGGGCAGCTCCACGAGACCCAGGCGCATGTACAGGCTTGTGACTGCCTTAAACTTTACAGCTGCTGTCAATATGTATTGGCACCCTAAAGAAAGCTCAGGTCCTGCTTGGTCCCCTTTACAATGCACACGAATATCTGCTGTGATCGCTGCATGGAGTATGTAGTCCCCCCTTCTAAAATCAAAGCGCTCATGCAGAGTCTAGAAGGTCAGCACCTGGTATGATGCACAAAACGGCCCACCACTGCCACACACACTCCACATGTGGAAACAAATCTGTGGGTAATGGGTGTGGACACAGTCTGCTCAGACAGCAACAACAATTGCTATACATGCTGCACCATACTCTGAAAGGGTTATCCAAAAGAAGTGCAGGAAGCAAACCATGCAAGATTAAACATGACAGACGCAATGCACACAACACAAATCGCAAGGAGCCAAAGCGACTTAGAGGCACGTGTCCTACACAGTGCAGCTTTGTAGAAAAAACACGGTGTATATAATCGAGGACGTTCTTAAAATTATCGCCACTTCAGTGGCATGAAACTGCCACCAAAGCGGTGATAATGTGCCTGATAACATGCTGCAGAGAATTCCAATAAAAGCCCATGTTAACACCAGAAAATGTGCTTCTCCAGGAATTCTATGCGGCATATTTCCAAGAACATCTTTTCCGCTTGTAGCGGAAGTTTCCTGCTGCTAAAGCGCCAATAACACCATGGCCGTCCATGATAACATGCCCCCAAGTAGGCTCCCATTGCCAATGTGCCAAAAGTGGGCACTCATCACACATTACTAATAGCACACTAAACACATGCACATGTGCAAGCCCCTGCAAAGCTGCAACTCCTTGAGCCACACTGATAATGCATGTGATAGGGCATGATGGATAGCATGCCTGCAGGACAAAGAGATTCACATGGTGCAGGACACCTCACTGATGTTGCGGAGTGTGGAACTCATCCTCAAGGGAGCATGTCACACCCTGTCACAAACCTATGTACACACAACCCCTGATGTTAACAAGACACTTGATGACCTACTATGCACAAGTGTCTCAACTCTAACAAGGACACACAATCCACACAGATTTCCACATGTCTGCATTGTCCATACACAGAAGTCAAAGGCCCATTTCATGAAAGGGACAAGGGGCAGCTAAACAAATGCAGCAGGTGCCACCATCACACAATGCAGTGTACACATATACTAATCTGAGTACATCAACATTGCCTAATAGGTGTTGCGGACTGCATTAGTCACATAACACAAACCAGGACACAACAGGTAGCATTTGTGTGTAGACACTATCAAGACACATTTCTCACCTAGGCAACTTGTGATATTACAACGTACAAGTACACCCTTACATCTGTGATGTCTCTGAAATAATCACCATCCAGAAACTAGCATTCGTATTGTACAAAATATCTATAATGTACAGTCTCCCTCAGTCTGATTGTTAAGTCAAATAATGCATGCCCATACATGGATACCACTGTTAAACTGTATCTCCCATGAAAATTTCAGAGGGAGTGACAACACCTCCTGGACGACCCACTCTGCCACGATGACTCGTCGCAAACACCCACCATCAATGTGGACGAGTTTCAGCGTCTCCTCGATTCCTTCAACACACCAACTCCAGTAGCAGGGCTACCCAGCAGCATTGCGCCCAGCCCACCCCCTGCACAAACGACCCAGCAGCAAGCACCTCCCACCACAGCTGCCTCCCAGCACCCAGCCAACCCATATGCGGCCTTTCACACCATGGTGCTTGAGGTCCAACGGGAGACACAGGACTTTGTGCGGGTGGGCTTGGAGAGCCACGGCAGCCAAATTTGATGAGCTCAGTGGGTGTCTGAATCGCCTCGACAACAACATCGCGAGTATGTCAGACATCCACACACCCCTCAATAACATCCAACGCACCCTGGATGACATTGCTGGGGTCCTGATCCGGAGAGCGGACACACTGTCCATACAGGATAGCTCCAGCAGTGTCTGTGCTGCATTATCCCGACTGTCAGGGATAATGGAGGCCAGGGAGCGGAGGGAGCTCCAACAGATGGCTGCCACGGCTCAACACCAGCGTAATCTGGAACGGACATGGCAGGCCATGCTTCTCTATATGACATCTTTACCTCCCCATGGTCTTGTGACAACATCTGCTGCTTGCGCATCCACATCCTCAGCTCCGCAACCTGATGTGTCTGTGCCTCACAGTACTGCTCCCACCATACCACCACCCACATGTGAGACACATGACACATCATCGGACGAATCTGAGGATAAAACTGCCACACTGGTAATGTGCAAGTCCAGCTAGTAGTGATGTACAAAGGCCTGTCGGTTTGTACATGCCATCATTTCACTGCCTTTCCTCTCCCACTGTCTGCCGACATCCAACAACACACAGCTTGGACCCACACATTGACCTACAGCAAATATCCTCTTGTTCATTGACAATGGCACTGCAAAATCCGCCTCTTCCCCTGGCTCTGTCACTCACAATGGACTGCGACTCCAACAGGCATCCTACCAATCCCATGTCCTATGGGCCACTTCTGGTACATGCAAAACCTTGTCTTGTAAATAAATTCCCTTAAATCACACAGGTGCGTGTTTCCATGAACAATCAAGTATTTAACTAAGGCAATAAGTAAGGGGCTGAGAATTCACAAGAAGGTCCAGTAAGGCTAATTCAATCAATGTACATGTGTCACCTGACACGGATAGGCAGTGAGATGGCCGTGTATGTGCAAAAGCAATCTAGATAATTTTACTATGACAACATCTTTAAAGTGCACCACTAACCCGTGAGTGTCTCAAGGAGCAGGGGGAGTGGGAGTCTGCCACTGCTTGGAAATCCCGTTCTTGAGGAGTCACATTAATGTTAGCATGTGCTGTGCCTGCTGCAGGAGGGTGGGGAGAGTGTTCCAGTTCTTTGCGTTGAGGTGGCATAATGATCTTCTGCAGGAGTTAGCTTTCCAGATGCGGGGGACTGTGGCGATTGCAATGTCAGCGTAGCGGACCTGCTGGATTGGGGTGCAGAAGCTGAGTTGTCTTTTGAGGTATGCATGTCCGGTGTTGTGGAGTGGCTCGTGTGCGTGCCTCTGGCGCGTGGAGGTGATACACTTGTTGGCCAGTACAGGTCTCCCAGGTGGGCTGTGATGTCCTGTCGGCGAGGGATGTTGAGGAGCAGGCGTGCAGAGGCGTTTTTAATGCGTTTAAGTCGTTTTTAGAGTTTGGTCGAGGCTCATGCACAGAGGGTGTTACCGTATTCCAAATTGCTGCTGCTGAGTGCTGCTGAGTGCCTGTGTGACTGTTCTCCATGTTTCGGGGGGAATCCACCTGTAGAACTTGACAAGCATCTGGAGGGTGATGAAGCAGGAGGACGAGACGGCGTTTTCCTGCTTTGGCATAGAGAGAGTAGAGTTGATGTTGAACCCCATGTTGCATCCGTCGTTGGTTGGTGTTGGATCTGTTCCCAGGGCGGCCGCACACCAGGAGGTGTCTCATGTGGAGGGGGTGGATTTGAGGATGAGCATTTCTGTCCTGTCTGATGTTTATCTCCTGTTGGCAGTTCTTCCTCCACTCAGCAACATCTTACAGTCCTACATGGTGTATGGTTGTGTAAGTGAGGGTGGCCATGGTGAGGGAGAAGATCAGCTGGCTGTCGTTCTCGTAGGAGATGATGTTGAGGTTGTGCAGTCGGGTAACGTGTGCGAGTGGTGACATGTACATGTAGAACAATGTTGTGTGAGGGATGAGCCCTGGGGTAATCCGCTGATGATTACTGTGGACTCTGAGCAGGAAGGGTGGAGGTGGGCGGACTGCGTTTTGAAGTAGAGGAAGGAGTTTGTCCAGTCACAAGCCTTGTCTCTGATCTCGGTGTTGTGTATGCGTGTGCATAGTGTGCGGTGCAAGACAGTGTTGAAGGCAAATCACAGGTCCTGGACAATGAGTACTGCTGTTTCACTGTTGTCCATCCGTGGCATTATGTCATTGGTGGCAGAGATGTGTCCAGTTTGCTGCAGGAGTTGCTGCTGAAGCATGAATGGGACGGATCCAGGATGCTGTTCCCATAGAGTTAGTGGGTCAGTTGTCTGTTGATGGTCTTCGCAATGACACCTCACAGGAATGGTAGCAGGGAGATGGGACGTAAGTTCAGGCGGTTCTTGGGGTCAGTCTTTTGTTTGTGGAGTCAGGGGTTGATATCAGCGTGCCTCCAGCTCTACATGAAGGTTGAATTTACGAGGGAGATGTTGATGCTCATCTGGAAATGGGGTGCAATGGTGGGGCTGGCTTTGGAGCAGATGTGGTGTGGGCATGTGTCTGACGTTGATCCGGAGTGGATGTTGTCCCAGATGTGCATTGTGTTTGTGTCGTTTACGTTGGTCCAGGAGAGCAGAGGGTTGGTGCGTATGGGATCCGTGGGGATGGAGGTCTCAGTGCTATTCATGGCAGTCGTGGGGTTGTAGCTGTCGTGGATGTCTGCACCCTTGCGATGGACGAAAGTATCAAAGGAGTTGCACAGGTCTTGCAAAGGTGGGATGGTGTTGGTGTTAGAGCTGGTGTTGGAGAGTTCTTTCACTAGGTTGAAGAGCACTTAGCTGGTGTGTGCGTTGTTGGCAATGCGGTCTTTGAAGGAGGCCCGATTGCGTATCTGATGAGGTGATGGTGTCTGCGTGTGGCGTCTTTGTGGGGTGTGTAGCTGTCCAGTGTCTGTTCACGGTGCAATTTCTTCACTAGCTCATGGCAGGTCGGCATTGAGGCCTGGTGTTCTGCATTGAACCAGCTGGCTTACTTGCTGGTGTGTCTGTTGGAGTGTGTCTTAATCTGGGCGAGTGTGTTGGCGCAGTTGCCGATCCATTGTCTGAGGTTCTGGGCGGTGGAGTCAGTGTCGGTGGTTGTGCTCCAGGCAAGGCTGCTGGTTAGCTGTGCTTCTGTGACTTTGCTCCAGCAGTGCCAGTGGATCTGTCGGGTGTGGTGGCGCATGGTGTCTTCATGGAAGGCGAAGTTGATGCATAGATGGTTGTTCCAGTGGAGGTTGGTTGTGTGGTTGGAGTAGACCTGGGAGCTTGTGGATAATATGTGGTCAAGCGTGTGGCTGTTGTGGAGGGTGGGTGTTGTGACAAGTTGTATGAGGCCGAGGTTGGCCAGGGTGTCGATCAGGGTGGTGGATACGGTGCCGTTAATGTACACGAGGTGGAAGTTCAGCTCAACGTGAAGGATGTAGTCTGTGGATGTGAGGGCGTGTGTACTGACAAAGTTGGTGATGGAGTTGCAGAACTGTGTTAGGGGTCTGGAGGCTATGTAGACGCGGGTTATTCTGAGGGTGGTGTTGGGATTGGTGTGGATCTGGAAGTGCAGGTGTTCTGCGTTGATGAGGATGTTGTCGTTGTTGGGTGAGACTCTGAGAGTGTTCTTGTTGACGATGGCAATTCCTAGTCCTACTCCGTTGGTGCGGTCCCTGTGGTTAATCTTGTAGCTGCACAGTATGGCTATGGCGAGGTAGTGATCCGAGGAGGGGTACAATTAGGTCACTGTCATGGAGACCATGTCTGGGGAGGTTGAGTTGAGTAGGTCCCAGAGTTCACTTGTGTGTTGGTGTCTGTGGCGGGTGTTGGGGACAATGCATCTGAGGTAGTTGGCTTCCAACACAGTGGGTGGATTTGCAGATTGGATGCTGGTGACAATGCAGTTCCGGCTGGAGAGGTGTCCTTGTGTGCGTTCTGTTCCGGGCAGGAAGCAGGTGTGTGATCGTCCTATGTTGAGGGCGTTGAGTGTGCTAGCATTGTAGTGGCAACGTGTGTAGTTGCGTTTGCTGACCCAGGATGTCCCTGCACTTTGCGCAGACCCGGCGAGGGTGTACGCCAGTGGAAGGGGAGGTGGGAGGATCAGCCTGGCATGTGGGCGGTACGAATGTGCATGTTGCTGTGCGGCTTAGCATGGGATACTGTGGCGGGAAGGGAGAGCGGAGGCGGTTTCAAAAACACGTGTCAGAATACAGGGTAAGAAATGTAAATGAGCAACACAACTAAACCCGGCAGAAGGGGGCACAGTGGGCCAAACTAAATAATACTTGCGATGACGGCACAGATGAGACAACCGGAGTCAGACAGTGAAGAAGGGGCACAGGGGGTCACACGAGATTACACAGGCAAAATTGCACTGACAACATTGATCAGATAGCACAATCTAGCAATATCCCAACTCTGAGCCCCCGACATGTATGACACATGTGTGAGAAAGTACCATCTTTCCTGCATGCTATTCCCCCATTTTTTGCTGAACTGCTGGATGGACTTTGACTGAGTGTGCCCTGGACTCCTGACAATCAGGTGCCCAGGGCCTATGTTCCTTCCCTAAACACTAACATTCAAAATTGGCAAACCCTGGCCACATGTCAGCCCCTGGTAAATGGTACCCTAGGTACCCAGGGCCTTGTGACAAGGGAAGGCCTCTAAGGGCTGCAGCACTTATTGTGACAGCCTTAGAGGCCCTGTACCTGAACACAAACACTCTGCCCTTGCAGGCAGAGTGTCTGGGTACAAGGCAAAACAAAGAGTCGACATGGCACACATCCCTGTGTTGCATGCACACAACCTACACTGCCCTGGCATATAACATCCACCCCTATAGCTGGGTGCCCTATGCCAGTGGTGTGGGCACAGCAGCATTATCCCTCTGCACCTACAGTACTCTGGTCCATTCCTGGGCACTGTAAGTGCAGTGCTGCCATTTAAGAGTATATGGTACAGAGAGCTCGTCGAACACGAACTCCACAGCACCATAATGGTAACACTGAAGAATGAGAAGTTTGGTATCAAACTTCTCAGCACATCAAACCCGCACTGATGCCAGTGTGTGATTCAATGTACAAAGCACTACTGAGGGCATCTTAGAGATGCCCCCTGAAAACTAACCTATGTTGGACTTGGCCCTTCTGGCAGGTTTACCCCTGAACTTTTTGCTTTTACTGGTGACCTGGTGGTAGTGATTTTTGGTTTCTGCGCACTTTCCCTGTGTCCCAGAGTAAAGTGCGTGCGCACTCTGAGTGCATTTGGTGAGATAGGCCTGCCCTCCCATAGGAATGCATGGGGAATGTATGTGTCCCTGGTAGTTCCTGATGCGTGGGGTGTGCAGGCTCGAGTTTGGTATGTGCGGACTCGTGTGATCGAATGCTTCGCAATGATGTATAATGTGTGATTATGCCATGTGCGGAAGTGCCACTTCTAGGAGTTGGCATATTAGTGTAAAATGTGTCTGGCGTGTGATTGGCTGGAGCTGGCTGGTGAGCCTGGCTCCAGGAGTCTGGGTGGGTCTGCCCCAGTGGTGAGTGTGAGATTAGCATGCTGATGGCTGGGGAGGAGTGCACCTTGGTCCTGAATAGGGCAGGGCTTTCCCTATACAATGCTGGCTCCGCCCCCTGTGGTGCGACTGATGACCCTAGCCCTGCCAGTGAATAGAGTGAGGGGCTGAGCACATCTAGGGTGCTCCCCAACCAGCTGCGACCGGTTTTCCCCCTCACCCTGAACCAAGAACAAAGGGAAAAGGTGTATAAGAAGGGGCTGTGTCCCCTTACAATTTGTTCTCTTCCAGGATCCTATCTGAGGGGGGCTGCTGCTGCTGGAGGCCAGGAGGAACCGCCACTTAGGACTGCCTTCCTGCCTGGAGGGCCCAGTGAGCTGGCCCCTGGCCCAGCCTTGCCCCCCTGCCTACCTTCCTGGATACCGAGGGAAACTTTGCTGGACCTTGTTTTTATTTGTATCCCACCGCTGCCACCAATGTTAGAAATGGGATTTCTGGTTGGCTCCCCAGGGAGGGTTGAGTCCAGTGGTGGCAGTTATGGAGAGTCCCTTGAGAGAAGTCCCACTCCCAGTTCCCCGAGTATGGTACCTGTTTCCCAAGAGGAGGAGTATAGGTTGAAATTCAGGGGCAGTAGGAAGCTGTCTCACCAGTCTTGGGAGGAGTTTGTGGATGCATGTGAGGATGCACTGCCTGATTGGGTAAAAGATCCCGCATAATCTGATTTTGATAAACTGTTTGATCTGGTTCTCAAAGAACACCTGCTCAGTTGTTGTGTGCCGGGGTTGCGCCAACACCTGTTGGGGTGTGGATTGTCTGAGCCATTTGAGCTTGCGGATGAAGCAGAGCGCTGGGAAAGTGCCAGAGGTTCTCTAGAGTCATTAGGGAGTGACTCCAAAAGTAGTGGTTCAGGTATCTTCCAGCCCAGCGTGGTGGAAGAGGCTCAGTGTAGCCCAGCTAGGTCCCAGGATAGCGAGGAGGGTGTAGGGGCTCACGGCCTGGCTCAGTGGAGCAGGAGTGAGAGGGTGACCGAGGGTCCCCAGAGGCATGAAGCCCTGCCTCAGGACTTGGATGGTTTCATGAGGGAACACCAAGTTGGGGACCTAGGCTGTCCTGTTACTCCACTTGAGGAAGAGCTCTTAGTGAGTAGAGGACCTGGAGCACCTGTAAACAGGGCTCCTGTGGTTCTAGAGTCTGGCAGTACAGCTCCGGTAGGGAGGGTACAGGAGTCCAGCGTGAGGAGTGATTGGGGGATGAGTTTCCCAGTGGAAGAGCCAGTGGGTCAGGGACTACCCAGTTGGGCCAGGATCCCGTGTAGTGACCATGGTGACACCACTTCTGTTCTGGGGGATCTCTGCGCACTGTCAGGTGGACAGGGGACGGGAGATCCGCGCCAGACAGACAGTCACCCGACATATGTGTCGTTTGTTAGCCTCAGGGGGATGGAGTGTAAATCCCCAGAAGTCCTGGAGTGCCAGGTGATTATTCCACCAAAGGTTCTAGGCCGGAGGTTGGAAGGCCAGGTTCGGGATCAGCCTGACCTGAAGGGTGGGACGTCTGTAACCAGCGTCCCGACCGGTTCTTCTTCCAGGGGTACCGCCCCAGCTGGTAGGGAGCAGGGCTCTGGAAGGGGGTGCAGAGGGTGGGAGAGCCCACCTCTGACCCCGGTGCAACCTGAGGGGTTAAACCCTGGGTTGGAATGGCGTTCTAGGTGTACCCCTCGCAAGAGTAGGAGGACCCCTAGGAGAAGAGGTAGGGGGAGGAGAGCCTTCCCTGAGACTCCTGGTCCGCCTGAGGTTGTAGACCCTAGGCTGGAGAACCAGTGGCAGTCTAGTCCTGTCTTGCAGACAGGAAGAGTGGAGAATGGCCGCTATGTGCCAGGGGTTACTACCCCCCACTCTGTGATTAGGCAAGGACCGGTGGCACCTGGGTGGCCTAGGGCCTGGTCTTGGCCGCGGACAACTTGGGAGTACCAGTGGGGTAGCCCAGTTGGTCCGGACAGTGGTTTTAGAAGGAATCCCATGGGTTCACCGTGGCGTAGAACAGGAGGGTGTCCCTGCAGTTGCTGGCCCGCGTCCGTGTTCTATCGCCCCAAGCAGGGAAGTCCATCACGGTGGTGATTGGTCTGCCCTGCGTTTTGGCTGGAAGGGGATTGCGTTGGACTTGGCCCTTCTGGCAGGTTCACCCCTGAACTTTTTGCTTTTACTGGTGACCTGGTGGTAGTGATTTTTAGTTTCTGCGCACTTTCCCTATGTCCCAGAGTAAAGTACGTGCGCACTCTGAGTGCATTTGGTGAGATAGGCCTGCCCTCCCATAGGAATGCATGGGGAATGTATGTGTCCCTGGTAGTTCCTGATGCGTGGGGTGTGCAGGCTCGAGTTTGGTACGTGCGGACTCGTGTGATCGAATGCTTCGCAATGATGTATAATGCGTGATTATGCCATGTGCGGAAGTGCCACTTCTAGGAGTTGGCATATTAGTTTAAAATGTGTCTGGCGTGTGATTGGCTGGAGCTGGCTGGTGAGCCTGGCTCCAGGAGTCTGGGTGGGTCTGCCCCAGTGGTGAGTGTGAGATTAGCATGCTGATGGCTGGGGAGGAGTGCACCTTGGTCCTGAATAGGGCAGGGCTTTCCCTACACAATGCTGGCTCCGCCCCCTGTGGTGCGACTGATGACCCTAGGCCTGCCAGTGAATAGAGTGAGGGGCTGAGCACATCAAGGGTGCTCCCCAACCAGCTGCGACTGGTTTTTCCCCTCACCCTGAACCAAGAACAAAGGGAAAAGGTGTATAAGAAGGGGCTGTGTCCCCTTACAATTTGTTCTCTTCCAGGATCCTATCTGAGGGGGGCTGCTGCTGCTGGAGGCCAGGAGAAACCGCCACTTAGGACTGCCTTCCTGCCTGGAGGGCCCAGTGAGCTGGCCCCTGGCCCAGCCTTGCCCCCCTGCCTACCTTCCTGGATACCGAGGAAAACTTTGCTGGACCTTGTTTTTATTTGTATCCCACCGCTGCCACCAATGTTAGAAATGGGATTTCTGCCTGGCTTTGGCGCAAGCCTCAGCCAACCAGAAATCCCATTTCTAACAACCTACAATCCACATCTGGTTTGGAGGCTGCCTAGGCTGCCACACATCAGACATGTTGCTGGAACCCAGGGTGGAGAGCCCCTGCTCTCCTGGGCCTGCAACAATGCACATGCTGGGTGAGGTGCTAGGTCTCCTCCCCCAGGATGGCCAGGGGGAAGCTTCAAAGGCATGCAGACTCTGTGAGCTTCTCCAGGCCATTTGCTGTACCCAGAAAACTGCCCCCAACCCCCCGGTTCTGACACCCACTCTGGCCGGAAGACTGGCTGGAAACACAAAATAAGGACAGGGTATGTGCCAGCCTGCCCACCCCAACCCTCAGGTGGGGGAGGCGAGGTGAAGCCCATCTCCGGGCGCTCTCCATCTTGAAGATGTGAAGCCCTTCACAATCAGGACTAGGCTACTGGCCCACTCCCACAGGTGAGTGGCAGGATAGTGTGTGTATCCACCCCAGGGCAGGGACCCATTGGTCCCTGGCCTGTACCTACCTGTAACGCAACTAAACCTAGTATTTAGAGGCACCCTGAACCTTCCTTCTCCAGATTCCGAAAAAGCAAGGAAGAGCAAGAAGAAAGAAACTGCCGTGCAGCTGCTAAGAAGAGGAAGACACCAACTGCTTTGGCCCCAGCCCTACCGGCCTGTCGACCCTTGAACCTGTTCCTGCCAAAGCCCAGGCCCACTTATGGCCAGCAACCTAACAAACCCCGGCGGACCTGGCTACCTTGTGACTCTGATCATCTGGGAGTCCCATGAGCAGTAGCTCTGCTCAAAGCAAGTTTCTAACCCCTGGCATCATCCCGGAACCGCAAACCCTGCACACTCTGCATTGGACAAGCCTGGCCTGTGTCGGAGTGGACAAAGACCCCAATGACGTCCCCCCCCGGCGACTGTGACCCCGAATCTGGCCACCAAGGTCTCACCTCGACGCTCATGACGACGCCTGCAGCCTCAGAACCAGGGACCCCCCCAACCACAATCAACAGAGGGTAATATTTCCCAAGACCAAAAGTCACTCCAGCACCCGCGCACTGCGGCCCCCTGTGCCCAACTCCTGGGTACATACCCACCCTCCAACTACCCAATTTACCTCCCAAAGTGGTGGGGGCACATGAAGAATCTGCGACCCCGAGCTTGCAGCCTTTGTTTGTCCTGAAGCTTTCCCATTGCAATCCATTGAGCGCACGAAGGGTCAAAGGCACCCTGCACTCACCCGCCCGAGTTGCCCTGGCAGTGTAACTTCTACTCCTACCTACTTCCCCATTTGCGCTGAGCAAGTGACCAGGAGCCCAGCTCCCACAGCCATGTGGCCTGCTAGTCAGCAGCCACCAACCAAGGCCCCCCTGCCTTCCATAGGATAACATCGGACCAAACTCACTCTGCCCCCGTCCGCCACAGTGCTGCAGAGGGTGTAACAACTGTACAAACCTGACCCTGGGGGAACCCTGAGTCTGTGTCCAGAACCTTAACTCTGCCAGTCGAGTACTTACCCAAAAGCCCATAACCCAATTTTATTCCATAGTGTAACATTGATTGGTTTCATCAGAAATTTCTTCTAAGTGTGGAGATTCTAAAATTTCAAATATTTGCCTAAAATCAACCAAGTGACAAAAACGGAAAAACTCTATTGGTACAAGGAGAGATCCCAATGCTGGATCTTGGTGCCCAGCACTGACCCTTTAAAGCACTCACAACCGTACTTACCAATAACACAATTTTCTTCCATATGAAATCATTGCCAGTTTCTCTGTAAAATTTCTTCTAAGTGTCAAGTTTTGAAATAGCAAAATATTGCCTGAAAATCACTACAGCAACTACAATGGATATACTCACATGTTTCCAAGACCTTGCACAGGACTGAATATAGGATCCAGTCCTCTACTTAGAAAAGTAATCCTGGAAGTATTCTATTGCAACTCACCTCAAACTCACATTGAGCTCAATGTATTATTGTGTTTGAAATTATGTTGCCTATTGCAACAATTTGTAACTATTACCTACCAAAGTCAATTGCATATTACCAAAGTATGTAACTAAAGCCTCGCAATCTGAGGAAGTATATTTTGATACCTATTGTTGGTTATAAAAAACATATTTTGGTATAAAAACCATTGGCATAGAGTTCAGTTATTGAGTGTGTGAGACCATTTGCTGACTGAGTGTGTACAACAAATGCTTTACACTGTCCTCTGATACTGCCTTACTGCTTGACCACTTCATAGAGTAAGGTTATATCTAACTTTAACCTCTGCCAAAACTCTGGTGACTGTGGACTCTGTGCACACTGTACCTATTTGGGAACAGTATATACCTAGCCACTTTCTCACAATATGCATGTGTGACAACATGTACAAGTCTGTTGCAGGACACAAGTAGTGTCGCCAAGAATAAAAGCAAAGCATAATCTCCTGGCATATCGCCAAACACAGGACGTGTTGGTCAAAGATTGTTGTGATGTAGCACATTGCATGTCACATCTCTAGGTGTTCACAACAGATTCACATTGCTGATGAGTCCCAAGGGCACAGGTCTAACATATATACATGGAACTACAAAGTAAGCCACACTGAAGTTGAGTCCACAATACTTACTGAAGCCAAAGTGCATTGCGTCAGTCAGCCCCTACCTGTGCACAAACAATGCCAAAGCAACTTCTGAGCACTGCCATGAAGTGCACACATATTGCCCAATGTGCCCACGGTTGTCAGTTGAACTGCACTTAGCATATAGTTTGAATCAGTGGCAAGATTACAAGGGTGTCATCACTATGAGACAATGCGAAAGTTACAGCTAGGATGAGTGGCTATGGCACTGTTGGTACAGGGAGCAATGCAGCATGTCACCACTTGTGTGCAGCAGAACTGTGTATCTGCAAACAAACATCATCAGGTCCCAAGGCATAACTGTAATGATTAAGTGTGTCACAAAAGCAAGAAACTCGAAGTTAAGTCTGTATTCCGGACAGTGCTAATACTCCAAGACACCTGTGAGGGACCTCTATTCCAAACTCATTACTGAGTCTCATATAACTCATGTGACTCACTAACACTGTTGTGCCATGTGACGTTAACAATGGACCCACAAATGACCAACAGCATGCATGGAATGGAGATCGATTGGCCATGCCCAGGAACATGTGAGATGTTGGAGGTCACAATGAACTGTCACCAGAGTAGGCCGTAAACCATAATTGCTAATCTATCAGACATGCAAGGTCATTGTGCCCACATCTAAGGTATCTGGCATCAATCCATCCTGCACAGTGACAGGTCAGGACCATAGTTACACATACAATGATTACTCCAGTGATGGTATGAGTTGCACACGATGGGGCAAGCCCCACTCCCCCGCATCAGCCATGATATAAGTGCAAGCAGAAATCTATAATTAACAAGATTTATTCTACAATTATATATAAAAACAACCCTACACTAATCTATGTCCCTAACTCTAGCCCTAAACTAACTACAATTATTTATTCTAACTAAAGCTATCTTACCTAACTATTTACAAACACCGACAATGAATAAATACATCAACCCCCCACCCAAAGATAAATGAAACCTATCCCCAAATCCAATAACATTCAATAAGTAAAAAAGTCTAAAGCTAACACTAACTAAGCCTACACTAAAACTATGTTAAATAACACACACAACTATGACATTACACAACATAATAATAAAAGGGGGACAGTGTGGGAAGGGAGAAGAGGTGGGGGGGGGTGAGAACAGGGGCAGTGTTCATGGCAGTCCAAGGTGGGCCTGGATCTCATGTATCTGCCGGTTTAAGTACAGGAACTCATGGTGGATGTTCTGGAGAATGTTGATGTGGTCCTGGACCATCCGCATAAGTTGGGCCATTCCAGGATCCATGGGGGCCGGTGCGGGCGCTGGTGCCGGTGCTGGTGCTGGTGCCGGTGCTGGTGCCGGTGCTGGTGCAGGTGGCGGTGCATGGTGGCCTGGCACTGGTGCGGGTATGGCGGCAGGGGGATTGACATCTTGGGAGCCCACACTGACACCTGAGGTTGCAGGTCTGTTGCCGCTGCCAGTCATGATGCATGCTGGCAGCGACGGCCAGGTCCCTGCATTCTCGGACCGGTACCTCCTTGCCATCAATCTTAATCCCTTATGTACTGTTAGACTTGGGGGTCTCTGGTTGGCGCAAGGTTGCCCTTGTGTCAAGCAGGAACCCTCTCCTCTACGTCAGGGCGCAGGATAACCCCTTTTGAATGACCCTTGCTCACCCTCTAGGTGCGTGGCGTGAGCAGCCAAGGCGATTCCTCAGGCGTTGTTGGTTAAGCACTTACAATCGCACACACAGTAAATTCATCAATCCCCCCAGAAACGGACACCAGCCTTAGATATGTAGAAAAATACGCTTCTTTATGTAAAAATAGGTATATATATCTCAGCAGACTTATCACAAGACCAATAACGTTTTCGCTATGCCACCAGGTTATAAAGCAGGCAAATGTTCTTTGTTCGTAGTTTCAAATGGATACTTTGTAGTCTCTTGCAAATGTTACTTGTGGTTCCAGTACTCACAGAGATCGGCTCCGGCGAACGGGGAAATAAGGCGTTGCGGGCCCCGAGCCCGATACTGGAACTTCTTTCGTGACGTGGAGAGTCGGCACAGGTCGGTGCGACTCTCAGCTTGGGAAGTGGTCTTGGGTCCTCGATCAGCGGGTGTGGGCAGGTAGGCAGGCGCGGCCAGCGACCCTCAGCACGGCGGTGCAGGGGGAGTCTCCACAGCGGGGGCGGCGCGGCCTGAGATGTCCGGGGATAGCGAAGCGGGGTCACAGGGCACGGCCGGTGCAGCTGGATGACCCGGCGTAGATCACAGTTGTCGGACGGTTTCCGGCGGGAGGGGTGATAGCGCGTTCAGCGCGCTCCAGTGGCAGGCGGTGACAGGGGTGCAGGCAACCTAGCCCGGGGACAGAGAGCGGCTCCGGACGGAGCGGGGCTCTCACGGGGTTGCGGCAGGCAAGCTCCTGAGTGTCACGGCCCTAGGAGGGGCGATGAGGGGCGCAGTCTCTTTCCAGCGGGATGCACACACGGCTCGAATCGGAGGACGAGCAAAAGCACAGAGAACCCACTGGTCCTGGGGTTCAGTTCAGGGGGCAAGCTCAGATCAAGCCCTTGGAGAATGTTTAAAGCACAAAGCAGCAAAGTCTTCTCAGTAGTCTCTTCCTCTCCTTTCTCAGCAAGGCAAGCAGCAGGCCAGCTCCTCCAGCGTCTTCTTCTCCTTCTAGTCGGGCAGAGGTTCTTTGTGGTACAACAGGATTCTGATTTCTTAGGAGCCAAGCTCCTACTTTTATACCATGATTCTTTTGTTCTTTAGCGCCAGGGGGCCTAGGCCTGGCCCAGTCCAGTTCTGGAGCACTTTGTTATGGTGACTCTGCTCTTTCCTTTCAGCAGCAGGGCAGAGACATCAGCCGCCCCACAGGGGGCGGCGCCGGCTTTGTGGTGGCAGAGCACAGGTCTATTCAAGAGTCAAGGTGTACTCCTCCCACCCATCCTGGTGTCATCTCCCTACCCACCACCTGGCAGCCAACCTGTCTCTGGGGATTCCCCAACCCTGCTCCTTACTGTTGCTAGGCAGAACACACACACACAGCAGAGGCGGACTGAAATGGTCAGGCCAGTAAATACTAACTTTCTAAAAGTAGTATTTACAAACCCAGGATATTAAAATAAACTTGACTACAAGAAGTATTTTATTATTCTGAGTTCAGGCATACTAAACTTGACACTCTACCATGCTCTCTGAGTCCACTGGGGTCACAGCGTGTAGTGACTCCAGCAGCCCATTCTGGCCTATGGAGAGCAGGTAGCCTTCAATAGTGAAAAACGAAAATGGCTGTAATTCACTACTAAGACATGCCACACACATCAGGGCATGTCCTACCTTATGCCTACAATGCACCCTGCCCTTGGGCCTACCAGAGGGGTGGCTAATATGTAGGTAAGGGAAGGTTTAGGGACTGGCAAGTGGGGGCACTTGCGCAGTCAGCGCGACGGTCCCAGACCGCGCACAGGGTCTGCGGTGGCAGACCCTAGACACATTTTACTCGGCCGCTTTCTGTGGGTGGCACAACCAGTGCTGCAGGCCCACCAGCAGCATTCGCATTTACAAGCCCTGGCACTCCTGGTGCACTTTACTAGGGGCTGATAGTAAACCGAATAAGCCAAACATGGACACCAATCAATGTATACATTTTACCATAGGGAGAGCATATGCACCTTAGCACTGGTCAGCAGTGGTAAGGTGCCCAGAGTCATAAAACAGCCAACAACAGGTTAGAAAAAACACAGGAGGACGGCAAAAAGTTTAGGGATGACCCTGCAAAAAGGGCCAAGTCCAACACAACCCCCTTCCAGCCAAAACGCAGGGTAGACCAATCACCACCGTGATGGTCTTCCCTGCTTGGGGCGATAGAACAAGGACCTGGCCCGCAACTGCAGGGGCAGACTCCATTTCTACGCCAATCTGAACCTATCGGACTCCCTCTGTCCATACTCTCAGGGCCCACCAAGCCAATCCATGGGGAACCCTTCTCCTCACCTGTGGACACCACCTGTGCAGCACCTAACCTTAACGGGCCCACAGGTGTGTCCCAACAGACAGACAGCAAAATGCTACAGTGGCCACTGACAGTAGTCAGGGATGAGACCCAGGCCGTATGCCTCTCAGGGCTCTCAATCCTCTGTGGCGCCAGGGAGCGGGGGGCAGTAGCCCCAGGTGCTTGACACCCTTTGTCCATTCTCCCCCTTGTCAGGTCAGGTATGACATCCTGGCACTGACCCACCAGCCCCAGGACTGTACCCGGCGGCTGGACCCAAGACTGGGGTGGCCACCCCCACACCCGGTCCTTCTCCTTGGGGCTCTGTACCCTCCCCCCTGGAGTGGTACCCCCTTCCAGAATTGCCAGGGCACCTGGGGCAGGTGTCCTGCGCAATTCGCCCACCAGTTCAGGTGTTCTATCCTGCAACTGGGCGTCCAGGTCAGGGGGGACACCCTGAACCTGGCCCTCCAACCTAGGGTCTAAACCCTTCAGTTGAGCCGGGGTCAGAGGCGAGGACTCCCTCCCTCTGCACCCCCTTCCAGAGTACTGCCCACTCCCAACTGGCGTGGTACTCCCAGAAGCAACATGGGTTAGGACACTGGTTACAGTAGTCCCACCCTCCAGGTCAGACAACACCTGAACCTGGCTTCCCAACCCTGGGACCAACCCATGCGGTTGAACGCTCGTCTGGCGCACCAGGACTTCCCGGGGAGCATGCATGCCCCCCCTGAGGGTGACACACAACTCATGTGCCATGTGACAGTCTGCCTGGCGCTGATCTCCCGACCCCTGTCCATCTGACAGTGCCTGAAGATCCCCCAGGACAGAAGTGGTGTCACCATGGTCACTCACGGGGGATGCAGCCCTTCTGGCTGGCCCCTGACTCACTGGTTCTTCCACTGGGGACTCTTTCCCCCTCTCACCCCTCAATCTGGACCTCTGCACCCTCCCAACTGGAGCGGTACTGCCAGACACCAGAATTGATGGAGGCCTGCTTACAGACACTCCCAGCTCACCAGACACTAGGGGATCCCCCTCAACGGGCGGCCCATCAGGACAGCCTAGGCTCCCCGCCTGGTGTTCCCTTAAAGACCCATCCAGGCTCTGAGACTGGGTTTCGGGCACCTGGGGGCACGCAGCCCCACACTCACTCCTTCTCCACTGAGACAGGACGTGAGCCCCTACACCCCTCCCACTACCATGGGACCTAGCTGGGCTACTCTGCACCACTTCCACCACTCTGGGTTGGAAGATACCTGAGCCACTCCCCACAGGGTCACTCCCCAATGCCTCTCCCGACCCTCTGGAATCCACCAAAAGGTCTGCCTCCAATGTGAGTTCTCTGCGGTCAGAGAACTCACTCTCCAACAGGTGTTGACATAGCTCTGGAAAACAGGGACTTAAAGTATGCTCTCCCACAATTGGATCACACAGCCCCCTAGCAGGGTTAACCAAACTAGCCTTCACCTTACCATCCAGTGCCTTACACACGTACTCCACACCACTCTCCTGAGACTGGCAAGACAGTATCTGACTGTCTCTGTCCCACAACCCACACTCTTCTGGGCGGTCTTCACATTCACCCACCAGGACTTCAATTTTGGGGGAACCCCTCTCCCTGTACCTCTCAGCTAGAGTCAGTAGAGTGTCCCACCCTCCACTAGGACCATGAACCCCTGCGCCAGTTACCCTATTCCCTTCAGGGATACTGCGCACTACTGGAGCTACCTCATGCCCTTGAACCTCCTGGTGTATGTTAACCCCCTCCTTCAAGTCAGGCGCCACATCTCTGGGTGTGCGTACTACTCTCTCAGCACTGTAAAACTCAATATTGCTGCCACCAGAGGGAGAGCGGTCTAAACTCTTGATCTTGCGATCCAACTCCCTCATTTTTAGATCATGATCCATTTGGCGTCGTTGTGCCTCCAAGGCCCACTTCTGCTTCTCCATTTCCATTTGTCCTGCCAACTTTGCCATCTCCATTGCATGCGCCCTGTCTGCTGCCCTGTCTGCCAGCTCCTCTGGCGACAGGACTCTGCTGGGCTCCCCAAGGTTGTCGGGTGGAACGATGTCCCCCGCATTCCGTGGGTCTCTTGACTCCTTCCAGGCTCTCAACGCCTTGGTGTACTGGACCTTCTTCTTGAATCCAGAATGGGGAACTCTGAATTTTACACTGAAGCCTTTCAATTGCTCTACCGTGTAGCCTCCCAGTCTCTCCCAATCCACCTCATCTATTCCAGAAATCACAGAGAGTGCTCTTCCAGCGGAGAGTGAGCCAGGCATGGTTGCAGTAATGGCAGATGTCTCAACAAAGTTCAAAAATGAAAACCTGTGGCTGCGTTACTTGGTCTTCTCTCACTATCTGGTGATTAATAATTCACTGTATGCAAATTACAAATGCAAATCCGAAATCCCACCCGCTGCCAACAATGTTAGACTTGGGGGTCTCTGGTTGGCGCAAGGTTGCCCTTGTGTCAAGCAGGAACCCTCTCCTCTACGTCAGGGCGCAGGATAACCCCTTTTGAATGACCCTTGCTCACCCTCTAGGTGCGTGGCGTGAGCAGCCAAGGCGATTCCTCAGGCGTTGTTGGTTAAGCACTTACAATCGCACACACAGTAAATTCATCAATCCCCCCAGAAACGGACACCAGCCTTAGATATGTAGAAAAATACGCTTCTTTATGTAAAAATAGGTATATATATCTCAGCAGACTTATCACAAGACCAATAACGTTTTCGCTATGCCACCAGGTTATAAAGCAGGCAAATGTTCTTTGTTCGTAGTTTCAAATGGATACTTTGTAGTCTCTTGCAAATGTTACTTGTGGTTCCAGTACTCACAGAGATCGGCTCCGGCGAACGGGGAAATAAGGCGTTGCGGGCCCCGAGCCCGATACTGGAACTTCTTTCGTGACGTGGAGAGTCGGCACAGGTCGGTGCGACTCTCAGCTTGGGAAGTGGTCTTGGGTCCTCGATCAGCGGGTGTGGGCAGGTAGGCAGGCGCGGCCAGCGACCCTCAGCACGGCGGTGCAGGGGGAGTCTCCACAGCGGGGGCGGCGCGGCCTGAGATGTCCGGGGATAGCGAAGCGGGGTCACAGGGCACGGCCGGTGCAGCTGGATGACCCGGCGTAGATCACAGTTGTCGGACGGTTTCCGGCGGGAGGGGTGATAGCGCGTTCAGCGCGCTCCAGTGGCAGGCGGTGACAGGGGTGCAGGCAACCTAGCCCGGGGACAGAGAGCGGCTCCGGACGGAGCGGGGCTCTCACGGGGTTGCGGCAGGCAAGCTCCTGAGTGTCACGGCCCTAGGAGGGGCGATGAGGGGCGCAGTCTCTTTCCAGCGGGATGCACACACGGCTCGAATCGGAGGACGAGCAAAAGCACAGAGAACCCACTGGTCCTGGGGTTCAGTTCAGGGGGCAAGCTCAGATCAAGCCCTTGGAGAATGTTTAAAGCACAAAGCAGCAAAGTCTTCTCAGTAGTCTCTTCCTCTCCTTTCTCAGCAAGGCAAGCAGCAGGCCAGCTCCTCCAGCGTCTTCTTCTCCTTCTAGTCGGGCAGAGGTTCTTTGTGGTAAAACAGGATTCTGATTTCTTAGGAGCCAAGCTCCTACTTTTATACCATGATTCTTTTGTTCTTTAGCACCAGGGGGCCTAGGCCTAGCCCAGTCCAGTTCTGGAGCACTTTGTTATGGTGACTCTGCTCTTTCCTTTCAGCAGCAGGGCAGAGACATCAGCCGCCCCACAGGGGGCGGCGCCGGCTTTGTGGTGGCAGAGCACAGGTCTATTCAAGAGTCAAGGTGTACTCCTCCCACCCATCCTGGTGTCATCTCCCTACCCACCACCTGGCAGCCAACCTGTCTCTGGGGATTCCCCAACCCTGCTCCTTACTGTTGCTAGGCAGAACACACACACACAGCAGAGGCGGACTGAAATGGTCAGGCCAGTAAATACTAACTTTCTAAAAGTAGTATTTACAAACCCAGGATATTAAAATAAACTTGACTACAAGAAGTAATTTATTATTCTGAGTTCAGGCATACTAAACTTGACACTCTACCATGCTCTCTGAGTCCACTGGGGTCACAGCGTGTAGTGACTCCAGCAGCCCATTCTGGCCTATGGAGAGCAGGTAGCCTTCAATAGTGAAAAATGAAAATGGCTGTAATTCACTACTAAGACATGCCACACACATCAGGGCATGTCCTACCTTATGCCTACAATGCACCCTGCCCTTGGGCCTACCAGAGGGGTGGCTAATATGTAGGTAAGGGAAGGTTTAGGGACTGGCAAGTGGGGGCACTTGCGCAGTCAGCGCGACGGTCCCAGACCGCGCACAGGGTCTGCGGTGGCAGACCCTAGACACATTTTACTCGGCCGCTTTCTGTGGGTGGCACAACCAGTGCTGCAGGCCCACCAGCAGCATTCGCATTTACAAGCCCTGGCACTCCTGGTGCACTTTACTAGGGGCTGATAGTAAACCGAATAAGCCAAACATGGACACCAATCAATGTATACATTTTACCATAGGGAGAGCATATGCACCTTAGCACTGGTCAGCAGTGGTAAGGTGCCCAGAGTCATAAAACAGCCAACAACAGGTCAGAAAAAACACAGGAGGACGGCAAAAAGTTTAGGGATGACCCTGCAAAAAGGGCCAAGTCCAACATGTACCTTACGCATGTGGAGGTACCGGCCCTTGGCAACCTGGAATCGGTGCTGTTCCTCAGGTGTCATGTTGTCTGAGAGAAAAAAATCTGTCAGTTTTCTGTCCCCATCACTATGTAACCGTCCAACATGAGATCTGTATCACAAGTTAAAAACAACATGTTAAGTCAAGTTTCGACCTGTTAAACCCAATGTCTATGCATGATTCAATAACTACATGCTGTTGAGACTGACATGACAGTGCATGGCATGGTACATGCACTGACACAACTGAAAGCTAAGGACACGCTACGAACATGGCACCATTGCACAACCGGGCTGTGGGTGACATGTACAATTGACTTCATTTGGTAGGCATAACGCCTACGTGCACAGCACAACCTTCTCCCATCCTGTGACAGACAGCTGCATCAAAAGTACAATGCACATATGCAGCCATGTGTGTCCCCCAGGTACTGTGTGCAGTACATCAAGTCAGTGCCAAGACAGGCAAGGGTGTATGTGTGCAGGTGTGAATAACTACCTATTGTAGTCTCACACTACATGCACAATAACAGGCCTGGGCTGCCCTACTCACACTTGTAATCATGCTGCATCATGCCACACACATGGAAACATGTTTGGGGTATGAATGCTGACTTAGGCACTTACTCACTCCACCATTACTATGCAATTGGTGATAGTCATCCACTGCGAGGGGGATACATCATTGACCCACAACTGCCAGTCTGCATGTGTTGTAACCCCCAATCTCACTCCGATGAACACGCATGCATCAACTACACAAACTGTTACAATGGATTACACATTGTAATGGCACCCTGGGATCACGAGGGTTGTGTAATTGTTATGGCTAATGCGTACACACAGATATTGTTTCCGCAGGCTTGATTTGCAAATCTATGTGATATCAAATGATGCACAGCTAATGCATGGGTATGAAATGTGTGTTAAGTGATGTCACCAATTGTGTCAGATGAGTTGGTACACATGATCCTGATTCCAGCATGGAATGTCCACATGGACATAGCCTGTCAACACCATTGCAGTGCACAAATATCAAATCTCAATTGACGTACACATCTATGGAATGTGTTTGTGTAACACGCCATTGACAAAATTGGATCTGAGATACACCCTGCCACTTCTGCTTCTGTGCTATGCTGCATACCTTAGGTATCACTGTGCCAAGATGTCTGACCTTGTACGGACATAATAGCACTGCCTCATTGTGCACAATTCTACACCCACTGCACGCCCCTTGGACGATGTCTACCGCATGTAAGTGTGCCATCTTGACTAGGCTGCGCAAATGAACATGGGAGTAAATGCTAGTGGCCTATTGCCAACACAACTGCAGTGTAAATGCCTAGTTGGCAGCATTAGACTGTTGATGGACAAAGTCACAACTCTGAATGAGATGCATTGTACCCCTTTAAAATACCATATTAGACACAGTTCGGAAAGGCTGAATACCTCTGCACATCATCGGCAATTGACATGCGATACACACCCATACTGCTAATCAACAACGTGATGCATTTGGCACAGACACTCATGACCACGCAACATGCCAATATTTCTTGTCACTACTCACCAGTGGCGTGTGGGTCTCGGAAACGGTCAATGTCCCCCTGGGTGATAGGTTCGCATCCATCTGTGAGAGGACAAACACAAATAGGTGTTGTTAGCAAACCCCAGCAAACGTGGCATATTCACAATGTGAATTGTTACAGTGACAGACAATGCTACATCCCTGTGGTGTTGACTTCATGTTGGCCACATGACTGGGCCTACTTTGAATGGCATCCACACACGAACATGTGGAAGCAGAGGCTGCACAGCCAAAACATCACTGTTGGCCGAGCTGCACATATGAGTTGTTTCACGCCATATCAAGGCACATCATCCACACGGAGCGCAAAACCAAACCTTTTTACTCATCATCCTTGACCGATCGCTGCGGCATTCAGCACTGTCTCACAAAGCCCACCAATATGCAGACTCCACAACAAAGGGATCTAAGACAAGGCCCTCAACTGGATCTGCTCCTTCCTCAATGTACATACGGTGTGGGTCAGACACCCCTCTGTTGTCTTGGAGCCTACAACAACCAGCCGTGGAGTCCCCCAGAGATCCTCATACAGGCCTACAATCTTTCACATCTACATGTCTTCGCACGCCACAATCGGGATTAGCTATGGACTCAACATTGTATCATAGGCTTACGACTGGCAACTCCTCCTCGACACATCCAACCAACACGACTCCGGCAAAAACAAGTATTGCGAATCCATGGCCGACCTTGCTAGATGAATGTCAAAGAGCTGCATACAAGTGAGCAACAACAAAAGATAAGTACCCATCATGCGCCAAAACCTCCACGCATGTAATTACACAAGCTCCTCACATGGCATGGGGAACCCACACCCCAACACAGCCAAGGCACGCAACATGTAATCCATCATGCACTCCGATGTCCAAGATAATTGCAAGATCTATCCGGTCTCATCATCGTGCTTCCACACACTCTGACTCCTATGTCAGACACTCAAATGACTCCAACTCAAACACACATAGACACTCACTCATGCCCTGTGCAATAGCTCACCCTACTACGGCACCACAGTCCATGACAGATTTTGCATGAACCACATCCGCAAGCTGCAAGACATCTCAAATGCAACCACAGGACTGATCCTCACACTGCCAGGACCCTGTCACACCTCCCACCACCTGCGCACACTCCACTGTCTCCACATCAAAGCTAGAGTCACATTCAAGATGTGCACCCAGGCTCACACAGCAATCCACAACACTGGGCAAACATACCTTAACGTACAACTCTCTTTCCATGGCACATCAAAGGACCCGACGATCTGACCAGCTGGCCTATGCCGTGTTCCCCCGCCCCAGAGAGACCAGATTGTGAGTCTGCTCCTTTTCCTACCTTGCAGATATGGGCTGTGGCAAACTTCCGCTACACCTCTGACAGGCAACGTTGCTCCCCATCTCAAAGCACTAACTGTGAACATTGCTCTTCAACAGACACACCCCTAGCTATACTTCAACATGCAAACACCGCCAGGCCCCTGCAACCCTTCCTGCTGAGTATTCGCTCACATTAAGCATGTGTATTTTGGGATATTTAACACCGGGGATCTCCATTCCTAAGTGGTATTTCCAGTGGCAAACGTAATCTATGCGGTCATTGCCACCCCAATCGTCACTCCACCTTGCACTGCATGGCGCACATCAATAATGGGTATTTGGATTGACTATCCCAACACCTTCCATACTGTTGCACACACTGTAGCGGGAAGAGTGAGTCATGCAAATCCAAGGTCAAGGCCATCATGCGCAAGTATGTTTCGCAAGTTGCATTGCATTAACCACGTTGTTACAGTGTCACGGTCTTGGGACAGCATTAAGACATCATATCTTCTTCTCACACACGTCACTCATATATGTACGTAACATTAGTTGTGGACAACAAGGGAATTGGTACTTACCACCCTGGATGCCAGGCATGACTCCGGTGTAGTCTAGCAGGTCCACCTCCCGCGCCAGCATGTCCTGCCAGCGGTGCTTCCACTGGCGCACGGTCCTGTTGATCTTAAAGCAGCGGAGCATCTGCACCCGCACACGCTCCCACAGCAACTTGCGCACAGCCACACCATAGCCCTGGAGGATACGTCCTCCCCTCTCCAGCATCAGAGGCAGGTAGCACCGCACCAGCCACATGAAGCCCCCCAATGCCCCCTCTGACATCCGCCCTGACCTTCCCACTGCCGGCATCTCCACACACCCCAGTTCTCACCCCAGACTACAAAAAGAAAACCCAATAATGACAATAAAGGAAAATAACCCACAACAAACACAACAAGACTGAGGACAGTAGACAGTAAAAAGTAATAAATATGTGAAATAATCCAAAAATACACGTTAGACAGGACACGGCAACACTCCAAAATACACTCTCCACCAGCACAATCCCCAAAACACCTCCTCTCTCAGCCAAATCAAACACAATGTGCTCAAAAGAGAAAGTGAAAGTGAATGCCACACACAAGGAGACAGGAAGCAGGCATACATCACATCCTGTGTGTTAGAGGCATTTTTTGTACAAAGTGGTAAGAAACTGCATGCTAAGGGGCGCTAATGTACTCAGGCTGATACTGTAATGTGTATGCGGCCCGTTTTATGAAATGCGATCATAATCTGAACGCTAAGGGGCCGCTAATGTCATGAACAATAAGAACATCAGAGGGTCCCTGTACTAATAGATTGATGGGGTACAGTAGCAGGGAATAAACAATTCAAAATACAAAAGAAACAACCCCTGTGACAAGATAACCTCTTAAAAGACCACAGAAAAAGAACAAGGGGCCGCTAATGTCATGAGGCTGAATACATGCGATCAAAATCTGCACGCTAAGGGCCCGGTAATGTCCATAGGCCTACTGTAATGTGTATGCGCCCAGTTTCATGAAATGCGATCAGAATCTGCACGCTAAGGGGCAGCTAATGTCATCATGCTGAATACATGCGATCAGAATCTGCACGCTAAGGGCCTGCTAATGTCCATAGGCCTACTGTAATGTGTATGAGTCCAGTTTCATGAAATGCGATCAGAATCTGCACGCTAAGGGGCAGCTAATGTCATGAGGCTGAATACATGCGATCAGAATCTGCACGCTAAGGGCCCGCTAATGTCCATAGGCCTACTGTAATGTTTATGCGTCCAGTTTCATGAAATGCAATCAGAATCTGCACGCTAAGGGGCAGCTAATGTCATCAGGCTGAATACATGCGATCAGAAACTGCACGCTAAGGGCCCGCTAATGTCCATAGGCCTACTGTAATGTGTATGCGTCCAGTTTCATGAAATGCGATCAGAATCTGCACGCTAAGGGGCAGATAATGTCATCCGGCTGAATACATGCGATCAGAAACTGCACGCTAAGGGCCCGCTAATGTCCATAGGCCTACTGTAATGTGTATGTGTCCAGTTTCATGAAATGCGATCAGAATCTGCACGCTAAAGGGCAGCTAATGTCATCAGGCGGAATACATGCGATCAGAATCTGCACGCTAAGGGCCCGCTAATGTCCATATGCTTACTGTCATGTGTATGCGGCATGTTTCATAGTTTGTAATGGGTTTCTTCACGCTAAGAGGCTGCTACTGGCCTGATGCTGATACAGTATTGGGGAGTGTGTCCAGCCATGTCCTTTTAAATGTGCGGGGGACCTATCATCGTGTTTGCAATATAGCAATGATGGACATTCAGGCAAAAACTCTGGTAACAGCATTTTAATACAATGTGAAGATAGGTTTGCACAATGAAGGCCAACTCCATTTTAGGGTTATCTATTTTTATAGGAAGGCAGGCTAATGTGGCAAACCCAGCTTGCTGGCTACATCCGGATGCCGGCCATGCAAGCATTGTGGGCATTTACACAGCGTTTAAGCCGCAACCCGGAGGCCAAACACATACCGGAAGAACAAACAAGCCACTAAGAGCGTCTTCCATTTTCCAAAGAATAAGCATGTAAAACAGAGATTGAAACAATCAAGGACAAGGGAGAAAAGACACCACTCCCCTAATAACCCTCCCACAACCCCACCTTCTGCACTGGTTGCAGCCTACCTAGATGATAGTAAGCATACACAATATGTGTGGAAGGGAGCCCCCTCGTCACTCCACTGTGTGAGCCGCGGAGGATGATTGCCCCATCGGGGGAATGCGTCAGACCTGCAAGTACTTTGGGCATGTGACTTCCCTCATATCTCTGGACAATGAAATCACAAAGTGGCAACAAGGAGTTGCAAAATCTCTAAGCCTTCCCTCTGTACCCCGAGACAGACGCTCCAGACCCAATAGGTTCCTTAGACGTTGTAACCAGGACAGGAGCCCTGGAACTGCCACTGTACCCCACTGTGCTAGGACAACCGGCCTGTCCGCCAGCAACGCTGGGACTATTTGCCTACCCCTTAGGGATGTTAGCGGGAAGGCCTTTGGATGTGAGAGGCCAAGGAGAGTGTACTCCGGTGCGCCGGGCATTGCGATGTCTCACACTGTATCTATGTTATGTAAGGACTCACCCCAATATCTCTACAATTTAGGACAATGCCAGAGTAAGTGCACGAGGGTACCAGTCATCCAGCATCCCCGACAGCAGCGATCTGGCTTGCTTCTATCCCAGACACGTAGTTGCATAGGTGTGAAACGCCAATGAGAGCAAACCTTTAAGGGGGGTTCCAGCCCCCACTACAATGTGCGCAGTGTGGTGTGAGCAATACAGGATACGTTCCCATTCCTTGGCTGTAATTGGCCTCACCAGCTACATTTCCCACAAAACCTGCACTTTTGTGCACTGACCACTCAGACAGGTGAAAAGCATTTTGTACAGCTCAGATATATGGGAATGTTTGTCCTCCTTACGCGCTATCCACTTCGCATATGACGTAACCAACGTCGAGTCCCGTGACCCAGTGTGTTATTTGGCATTATGAATACACAACAGCAGCGGGAAATTCATTATCCTGTATGGGCCACAGATATGGCACAAAGATAGACCCTGTGCTCTTGCAGACCTGTTTTTGCCAGCGATGGAATATCGCTGATTCCTGTCCCGGGGGCAAGTCCGGGTTATCCACGCTGTAGTTCGTCGGTGAGGGGAAAGTAGCCCTCCCCTTCCATACTGCCACCCTGTCCAAGACCTTGTGGGTGGGCGCCCTAACCAGCAATGAGTACAAGCCCCAGGGCCAGTGCTTATGGGCTAGCCACAGTTAGATCCAGATGTTTTTTCCCGCCACAGACTGGTCCATGAAGTTACATTGCTTCTCCCATAGCAGCCTATTCCATTCAACTATATATCAAAGGCATGTGGCTTGTTAGTAGCCACCAATGAGGGGCAATCCCAGGCAACCTTGAATTTTCGGCCGTGTAAGCTGCACAAGTGAGAGGCAAGTCCGCTTGCCCTCCCTGACAGACTTATTAATGATGGCTTGCAATTGTGTGAGTGCACAGGGGTGGGACACCATGTGTCCAAATTGACATACATAGGAAATGCGTGGAAGACTCCACATTTTCCCTCCCGCTATGCATCAAAACCATGTGAGGCTCATTTTTGAGCAGGCGTCCAGCGCCTTATCCGTTTCATCCAACAGTGTTGAATATTTGAGCTTCGCTGTACAGGCAAGAGTCGGAGCACGTTGTAGGCCCAGGTACTGTGTATCACCCTGCACCCAACAGAATTGGAATTGTTGTTCCATAGCCAACTCTTCCTCAGGGGTATACACAGACTACCTTTTATGTTCCAAGACAGTTGACACCCAAAATGGCATGTGACAGTACTCATCCCCACATCTATTGGTAATTTCACAGACATTCATTCCAAAAAGAGATGTGAATTGTAAGGGTACTACTCCCCTGCGGTGGTCTGTAGGTGATGAGTATGTGTGCAGATCAATCCGACAACAAGGGTGGGCATGATGTGCCCTACTCACACGTGAGGCTCCCAAGTCGCTGTGGGGGAGTGGGAGTGCAGCTCCGCCTCAGCCAAATAGCCATGTCTTGTTGTTCTGCATGTAAGCATGCTGGGTGTGAGATTGTTGGAAGTTGACTTTCATCTCGTCCGTGGCTTTGCTGGTGGCGTAGGTGGCAGCTCTTCCTCTGCCTTGTAATTTTCCGATCCTGGTCGAGTCTGCAAGGGCAAAGGTTGTCAGAGCAGCAGTTCCTCTTGGGGATGTTGAGGTTGACTCTCTCGTGGATGTCTTTGTGACTGATGATGTGTAGTGAATTGTATGTGTGTGTGAGTAGTCAGCTGCTTACTTTCTCCTTGTTGGTGCTACATTGGATGTTCTGTATGTGTTGCCTCTTGTGTTTGGGATGTGGGTTTCTGAAGACAAGTGAGTCTGCAGCTTTCAGGCTGTGTTAGAACTTGTGTAGTGGCGTTTTGTATCTCCCTGCGTAGATTTTGTTGCAGTAGTTCAGTCTGCTGGGGATGAGTGCGTTTGTGCCAATTTTAATGCATCCTGGGGTTATCCATTGTGATGGATTTGGTTAGATCTGTAGACAGCTGTAGCATGCAATGGAGTAGATCTGGCTGGGCAGGATGATGGTGGATTTGGGATGATGCCAAACTTGCGTGCATGGTCTGTCAGTGAGGGCGGGCTCACAAGGGCAGACAACCACCAGAGGTTGTCCCATGCGGATATGGATGGAGCGGAGATGAGGAGGTCAGTCTTCTCACAGTTGATCTTTATGCAGAGGTATGTCATCCAATCTGCTAGTTCCTGGGAGCTGGCTTTTGTGTCTTCTGTGTTATTCGTGAGGGGGAGGATGAGCTGTGTGTTGTCTGTGTGGGATGATATGCTTACCCCGTGCTGTCTAGCAATGGCAGTGAGTGGGGACAGGTGCATATAGCAAAACGTGTGTCTTAGTGACGCTCCATGTGGTACTCAAGCAAGCAATCAATCAATCAAATAATTTTTCAAGCGCACTACATACCCGCAAGGTTTTCAAGGCGCTGAGGGTGGGGAGGGGGGATGCTGTTGCTACCGGTCACACAGCCAGGTCTTGAGTCAGCTCCTGAAGGTTAGAAGGTTTTCGGTTTGTCGTAGGTTGAGGGGGAGCGTCTTCCAGGTCTTGGCGGCGCGGTGTGAGAAGGATCTGCCTCCGGCTGTGGTTTTACGGATGCGTGGGACGGTAGCCAGGGAGAGGTCTGCGGAGCAGAGTTTCCTGTTGGGTACGTAGAAGGAGAGTCGACTGTTGAGATAGTCCGGTCTTGTGGAGTGCCTTGTGTGCGTGGGGTCTGAGTTTGAAGGAGATTCTTTTATCGGAGGGGAGCCAGTTCAGGTTCCTCAGGTGGGGGTGATGTGTTTGCGGCGCGGGATGTCGAGGATCAGGTGTGCAGAGGCATTCTGGATTCTTTGCAGTCTGTTGATGAGCTTGGTGGTGGCTCCGGCGTGGAGTGCGTTTCCGTAGTCTAGTCTGCTGCTGACGAGGGCCTGGGCGACTGTTTTCCTTGTGTCTGTCGGATCCATCTGTAGATCTTGTTGAGCATACAGAAGGTGTTGAAGCAGGTGGAGGAGTTGTTGCCTGTGGTTTAGGAGATAGGGGTGGGTGAGGGGCCTTTGGCTTATTGCAGGGAAGACGGAGTGGATCCAGATGAGGGCTGTTCCTCGTATCTCCTTGTGGTGGTGTCTGGCATCCGGGGTGTGGTGTGTGAGAGGGTGTTTGTGGCTGCATAGAGGTGTAGTAGGATGTGTTGTCCACAATGTGACACAGGTCAAGTGGCATGCATATTTAAGCATTTTCAGCATGGTGTATGTTCTTGGTGCTGTGCTTGATACCCAAACAAGACTGGGAGTGGTCCATGATTGAGTTCTCTTCAATGTAGCCAGTCAGCTGGGTGTTTATGTGTCTCTCGGTGACTTTGTCCACCACGGGTTGCAGGGAGATGGTCAGATAGTTCATCTTGTCTGTTGGGTCATACTGACAATGAGCCGATTTGTTCAACGTAGAGACCGGTCTTGACGGTCTTCCTGAAGGTGTCCAGGGATGGTGTGCATGTGAGCTCTGCTGGTGGCTCATTCAATGTCTTGGATGCATGCAGAGATATATTTTCAGAATTGTCACCATTTCACACCCACTTTTCATATTTGCCCCCAATTTAGGACCCATATTTCCAATTTGAGCACCATTCAACACCCACTTCTCAGATTTGAGCAACATTCCACACCCAATTTTCAGATTTGTCCAGAAAATTTGACACCAAATTAACCATGAAATTCATTATTTGGCACTTACAAACCCATACATTTCAATTTTTAATAATAAGTACACCCTGTGAATCATGATTTACATGCTATTTGACACAACCATTGATGAACTGTGTGCCAGATTTTACTCCTTGTAAAGTCAAGTTGTGCACGATTGACACACTATTAAATCTCTGTGATGATGAAACATACACACCAGGTTTTTATAATTGGACTCTTACTTGCAATTATTGTACAATAGTAACATTTCATAGTGATATACTGATGCAGGAAAGTAACTTGCAGACAAGGTATGTGTGTTGAGTTTGTTTATTGTCAAAAACAGTTCTTTTTACATATACATGTCTTTGTTTTTGTCAATGTGATGTGCTCATGTGAAGTAATTGTTTATTATCCTGTCCCTTCGGGCAAATCCAGCAGCAGTGGCAGTGGTGTGTGTGCCACCTCGTTGATCTTCGTCATCATCCTGGTCATCGCCCGGTGCTGCAGGCACATGGATCCAGGGGGCATTTGTGCGGACACAAATGTTGTGCAATACACAACATGCTAGTATGATTTTGTTGACCATTTCTGGGCTGTACAGCAGTTTGCCACCTGTAATGTCCAGGCAACGGAAACGTGACTTGAGCACGCCAAATGTACGCTCCACGATACCACGTGTGCGTCGATGTGCAGCATTGTACTGCTTCTGTGCCTGGTTGGTGGGGTTTCGTATTGGTGTCATCATCCACGGGCAGAGAGCATATCCTTGATCACCTATGAGATGTAATAGGGAGATGTGTACATGATTCATTAGGCATACTATGTTGGCAGTGTTGACATATTTTCTATTGTGATTTTTGCTATTTTTCGACTTAGGTTAGACTGGCTATTTAGCGGCATCAATGCTGAGTACATTGCCTCAGTGTTGATCCTCCAACCATCCCTTTTGCTGGTGTTTGCTGCACGGTTGCATAAGTGTCACTACAAGTGTACAAAATGGGAATGATACCTGCACAAAAACAACAGACACCAACAGGCAGCCTGGCTCTCCTAACATCTAGCCATGGCACTGATCCACACTCGTTGCAGTCACCGCCATGTGAATGTTCAAATGACATAGGCCACACATGGCACAGCTAACATTCAGTCATGAAAATAGATGTCCCACACCTTGCAGTTCATCACGAGTTGCACAGCTGTGTAAACTGAGTGTTCCAAATAATTCACTTTCACCAAAGTTTTTCCTCAATTAATCCATGTTTATTTTCATTATTTATCCAAGTTTCATCGTCACGCCAGGGTTACGAGATTCGTTAAAACTTATGCATATAATTACTTCATGATTGCCCATCCAGGCTTAAACATGCGCAATGCTCTAAATCTCGAATCCTCCAGCTAACATTCAGACATGCATCTCATGCTGATGGCAGATCTGTGACACCACACAAGCCATGCAATTGTATGTCCAGAGCTAAAACGGAGGAACAGACCACAGCCACCTCATCTGCAGGGCCCACTGGGGACAGTGAAGGTTGGGGGACATTTCCTGACCAAAATTCACCGCTAAAGGGACTAGGTAAGTCCTTGCAGGTACGCGGATATTGTCTTCCCTTCCCCCGCTGCCGCAGCTCCAACTACGCAGTCGCCGAGCGGGGAAGGATAAAGTGGACTACACCTCCCAGCGTCCCCTGGGACGGGGACGCCGACTGCCACCTCCCACTTCCTGCCTGGAGGCAGTTAAGAACAAGCAGCCGCTCCGGCTGAGTGGGGGACATTTCCTGACCAAAATTCACCGCTAAAGGGACTAGGCAAGTCCTTGCAGGAACGCGGATATTGTCTTCCCTTCCCCCGCTGCCACAGCTCCAACTACGCGGTCGCCGAGCGGGGAAGGATAAAGTGGACTACACCTCCCAGCGTCCCCTGGGACGGGGACGCCGACTGCCACCTCCCACTTCCTGCCTGGAGGCAGTTAAGAACAAGCAGCCGCTCCCGCCTCGCGGGACGCGCGCGGGCGGAGCCTGGGCAGAGGGCAGGCCGTCTGTGGCCGTCCGAGGCAGGGCAGGGCCACATCTCTAACATCGCCACCTCTACGCCCATGGTAAGATAGACTTAAACATAAGTTTTGTGTGCAGGTCTACATTGACTATAGGTGCACGTATACCTGGACCATGGGGTAACGAAAGTCTATGGAGGCCGGGGGAGGAGATGGAAAACCCCCTAAAAAAAGGAAGGGTAAGAAATCTAGAAAAGTGGCCAGCCATGCATCCGAGGATGTTCTGGAGCAAATTAATGTTCTTGTCGATGAGTGTAGGGAGATCATCGACTCCGATCAGCATCAGTGTAGCGGGGAAGTCCCAAGTGAGAAGGGGGACACACAAGAACCCCAAGAAGTCAATAACATTTTACCAATAATACCAGCAATGTTTCGGGCCAAAAGAAAACCTAAAACATTGGCCAATAATGACATTGAAAATAGGGACTGTGTGATCATACAAAACAACGACCAGGAACATGCAGCCAAGGATCAACTGGAAGGCGTGACCAGTGATATTTTACCAGCGGTTGTTGTCCCTTTAATACCCTGTCATAATAGGTTCACAGTCCTGGCTGATATTCATAATGTGCCCCCCGTCGATCAATTAATGTCACTAGAAACAGATATTAACCCAGCTGAAGGCGAGATGGCTATCTTGGACGCTGTCCTCAATCACAGCGTTAGAAAGGGAGTAGCTGTGAGCGAAGAAGTATCCAACTTAACAAATCTTGTCATCCTTCTCCGAGATGAAATAGAGTCACTAAAATTATTAGTGAAGAACCTAAGCATATTAGTAAGGGATGAGGGCGAGGGAGGAAGCAAAATCAAAGCTAATGCAATAAAAAGTCTGCAAGGTAGCTTCCCCCTGAAACGAAAAAACAATAAAGCCTCAGCTAAGGGTAATGGTAATGACTTAAACGTACCACACTCGATTGATCCGAGTGAGAATAGACCTGCCATACAGACAAGATCACAAGAAGCACTTATATCTAATGCTCCTAGAGTCAAAACGAATGCCCAAAATACCCAAGAGAAGTTAAGAAATTCGAAAGAAGGAACAACCTAATGCCTAGAGCCTGTGAAAAGAGTAAAATACCAGCTGTTAGCATCCAGGGGAAAAGAGGGACTAGCGATACTAACAAAGGACACCCTTCAAATAAAATCTATATGACCAGTGTCCCCAAACTTGTTAAAGGCAAAAGGGAGTTACCCGACTCTCTCACAAACAAAGCAATTCATTGGTTGCGTTATGTGAGAGGTTGTCGGTCAGTGATAAGGGAAGATATCCTGCAGGCAAAACGGATTAGTGCCCCTAATCACAAATATGACTCCATAGAACTTACAATGAAGCATGCCTCCCTTGCTGAAAACCTCTTTGCCCTAGAATTCAGGACTAGTGCCCCTGCACAATCTAAGATCCAGTTAAGAAAATCTTGCCCCCAGCTCCAAGAGCTCTCCTCTCGAGTCATGGGTGGAGTTCACGAGAGAAGCGGCTCAGGACTGGATTGCAATGATTGACATCAAATATACCAAACTGATGGGATTGGGATCACTGAGGAGCTCGTGGACCAAATAGAAATAATAGGGACCTTAGAAATAGAGAACACCACAGATGTGAATGAAGTTTACCCCCCAAAACCTAATATCGAACTGGGTGTAACCTTCGGGGATACTTCTGAGACTAGTCCAATAGTAAGACCTGTCAATGTAGAAGAGCTAGGTCTGTTTGCAATCCCGGTTGTATCTTCCGTTAATGGAATCTCAGAAGATTTATGGGGAGATAATGGTACGCTAGTCTCCTGGAACATAGCGGGGTTAGGCTCTAAGCATGACTCACAGGAATGGAGAAGTTTTGTAAACTCATACGATGTGTGTATCTTCCAGGAGACCTGGCTCTGCGAGCCATGCTTTAATGAAGGCTTCCTGAATTATTACATCCCAGCAATAAAAGGTGTCAAGGGGCGTTCAATGGGTGGCCTTACTATTTGGGTACACCAATGTTTAGCGCTTACTGTTAAAGTAATTGACACTAGAAGTAGAGACATTCAACTTATTAGAATCGACTTGGGTCCTAAAGGTTGTTTTGACATCTATAATGTCTATGCCAGGGGCAATAGGGGAGGAAGGTCAGAAGTTTGTGCAGCTTTGGTTTCCCTCCTAGAAATTCACTCGCTTGATAACAGAACTGTGATAGCGGGTGATTTAAACAGAACTTTTGAACCCTTGGCTATTCAAGATGACTGGGCTGGATATGAGGAAGATAGGCAATGGGGTGTCCCCAAATTGCATCTGAAACCTGTCACCCGATGGTCTGAGGATATCATTTCCTTAAATGCAATTTGCTATGAAAATAGCTTGAGGGCATTAAATGGAAGGACAAGAAGTGACAGGTTGGGGGCTTGCACTTTTGACAACGGGAGACATAGTAGCCGAATAGACTACGTTCTATGTAGTCTAAAGCTTTGAGGACAAGTGATCGATATGGAGGTTAAAACTAGAATAGAAAGCGATCACAATCCGTTACGTGTTAAACATAAATGGTGGGCTCCATATAGTATGGGTGAGGCATGTGAGGTAGTTAATGCCCCTTTGATTGTCCCAACCAATGATATGCGCAGGCTGAAATGGTTGCATGTTAAGGCTAACCAGCAAACTATAAAAAGCATTAATTCCCAGGTTGATGAAGCGGTAACACTTCTTGAACAATTAAACCCTAAATATCCAGGGAGTGATAAAGCAACCAAAATCCATGAGAACCTCTTCATAGCTATTAAGGACTATTTCCAGAAACCAGCAAAGAAAGGTGACATAAGAAATGCCAAACCAGTGAAGTGGTATAATGTTGAGTGTAGGCAGTCTAGAGTAGCCTTAGGAGTTGCGATCAGGGAGAGGGATATGGTGTCTACTCATCTTGCCAGAACTGCGTACAGAAAAAGCATAGCCAATGCGAAGAAACTGTGGGATGAGCAGCATTGGCGAGAGCTAAAGGAAGCAAGCGACAAAAATGACTCTAGACTATTCTGGAACATTGTCAAATGGGGCAAGGGGGGTTCACCAGAGCCCCCTGATAATAATGTATCCCAGGAGGACTGGATCAACTACTTCAAGCCGCAGTATGCAGACATTCAGTCCAATAACTTGATGACTGAATATAGACCTTCTTTTTATAAAGACAATTTATTCTGCAGTAATGAGGTTATGATGGCCTTGAGTACAGTTTCAAATGGTAGAGCCCCGGGTCTAGATGGGGTGCCGGCGGACCTTTTCCTCAACGACAAGGAGCGCTGGTGTAAATACATCCTTCTCCTATTGAATGCGGTTGCTCAGGGCGCTAATATACCGGCGTCATGGCAATGTGCAATTATAATTCCTATCTATAAGAAAGGAGACAAATCACAACCAGGTAATTATAGGCCCATAAGCCTAATTGACACCATCCAAAAGGTGATAGGTAGGGTGGTTGCCAACAGACTTTTGGACTGGGCCGAGGAAAATAACGCCTTATCACCATTTCAAGCAGGCTTCCGAAAATCTGTAAGCACAATGGATCAGGTCTTTCGTTTTTCCCTTCTACAATGGAAAACCGTGCTACTAAGGAAGGGTAGCCTGTACACAGTCTTTGTAGATTTGCGGGCCGCCTTCGACCTCGTTCCAAGGCCCAAACTGTGGCAAGTGTTGAAGAACCTGGGCATCCCAGAAGAACTTTTAACGATGTTAATGAGGCTCCATGAGGCAAATTACGCGAAGATTCAGTGGGGAGGGCATGGTAAGGTAACCTCTGACTTTCCAGTGAAGCGTGGGGTACGACAAGGATGTTCTATGGCCCCCACACTGTTTACACTGTATATCAATGGAGTTGTTTCCCGCATGTTGGCAGAGAATGTTGATGCCCCGTTACTGGCTGGTACCAAGATACCGATTTGAATGTTCGCCGACGACACTCTGATTTTATCCAAGACCCCAAGTGGTCTACAACACGCTCTAATAATCTTTGATCAATTTTGTAAGGACCACGGACTAGAAATTAATGTGTCTAAGACTAAGTCAAAGGTTTTCAACCCTCCTCGTGGCCGTAAACCCCATATTGTTATGAATGACCGCCCATTAGAGATTGTCAATGCTTTTACATATTTGGGAATCCACATATCAAACGATTTAAGTTGGACCAAACATATAGATACTGCAAGTATAAAGCATAGGCAAATAGTTGGTGCACTTGGTTCTGAGCACAGAAAATCCCTAACAAAACCAGTAAAACCTGTGCTCCAGGTATATGAGGCCAAAGCTTTAGGATCATCACTTTATGGTGCAGAGTTATGGGGCTATGAGAACCTAGGGAAACTACAAACTTCGGAAAATAAGTTTTTTCGACTTATCACAAGTCTTCCCAAGAGCACCCCCCTGCTGCCATTAAGGTATGATCTAGGCAGAAAGGCACTAATTGACTTAGCAAGATTAAGACCTATTATGTATTGGCGTAGACTTTGGACTACACCCGAACTCTTACACTATGCGGAAGGATTTAAGGATATAATCAATGCAGATGAGTACCACAAAATAGGATGGCTAAATGAACTAAGGAAAATGCTGGGCAAACTAGGCCTCTACATGTTATGGGAAAATCCGGAGGTGGTCACTTTTCCAACAAAGCCTAAACATAAAGAGATCTATTGGGAGAAGGTGGCAGAACGGACTTGGAATGAAATCAACCAAGAGATTATGGCTGGAAAATTTCTGCAAGCAAAGTTCCTCCCAAGTCTAGAACCATACTGGGACACTATCACTAGCCCAAGGGATAGGAAGTTGCTTTTCCAGATTAGAGCAGGTTCTCTCCCTCTTAAATCCCTAACAGGTAGGTGGGGAGGCCCCTCAAATAGTTCTTGCCCATCCTGTGGAGCACATGACGAAACAATCGGTCACTTTTTATTTGCATGTAAATCCTATGTAGAGCCCAGACGTATCTGGCTTACTCCCATGTGTAAGAACTTAGGTACGACCAGCAGTGTAGTGGCATTAAGAATTATTTGTACTAGTTCTTCATTGTTTATATTAATAGCCAATTCTAAATTTCTTGGCTGGTCATGGTCCATTAGACAAAAGTTTTTAGATAAATGAATGAACTGGAGGTCATTAATCAGAGTGTACATATTTTATCTGTAAATTTTATGTGACAATGCATGTGATACATTTTTTATCAAATTTTGCCTAATTTTTTTTCAACCGATTTAAATGTTTTATAACAGTTTTTTAATGTTGTTTGTAAAGCTTTTATGAGTTTATTCTCGAATAAAGCAATTTTAAATTTGAAAATTTGGTTGGCACACACCATCAACAATAACTTGTGACACAACGTAAACTTACTGGCCTGCGTCATCTGTCACTAGCAGAGCATAAGACTCACATGACACAACTTCTCACAATCATTTTCACTATGTGGTTTATTCAACAAGATCAGACTGTCCACACACTTCACCACGCTGATACACATGGCATGACTCACCTTTGCACACTTCTTGGCATTTGTAATGGATTAGCATTTGACAGATCAATTACAACACACAAGTAGTGACCGAATACACATCCACTTACTCATCGGGCAATCACATGACACACCATATCACAGGGGTGAGATTGAGAAATATGTGTGGCATAGTGAGAGAGGAGATGCTACTAGACACATCAACAGCAGCACCAACAACACTGCAGTCAACACCAATGGCGCTGTATGGTGGTTTCATGACACATTTTCCGGCATATGCATGCACATTTGCCACACTCTGCACTTCCTACAATCAAAGTGCATTGTTACAACCTTGGTCACGACAAACCTCAGAATTGACACACTGATTGTACATGTGTGAGTACTTGTGAAAAGTTGAGTCACCCTAATAGGTCACCGGCAACAAGAACTGCAACATGATCATCTTCATCAACAATGCGACCACACACCGGACTGGGATACCAGTCCGGATGACTTTAATTAGGTAAATAGATGGTCTGGTATTGGGGGTTACTCTACACCATGGGTACTCACATACTTTCTCTCTAGTCCCAAATTTGCTGTGTGGTTTGTGTCAATGTGCCATACGGGTGGGGGGGTGGTCAGTGGGGACTCCTCCCTCGGTCGCCCTCGGCCTCCCTCCCTCTGTTGCACTCATCCCTCTGTCTCCATCCCTCTGTCTCCCTCCCTCTGTCTCTTTGCCTCTCTCTCCCTCTGTCACCCTCTGTCACCTTCCTCCCTGGCAGCCTGGGCTGGGACAGCTTCCTGGGCACACACACAGCCACACCCCAGTACTTCACAGGTCTTTCATGGACCATTTACTTGTTAATGAGTTTTTGTTATATTTCACCTCTTGGTGCACATGCATCTCCACTCTGACTATAGCTGGACTCGCACAGCCCCCATGGTGCAGAGTCTCTCGGAGTCCGAGCTGGTGCGGCAGTGTTTGGTGGCACTCTTATGAAATCTGCAGACATGGCACACAGGTACAATGTCTGCAAGGTCCACGGCCCAACAAGAAATGCTTGCCAGGCCGCTGGCAGCACGTGGGCCATACTATGAGTAGCCGTGCTCTACACAGTGGAGCCTGTATACCTCATCCTCGTACACAATACATCAACATGTGCCCATGCATTTTGTGCACCCCCCAATCAGTACCTAGGCAATGTATTTACATCCTACCTCTAGATGGGTCAACATGATTGTGTTTTTTGTGCATGTGGTGTGTTCAGTTGGTACTTACCGACAAGCAATGCATTCCCATATGTGCCATCCTGGAAGCGCTGGTTTATGATGCATTGTCGGAAGATGAATGCATCATGCACACTCCCTGGAAATTTGGCAACAACATTTGTGAACAGTCCTCGGAGGTCCACTATTGCCTGCACATTCATTGAATGGGTGTGCTTCCTGTTGCGGTAGATGTGTTCGCCGTCCGCAGGGGGCACAAATGATACATGTGTGCAGTCAATTGCACCGATCAACTGTGGCATGGAATCCTTGCTTGATGGCAATCTGCTCCTGCACAGTGTTGGGGAAGTGTAGGTGTTGAGGAATCAGGATGAGCATGCCATCCAAGACAGTGGGGAGGAAGGTTGAGAAGGATGCCTGTGATACTGTAGTGAAGGCAGCGATTTAGATACATACATTGCTATGTTAGCATAAGCGCGTTAGCTGTTAGAAAAGCCATCTTGCCACTTTTGCTGCTTTTGCACACGACACTGCAGAGACATGTTATTATTTGAAAACTGCTGGCTTGCCTTTTCTTCACATGAGAACTGTCTGTTATTCACATCCCTAGACGTGCACTGCGACCTTGGTCTGAACATTGTGTGCAAAACACTCTGAGCCGCCAAACAATGTATGTTTTTGAGTTCAGGTTGATCGGCCCACTCTCTAGCCATAATACGCACACAGCTGCAAATACCTGAATGTCGAGAGCCTTTAATATTACTGTTTGCATGTGTTAGAAACACATTCTGTAGAAGAACATTTCCAGGAGCAGAGCAAAGCTGATCCTGTGATGTGATTCACCTAAGCTGATCTTTACGGTATGGGGTTCCCCATTCAAGCCTAGAGACCTTCTATTAGTATAATAGTACTAGCCTACTAGCGAAGGGAAGGTGGTTGTATTCCACTGTCATTTGTAATATGATTTCTCCCTTCATTTTCTATGGTATTGTAACAATGCGGATGGTTTTAATTTTAATCATTTGTCTGCTTATGTTAGCCAAAGTACTGCATCTTAGGACACGTAGTTTATAAAATAAACCTTTTAAACTTTACCGTGTCTCTGATTACTCTTGTTGTGGACTGATATGAGAATAATAACGAACAGGTATTTCTGATTCCCACCATTCCTGAGAGTACTCTAAGTCGCTTGTTCTGGGTTGTCTATACATTGGGACCTCCGAGAGAATACGGATAACGAATGGGACACTGATGCTGGTCGGATAGAGGTTCTGGGTACTGAGGTGAGTTTTTGGTACACCGCAATTCACTGAGGTCCTGGTTTCCTGCGCATATTTCTGTGCATGAGCAGAATCCCTGCAACATGGCACACCTAACCTTTGGTCTTTTGATTTGAAACGCCTTAGTAGTGCTTATATTAGTCCACGACACCTTCACTCTTGTTTCCAGATAGCGGGAGTGACGGTTTTAACCTACCTGTATGTACGATAGGTTCCCTCAAGCTTGTTAATTAAAAAGGTTTTTATATCTCTGATCCCTTGTGCTACTGTAATATCCATTGTTGTTCTTCTCTGTGTCCTTATGGCGGTCGATATTGCAGCGCATAGCCGTACACCTCTGCGGCGTCATTTGACGCAGTATGGGGTGCCGGACGATGGGATGGCTGTTATTTTTGTATTGAGTGCCGATGCGTCTTACCCCTACGAGTTGTTTTACTCTTGGGTGACACAGCCAGCAGTGAATGCGGATGATAATACGTTTCAGTCATATACTCACACACGGGTCCCAGCAAATTATACGCCGTATAGGATGCAGGAGATTCCCCTTTCGGCCTGGCAGCATCGCATTTGGTTTAATGGCACCCTTCCCCATGCGGTTACACCGGCTAGAATGGACCCTTTGTCAATTCCAGGGGGCCACATGGCCGGTGCTGGCCGGATTTACGCCTTATCCCCGCTATCTGACTGTTGCGGTGGATGAGTTGCGTGTACTCCATACAGCCCTTATTAGAGTATATAGGGCTTTAGTGCAATACGTTTCACGCAACGTGCAGGTGGGGGCACCTGCTGTTGCGGGACAACCAGTTGGCCAAACCGCGGTTGTTATTAGTCCCGTCATGGTTAATTCAGTAATGGGCAAGCGCCCCCAGAATAAGGATGATTTGCCTTATTGGCTTGCTGAGAAATTTTACCAACTGGAAGCGGTATTTCCGCATTCTACCCCTGTGGAGAAACACAGGATCCTCACCATTAGTTTGCAGAAGGACTTAATCCCAGAGGTGTCCGAGTGTGACAACAGGGGCAAGGTCTTTGCCGCAGTCAACTCGAAGTGCTTTGGCACCCCGTCTATGGCTGTGCTTCCCTCCGTCATTAAACCTGTTCAAGATAACCACGGTCCGGAGGCGGCTGTAGAGTTGGGAATGCGGCTTGTCGGTGTGTTCGACGTAGTTGCCTCGCTCGTCCTTGGTAATCTCAAGGGAGATGCGGTGCAATTCCAAGTGGCTAATGGCTTAGCCCACGTCGATGAGCTCGACAAGCCCAAAGAGTTGCCTAAAATTATTGCGGAAGCATATAGAACTATTGGCCACAGTAGCTTAGGGATTAAACCGACTATAGTCATTCCTGACTTAATACAGCAGACTAAGGTGAGTTTGTCTGTCAAAGACGATTGTCCAACTTTTCCAAAACAAAATTGGCGAACAAAGAAACAGGGCAAGCAGCAACAGAAACAGGGGTCTCGTCCTGCCTCTCCCATACAGGCGACTGGTGAACGCACATACGATTTGCGCGATCGCACTAGTATTAGGTCACCTGATAGATTTCAGGTTACTGAACAACGTTCTCCTCGTTCTTCACAGGAAACATCGGCCTCACAGTCCGGTGGCGGAGAACGTGGAAAAGGTCGGGGTGCCCAACAAGGACGTGAGCAACCCCGTCAGACTGACGGTAAAGGCAAGCAGGACGAGTTTGCACGTCAACGTCCCCCGTTTCAGAAGAAGAAAGTTGCTGCATTAACAGCAAGGTATGCCACAGATAGTGCGGACGCAGCTTCGGAACCTGACATGGGCACTAATGCTGCTCGGCAGCGCAGTGGAGGTTACAGTAGTGCGGCAAGCACTGCGTCCATTTCTGGAGGCGACAGCAACTGACACGCTCATTACTGTAGAAACTGCTGACACTAGAGTGGCTCCCCCTGAAAGACTATATGACATAGTCCTCTTAATTGAAGGTGACATACAACTATAATACAAGGGATTTTTTGGGATAATCTGACCTCTTCCTATGACATTCTCTTGGCAGAGGCGGACTGGCCCCCGGCTTTCATTTTAGATGCTCCTAAAGGGGAGGAGGTAATCCTCCCGTCCTTTGCGCACACAGTGCCAAAGGAACACGCTGAAAGGTTTGCCGAAGAGTGGGCTCAGGTGCTGGCACCGGCTTTGTATCGTACTCAAGTGGGCTGGGATAAATTGTCTCCCAGCCATGAGATTGCCTTACGGTATATGCCTCAACCACAACCCTAATATCCCATGCGCCGCGAAGCTAGATCTCACGTCGCGGAAATCCTTGAGCAATTGGAATATCAGGGAGTTATTGAAACATGTGTGTCACCAATGAATAATCCTTTATTCAATGTAACGAAGCCTGATGGATCGTACCGCCTAGTTTTGGATTACCTGCATTTGAACTCTCATTGCCGGACGTGCGCGGTACTGAATACCCACAGTTCTGCCCTCGTTGATAGTCTCGTGAGAAAAAGGTTTAAAACCACACTTGACATATCCAATGGCTTTTACAACCATAACCTGTCCTCTATTAGTAGTCAGTGGACAGCGTTTACTTCTGGCGGCAAGCAAAAGCAAATTAAGAGATTAGCCATGGGCTATGAAAACAGCCCTGGCGTCTTTGCCGCACGTTTTGTCTCTCTGTTAGAGAGCATTGACCCTGATGCGTACTTGTATGTTGATGATATCTATCTCACAGACGACGAGTTGTGGCCGCATCTGTGTCGCGTTGATGGCATTATCGTTATGTTTGCAGACTTCGGTTACAAATTAAACTTTGCGAAGTCTCACATTGCAGAGTATACAGTGTTGTTTTTGGGCTACGAGCACAACAATGAGGGTCGAGGATTAGCTCCTCACTTTCTGGAGAAGTGCGCATGTCTGCATGCTCCTACAACATTGAAAACTTTGCTGGGTTTTCTGAATTTCGGTCGTACATACATTCCCGATTATGCCCAGCGTATCAAGCCACTATATGCCTTGGTACAACCTACTTTTTCCAAATCGAGCTGGCTGCCAGAGCATTCAGCTATTTTGCACTCTTTGCAGGCTGATCTTCTTGCTTCGAAATACTTACTGACACGCGACAACCACACAAACCTGGTAATGAGAATTGTGCCAGGTGCAGTGGGTTTCACGTACTTAACATTCAATGAGGGCGACACAGTCCCCATTGCCTACAAATCACACTTGTACACTTCGGTTGAATTGCGCTTTTCCTCAGTCGAAAAAGTTTTGACTGCGGTGCAGATGGCGATTCTTAAAGAACGGGCGCTGTCGCAAGTAAAACGCATGTTGGTGGTCACACCGTATCCATGTCCTAGAGGCAGTGATGAAAGCCAGTGTACCCAATTCAAAAGCTTTGCATCCACGTTGAATACAATGGGCCACTTCTCTGACATCGCCAGATGTCACCTATATCTTTGATGCCTCATTGCAGACGCAGGAGTACTTGCAATATGAATTTATTCATCCGGCTCCTCTGTCTTTGCGCCCGCTCGAAGATTACCATTGTGTCATTTATACTGACGGTTCGGCGCAACCGGCGATGGGATCGAAGCACGCCTATTCAGCAGCCTGCGCAATTGTAGCGGGTACTTTCGAGAATGGAGAATTCAAGTCAGATGTCGTGCATACGCAGTCATTGGGTGATTGTACTGCACAGTTGGCAGAGCTCCGTGCTCTGGTGCTTGCACTGGAGTTTGCTGATCCTCGAGTTACTACTCTTATCGTGAGTGACTCGTTTTTCTGTGTTCAGTCTTTCAACGACAATCTATTATTTTGGTCTCAAAATGAATATCGTGATTCCAAAGGTAGCACAATTAAGCATAAAATGCTTTGGGTTCGAGTGGCAGAACTTAAAGAACGTCTGCCTCTCGTGAATGTAATTCACACTCTTGGTCACCAGCGAGTTGGTGTCCACGCTGTCGGCAACAGCTTGGATGATGAGGCAGCGAAAACAGCAGTGGCGACATATCTAGTAGCAGCAGTTACAAGATCCAAAAGTAAGATCGATGATGACATTTTGGCAGCTTTTGCTGCTACAGAGAAGGGAAGTATTTACCCGAGAGGTTTCCCTTCTCGTTACCATTATCACTTAAGTCCTGATAACCTCCCATTAGTGAGAATTAACGATGTTGGTGACAGATTGATTCCCAACGCGGACTGCAGACCATCCTTGATAACAGCAGCTCACGAGGGTATAGCCTCTGCCCATGCCGGCGTTGCAGCAACTGTTACTCTGTTACAACAACGTTACTGGTGGCGTGGGTTATATAAATAGGCTTGCACTTATGTTCTTGATTGTGACATTTGCCAGCAGATTAAACCTTCAACTGCTGCGCGCCCACCACAAACTCAGTTGTACATATCTAATAAACCACTTGGGTGTGTTTATCTAGATCACTGCGGTCCTTTCTACTCTGATACTGCGTACAAGTATATCTTAGTTGCAGTGGATTCGTGCACACGTTTTCTTTGGGTATGGCCACAAAGGAGTGCTGATGCCCGTACTGTCATCAGGGATTTGCGTGTCTTTGTGGGAAGTTTTGCGTGTGGTACCTTTCATTCTGATCAGGGCCCTGCGTTTGCCTCTAATACGTACAAAGAAGCCATGAAATCATTGGGGGTCCAAGTCAAATTTTCGTCTCTATACCGACCTGAGGGTAATAGTGTAGTGGAGCGAATGAACCGTGACTTAAAGCAATCCTTGACAGCTAGGGTTTTAGGCACTGGCCGGAACTGGTTTGCCCATCTGTATAACGTTCAACATGCACTTAATAATCTCCATAGAAGGTCTCTGGGTGGGCGGACCCCATACATGATGCTCTTTGGCATAAAAATGTTTGTCCCGGACCTTGATGGTCTAGACATGGCGGCGTCTGCTGCACCCTTTGACATAGATGATCACTGTGCTGTGTTACAGAGTCTACAAGAGACCAGAGACAGTCTCGCGAAGGAACACTTGCCCTCCACATCTGATGCTGCGCTTCAGATTCCGGTAGTCGGCTGGCTACCTTGAGTTGGTGACCTGGTCCGTGAGAAGGTGGAGAACAAGAAGGAGTTCGGCCCCTCTTATCATGCTCCGGTTCCAGTGCTTGGCGTGCAGGGTACAAGAACAGTCATTTTACCTCCACTTCCTGGTCGCAAGGATAACAGGTACATCTCCATTGACAATGTCAAACTACAGCGAGTGGCCGATTCTTCTTAGTATGACGCCCTGCGATGCTGAGAAATTTTGTTTTGGCTCTGGCTTCTACCACCATGCCTGATATTGCTATCGAGATGCATACAGTTGCTGATCCTTTGTTGCTACCACCAGCTGATGGTCTACCTGGAGATACTGAGTATGCTTATCCTGCAGATGTAACATTGCCTGTTTTACAATCAACCGCACTTACCCAGTCCCGTTTCTCCTTTGATACTAACTCTATGACTTCCAGGGCCCCTTCAAAAGTTTCTATTTTTGCTGTTTGGTTTAAAAGACTTTTTTGATTCCCCCTTGGACTTACATTTGGCTGATGCTCATATGTATTTTTTTGTTTATGTCCATCAGATTTGTGGTGGTATTTTTTCGTCTTGTGAATGGACACTACCTAAAAGAAAGATCGACAATTAGACTAATTGATGGAACTCCTCATCACACATCATGAAGAGAGACCAGACTTTTGTGAATATTACTGCCTGGCCTGTGTTAGATGGGATTGCGTGGGATGCTGTTAAATTTAAAATTCATGGATCCACTGAGGTTATTAATGTTCCGAATGTATTTCGTGTTTCTATGGGTGATGTGGTTAAACAAAACATCCGCTCTGATGATTGGGACGTTCAGGCCATAGAAGCACTGTTTTCTGATTTGAAATATTATGCAGCTTTTGATGATGAAGATTTGTGTTTAGATACTGCTAATTACGGGGAGCTGTTTTGCTATCCACATTATGGCAATCATTTCCTACATAAAGCCAATACGTATCGTAATTTTGTGAATTATACACAATGGGAACATTGTCCAACGCCAATGTTAGGCAGCTCCAGCACATTGGTGAACAAATTTGCCTATTTCACTGATTTCAGTGTTTCTAAACCTGCCGCCTTTTATTTTAAAGTGGCAGCGGAATCTGCCTCGAAGGTTAGGCTGACACACACTAAATTATTGTATTCCAAATCCTTTATGGATGATTTAGCGGTCAGGGGTTTTGATCTGTGGAAAGCTACTATTGATCTTAAATCTGTTTGGGGTTCTAAACCATGGCAGGTACAAGGAACAGAAGCTTTGCATCGTGCCTGCCTCATCCCGAACCACATATTATTTTTGAATTCAACTATTTTTCAGACCACCTGTTTTGGATTGGCTACTTCTAAAAATCTGAATTCCCCCTCTATTCCAGATCTGGGTGCTTATCCATATTGGGATAATCATACAGATCTGTCCCTTGATGCGTTGCAGTCATACATTACTAACACATCATTCACTATTTCCAAATTAAATTCAGAAGGATGGTTGACTTGGCAGACGAGCTCAGATTCCTGTCAACATTGTTTTTTGGGTCTGCAGCCTGGGCATACGCAGGTTCGTGTAGACCCCCGCTTTGAATCTTCTCATTCTGTTACTACCTACTCTGTTGGGAAGTTATGCCAGTCTTGGCTGCAACATTCCACCTTGGCATCTGTTAAAGTTCTTTTATCTAAATTACATGACAAAAATAAATTTGAATGATTTTGTTAAGGGTCCTGTGGGTGGCAGGTCCAAAAGATGGGTGTATGCTATTTATAACGAGGTTTGGAAGTTATCACAAATTGAAGCTGCTTCCAGAGTGAGAGCTATTGATCAAGCCAATATTGAAAAAGTGCTAGCTGTTATAGATAATAGCATTAACACCCTTTCTTCCAGAATTTACACATTAGATAATATTGTTTCATCTGTTGTTGATATTGTACAGGATGATATGTCTGTTTTGTATCATGGTCAGAATCAATTGCGTTCTATAATGCAGTTTGCGTGGACTTTGCAAATGTTAAAGGCTGGGAAAGTCCCCTGGGACTACATGAATACTTCATCTTTATTCCTTCCCTTTAATCTAACTGCAAAACAACAATTCATGTCCATGAAAGATGCAACATACTCATTACTGCATATTGAAAAGTTAGAACCTTTGCCTTTTTAAGTCGCCGAATTGAACTCAGCTGTGTGGCTTATCCACGGGTTAATTACATTGCCATTTCCTTTGTTTAAATTCAGTTTGTGCATGAAACATTATGCCCTAGGCAAATATGAACCGTTGGGTACTGCTTTCCTGCATGAAGTATGGTCACTCCCATTCACATACAGGTGCATGAGAGAAGGTAAAGAAGTTTATTTGAAGGGTGAGGAATGCTCTTCCACACCTGATCACTCTGTAGTCTGTAGGCACATACAATTGCATGGCACGTGCAATGTGCAAGCGCCTAATTTAGCATGCGTCCTGAAAGGGATTCCAGTGCCAGCTATTACACCCTCTTTCACGTTGTTAGCTAACAGTAGTTATTTGCTTTTAAATAATGAGGCTTGCTGTGGGATGCTAGTGGTAATTCCTTACATTGTGACAGAATAACAGAGAGTAGTCTGCTGTAAAAATGTCCTTTTCCCACCCCCGCATGGGCAGCTGGATGTATCCATCTGGCCTTCCATTCCAACCTTGAAAGCAGAGTTCAACAAGATGAGCAGAATAAGCGCTCTATTGTCTCAAAAAGAAGTCGCTCTGACTTCGTCTTGTGAAACATTTGTCCTTCACGTAGCCAACACCCGCACCGAGGTGCAGGCGCTTTTAAATACTGATCTCCCACTTCATTTTGGTGCCCTGATTCAAACTATATTTAATGCCTCGTCAACAACTGGCTTGGCGCATTTTTTCAAAATTGTGGGCTCCGGCCTAGTGACCTCCTTCCAAACTATTTTTGGTGTGATACCGGCATTTTTTCATTCTATTGTGCTGCTGTTGGTCTGCTTACTGCGCAATGGCTGCACAATTTGTGTCACACGACAGCCTGTCCCGGCTGCTCCATCTTCGTAACCGGATACTTGAATATTATGGGACTTTACCACTGGCAACCCTGAGCATAGACTATGGATTATCATTCTGGTTTTCCTACTTTACATGCGCATGTGATGTCTTCTTCCTTCTCATGACATGATGTACATTCTAAAGAATGTAGAATGCTGGTTGTGAAAGGGAGTTCCTGAGCGGTCAGTTGCTTCTTGGACTGATGGCTGAGGTGTTATCAATTAAACCTCTTCACTAAACTCAACATGTGTACCTCATTAATGTGAACTTTACATTGGCGACGATTTATGGGATCCTAAGGAGGAGTGAAGAAAACACCTCAACATCAACGGTAGCGATTTACCGAGTCAGAGGAGGATTGAAAGGCGGAGGAGGAACTGTTCTGTCCGCTGAGTTTCAGATTTTTGCGGAACGGTTTGGCATATCAGAATTTGTAAGGTACTGTTTCATGAAAGGAGCATTTTTTTTTTATTGCGCTTTATTCAAGTCTGATTGAGGAGAGCTTTGCCTGGTTATTTAAAAATAATTTCAATGGGTTTAGTTTTCCGGAGTAATCAGTTCGCTCTAAAATGGTAAATGCGCATATGGATGTCAAGGCGATTTTAAAAGGAAAAGTAAACTATCCCCTCCAGCGGCTGAATTTAAAGAAGGGAAGTGCGTAAAGAGTTTTCCCGGCGGCAGGCATTTAATGAATATTTATAAAGTGTGACCTTACCTTTGAAGGGTAACGAGGGGCTGAATCTGTTGAGGTGAAAGGATCAGCTATGATTTGACAAGTCGAGGCTGAGTCGAAGGAGGTCGGGTTTCCGTTGTCTGTGAAGTGGGAGCTTCGTTTTCCTGTTGTTCGGGAGCCAGGAGGTCCGTGCAGTTGCGAGGCAAGAGGAAAATGGTGACGCATTAGAATCCTGCGTTTGGAGTCGGCAAATTGAACGCGTTACTCCATCACGTGTCAGCGCGTCGGAATTATTAAAGGAGAAAGACTCTTTTCATTTGAAAAAAGGAGACGAAGGAAAGAAAGACATTCTTCAAGGTTTAATGTTTTTGCTCATGTTATTGGGTGAAAAGTATAGTGTGAAACTTTAAGTTAAAAATAACAGTTCAAGGGGGACTGTAAAAGGAAAGGAGCATATTTACAAAGAGGTAAAAACGGTATATTTGAAGTCTCTGTTTTCTCCTTAAGGAAATTTTTTAAGGAAAAGTGAATTGGTATTTTTTATTTTTTATTTTATGTTTAACATATAAATTAATTTATGTAAATGTTATATAAATATATTTATAGGAGGGCAAATTCATGATGAGAGAAAATAACCAGAAATAAAAATTAAAAAAAAGAGGGTATAACAGGACAGGAGAAACGGAGAAACTACTGTTACATTGAGGTCTGTGTAGGTTTTTTATATTTTAAAAAAAACAAAAACACAGTGGGGTTGATTAGTTTTAATTAATACATTCAATATGCAAAACGTAACTCCACCGGTGTTTTTTCTATCAAGTCCAGGTGATCTTGTTATTACTGTGTTTTAAAACAAACTTACACCTGCTCTGGGCATTTACCGCGCTGCAGCTTAGAGGCAGCGGCGGGATTTGTTGTGTTGCCGCGATTTTCGGGACACTGAGGCCACGCCCATCAACACCTGGCCACGCCCCCCTCCACACCAGCATTTAAAGCGCGCTGATTCGCTAGCGCCTTGCCTGACATCAGACCTCTTGAGGCGGGTTTTTTAAATTTGAGCTGTGCACTTGTTATTACTGTGTTTTAAAACAAACTTACACCTGCTCTGGGCATTTACCGCGCTGCAGCTTAGAGGCAGCGGCGGGATTTGTTGTGTTGCCGCGATTTTCGGGACACTGAGGCCACGCCCATCAACACCTGGCCACGCCCCCTCCACACCAGCATTTAAAGCGCGCTGATTCGCTAGCGCCTTGCCTGACATCAGACCTCTTGAGGCGGAAGCCGGGAGGGTCACTACGCCGGGTTTTTTAAATTTGAGCTGTGCACTTGTTATTACTGTGTTTTAAAACAAACTTACACCTGCTCTGGGCATTTACCGCGCTGCAGCTTAGAGGCAGCGGCGGGATTTGTTGTGTTGCCGCGATTTTCGGGACACTGAGGCCACGCCCATCAACACCAGGCCACGCCCCCCTCCCTATCACTCGCCCCTACCTAAATATGTGCAATTTCCGGAAGCGCAGCGGACGAGCGCAGCGGGCGCGCCAATTGCGCGCCGAAGGCGCGCCTAAGGCAAGCCCGTCTGCGCCCGTCCGCGACCAGACCGCGACCGGGGCCGGGCACTCTGCCGGTAAGACTGCACACATAGATAAGATTGTTTGGACGCGTGAAAACCTATGGTCCCTAAACACTCTGGCCGACACATGTTCTCACAACATTGACCTTGGGTCCCACAATCCCCCATATGTCTGCAAGACCTGTGGGTTCCAACTGGATAGTCCAGTCGGCAGAAGGGCTGCTCGTTTCATCAACCCACCGATTAGTAAAGACATTAGAGCGGGACTACTGAATTGCAGATCCCTCGCAAAACATGCCGTTGACATCTGGCTGCTTTTGGAAGAGCACCAGTGGGATTTGCTGTTTCTAACAGAAACTTGGCTCAATGATGATAACATGACCGCCATTGCACTGGCTATCCCCCCTGGGTACAAAATGTGTTCCTCTAACAGGCTAGGTGGAAAAAGAGGTGGGGGAGTGGCTGTCATATTTAAGGAACAGCTCACACTCTCCTCTTCTGCCCCCATGGCCATCCAGGGTCTGGAGGGACTACACTTTTGCTTTCAGATTGGAGCTCAGCTATCTCTAGCGGGGTTAGTCATCTACCGCCCCCCGGGGGAGGAAGAGCCCATCCTGACCACTCTGATGGATATTATCATCCAGAGCTCACTCTCTCACCCTCAGTTTCTGGTCGTCGGTGATTTTAATATTCACATGGACAGGACAGACTGTTCTTCAGCGGATTTACTGAGGTCCACTCTGAACTCAGCCAACCTTAAACTTGTTAATGAGGGCCCTACACACAGAGCGGGCCACATGCTCGATTTAATATTCTCCAACATCACTAATATGATGGCTAACACCCCATTACCCCTGATTTGGTCAGATCACTCCCTGATACCATTTCAATTTGTAGTAACGGCGGATAAACCTATGACCAGTAAGTGCTCGTTCATGAAGAGACAATGGAGCAAGCTGGTCCCAGCCACTATGGGTCCACACCTAGCGGAGACCATGCCGACCTTCTCCTCCAATGCGGACACCGATGCTCAGCTTTTTAATGACTGGATCGGGAATATGCTAACATCTATAGCTCCGGCAACAGCCACAATGTCCAAACGAGACTCCCCATCTGCCCCCTGGTTTTCTGAGGAGCTCAGAGTGCAAAAATCGCACTGTAAAAAGTTGGAGCGACTTTGGAGGCTAAATTATGATCCTGCAGAGAAGGCCTACTATAAGGAAGCCTCAAAAAAACTGCATAAAGCCATCAGAAAAGCAAAAAAACAGTACTATGCGAACTCGATTCAGCTAGCTGAACATTCTAGCAAAGAAACCTTTAAAATAGTTCAGTCATTTTTCAAACCCATATGTATTGAGAGGGAAGTTTCCCCATCAATCTCGTTCTGCAACAGCATTTCGGACTTTTTTGACTCTAAAATCAAGAAAGTATATGAGTCTTTTGGGCCAGTGAAGACCACGGTTAAATCCGATTTAGCGGGCTTAACACCGAACTATGCTACCCTGACACAATTTGATTCAATAGACCTAAATACGGTCAAGCAGGAACTAAGTCGTTGCAAATCGGGCTCGCCAGACGACCCTTGCCCTCCTAAACTCTGGAGCCGCATAGCTGATTTTGTGGCCCCCGCTATTCAACGCATTTGGAATTTGTCCATCTCATCGGGGGTGTTCCCGGATATTTGGAAACATGCCACTCTTCTCCCCCTAAAGAAAAAATCTAATGGGGACCCTAAGGATCTCAATAATCTCCGTCCAATCTCCCTCCTTGCAGCACCAGGCAAAATGCTTGAAAAAGTTATCCAGCGGCAATTAAATCAATTCATTGAATACAACAAAACTCTACATGAGACGCAATCAGGCTTCCGACCTGGTTTTAGCACCGAAACAGCTTTAATTGAGGTGGCAGAGTCAGTAAGGTGGTCGATGGACTCGGGAGACTCAGCGATGCTGGTGCTCCTGGATCTGTCGGCCGCCTTTGACACGGTCGACCACGCTATACTACTGTCTCGACTAGCGGAGATAGGCATCCAGGGTCAGGCACTGAAGTGGTTACAGTCCTATCTGACTCAAAGAACTCAGAAGGTGGCATTAAGGGACGTCTTTTCTACACCTAAAGCACTGAACTGTGGCGTCCCACAGGGCTCGGCTTTGAGCCCACTTTTATTTAATGTCTACCTGGCTCCACTCTTTACGCTGATCGCCAATTGGGGGATCAAGGCAATCTCATACGCCGACGATACCCAATTGGTGTTCCCATACTCAGAAGTGTCAGAGGCATCCTTCTCAAATTTTAAGGGGTGCCTACAAGACGTAGCCTGCTGGATGAACACCAACAAATTAAAACTCAACACTAGTAAAACTGAGGTGATCTTCTTTGGCAGAGACCCCCCCCCCACCATCTGATTTATGGTGGCCGGCAGAGATGGGTATAGCTCCCTCGCCTAGCCATTCTGCAAGAAATCTAGGTGTGCGGTGGGATGATAAGTTGTCCTTTGTTTCACACATACAGCAAGTTGCTGGCTGCTGTATGAGCAAGTTGAGGAATCTACGTAAGATTCTTCGACTTCTACCAGTCAGCTGCCGAAAAATCGTAGTCCACGCCACAGTCACATCCAGGCTGGATTACGCCAACGGTCTGTATTTGGGCCTACCAAAGTACCTTATACAGCAACTACAACTGGTTCAAAATGCGGCTGCGAGACTTTTAATGAGGATTCCGTTCAAGCACTCAGTCTCTCCGTACCTCCTCTCCCTTCACTGGTTACCAGTTGCTAGTAGAATAAAATTCAAAGCACTCACTCTGGCCTTCAGATCCTTATATGGAAACTGCCCAAATTACCTGAAAGTTCGACTTCCAAGGTATTCCCAATCTCGTTCGCTCAGATCCAACAACCATGTGCGTCTGACAGCCCCTAGAGTAAAAAGAGCCCGGCTGGGAGGACGAACCTTCTCGGCCAATGTGGCCAATCTATGGAACTCACTACCCATCACCCTCCAACAGGCCCCATCTGAAGCCTGTTTTAAACACCTGCTGAAAACCTGGCTGTTTACCCAGTCTCGCTAAATGCTACCCTCTCCAGCCTCCATGGTCTGATACACTTGTTCTCTCAGCGCCGGGACACCTCCTCGTGAGGTAGCTGTTCGCGCTATACAAAATTCTGTATTATTATTATTATTATCCTTTGGCGAAGTGGAGTAAGTGGAAGAAAATATTTGCGCACTATGCAAGGGTTTGTGGGACTAATTTAAGTGCGGAAAGGAAACATTCCTTACTTTTGCATTGTTTAGGAGGGGAAGGACAGGAAGTATTAGAAAACTTACCAGATTTAACGAATGAAGAACAGAGGGGTTTAAATGAATATGAGATTTGCATTTTACAATTGGATAAGCACTATTTACCCAGAACTAGCACCATTATGGAAAATAAATAAATAAATTGTAAATTTGATACTTGTATAGCGCACTACTCACCCGCAAGGGTCTCAAGGCGCTTGTACGAATACCGCTGTGGAACCCATCCTGGCTTTCCCTGTGAGGCGTCCACTCCTTGGGACCCCCAAGGTGGAGGCCAGGCATCCTTAGCATTGTGGGGGCCATTGTGGAGATTAAGCAAGCTATTGCCCAGAGTTGCAGAGTGGGACTCCATGATTGGAATAGGCACCGAGGCGAGAATTATCAGGTCCGTGGAATTTTTTGAGCCCAAGACCCACCGAGGCGGGGAATTGAACCCTGGTCCCGGGCTAGACCTCTGCATCAGGGTCTGCCACTCTAATCATTGAGCCACACTTTCTATGGAAAGATATCATTTTGGTTTGAGAGCTCAAGGCAAGGATGAATCTGTGGAAGATTTTGTAACTGCATTAAGGAAGCTTGCTTCAACTTGTAAGTTTGGGGGGCTAAATGAGGAACGAATAAGAGATCAACTTGTTTTAAAATGTAGAGAAGAGAAAATAAGGGAAGAGTTGTTGCTGAAGGATGAGCCAGCTTTAGAAGAAGTAATCTCTATTGCGAAAAGAGTAGAGCACATGTTAAAATGTGTAATGGAGTTGAAAAATGAGAAAACTAAGGTAGATAGTTCTACGGAGGATGTACAGAAAGACGTGTGTGTGGTGAAAGAAGGTAAATCTTCTGTTTCTTTCAGTGAGGAAAAGAAAGAAGAGGGTGCGGATACTTTAGTTGTGTGTATTCGATGTGGCATGACTGGCCATAAAGCAAATTTTAAAAAGTGTCCAGCGATGAATGTAAGTTGTCATACTTGTGGGAAAAAAGGTCATTTTATGAAGTTCTGTAAAACTAAGCAAAAGAAAGTACAAAATAAAGTGGTAAAGGAGGTAATTTGTCAAATTAGCAAAAATGTTTCAGAACAACATCCTGTGGGTAAAGTAAAAATTGATGGAGTTGATTTGGAGATGAAATTTGATTCATGTTCGCATTTGACCATTATTGGAAAGGAAATTTTCAAAAAGTGGTTTCAAGGAAAGAATAATCTACACAGAATGGATGTGAGTCCGGGTGGTTATGGGGGCCAGCCTATAAAAATGCTTGGTTATTTTAATGCTACCATTGAGATGGAAAAGAATTTGATTTTAGGTAAAGTCTATGTGGCACACAAAGGGGATGATTTATTAAGCTGGCCACATCAACGTTTGTTAGGTGTCACCCTGAACCCAAATGCAGAACCACAAGTTCAGATTCAGGAATTAGAAGCAGGTGAAAAGATTGATGTAGTAAAAAAAATTCCAAATTTATTCCAAGACAAGTTAGGGTGTTTGAGAGGCTATAAACATGATATTAAACTTAAGGGTGGAGCACAACCTTCCATAGCTAAAGTAAGAAGAATTCCTATCGCGTTGCAAGGAAAAGTGGAACAGGAATTGGATAGGTTGTTAGAACAAGGAATAATCACACAAGTAGAAGCATCTGAGTGGTTGGCTCCGGTAGTCGTTGCCAACAAGCCTAATGGAGAGATTAGGCTTTGCATTGACCTTCGCTCGCTGAATAAAGAGGTGGTCGTGGATACATTTCCTTTACCCAATATAGATGAAATGATGTCTACTTTAGATGGTGCTAAAGTGTTCACGACATTAGATCTTACGCAAGCGTATCACCAAATTGAGCTAACTGAAAATTCACAGATTTTGACATCTTTTATCACTCCCATGGGTGCGTTCAAATATAAGAGAATGCCATTTGGTTTGGTGAGTGCAGCCTCTGTTTTCCAGAGAATAATGTCATCTATCTTAAAAGGCATAAAAGGGGTAAAATGTTACCAAGATGATTTGTTGATTTTTGGTGCGAATCAAAAAGATCATGATGTAAGACTGGAACGTGTTTTGAAGAGATTAGAGTGTGCAGGCCTAACGTTAAAATATGAGAAGTGTAAATTTTCGGTAAATGAGGTAAACTATCTAGGTCATTGTATTACTTCAATGGGTGTGGTACCTAAAAAGGAGTTGGTCGATACCATTGTAAATTTGGGTGCTCCAATAAATAAAGAGGAATTAGTCTCTTTTTTAGGGATGGTGGAGTATTATGGAAAATTCATTAATAACCTCTCAAGTAAGTCATATTCGATGAGGGAGCTGTTGATAAAGAATAAGGAATTTATTTGGTCAGATGAATGCCAGAAAGAATTTGAGGAATTAAAAATGAATTTGAAGGATGCACCAAAACTTCAAGCTTTTCTGCCAGGTGAAGAGACGGTAGTGGTAACTGATGCTAGTTCGAAAGGATTCTAAAACAGATTAGAGAAGGAAAAGAACAGTTAATTGCATGTGCATCTAGGAGTTTGAGAGGTGCAGAAATTAAATATTCAGTTATTGAGAAGGAGGCGTTAGCTAACTACTGGGCTCTGAATAAATTTAGAAATTTTATTTGGGGGACTAATTTCAAAGTCTGTACAGATCATGAACCTTTAAAGCAGGTGTTTGAAAAGAAAGGTCTGGATTTTATCTCTTCTAGGATAAGAAGATGGGTAATTGGTGTGCAGGATTTTGATTTTGAGGTTGAACATCTTCCAGGGGTGGAGAACATAACGGCGGATTGTTTATCTCGTTTGGTTGGTTTAACTGATGAAGATCTAATTTGTGAAGGAGAGTTTGAAAGTAATATAAGAGTGTGTGAAATAACTAGTGGTACTGTGAGTGAAGAAGAGTGGAAAGAGGAATTAAAGAATGACTCTGAGTTAATGGAAGTTGTTAACATGTGTCACAGGGAACGCTGGTGATAAGTTGTTAGCTAAAGTCTGGCGTATGGTTGCTGATGAATTGTCAGTGGATAATGATGTTCTACTAAGAGGTGATAAGTTAATTTCGCCTAAGTCTTTGAGAAAGAGGTTGATAGAGGAGGCTCATATAGGTCATCTTGGAATTGTAAAAACCAAAGAGAGGTTAAGATATAGCTTTTGGTGGCCGGGCATGGATTTGGAAGTTGAACGTGAGGTGAGAGAATGGGGCCGATTACGATCCTGGAAAAACCCGGTACAAACCGTGGGTCGGAGCGTTTTCTCCGTCCGACTCGTACCGGGTTGTAAAACTTTACAAACATGCAATTACGATTCGTACGGAAACACCATTTCCGTACGAATCGGAAAAAAGACCAACCGACAGAAAAATACATACAAATGTGATCCGGGACACCGCGGACGTGACGTCCGGACGGAGTTAGGCATGTTTTTACGTACCAGCAATTACGATTCGCACCGACTGCAGTCGGGGTACGCCCCGTACATACGGGGGGCTGGGGGGTACGCTCCGTACATACGGGGGGCTGGGGGGTACAGGGGTACGCCCCGTACATACGGGGGTCTGGGGGGTACAGGGGTACGCCCCGTACACACGGGGGGCTGGGGGGGGGGGTACCGGGCACTTGTTTGGACATCTCCATGGTTGCTAAGGGAGTTCGCTCCGGACGGTCTTTTTTCCATGCAGTTGTACAATCGGACGGATGGGACGGATCGTAATTGCGCATTGGGACTTCAGTTTTCCCATTTGTACGTGAAAATGTCCGGGGACGTGTCGGAGACTTTTCCCGACCCGAGGACGTGTGGGGGAATTTTCCCAATGCGATTCGTATGGACTTTTTCCCATACGAATCGTACTTGGCAGTTTGTACGGCGCTTTTACCATTTGTACGGAAAAAAGTCCAGATTCAATTGGGTTGGGGAATTTTTTTCCAGGATCCTAATCAGCACCAATGTCTTTTATGTAAAGTTAGTGATAAAGTTCTGTCTCCAAGAACTTTGCCCATGGTTTGTCGAACTTTACCTAATGCTCCTTGGGAGGAGGTTGCTATGGACATAGTGGGTCCACTCACTGGAGAGCACACCACGCCTTATTTGTTAGTTTTGATTGATTTGTACTCTAGGTGGGTAGAAGTATTAAGTGTGTCTGATGTGACTTCTAGTAGTATAATTTCATTTTTGAAAGAAATTTTCAGAAGGGAGGGTTTTCCAACAAGTTTTTTGACGGACAATGGTCCACAATTTTGTTCAAAACAGATGGAGGTGTTTTTGGAGTCTTGTGGTATTAGGCATAAAAAATGCTCAGTTTATCATCCAGAAACGAATGGCACAGTTGAGAGGTTCAACAGAGTAATAAAGGAAAATATTCAGTTGTCAAGAGTAAATTCATTGTGTTGGAAGGAGGAATTGCAGCAGTGTATTTTAGCTCATAGATTCTCTCCTCACACTTCTACTGGTAAATCACCTTTTGAGCTGTTTAAAGGGAGGACTCCAAACACGAAATTAAGCCCAGGATGGATGACTTGGGGGAAAGGTATCAAGGATAACAGAATTGGCACTTGGCGAGAGAGAGAGGAAAGATTACAAGGGAAAAACAAATTATATTATGACAAGAGGAAGAATGTAAAGATGTTTCATGTTAAGGTTGGAGATGTTGTTAGAGTTAAGGCACCAGTAGGAACAATGTCTTGGTCTAAATATACCAAGCCTTTACAAGTGGTTAAATGTTTCAAAAATGCTGTGAAGTTACAAGATGGAAGAATTTGGAATTTAAATTGTGTTGTTCTTCTCAAGTCATCTCAAGGGAAAATATATGACAGTAATACTAATGCTGATGTCAATCATTCTAATCTGTGTAATGTACCAAGGAGGAGTGGACGGAGGTCCATATTTCCTTCACATTTAAAAGATTTTGTGAGCTAAGTTATTCTGTAACTACTTTGTGTTTAGGTTTGTTTTGTATTTTTAGCATGTATTTAATTTGTCATTTTCTTGATAATAGAAGGGAGATGTGTGATGTCTTCTTCCTTCTCATGACATGATGTACATTCTAAAGAATGTAGAACGCTGTTTGTGAAAGGGAGTTCCTGAGCGGTCAGTTGCTTCTTGGACTGATGGCTGAGGTGTTATCAATTAAACCTCTTCACTAAACTCAACATGTGTACCTCATTAATGTGAACTTTACAGCGTACAACCTGTTTTTCATTGCCTAGATTGGCCTTTCGAATGGGCTCTGGATTTGTGCTTGTCAAACTCGGTGTCTCCTGCCCCGGATTATGATCGACTGATGAGCCCATTAGTGGCTCATGAGTTGGACTGTTCTGGTGTCAGGATTATGGCCTGTGGAGCGGCACATGGAGTCCTAGGGAATTGGGACATCGGAACGGCAGCGTATGACTTCTTGGCAAGAAGTTATCTTGAAGAACACGCCAGTTGTCCTCTGATTGTGCTCGAGGCCCCAGTTGTCGAGGAACATGTATGTTCGTTTACCTTATTAGACTGGATGGCGGACACTTTTGCTAATCGTTTTAATGACTTCCTCTTGGAAGCTGTCGCTACGTACTGTGCTTACACATTGATGGATTAACTTGATTATCGTGCAGCTTCCCTTGCACAAACCACACATTTTTTTTGTGTGTTCCAACATCTGGGCTCGTCGAGCCTTTGCATGATGTATTGACTTACCATTTTCTTTTTTCCCCTTCATTTTGGTTTTTTGTTTACCTTTTTTTTTCTTTTTCTCTCGAACTTTCACTCCTCTTTATTTGGATTTCCAATACATGCAATTAGTTCCGCTCTGTCGAATTTGAACTCTGCATTCCTTTTTGTATCCCGATTTGTTCGTGGTCCGGTCAAGGGGGGTGTAGTGAAGGCAGCAATTTAGATAAATACATTGCTATGTTAGCATAAGCGCGTTAGATGTTAGAAAAGCCATCTTGCCACTTTGCTGCTTTTGCACACAACACTGCAGAGACATGTTATTATTTGAAAACTGCTGGCTTGCCTTTTCTTCACATGAGAACTGTCTGTTTTTCACATCCCTAGACGTGCACTGCGACCGTGGTCTGAACATTGTGTGCAAAACACTCTGAGCCGCCAAACATTGTATGTTTTTGAGTTCAGGTTGATCGGCCCACTCTCTAGCCATAATACGCACACAGCTGCAAATACCTGAATGTCGAGAGCCTTTAATATTACTGTTTGCATGCGTTAGAAACACATTCTGGAGAAGAACATTTCCAGGCGCAGAGCAAAGCTGATCCTGTGATGTGATTCACCTAAGCTGATCTTTACGGTATGGGGTTCCCCATTCAAGCCTAGAGACCTTCAATTAGTATAATAATACTAGCCTACTAGCGAAGGGAAGGTGGTTGTATTCCACTGTCATTTGTAATATGATTTCTCCCTTCATTTTCTATGGTATTGTAACAATGCTGATGGTTTTAATTTTAATCATTTGTCTGCTTATGTTAGCCAAAGTACTGCATCTTAGGACACGTAGTTTATAAAATAAACCTTTTCAACTTTACCGTGTCTCTGATTACTCTTGTTGTGGACTGATTTGAGAATAATAACGAACAGGTATTTCTGATTCCCACCATTCCTGAGAGTACTCTAAGTCGCTTGTTCTGGGTTGTCTATACATTGGGACCTCCGAGAGAATACGGATAATGAATGGGACACTGATGCTGGTCGGATAGGGGTTCTGGGTACTGAGGTGAGTTTTTGGTACACCACAATTCACTGAGGTCCTGGTTTCCTGTGCATAGTTCTGTGCATGAGCAGAATCCCTGCAACAATACTCCACCGACTCTGGCTGCTGTTGGTTGGAATGTCCCAGAGGCCAAGAAGTGCAGCACAGCAAGCAGTTTTGTCTGCGGAGGGATATTGGTTGTCCGCTGTGTTGGTGGCGTCAGCCTGTGGGCAATGAGGGTCAGGATGTGCTGGATGGATGTCCTTTTGAGCCTGTAGTGGGCTATGACTTCCTCTGGCCTTAAGTCTGTGAGTTAGACACGTCTGCGCAGTGACCGTTGTCTTCTTCGTCACTGCATGGGTGGTGGTGGTCCTGGTGGTGGTGGCATTGGCGGTGGTTGTTGTTGTTGCTGCATTGGTGGGACTCCAAGCTGCATGATGACCATCTCCATGGCTTCTGTGGCTGTTCTGGGAAGGCTCGGGCCAACTCTCCCTTATATACACCCACTTATCTCCAGTTTAAGTCAGGTTTTTATCAGGTGTTAAAAACTGGAGTTAGCGGGAGTTAGCGTGCGTTTTTTTGTAGCTAAGCGGTTTGGCGATAACCTTGTTAATAGTGAGCAGCTGTGTTAGCGACTTTTTTCATGGGATTTCAGTCAGGAACGCCTACTTTGCATGTCATTAGCGATAATTATCGCTGGCTTGAAAAGCGATAAAATTCCGGTCGCTATCGCCGGAAAAGTAACGCTAACAGGGGTTAGCGTCGCCTTCTTGATAGGGCGATAAAATTATCGCCGCTTTATCGCCGGCAACTGGCGCTAATGCGGCGATAATTTATTATCGCCGCCTTGTTGATATGCCCCCAAATGCTTTGACTTTCTAGCCAGGTGATATACTACAGGCGGCAAGATGGTGAGTGTGTGATCACGGTCGCTGGGAGCCCTCTCCAGGGGTGTAACAAAGGCCCCCGCAGCCCCCGTGGTGTGGGGGGGGCACCCCGGGATCCAGGGGGCCCCCTGAGCACATTGCAGACTGGCTCAAAATATGAGCTTCCACTACCGACCCACCCACGTCTCACTCATGACAAAATCTCTTACAATTCCGCGCAGATGTCTCCGGGTCTCCGGCTGCGCCTGCGTGTTCTTCACCCTTAGGGTGGCGCGCAACTGAAAGTGCGCATCTGGTGAGGCGAGGCATCACTGAGGCCAGAGATGACCGAGAGGGACAGCGTGGGTGTAGGCCGTCATTTAATTATTTATTGCATCTGGCTAGCCTTGCATTCTTCCCCTGTCTTATGACGCCTGGAGGGATGCATCGTGGGCCGGGCAGCCGGGAATAAAAGTTAAAGTTCATATAGGCCCCGGTTCTGACCGTTCTGCTGAGTGGACACAGAGACCGTGACGATTGCTCCAGTGCAAGGATGTGGCACCTATCCTGACTGCACCGGCGGTTTCTTTAAGCTCCTGCCTCCGGTAAAGCTTTATATTTTCCAGTCTAGGCTTTTTCCTCGGGGCACTGTTCCCCTTTTACGGTCTGTTACCATGAGGAAGATTCCCTATGATCGCCTTCAGAGCCATATCTAAATATCTATTTTATCCCTGAGACTCTTACTCTGATTGTTTACGCGGCTCAAACTCTAGAAGTTAACTATGCATTGCAGCCCTTTGTCAATGAAACCTGATTACAATCAATTAGGAGCCAATACGTTATTAATGACTACAAGTAGTGTTCACGTTGTTTGCAAGTATTTTAGTTTTACAAGCATCTGTTGCGGTCTTCCTTTCCTCCATAAATTTTCATACAACAATAAAAATGTCACCATATAGATCGGAATTTTGGGCCATATGTAGGAAGCCCAATACCGGTCGGTAACGGCCGATTTTCGGTAAATATCCCGTTACCGACCGGTATTCAGGCTTTTGGTATGTAGGGGGCACATTTCAGGATTCGGTAATTTACCGAATCGGTAAAATTACCGATTCGGTAATTTTACCGATTCGGTAAATACCGAATCCTGAAATGATATGTAGGGAGAGTGTGTGGTTGTTGTGGGGATTCGTTATTTACCACCAACTAAAAGTTGGTGGTAAATGACGAATAGCTGTAAAAAAGCATTTCTTTGCACTTTGAAGTGTGCAATGTGGCAGACATACATGCCCTTAGGGCATGTATGTGTGCCACATGTGCACACATGCAGGAATCAGGGGTGCAACAGGGTGTCACTGTGACACCCTGCCACCCTTGATTGTGCTCCCCCCATTACCGAATCGGTATTTACCGATTCGGTAATGGTAACTGGCTTCCCATTGATTCCTATGGGCCTCCTGGCCCATAGGAATCAATGGGAAGCCAGTTACCATTACCGAATCGGTAAATACCGATTCTAAATTACCGACCCATTCCGAATCGGTAAATATTACCGATGGATTACCTACATAGCATTTACCACTTTATAAGTTACCGAATCGGTAAAATGCGGTATTTATGAAGTGGTAAATGTTAGTCTACCTACATATGGCCCTTTGTCTAGTGGAAGTTTTGGCTGATTATTAAGTAGAGGAGAGAGTTAATATGCCAGCTGCAAATTATGTGTTGAATGCAGATGAGGGAGAGCATATAATGTAAGAAGATTAGTGCTTTGTTCGAGACATCCTTTTGTTTACTTGCAGTGAGTGTTTAAGTAAAAATCCCAGTGAGCTATGAACTGTCATAGAAGAGATGCATGCAAACTGCAAGGTATAGATTAGAGTGCTATGATCCCCCCCCCCCAGCCTTTCATTATTAGAATATTGCAAAAAGGGTTCATTTTGGTAAAACAAAAAAATCAGTTCTTATTATTAAAGAGAACCCCCTAACCACGGTGTTACGTTTTAAATTCTGAGTTTGTGCTTCTCTAGGCCAAGCACCCTTAAACTATACTGTCTATCAGTATGGATGACATGTGACTCTTACCCTTGTAGTCCTCTATCCTCTATCCTATGTAACATTCCTATACACTGATTTACACATTTTGATTGATTGTCTCTGTGTAATATGTGTGTGATGTAGAGTGCTCTGACACCCTACATTGGTATGAGTGGCGCTATAAACCTAATTAAATGCATCTCAGCAAAAGACTGGTTATGGAGACTTGAGGGGCACTGTTGAAGCGTGGTAGTGAGAGAGTCCGTGGCGGAAGTTGTCATTGGGGGCGTCAACAAACAAACAAACAAGCCGGCCCGGGATATAATAATTTACGTACAGCTGACAGCAAGTGGAGTGCTCTTCTGCAAAGGCCAAAGTTATACAACTAAATTGAATTATCTCCTGTCTTGGTGACTCCACTGTTGATTAAGCGTTCATACAATATTAGCAGGCTTGAGAGCAACAATGAGCACCCTGGCTGACTCTAATCCATGTGCTCCTCAGCCTCACTCTCCTGAGCCTTGCCCAATGCCGAGTGTCCTTGCCCACTGACCGATCAGATTACAAGGGCACTAGGTTAGTTCCCTTCCATTTCTGGTGCTTTTGTTTGCAGGTATGTTTTAAGATCTTCTTAAGAGTTTCTCGTTGCTCAAATGGGTGTCATTTATGATAATTGTATGTTTCCCTCGTCTTCATTGCTTGATTTTTCTTGTGAAGAAGTGTCACTCATAGTCGTTGAATGTCACTCATAATTACAATGAAATTATGAAATGTCACACATAGCAATCTGAAACCTTGGCAGCTATGGGTGGTTGCGTCTTGCGCACCGTCGCGTGGCTGCAATAAATCAACATTTTTAATCATGATGATTGTCACAATCATCATGATTAAAAATTGTGATTTATTGCAGCCACACGACAGTGCGCAAGCCGCAACCATAATCAAATTTGAGAGCATAATATAGGCCTCCAGTCTAGAAATAATGGGCGGCCGCTTAGTCACCAAAGAAACATACCTTACAGCATACATAGATCGAGGCCTGTGCATTGTGGCAATTTCTGATGTTTTACCTGATTCACTGAAGCGATAGGCTTACAAGAGGTAGCTCTAAATCTTCCCTAACATTTCTGAAAAAGGCCTTTCTCAATGATTTTTGCTTTTTCGCGCTCTGAAAAAACAGAACGTGTACGGCTGGGATATGTTTAAAGCCTCGTACAACCTTGAAAGTTGGGAATGTTATGTGCACTTTCTTTCACTTCCGAGACCACTTGTGCCTAATGCATGCCTTTGGTGCCTAGGTGGGCTCTACGATTGCAATTGCAATTTAAATGTCGCACATCAGCAATCTTAAAAACTTGACAGCAATGCCGCAGGTACGTTCGCGCATTATTTCAAGTACTGTGGAAATATGGATTTTTATGGTCAGTTATGTCCCCTATCTTGGACCCCAACGGTTTCATGTATAAACCATAAGTACATGTATGTTTCCTCCAGTTCCAGTTATGAAGACGCAAACACATGTGTGTCCACCGTCAACATGTCCTCTTTCAGATCCGCCATGAATGGGCCGGATATTCTATTCCTAAGTATGAAAGGCCACCGGCTTTATATGGTTCATTTATGCCATTTTACAGTCCAGGCGAGTAGGCCCTGATTCTGCCATCAAGCCTTTTCTGCCTTCTGCCTCTGAAAGCTCCAGTCTGAGCTCGCATCTGTATCCATGAACTTTGTCCTACTCCCTGCATGGCTAACGGTGCCTGACTCCAGCCTGTTGCCTGCCAAAAACTGTATTTCACCTTCGAGATTATCTGCTCCGCTCCCTATCCAATGCATTCCTGTCTAGTAGTTTAAGTAAACATTCTTCCAGCTACCGAGCAAAGGGCCCGGCTTCTCTGTCTTTATGCAAGTAATTCATAGCCCTGTTACTATGGAAGATTTCTGCCCTCGCATCTAGTGTAGACACTTAGACGCTTGTACACGCACTCACAGTCAGTATAGAATAGATTTTGTTCGAAAGACCTTTCCTTGTGGATAACATAGTTCTTTAAACATAGGATGTTAGATATGATTTGGGATTAGGTTGACATAACCCCAGACTTCTGTCTCCACATGTAGAGCTAAATGTCAAGTCCCCTTCAACCCCCTAGTTGCACGTCAATCACACGTCATACTGCTGCGCGCGCATCTCTGCCAAGTATTTCTGCTGACATTGCGAAATTCTTTCATGGAACCACCCATTTATGACATCATACCTGATGACGTTCTTTAGTTACGCCCAGTTACACCCACTTTAGTTACGCATGGATGTTTTATCTTAGTTATCAATTGTTACGCCTCTTGCATCTGTTTCACTGTAATGCCTATTGTATAAAAATGATTACTTGTCAATAAAGTAGGTTCCTTCACTTCCTGAACCTTCGTGGTGATGGAATATGGAGTCCTCAATTCGAATTGATTTTGGAATAAAGCCCGTTCCGAACCTCTAATACCACGGATTCTGCCTCTTATTTTACTGAGCTATTATTATAAGATTTTCCGCATCAAATTAAGTTCCGGTAATTAAATTATTTACCACATATATGGCGCCCGAACAGGGACACTTTCTCATCTCACGCGCCGGAGGTGCGTTGCAGGCCCGGTCTCCTGTCACAGCTGGACGGACAACAACGCGTACCCACAGGATTTCCTGTATCTCCCTCCTGCCGAGCGGGGGTAACTGAGGCTGCGATCAACACCCAGACGAGGCGGTGAGAAGTGCGAAGTATCCCGACCAGAGCCTAGCTGAGAGAGCAAGATCCGAGGTATACAGAGGCCCACCAGTTCCGAAGTTCCGAAGTATCGAGTCGAGTCGAGTCCGGTCCGAGTCCAGTTCAGTTCAGTTCCGAGGCCTTCCGTTCCGAGCTACCCGGTGAGTACCATTGTCGGGGAGGCGTTCTGACGTGCACATAGGTTGTGCCGGTCAAGACGGGTTTGGGTACACAAATCCGGTCTGCACTGTTTCAGCAGTGTATCTGTACTGTTTAGCAGTATTTCAAGTATTTGTAGAATATAATTCAGAATTACCTAGTTAGTGCCGAGTATTATGCTTAGTGACTAGTTCCCTAGATGGCCATCATTGTTGTTTATTAAATGTTAAATGTTAAAATGTTTTAGATACGTTCTGCATATTGTGGTGTGAATGACTGTTCATTATTGTGTTTCGTTGTATTAAACGTGTTCAAAATTAGGTATCAGATCAGTTCTCAAAATGCCGCTCTTTTCGAAATTAAGACAGATAAAAACCAGAAAAGGGGTACTCGAAGAAGCTGTTCCCATTCCTCCTAGGGACACTCCAGGGTACTTCATGTATCATAAACATGGCCTAGACGCCATATTATTTCTTGATTTATGGGTAGACTACACCAAGGAATTACCAGAAAGTCAGAGGTGGCCCGCAGCTGGGACCTGGGATGCAGATTGCATCGTGAAAGTAGAGGAAGAATTATGGAAAAAGAAAGCTAGACAGTCACAGAAAGATGCCATTGAATTATGGCGTAAAGAATCGTATCGACGTACAGAAAAAGCACGTAGACAGGAAGAGAAGAGTAAGGAGAATTCAAATAAAGTTCGAGAAAATCTATTAATTGAAGAAGGTACTCGAGTAAAATCAGAACAAGTAGACAGACAACGAAATGCCCTTATGAATGGTATGTATCCTCTTCTGGCCGAAGGGTTACCTAAGGCTACTCCGGAGATACCAAAAGACTTGCCACCCCCATTGTTTCCGATAAAAGTACATCCCAAAGGGCATCCCAGAACCGCAGAAGATGTTTTTCTTTCCTCTTATTTAGACGACGCAGCTCCCGAGTATGCTAATGCTGCGCCACATAGACCGCCTGCAGAGGGGGTTCAACGCCAAGACCCTCTTCCGTCTGTACCTCCGCAACAGCAAACTCCGACACAAGTTCCGGCAAGCACATCTGCTTCGACATCTGTATCCACACCTATAGTTGCTATATCACGTTCAACGAATCCTTTCACATCCAGCACCCCAGGTGGGGCTACCGGAGGTACATCAAACATTTTTTCCACGCCACCCAGAGTAAATAAACTTTCCTTTCAAGAATTAGCCCACCAACGTACGCCCAAACTAGTAACTCCCAACACGCTCAAGGAACTTCTAATAGATTGTAGATATGACCCTGTGCCCGGAAAAGGGGACGAAATGATGCTGGCATCATTACTTATCCGACGAGCTGCAATATATTTAGGGAAGCTACCAGGAATGACTACACATTTAGAAAATATTTATCACTTTGTCCAGTCAGGGCGAGATTCTGAGAGTATTAACAGAGCCATGGAGTACCAAAAAGTGGAAATACAGGGGGAACTGTTACGTTTCCTCATAAACTGTGTGATCAGAAATCAAGACCAACCAGGGGTAAATCCGGAAGAAATGCAAATTCTTACCACATGGAGTCAGAATATATCAGAGGGGAGACATGATAAACGATCATGTATAGTAGCTATGTGCCGAAAGATCCGCAAAGAAATAGACCCAATACACGAAGAAAGATTAGCAGTAGACGAACCTGAACAAACCGAGGATGAGGAAGAATTAGAACTGCCCACAGGACAGTTAGAAACCATTGCCTACGTAGGTAGAGGAAGATCTTGCAATAATACTAGATGCCTTACTGATCCGATACGTCCGATACGTCCAGATAATAGCAGAATTTTCCAGACTCCTATAATAAATATAAGGTCCCCCGAACATTCGTTCCAAGCCGCTGACAAATTACTCCGAGAACGAAGGGGTTATCATATACTCGATTCTATGGACGAGCAAGAATTAGCCAGGTCAGCCGTTCAGTGGGTTGATAGTCCCGGAAAATATAGTGATGATACATTAGCACACACGTTTTTGAACCTCGCCCCAGATGAACAACGTTTAGCGGGTATCTATATGATTCAACAACTCCTTATATTATATAAAAGCCAACACTCCGATCCTGGCCCCTTACCTGATATATTGACTAAATTACTCACGAATAAATGGAGAGGTTCAGGTACTGAGTTAATTAGAGAAATACTAGAATCCAGAAAGCAGTACATTCTTTTTGTATGTCCCGAACATGTCTCACTGCCCATCAAGGAAAGAACGACGTATTATATGGATAGACAGAATCCCTTACGCGAAGTGCACCCGATAAAAGGTGAGGACAATCAGTTTAAACGTGTGTTTGTATACACACTCATATCCAAAATAGAACTATTAGAAATGAAGAAAGTGGTACCCAGTCATGACAAAGACCCAGCGGGTTTCCACCGAGAAATTAAAGACATGTTACTCATGGGAGAATATACCAACCCCGACATTATGACAATATTGAAGGTATTAATGCCTGCGGGCATTTACGAAAAACTCAAGGAAATGGATTGGGAGGTGGGAGACCAAAAGATAGATTGGACAGCATTAGAAAACGAAGAAAAAGCTCGAGGTCCAGGTGCAGGGCTTGGGGAAAAGACCAAAACACTACCAGGTTTACTAGTACAGGTACTGCCACGTTTATTAACTACGAAAAAGGAAGACTGGGGTGCAATCTCAGCCTGTAAACAAAAACCAGATGAGGACACTAGTGATTTCTACGCCCGATTCGAAAAATGTTTTGGTATAAATAGTGGAATAAAAGCAAGTAGCGAATCGTATCCACATCTGTTTGTGACAAAGTTAGTTGAAAATTCTTTGCCCCAAGTTAAGAATAGAGTATTGAAATTCGAGAGTACCTGGCAAGGTAACACTCCGTCACAAATGTTACAAATGTTACAGTACCATCACAATAGAATTAGAGAGGAACAAGAACATGAACAAAGACGCATGAAAGACACGAAAATGAAAATGCTAGTTTCCCAGACAGTTCCAGCTGACGGTCATAAAAAGGGTATGACACAGTCTAGTGTTTCAGCAGGTCCTGTAAAAGGGACATGCAACTATTGTAAACAGCCAGGTCATTATGTACACGATTGTCCAGTTTTAAAACATAATATCGCCATAGGTAATACAAAAGAAAGACCACGGCCACTTAGACAGGATCAGAACCAACAAGGAGCTCCGCAGCATGCACAGTCCATGCCAGCTCCGCAACCGTCTATGCCTGCTCCACCACCGCAGCCTATTGCTGCCACACAAACAACGACACGACAGATGTACCAGACCGCACAGTATGACTATCCTGATTATCAACAATACTCATGAAACAGCCTAGAGAGGGAAGTTGGCTTACCCCTTATCGAGGTCCCTGTAGATCAAGAAGGACCTTATGTACACAGTGAACTATTAGGCCAAGATAGAAAATTCTTACTTGATACAGGGGCAAGCCGAACAACTATAAAACGAAGTGAAGTTCCAGGGGCACCTCTCTCAGGCTCACAGAATATTTCCCTTGGTTTCTCAGGAAAACCTATCATTAACGAAGTATCACAGCCTCTTCCACTTACGATTGGTCCCTTGACACGAACTACAGATTTATTGCTTACTAAGTCATGTCCAGAAAACCTGTTAGGCATAAAAACATTGAAAGCTCTAGGAGCTATAATATGTTGTTCTCCGGAAGGAGTAAGATTGTTTCTACGTGATTTCAAAGGGCACTATGTGTCCCGAGACATGGATCACCGACTGCAGACTTTACCCACACATTTATGGGCACAAGGCCCTACAGATGTTGGTTGCATGAACATTACACCATATCGAGTCACACTAAAGGCAGGAGTGGTACTACCACGAATGCGACAATACAAGCTACCGCCAGATGCTGTAGTGGCTTTACTGCAAATCATTGACGAGCTTATTACCCAAGGAGTGGTTGTGGAAACAGACTCCAATGTATGTAATTCACCGATAATTCCGATTCTTAAACGAACTGATCCAACAGCCCCGCCAGTATATCGATTGGTTATTGATCTGCGCGAATTAAATAAATGTATTGTACCACAATACCCCGTAGTCCCAGACATTTCTTCATTACTGACAGCCATTGATTCTGAAGCAACATTCTTCACTGTAATTGATCTCAAGAATGCCTTTTTCAGCGTCCCAATAGATCCGGAAAGCCAATACTTGTTCGGATTTAGTTTAAATGGACGAAGCTTTAAATTCACACGCGCACCTCAAGGATTCACAGAAAGCCCCAGCATCTATAGCCAAGCACTGAAACGAGAACTTGACAGTATCCACATGCCAGTCAACACTGCCCTGCTTCAATATGTCGATGATCTGCTGATCACCGCTAGAAGCGAACTTGAATGTGAAAAAGCCTCACTGACGGTTTTACAATTTTTGGCCGAAAAGGGGCACAAGGTGTCCCCTTCTAAGCTGCAATTCTGTGTCCAGCGAGTTGTTTACCTTGGTCACTCGCTGTCCAAGGAGGGAAGGCAGCTTACACCCGATCGCATCCAGTTAATTGCTAACATGCCAATACCCAAGACACAAAAGGAGGTGCGGGCCTTTATAGGCCTCACTTCATATTGTAGGCAGTGGATCCCGCAGTATGCATTTCTAGCAAAACCACTCATTCAGTTGACAACACAGGAGGCAGCCACATCGACTGTTCTCCCTTGGACTCAGGAACATACACAAGCTTTTGAAAGTCTAAAGAAAGCTTTATGTCAAGCGCCTATTTTAGCAACACCATGTTACAATAAACATTTTACACTCTTTGTTACAGAACGCGAAGGTACTGCCTTGTCAGTACTCACACAGGAACAAGCAGGATCACACAAACCGTGTGCTTATTTTTCTAGTACATTAGATCCCGTAGCTCAGGCTCTTCCTGCGTGCCTGAAATCAGTGGCAGCGACAGCTTTAGCAATACGACAAAGCGATGCCATAGTGTTAGGACACCAATTGACAGTACAAGTACCACATGCAGTAGAGGTTCTCTTGAACCGCACACAAACACAACACTTGACTATAGCACGACTCACTGGTTACGAATTAACATTGTTTCAGCCACATATAGACATCAGACGTTGTAGTACATTGAATCCTGCCACACTGTTACCAGTAAACGGAACAGACCCACTTGCACATGATTGTATTGAAGTTATCACCACCACGACGAAACCCAGACAAGACTTGACAGATGTCCCATTGTCAGACCCAGACCTGACGTTGTATGTAGATGGTTCATGTATGAGAACAAGTACAGGAGAGCTAGTGGCCGCTTACGCAGTCACAACAGACACCGAAATCATTGAAACAAATCGCATAAATACCTTGTCCGCTCAAGCAGCAGAGCTCGTCGCTCTGACACAAGCCTGTATTCAAGCTACGAATAAAAAAATCAACATATATACTGATTCACGTTATGCATTCGGAGTTGTACATGACTTCGGCGTGCTGTGGCGAGAGAGAGGTTATTTAACTTCTCACGGTGCCCACATTCAGCACGGACCCCTCATTCATGCCTTATTAGATGCAATACATCTACCCACTGCGATATCAATTATGAAATGTAAAGCTCATACGAAAGTTACTGATATCATTTCCCAAGGCAATGACCTAGCTGACAGAACAGCTAAACAGACTGCTCAAACTCAAATATCTGACATGACAAAGACAATAGTCCCGACACCAGCACATTGCATGACGGTTAAGGATCCCGCTCTTGACGTAATTGACATACAGACACATGCTACACCAGATGAAATAAAGAAATGGACTGAATTAGGAGGGATCCAAACGGATCAAGGATGGATGACGAAGGAAAAATCTGTGTGGTTCCTTCCTGATTCAATGGTCCAAGTTATCATTAACACTGTACATAGTCCAGCGCACCTAGGAGAAAAAGCTATGCTAGACAGCATTCAACACATTTGGTTCAACAAACATTTACGAGCAGCAGCTAAACAAAAAGTTCGTACCTGTATGATCTGTTGTCAGTTTAACCCAGGTAAAAGCATTCCCGTAGAACAAGGTGGATTTCAGCCTCCTGATCACCCTTTTGAAGTCCTCCAGATGGATTATATCCAGATGGAACGATGTCGAGGATTCAAATATGTTCTTGTAGTTGTTTGTGCTCTTTCCCGTTGGACAGAGGCATACCCGGTTTCAGATTACACTGCCCCGACTACTGCCAAACAGTTGGTTCGAGAATTCTTCCCACGGTACGGTTTACCACGTGTTGTCTACTCAGATAACGGCCAGCCGTTCTCATCCGAACTAATGAAACACGTTTCACTTTTGTTAGGCTATCAGTGGAGATTTCACTGTGTCCGACACCCCGAGGCAGCAGGTCTCGTGGAACGACATAATCAAACTCTGAAAATTAGATTGTCCAAAATATGTAGAGAGAAAGGTGTCGACTGGGTAGTAGCCTTACCAGTTGCACTCTTTTACATGAGAATGGTAGCGCACTCTCGAACAGGGCTATCCCCTTATGAGGTGGTCTTTGGTAGACCACCAAATATGTGGGGGACGCCTATACCACGCAAAATAACTGATGTTGACTGTAATATGCTGACAGATTACTTGGCTTCCTTGATGTCTGCACTACAATCTTGTCGTTCACAGGTAGCTGCAGCCTTTCCCGACAACACCGAGGTGAAACCCCATGACGTAATTCCAGGGGACTTGGTGTTAGTGAGGTACTTTGACCGGAAGTCTCAGCTGGATCCTAGGTGGAAATCGCCTCAACTCGTACTGTTAACCACGAGGACAGCCGTGAAGATCGAAGGTCGAAAAGGCTGGATACATTCAAGTCATATCAAGAAATTTCATGGACTACCGTCCGATGTAAATGACACACCTTGCGTGTCTTCACCGATTGACTCAAAGCTTCCTTTGGTTGAACTGAATGACAAGGAACAATACAGACTAAAACTAAGGTCTAACAAGTCAGACAATTTGATTGTTTAAGTCCTCTCCAAGGTGAATCGGTCGAATTTGTCCCTGACATGAATCCCCTAGACCTGAATAGAGAGAGACACCGAAGGAAGCGAATGAAACAGCATGCGTACTATAAATCACTGCGTAGTCATTGCACAGTGACGTTATTAATTTTGTTTTTCTTATGTCTTTTAATAATCGCTGCAAGTATATTGTTGCACATATATTATCCTATTTCTAAACAAGTTTACAATGTTACTGCTGAACATTCTTTTAGTGAATTACCCCCGCATGAGTTGTCCTATAGATTTGCGCTGCGCAATAACACTTTTATTAGTATGTTACATCATTCCCATCAGGTTAGCAATGCTACAAATTGTTGGATATGTGGCCGACTCCCTCCCTATCAGAACTATAAGGGAATTCTGCCTCTCTTTCCATATCCGTTCACACACAATGGCTCCTGTGGAGCATGGTTTAGTCTAATTAATTCCCTAGATTCGAATTCTGCAGTTGATAAAGACAACTGGGTATGGGGAAACCTGAACTTAGTTTTACTTAAAGTCTGTTACCCTAACAAGGAGGGACTTCCCAAAAGAACAGGAACTGATTTAGAAAATGAAGTATATGGATTAGGTAATTTCACGCTTAATCTCATGATCCTGAATGTCGAATCCGAAGCTGCACCAATTTTGCCCGCCATGTCAGTATTTCCAGTTAAAGGTGAATTATGTGTAAGAAAGAATGGTTCCATACATATGGGCCATAGTAGATGCACCACTGTAATAGAATTCAGTGATCAAGGCAAGTCTACATTCAGAGCTTCTCGCCACTCCTACTTCATATGTGGTCAGACTGCATATATACGTCTGCCTCTAGATTGGGATGGTACCTGCTACATCGGATTCCTTTTGCCACCTGTTTTCCTAGCTCCCCCTGATTATCATAGAAATACTCATTTAGTACACAATAGAGAACGGAGAGATCTCCCAATAGTCGATTACACTGAGACAGCATGGGAAAAATACACAGATTTCAATAAAGGTCTCTTTCCCTATATAGGTACAGTTACCAATAGTAAGCTGATACGTAGATTAACCAGAACCCTTGAAGCAGTAGTAAATGAAACTATTTCCGCCTTAGGCAATTTAACAGAAGAGCAGTCTGCTATGCGGATTGTTGTGCTTCAAAATCGTCTTGTCCTTGACGTCATCCTGGCCGATAGGGGCGGAGCTTGTAGGGTCATCGGATCAAGCTGTTGCATTTTCATACCAGAAAATTCGCCATCTGTATATAAAGCCATAACTCGCCTCCATAAGATTGTAAGCCAGATACACCAGAATCCAGGCACCTGGACTTGGTCCGGTTGGTTTTGGAGTGTATTATCTACCTTTGGATGGAGGGTCCTATCCTTCCTAGGTATTGGCTTTCTCATACTATTCAGTTGCTGTTTATGCCTACAATGTGGACCAGCGATCTGTGGTCTGTGTGCCACATCGTGTATTCCACCACCAAGATTTCATTCATCCCGGAAGAAGAAAGAAGAGCAAATGATGCTATATGAACAGATCAACGGATTGATGAAGATTGACATCTCTTAAGGGCAAGTAGGGGACAAGGAGGGAATGTGGAAATATGGATTTTTATGGTCAGTTATGTCCCCTATCTTGGACCCCAACGGTTTCATGTATAAACCATAAGTACATGTATGTTTCCTCCAGTTCCAGTTATGAAGACGCAAACACATGTGTGTCCACCGTCAACATGTCCTCTTTCAGATCCGCCATGAATGGGCCGGATATTCTATTCCTAAGTATGAAAGGCCACCGGCTTTATATGGTTCATTTATGCCATTTTACAGTCCAGGCGAGTAGGCCCTGATTCTGCCATCAAGCCTTTTCTGCCTTCTGCCTCTGAAAGCTCCAGTCTGAGCTCGCATCTGTATCCATGAACTTTGTCCTACTCCCTGCACGGCTAACGGTGCCTGACTCCAGCCTGTTGCCTGCCAAAAACTGTATTTCACCTTCGAGATTATCTGCTCCGCTCCCTATCCAATGCATTCCTGTCTAGTAGTTTAAGTAAACATTCTTCCAGCTACCGAGCAAAGGGCCCGGCTTCTCTGTCTTTATGCAAGTAATTCATAGCCCTGTTACTATGGAAGATTTCTGCCCTCGCATCTAGTGTAGACACTTAGACGCTTGTACACGCACTCACAGTCAGTATAGAATAGATTTTGTTCGAAAGACCTTTCCTTGTGGATAACATAGTTCTTTAAACATAGGATGTTAGATATGATTTGGGATTAGGTTGACATAACCCCAGACTTCTGTCTCCACATGTAGAGCTAAATGTCAAGTCCCCTTCAACCCCCTAGTTGCACGTCAATCACACGTCATACTGCTGCGCGCGCATCTCTGCCAAGTATTTCTGCTGACATTGCGAAATTCTTTCATGGAACCACCCATTTATGACATCATACCTGATGACGTTCTTTAGTTACGCCCAGTTACACCCACTTTAGTTACGCATGGATGTTTTATCTTAGTTATCAATTGTTACGCCTCTTGCATCTGTTTCACTGTAATGCCTATTGTATAAAAATGATTACTTGTCAATAAAGTAGGTTCCTTCACTTCCTGAACCTTAGTGGTGATGGAATATGGAGTCCTCAATTCGAATTGATTTTGGAATAAAGCCCGTTCCGAACCTCTAATACCACGGATTCTGCCTCTTATTTTACTGAGCTATTATTATAAGATTTTCCGCATCAAATTAAGTTCCGGTAATTAAATTATTTACCACAGTACTTGCCAGCAAATGCAGCCGGCTTTCTGGCGGCCGTGCTTCTTTGTATTTTGGGGGTAATTTAAAACAGGTGGGTCTCTTCTGACAGTCATACTAGCTGTTGGTTTTGCTGTGAGATTACTGCACAGCTCCTGCCTCAGCCTGAGGATAATGCAGTATGGTGCCTGTCCGTGCGTGAGTCAGTGTCACACTTAGGCAGCTAAGATGGATCCGTGTGTTGTAACTATTCATTTTGGGACCGCCTCACATCCTGTTGGGTTGGGTCCTTCGTGGACAGAGAGGCCCTGGAGTCCTGGTGCTCTCCTGATTGATTGCTGGCAGGGAGGGGGCCCAGTGTGGGCAAAGGCTGGCAATTTTAGGGGCGCCTCTGCAGCAGGCAGCAATCTTGTATTACATAAAAGCACATGGGAATGTGCAGATTAAGTATCAGAAGGTGTTTTAAATATTCCTTTTACCCCCACTGTTGGAAACGGGTAGCGTGGTGCAGAGCGGGCGGGCCAAACTCCGGAGGAAATGTGCAAAGCATCCACGCAGTACACACAGGCGACACACAAGGCACACTACAAAAAGAGACACCACACCAGTTTAGGTAAAAATAACTTTTGTATTGTCCAAAACCCCAAGGTGTCAATAGGCAATCTCTGTACTGCGCCAACTGGCGCTCGGTTAACATTTACAGGGGGGAATTATGTACAGGGCAGGGCCAATCGGGCCCCTGCCGGAATCATTGCGATTTAGAAGGTAGTAAAAGTAAGTCCATTAGCTGCAACCTGCAATAAAGTCAACTTAGGGCATAACATCAGCAAGAGTCCGGGACACCTGGAATAAAACACATCATGGCATTCCCGTATGCATCATCAATATGATTGACTCCTGATCCTGAGGCAGAAATTAGGGTAGGCAGCACATCAATACATCAAACCCTGGCATCTGAAACTAGCGCTGCACAGAACAAATGACTAGCACTTTAACTCAGGCCTAGGAACATAGCGCTGCACAGGGCATTTGAATAGCACTTTAGATCATAACCTTCAACATAGCGCTGCACAGGGTAATAGCGCTCAGAACATGGCACATAAACATAGCGCTGCACCTAGCCAGGCGAAAGCGCTTCAAAACATAGCCATTGCCATAGCGCGGCACATAGCACACCAATAACGCTGCACAACTAGCATTGACCATAGCGCTTTAAATATGGCATTATAGCATAGTTCTACACCTGGCCTATCAATGGCGCTTCAGCTAGGGCCCTCACTGGGAGCATTCAGCATAGCAAGCTCTTGGAGCAGTAGACTTTGCAAGCTCTGGGAGCATCAACCCTGGCCAGCCACTGCAGCGCTAGGCATTGCATTTAGTCCGGGCATGTCCGTGGGCCCTCCGATGTGTCCACCCCCTCCAGCATCCCTCTAGGCCGTTGCAGCTGCCCACTGTCCTGTGGGGCAGCTGTGCAGGCTCCTGGCACCAGGGGCGGGCACCGGCAATGTACCCCGTTGCCCCCCCTCCTCCACTACCAGTCCCACACGACGCAGGGGGCGGGCACCGACAATGTGCCCCGACACACCCTCCAAGTGCGCCCCCCACAAGGTCCCAAAAATGTGAAGGATCCCCGGGGCGGCCACCGATAATGTGCCCCGTTGCCCCCTCCACGCCACTGGTTCCCCCAATGCCCCACTCACCGGGCTCTCTGCTGCAGGCGTCTCGGCGGCCTCCCAGCAGCAGGCTGTCACTCTCTCCGGCTGCAGGCACAGCCACACGCAGGCGGGGTGGGCTCCCGCCCGGGCTCTCCCCCCCAGCTCCTGGGGAGCTCTGACATGCGCCGCGCCTTCACCCGGGCCTCTGTTGCTGTAGGCGCAGCATGCGGAGGCTCTCCACAGCTCCAGGATAGCTCCGCACAACGGCGCTTCCTCCGACTTCGCCCGGGCCCCATCCTGGGACCCGGGACTTCTTCCACGGGGCCCTCCTCTCCTCACGGGGAGCCCCCACCGTCACTGGGGCACTTCCTCGCCAGGGGGGAGAGACGGGGTAGGCTCCCGCTCTCCCCGGACTTCTTTGACCGGCGTCCTCCGGCCTCGGCCGTCTCCGGGGCTGCCTCCTGGCATCACGGGGGCACGGCCGATGACGCGGCCGGCGCCCTGGTTGCTGGGCAACGCTCACACGCACGGCCCAGGCCCGGCACCTCCTTCCCACAGCGCCCGGGCGGCGATTTTTCCTCAATTCGAAGCGCGGGGTAGGCTCCAGCGATAATTCTAATCGGCAGAAGGGCGGCAATACCGCGGGGTGGGCACCCGCTTCCCTGGCAACGTGGCGACCTCCCTCGGCGGCAATCACGCGGGGTGGGCACCCGCTCAGTTACCGGAGCCTGCGAAACGCCGCCATTACGCGGGGTGGGCACCCGCGGCGCTGGCACATCACCAACTCTTCCGGGCCACACAGCGCCTCACCTCCTTTGGGCCACGAGGTATAGCGCTTTGCAGGCGCAAGGTGGTCCCACCAGCTTTAGGGGCAGTGCACAGTCACTTCAAAGATAGCGCTCACCAAATCCAGCGCTCTCCTTCCAGGGGCAGCTTGGAAATAGCGCTCTCCTTTGTAAATAGCGCTCTCCTTCCAGGGGCCGCTTGGAAATAGCGCTCTCCTTTGTAAATAGCGCTCTCCTTCCAGGGGCAGCTTGGAAATAGCGCTCTCCTTGGTAAATAGCGCTCTCCTTCCAGGGGCAGCTTGGAAATAGCGCTCTCCTTTGTAAATAGCGCTCCCCGGTTCCTGCCCCTTGCTTGAGGGTTTCTGGAGGGGGGAAATTGCGTTGGTGGCTGAAGGCGGACTAATTAGTCTCTGCCTGTCGTCCCTGGATTCTCCTCTCGCCGGGCCAGATCAGTGGGTAGTTCAGGATCCCTCACTCACTTAAAGGGCAGCGCCTAAACCCTGTCACCTTCAGAGGCATAGGTCCCTGACTGATCCTACCGCCTAAAACTCCTGCGAGGGCTTCTCCAGGTTTGCGTTGCCCCAACTATATCTTTCCCTCGCCCTGTGGACAGTAGGGGGGGTAGGGAGGCTCAGGGCCCAGCACACAGGCCTATGTGGCGGTAATCCCTGGCAGCAGGTCCCCTCTCTCCCTGGTCCACCCTCTGACTGACTGCCTGGCAACCCAGCTCCTCCCTTTAGACGCCCCTCACCCCACCTTCCAGACAGTGCCAGAAGCTTCTAGAAGCGTCTGGGGAAACTGGCTCTAACTGGCCTAGGGGGATGGGTAGAGCACCCTGGGTGCCAGGCTTCCCTCCAAAACCTGGGGTTGCTGGGAAATAACGCCTAGACTGTCAACCTAGCTCAGTCAAACGGCGCAACCACACAGCTTTGGCATCCATTTTAAGTTATATTTTTAAACGGGGGAAACTCAGTCTGCACACATTCATACAGCATTCATATATCATTTAGTTTCCCCGAAAAGCGAAAAATTTCTGGGAAAAAGGGCCAAGTCCAACACAACCCCCTTCCAGCCAAAAGCCAGGGTAGACCGATCAATGCCTTGATGGGCTTCCCTGCTTAGGGCGAGACAAGGTGGACGCAGGCCCGCAACTGCAGGAGCACCCGCAGGTTCTCCTTCACTCTGGAACCCGAAGGTTCCCTCTCTCAAACCTTCCTTGACCGACTGAGCCACCACCCGGGGGTCCCCTAGATGGTTGTGGCCAGGACTGGGCCCTAGGCCACCCAGATGTCTCTGGCCCTTGTGGTCTCACAGAGTGGGGGGCAGTAACCCCAGGCCCGTAGTACCCGTTGACCACTCTCCTCCTCCTTGCAGTTCCGAACTGCCACTGGTCCTCCCACCTGGGGTCCGCACCCTCAGGCTGACCAGCCTCCAGGGGCGAGGCTCTCCTCCCCCTACCTCTCCTTCTGGGGTTCCTCACCCTACTCCCCTGCGAGGCACCCTCAGACCACCACTCTCTCCCCAGTCCAGGGCCTTGACCCTTCAACTGGTTCCCCAGCCTAGGGTCTAAACCCTTAGGCTGCACCGGTGCCAGGGGCGAGTCCTCCCTCCCCCTGCACCCCCTCCCAGAGTTCCGCACCCTCCCAACAGGAGTAGCACCCCTGGAAGACAATTCTGGGGGGACACTGTTAACAGATGTCCCACCCGCCAGGTCAGGCAGTACCCATCCCTGGCCTCCCAACCCAGGATCTAAGCCCTGTGGCTGAGCCGGTGCCCGAGGTGAGACCTTCCTCCCTCTGCACCCCCTTCCAGAGTTCCGCACCCTCCCACCTGGAGAAGTACCCCTGAAAGTCAATTCTGGGGGGACACTGTTAACAGATGTCCCACCCGCCAGGTCAGGCAACCCCTGAACCTGGCATCCCAGCCCAGGATCTAAACCGTGCAACTGGGCCAACCCCAGAACCTCAGGAGCTCTAATTACAGATGCCCCGGGTCCTCCAGACACTAGGGGCTCCCCCTCACCGGGCGGCACATCAGGACAGCCTAGGCTCCCAACCTGGGGCTCCCTTACGGAACTCTCCAGGCCCTGAGACTGCGGTTGGGGCACCTCGGGACACCTCCCCGTCTCACTCCTTCCTATGGATAGGTCGTGAGGCCCTACAACCCTCTCTCTTCCCGGGGACCTAGCTGGGCTATTCGCCACCTCTCCCACCTCGCTGTGTTGGAAGATCCCTGCACCACCCCCTTCAGGGTCACTCCCCCATGCCTCCTCAGACACCCTGGCCCTCACCCAGAGGTCTGCCTCCTGTGCAAGCTCCCTGGGGTCAGAGAACCCACACTGTACTAGGTGGTGACGCAACCTTGGGGAACAATTCCTGAGCATGTGCTCCCGGATGACTACCTGGCACAGTCCTTCCCACTCATTCACTGCACTCCTCACCACCCAATCCTCCAATGCAGTCCCACACACCTCTGAAAACTCCCCCCAGGACTGTTGGGACAGTTTTCCCCTGCCCCTGAACTCTAACCTGTCCCCCTCTTCCTGGGAATCAGGCACCATCTCCTGGGCTCTGGGAGTGGGACACCCTACATTGGATCCACTCTCGCTGCCACCACTGGATCCCACCCTTACTGGTGAATCCAGACCACAAAAACCACTCTCAGGGGACAACCTACCCTCCCGAGCTGGTCTCTCCCTGGCAAAGGCCCTCTCTGCCTCCGCCATCCTCTCCTGCGCTAGGACCTTCTCCGTCTCTAGCTTCTTCTCCTGCACACTCAGCCGCGCTAGCTCCACTTTGAGCCTTCCCAGCGCCAGCTGATGCTCCCTCTCTTCCCTCCTATCTACCCACTCTTCTGGGGACAGGGAAAGGGACGGGGCAGTGCCCCCGGGACTGGACCCAGCGCGGGACTCCCTAACTCTGGTGTCCTCACTTGCTACTGGCGTCTCCCCCCGGTCATCTTCCTCCTCCTCGTCAGTGTCACCCCCCTCCTGGGTTATGGACTGGGCCCCCTCACTCTCGGAGTCCTCCCTACACTGGAGGTCCTCCTCCGGGTCTCCCCTAAATCCACCCTTTAAATATGCGGAGGGGTAATCTGACAGGTCCCCACCAATCTCTAAGGGTTCCCCCCTCTTGAGGGCCTCATAGAGAAATAACTTCCTGCGTATGTTGCCTACTGGGGGTATCCCTCTCTCCCTGCAGAAATCCACTACTTCCTGCTCCGTGTATTCCATAAGATCATCCCCGTTGTAGGTTGACCCCATCCTGGCACGGTACACCACCCACAGTGCAACAAGGGGACACAATTTAAAAACACACTTCTAGGAGGAAATCACAATCAGACAAAAAAACAATAATTCCCCAAAACCTGAGATCACATTACACGCTCAGTTTGCAGTGTAACCCGCGGTCGCTGTGGTACTGCGCAAACACAAGTCCTATCCCACCGCTGAACACCAATGTTGGAAACGGGTAGCGTGGTGCAGAGCGGGGGGTACAACTACGGAGGAAATGTGCAAAGCATCCAATTAGTACACACAGGCGACACACAAGGCACACTACAAAAAGAGACACCACACCAGTTTAGGTAAAAAGAACTTTTGTATTGTCCAAAACCACAAGGTGTCAATAGGCAATCTCTGTACTGCGCCAACTGGCGCTCGGTTAACATTTACAGGGGTGAATTATGTACAGGGCAGGGCCAATCGGGCCCCTGCCGGAATCATTGCGATTTAGAAGGTAGTAAAAGTAAGTCCATTAGCTGCAACCTGCAATAAAGTCAACTCAGGGCATAACATCAGCAAGAGTCCGGGACACCTGGAATAAAACACATCATGGCATTCCCGTATGCATCATCAATATGATTGACTCCTGAGCCTGAGGCAGAACTTAGGGTAGGCAGCGCATCAATACATCAAACCCTGGCATCTGAAACTAGCGCTGCACAGAACAAATGACTAGCACTTTAACTCAGGCCTAGGAACATAGCGCTGCACAGGGCATTTGAATAGCACTTTAGATCATAACCTTCAACATAGCGCTGCACAGGGCAATAGCGCTCAGAACATGGCACATAAACATAGCGCTGCACCTAGCCAGTCGAAAGCGCTTTAAAACATAGCCATTGCCATAGCGCGGCACGTAGCACACCAATAACGCTGCACAACTAGCATTGACCATAGCGCTTTAAATATGGCATTATAGCATAGTGCTGCACCTGGCCGATCAATGGCGCTTCGGCTAGGGCCCTCACTGGGAGCATTCAGCATAGCAAGCTCTTGGAGCAGTAGACTTTGCAAGCTCTGGGAGCATCAACCCTGGCCAGCCACTGCAGCGCTAGGCATTGCATTTAGTCCGGGCATGTCCGTGGGCCCTCCGATGTGTCCACCCCCTCCAGCATCCCTCTAGGCCGTTGCAGCTGCCCACTGTCCTGTGGGGCAGCTGTGCAGGCTCCTGGCACCAGGGGCGGGCACCGGCAATGTACCCCGTTGCCCCCCCTCCTCCACTACCAGTCCCACACGACGCAGGGGGCGGGCACCGACGACGTGCCCCGACACACCCTCCAAGTGCGCCCCCACAAGGTCCCAAAAATGTGAAGGATCCCCGGGGCGGCCACCGATAATGTGCCCCGTTGCCCCCTCCACGCCACTGGTTCCCCCAATGCCCCACTCATGGGCTCTCGGCTGCAGGCGTCTCGGCGGCCTCCCAGCAGCAGGCTGTCACTCTCTCCGGCTGCAGGCACAGCCACACGCAGGTGGGGTGGGCTCCCGCTCGGGCTCTCCCCCAGCTCCTGGGGAGCTCCGACATGCGCCGCGCCTCTCCCGGCTTCACCCGGGCCTCTGTTGCTGTAGGCGCAGCATGCGGGGGCTCTCCACAGCTCCGGGATAGCTCCGCACCACAGCGCTTCCTCCGACTTCGCCCGGGCCCCCTCCTGGGACCCGGGACTTCTTCCACGGGGCCCTCCTCTCCTCACGGGGAGCCCCCACCGTCACTGGGGCACTTCCTTGCCAGGGGGGGGAGACGGGGTAGGCTCCCGCTCTCCCCGGACTTCTTCGACCGGCGTCCTCCGGCCTCGGCCGTCTCCGGGGCTGCCTCCTGGCGTCACGGGGGCGCGGCCGATGACGCGGCCGGCGCCCTGGTTGCTGGGCAACGCGCACACGCGCGGCCCAGGCCCGGCACCTCCTTCCCACAGCGCCCGGGCGGCGGCGGTGATTTTTCCTCAATTCGAAGCGCGGGATAGGCTCCCGCGATAATTCTAATCGGCAGAAGGGCGGCAATACCGCGGGGTGGGCACCCGCTTCCCTGGCAACGCGGCGACCTCCCTCGGCGGCAATCACGCGGGGTGGGCACCCGCTCAGTTACCGGAGCCTGCGAAACGCCGCCATTACGCGGGGTGGGCACCCGCGGCGCTGGCACATCACCAACTCTTCCGGGCCACACAGCGCCTCACCTCCTTTGGGCCACGAGGTATAGCGCTTTGCAGGCGCAAGGTGGTCCCACCAGCTTTAGGGGCAGTGCACAGTCACTTCAAAGATAGCGCTCACCAAATCCAGCGCTCTCCTTCCAGGGGCAGCTTGGAAATAGCGCTCTCCTTTGTAAATAGCGCTCTCCTTCCAGGGGCCGCTTGGAAATAGCGCTCTCCTTTGTACATAGCGCTCTCCTTCCAGGGGCAGCTTGGAAATAGCGCTCTCCTTGGTAAATAGCGCTCTCCTTCCAGGGGCAGCTTGGAAATAGCGCTCTCCTTGTAAATAGCGCTCTCCTTCCAGGGGCAGCTTGTAAATAGCGCTCTCCGGTTCCTGCCCCTTGCTTGAGGGTTTCTGGAGGGGGGGAAATTGCGTTGGTGGCTGAAGGCGGACTAATTAGTCTCTGCCTGTCGTCCCTGGATTCTCCTCTCGCCGGGCCAGATCAGTGGGTAGTTCAGGATCCCTCACTCACTTAAAGGGCAGCGCCTAAACCCTGTCACCTTCAGAGGCATAGGTCCCTGACTGATCCTACCGCCTAAAACTCCTGCGAGGGCTTCTCCAGGTTTGCGTTGCCCCAACTATATCTTTCCCTCGCCCTGTGGACAGTAGGGGGGGTAGGTAGGCTCAGGGCCCAGCACACAGGCCTATGTGGCGGTAACCCCTGGCAGCAGGTCCCCTCTCTCCCTGGTCCACCCTCTGACTGACTGCATGGCAACCCAGCTCCTCCCTTTAGACGCCCCTCACCCCACCTTCCAGACAGTGCCAGAAGCTTCTAGAAGCGTCTGGGGAAACTGGCTGTAACTGGCCTAGGGGGAGGGGTAGAGCACCCTGGGTGCCACGCTTCCCTCCAAAACCTGGGGCTGCTGGGAAATAACGCCTAGACTGTCAACCTAGCTCAGTCAAACGGCGCAACCACACAGCTTTGGCATCCATTTTAAGTTATATTTTTAAACGGGGGAAACTCAGTCTGCACACATTCATACAGCATTCATATATCATTTAGTTTCCCCGAAAAGCGAAACATTTCTGGGAAAAAGGGCCAAGTCCAACACCCACATACAACATGGGGGTTTCCAAACTGGTCATGTTGTGTACCACAAGCCATGTCATGTGCTTAAACCGTGTTCCCAGCTGCCCTGTGTTATAAAACACTTCTAACAGCTTTTGACAAAACATACTTCCAACCCGTAGGTTGGCAAAAACCTTTGATTTCTGTTTCCTGGCATGAGGTTTAGGTATGTGTTTTTTAATGATGCTTGGCCCCGGGGGTTAGTTTGTATCAAGGTGGTTCTACGTTGCTAGCACTGCGCCCTGTGTATTGCGGTGCAGATTCTATGCCCTGCAGGTGTGCGTCTTCAAGGATGGCACGGCTTGAAAATGGACCATTGGCCTCTGTGGAAGGGAAGGACACGCACAGTACATGACCATCTACTATACAATGAGAGGCCATACTGTGCCATTCCATGACTGAGTTCCCTTCCATTTCATGGTGTTTTAAGATCTTCTTCAGGTTTCTTCTTGCTCAAATGAGTGTAATTTCTGATATTTTTATTTTTTGATTGTCTTCATTGCATAATTTTGCTCGCAAGAAAATGTCACTCATAGTAGTTGAAATATCACTCATAATTACACTGAAATTATGAAAATGTCACATATGGCAAGCTGAAACCTTGGCAGCTATGCCCGCAGCAGCCCCCGTGTTCCAGCCTCCAGGGGCCCCATCATCACTGTAGCACACTCAGGCAGCACTACACTCTCTCGCCGGCGTGGGTTGGACCAGTGAGTTGCTCATAACAGTCCTGCCTCATAAATTAAATGGTGCGTGCCACGTTCGGTGGGTGCAGGTGACCTGAGCTTGAAGGCCCAGCAGCAAGGGGGTTGAAGGCAACTGCCTTGAGACCAGAGACTATTTGCATAGTTACATACCTTTGTAAACTGGTTACCAAAGCTTAGTTTTTTCTGGTTCTAGCACCCCCTGGGCCCCCACTCTGCCTATTCCTTACATTTGTATTTTACATTTACTGCCCTAGTGTGAGAATGCATTTCATGAAAAGGAATATAAAGTAAGGTTGCCAAAAGAAAAATGCCAGCCATGTGTTGTTTAAAGAGCCTGTAAAGACCTTGTCTTGACACTAAATAGGGTTATAAATAAAGAATGTATTGATTTGTAATGTGACTTTTCTGTCTTTGTTCACTTTAATTATCAGTCCTGGATCATTCAGGCAGCTCTAGAACACAATTAAAAGTGATTTCTAGTCATATTTGTTGTTCGAAGTATGAACAGATAAGTGCTGAAAATACGGCTTTAGGTGACTGCTTATTTTTGTCCCGTCTGGGACATCAAAATATTGAGCTGGCGACCCTAATCACAAGACTGGAAGTTTGTTTCAGGATCAGCACATGATTTATTTCCTCCACCCTCGATCCCTGCTTAATGCCATAATAGCAATAATTTAACATTTATATCTGAAAACCCTATGCCACCCTCAATAACATGCTGAGTTACTTTAAGTGTCTGGGAATGCACCCTGCATTCAGACAACTCACTCCCCATTCTAGCCCTTCACTTTTACGCTCATGTGCACTCACAGCAATCACAATGCACTCACTGATCACCATGCAATCCCACCATTCACCCCTCACCCTGCACTCATAGTGATCACTCTGCACTCATAATGCACTTGCATTGTTCACCCTGTACCTCACCCTGCAGTCAAACGAGCACACTACTCACCCTGCACTCATGTCACACTTCACTCAGCTGTCCCCCTCACTGCTCAATCTGCAATCTCACTTAAACAAGCCCATCACTAACCATGATTGTTTAGTCCCACTTTGCACTTACATCTGCATCCAAATTCATATGGTCACCTCACTCACCCTGCAGTCACTCCTCTTCCCCTACTCTCACACTGTCGCATCACTAACGTGCACACATGGGCACTCCTACCACCCACAAAGCGCAGAGGGTTAATATGCCTGCTACAAAGAACATGTACCATGCAGAACACAGAACAGAGTGTGAGTAAACTATGTGTAGCGCTATAAAAAAAATTAAATGTTTGTCAGAAAGGTGCTACAGAGAGATGAGGTGCATTGTTGGTGAGTAGTAGTGAGGGAATTCATTGAAAAGGAGGAGGGAGGGCACGCCAAAAAGAATGTCAGATGCAATCCAGAGACTTTTTGAGGCATGAGCAAAGTGGGCTTCGGCCCAGGGCCCCAGACTTTCAGGGGCCCCCTGATAAAACCCACTCTGTTCTGTAGAGTATTGCCCTGATCGCATTAAATGATTCTTGAACAGATTGTTTTAAATACAACTTTCCTTCGCTTTTTTCAATATTGATGATGTGTGTCTATTACAGACATTTTGTAGAGTAATGTTGGGTTTCATGCAACATCCATAACATTTTCTTTTGGATCAAATCAGGACCTCACACATATGAGAAATGGGAGAGTGTCACAGAGATTATTTGCAATAATATGCTGCTGTGTTACAATATTGAAAACACACATCACTATCTCTGAATATTACATGTAAACACATGTAGAATTTTGACTAGTGTGTCTGTGCACTGTCTGTGACTCTCCTGTTTGGCCCCTAATATCCTTAAGACGTTCCTGGTGCCATCTGCGAATATGATGGCCTTAATTACCCCATGGGATGGCACGTCTAGGTCCATGGAAAAGTCATTCAGTGTATAAAGTTTAGCAAAAAAACACAAATTGTAGCAAAGGTGCAGAATGTTTAAACTCTGCATAAGTGTTTCTGTGGTGGTGCACATACAAAAGGGGAATTATTTTGACTAAATAGGTTTGATGTATGTATGCTGCTGCTTGCTGTACTTGTTATTGTTTTACCTGTCACTTTGAAAAATTTGCACCTTTATGCACAAGTACAAACCAAAAGGGCATTGGTTGACTAAAGTGGTTTGATTTTTGAATGCTGCTGCCTGCTGTACTTGTTACTGTTTTGCTAGTCACTTTGAAATATTTGAGCCTTCAAAAAGGGAATTGTTAAACTGGTTTGATTATTGTATGGTGCTGTAGTTGTTATTGTTTACCAGTTGCTTTGAAATATATGTGCCTTTAACCCCTTCTGTGCCCATGACGAGATAGTCTCGCCATGGAGCGCGGATGCGCTGTGCCCATGACGAGACTATCTCGTCATGGACCCCGTCCGCTAATGAAAGGGCCGGCACAGGAGGGGGAAAGGGCGGGGCACTCAAGGGGTTAAGCACACACCAAACAGGGACCTGTTTGACTAACCTGGCATCATTTTTGCATACTGCTGGACTTGTTTTTATCATGTACTTTGAATGTATTTTCACGTTGATGCAAGAAGAAAGTTAACTGTTTTACTAAACATGCTTCATTTTTGTTTATTGCCGGACTGGTGATTGCTTTATTGTGCACTTTGAAAGTATTTGCACATTTCTTTTGCTTTACCAACTACAGTTTGTATAGATTGTCATTAGGTACTTGCTGATATGGTTTGTTTTTAGTCTACATGCAGTGTTATTTATGGTGTTGCTTGCACTTATCTGTAATACGTGTGGCTTAAATCTTGTATTTGGCATTGTTTACACTACAGAAATAATACATTAAAACAGGCAAACATCTGCATCAATGTTCTGAAGCATCCAAACAGTTTTCTTCCTCAGCCTTGTTTGCCTGCCTGTTTTGAAATGCTTACTAATAAAGACATGGTCTTAGAAATTGAAATTGTTTCCTCAGTTCACGTTATTATCATGCACAACCCTTGACAGTCGCTAGTGTGTGGCATGCAGATAATTCACCAGTCTATTTCTCTTGCCTTTTGCAGGATACTGAGTTATATCTTGTGTTCTTCTCATGTATATTGTCAGTCGAGTTTTTATGGAATTATTGGTTTGGGTTTGTCTTTCAAAGTTTCATGCTATTGTCCATTAATGTCCATTCTAATTCAGACCCTTCATAGTTATTCTTCAGCCATAGGCAGTTCCTGAGACAATAGGATCTCTCCTTGGCATTGTTCTGATTGCTGCCTCAGTTAAATAATCTGCTTTTGACAGTATTGTTACAAATGGCATAGCTTATATGTTAAGAGGGTTTCCCGCTTTCTCATTAGAACTTTGAAAAAGACAATATAGAGGCATTTAATTTAAATGTTGGAGGTTTCAAATCAAAATATGCCAGATATTTGGGCGGTGGGCAAAGTGGTAGGTGGTGGGCCAGGCCGCCGGGGGGGCTCCCTCCATGTGTTTTGCAGGGGGGCCCCCTTAAGTTTTGTTACGCCACTGCCCTGCTGCACATTTCACCAGAGGACTGAATGCTGTTTGCTGTGTTGGTCAGAAACAAAGCGTGAATGACATTACTGCAGAGCAATGGATGGAAGAGGGATGACTGAAAACCCCTCTCATAGGTGTGTGCAGTATAGGCGTTTTTACTAAAAAGAAGGCGGAGATAAAAATAATTCCCTATTAGACATTTCAGACTGTTCAGACTCAGATAGTCAGGGCCATGAATTGGACTTTAGTAATTTGAATGAGGGGCGAGACGAGGTTCCGATTGATACTGCAACAGTCAAGAAGGGGAGGAATCCTCATGATAGAAGCAGCAAAAAAATTAAATAAAGACTGTGTTCTTGTTTGGGACTGCACTATTTCCCCAGTATTGGAAGGAAATATGTCAGCAGCAGGTAATACTACAGGAGCAGCCGAACCTGCCTCTTAGGAATTTATATACCAATGCATCATGGCCCATAGGGAAGAAACATACATTTAGAGTCGGAGAGTTCAGACAGCCTGTAGGAAGATGCAGGGAGCCCTTCGAAAGATCTCTAAGACTTGTTCCGAGTTTGTGGAAAGAATGAATGAGGTGGAGAGCAGAGCGAACACGCTGGAAAATGAAGCCTCAATTCATAAAGAAATTACAGTGTCATTGGAAAATCAAATGTCAGATACCCAGTGGAAACTAGAGGACTTTGAAAACAGAATGAGATGGAATAACTTGAGGGTCGTGGGTATTCCGAAGGGGAAGGAGGGGCACGATACTTTAAAATTTATGGTCTATCTCCTCAAAGGGGCTCTCCCTGAGCTAGAAAACTGGGACTGGGCTGAAGAAATACAGCGTGCACACAGGTTCCGATTTAAGCAGAATCCTTCATTGTCAGCGGGGAGTAAACCCCAGGCTATTCTGATTTATATAGGGAATTTTCCTCTGCGCCAGGCAATTTATGATCTAGGCCGGCCAGATCGACAGCAATCTTTTAATGAGCATACTTTTTTTGTAAGGCCTGATTGTCTGCCACAGTGGAACGTCGATGGTGACTTCGGCAGCTAATGCAACCTTTTCAAAGCAAGGGGGCTCAAGTCGTCTTATTGAATCCTGCCAGGCTCAAAGTAATTCGGAGAGAAACCCCTCAATTTTTCTCGTCAGAAGTTCAAGCTAAAGAGTTTTTACAATCTCTTGACTAAATTCTATCTCTGCTGGGAGGGGGTTAATAATAACAATGGTGCTGTTCTTTCTCTTATTATATTTTTTCTCCTTGGGAGGTAGTGGTAGAATTGCGGACGGGGCGGGAATATGGGAGGGCTCCCACTCGCTTGCGAGGGGAGGGGGCAGTTGGGGGCAGGTTGGTCATGGTCTGGGGGAGGGAAGGTGGAGGTGGAGGAGGGCAAGCAGTTGTGGGTTGATTATCTTTTTATATGTGTCATGGCACTCTTTTTCATTTAAGGAGGATTGAAATGATTTCTATAATTGTTCATAATCATGTGTATCTTATGGAAAGATCTGGTATCAAGAATCATAAACACAAGGATTGCGGGTAGAATTTGTATTTGCTCATTAAATATATGTGAACTCAATGATAGAAAAAAGGGGTATGTTGGCTAAGAATCTCCGATTCATGTGGATTGATTTAGTATGCCTTCAGGAGACCCACATACCCTGGAGCAAATGATGGTGGCTGAGGGATTTGGGCTTCGATTTGATAGCTTGTACTCGGCAAGGGACATTTAGCAAGACATGGTATGGAAATTTGTAAACGAGTCAAAGAAGATAAGCTGGGGCGCCGGGCCATTGCTGAATATAATTTAGCAGCTAATAACGCCACTATCTCAATTTGCTCTGTTTATGGATCTAATCTAGATGATCCTGATATATTGAACCACTTAAGTGTTGAATTGGCCTTATGGCCACATCCCCTGATCTTCTGTGGTGATTTTAATACCCACCTAGATAGTGATTTCAACTTGACTGCTGATCTGCCATACCAGGGCAGGAAAGTTAGAGTTTTTAATGCCCTACAATGTCTGGTAAGGGAACACAGGTTGGTTAATAGCTGGTGTAAGCATAGATCAGTTTAACCTGGGTTTACCTTCTACTCGGCCCCTCATAACAAACTAGTCCGGCTGGACTATTTTTTTTGTCTCTAACCAATTGGCTGAAATAGCTAGAATTGAGAGCTTCCCAAGGATCATTTCAGATCACAATCCTCTAGTAACTGAAATTCCATTGAGTGGTATTATAAGAGCTCAAAGGCCCTGGACCTTTGAAAGGAAACTTCTTTACGATCAATCATATTGTGATCATATGGTTAAGTGGATTGCGGAATTCTTTGATATTAATAGACACACGGCCGCCGAAGCTACTGTCTGGGATGCTTTCAAAGCAGCAGTTCGAGGATAGACCCTGAGCTTTTCTATTTCTCAACAGAAAGTGTTACAGGAGGAAATCCGAAAATGGGTCGAGCAGTTAAAGACAGCCAAGCTTGAACTTATGAGAAGAGTAAGTGAGGGTCAAAATATAGAAGATTGCCAACAGGTAATTGCAAGCACTAAATCAAAAATCCTCAACATTTTGGAGCAGAGGTGGCAGCCAAATATTTGCAGTACAGGTCTGAGCTATATGAACTGGGAGAAAATGCTAGGCGGGTCTTGGCAAAATGAATGGAACAGCGGGAAGTGATAAACCAAATTTGTAAAATTAAAGATCATTTAGATCGGGTTCAGGATTCCCCTGCAGAAGTATTGAATGTATTCAAAAACTACTATAAACAGCTGTATACTGAGGGAGTAACTTCGCCAGGGGTAAAATCTCTGGAAGATTTTTTTAAAGATTTAGAGACGATGGTGGTCACACATGATCAAAAGGAAATCCTTGCAGCCCCGATAACTTGGGAAGAACTGGAAATTGCCATAACTTCTCTAGCTCCGGGCAAAGCCACTGGCCCTGATGGCATTCCCCTAGAGTTTTATAGAGCATTCTTGCAGCCTTTGTGGCAAGATATAACGCAACTATTCCAGCTGGTCCAAATGGGCTATATCCCCAATTCATGGTAGAGGACAACTATAGTCGTGTTTAAAAAAAGGGCACGCCGTAGCTAATTCCAGCTTCATATAGACCTATATCACATATAAACTGTGACAGCAAGATATATTTGAAAATACTTGCAACCAGGTTGGGCAAGATCATCACTCCTCTGGTTTCAATCCATCAACATGGGACATGACAGATGAAGTGTGCCGTGTTATAGCCCTTCTTGACTAGGCTCAGGCCACGGAATTACCGCTGGGGGTAGTCCTGTTGGACGCCGAGAAAGCGTTCGACAGGGTCTCCTGGCAGTTTCTGTGGTCTGTCCTACAATGGAAGGGGATATGTAGGGAATTTATGCAGGCTGTTAAGGCATTGTACCTATCACTAAAGGCTGTAATTCGTATTTCAAGGCAGGACTCAAATCTGTTCGATATCAGCAGAGGTACTAGGTAGGGGTGTCCGTGCTCTCCTCTGCTTTTTGCTTTCTATATTGACCCTTTTCTTAAACCACTAGAGCTGGATGTCAATATCAAGGCTGTGTGGGTTAACAATATCGATTATAGAGCATTGGCATATGCGGACGACATCGCGGTACTTACCACTAATGTCGCCTCAGCACTTCCAGAGGTGAAGGTTCTAGCAGAACAGTTCGGTATTCTCTCAGGATATAAATTAAATATGGAGAAAACCCAGATTCTTTGCTCAGGGAATACTTGCTCTGCAGGACTCCCGGTTGTTCAAGAGGCAACCTATTTGGGGGTCAAAATTACAGCTGCAGTAGACAAAATTCCTGATATGAATATCGCCCCAATAATAGAAAATGTAAACAAAAAATTGGAATTGGCTAGACCACCTGCACCTTTCTTTATATAGACGAAGTAATGTTATCAAAATGTTTTTAGTGCTATCCCTCTAGAATTTGCCTCATCTTGCCTAGCAAGGATAGAGAGGATCATCAACAGCCAACTCGCCACCTTCATCGAAGAGCACAACATCCCGACTCCTCCCAATCCGGCTTCAGAAAAAAACGCAGCATAGAAACCGCCCTCCTCGCCGCAACAGATGACATCCGCTCCTCGACTGGATCCACTCCTTCCTCTCTGCCCAAACGCAGTGGATCAGACTCCCCCCTTTCCTCTCGGACCCTACACCAACCACCTGCAGAGTCCCCCAGGGGTCCTCCCTCAGCCCCATGCTCTTCAATGTCTACATGGCTCCGCTCGCCCCCATCGTCAGAACCTACGGACTCAACATTGTGTCATAAGCAGATGACACCCAACTCATCCTCTCCTTATCCAACGAACCCAACACCACCAGACACAACTTTCATGAAGGCATGGAAGCCGTCACCAAATTGATGAAAAGCAGCTGCCTACAACTCAACACCGACAAAACAGAAGTACTCATCATGGGCCCAAACCCCGACGTCTGGAACGACACCTGGTGGCCCCCCGCCCTCAGAAGCCCACCCACCCCCACGGACCAAGCACGCAACCTTGGAATCATCCTGGACTCCGAGCTCAAAATGGACCGCCAGATCAACTCCGTCGCATCCTCCTGCTTTCACACCCTCCTACGTAAGACCTTCAAATGGATCCCCCACGAACACAGAAAGACCGTCACTCACGCCCTCGTCACCAGCAGACTCGACTACAGCAACGCAATCTACGCCAGAATAAACAAAAACCTCACCCGCAAGCTACAAAACATCCAGAACGCCGCTGCAAGACTGGTCCTCAACCTGCCAAGACACTGCCACATCTCCCAGCACCTGTGCACACTCCACTGGCTCCCCATCGAGGCTAGAATCACCTTCAAGATTCTCACCCACGCACACAAGGCCCTCCACGACACCGCACCAGCATACCTGAACAGCCGACTCAAATTCCACGCACCCCAAAGGACCCTACGATCAGCCCAGTTCTCCTACGCCATGGTCCCCCGCACCAGAAAGACCAGATCGGGAGGCCGCTCCTTCTCCTTCCTCGCGGCCAGAGCCTAGAATGCCCTTCTGCCCCACCTCATACAGAAAACAACCCTCCCCATCTTCGCGAGAAACCTCAAAACCTCAAAACCTGGCTCTTCGACAGACCCCCTCCTTATTGGATTGGAACCTGCAGCCCCCCAGCGCCTTGAGACCCTTAGGGGTAAGAAGTCGCACTTAACAAACGATTGATTGATTATGTTATAGATTTTTATAGGGGTATCGCAGACCAAGGAGAGCGACCAAATGGATGACCCTCCCAAGACTGCGGGGGGATGGGCCATGCCTGGTTTTCTTCTCAACCACTGGGCATCTATCTTACCAAATATGGGCATTCTGCTTGTGGGGGATAAGGCTGAACTTTCGGTGGAGGTCAGACCAACTATATATGAACTAGGGTTGGGGAACAAAGTCAAGGGATGTTTGGTCAGGATATTGGAACACGGCTATTATAAAAAGGCCAAATTTAAAATACTGAAAGCTGCTTATAAGGTATGGAGACAGCTATGGCGGAAATTGAAGATTCCAAACTCGAATGTATATACTCCACTCTCCGCTCCAGGTATCCTCCCACAGATTTTTCAGGACCAAGTCACCTTTAGATGGGGGAGAAATGGAATTAGTTCTCTGTGCGATTTCTACAGGGTAGGCCAGTTTCTATCGTTTACGAATCTACAGGAAGAGTTTGGGGTGGATAAGAGACATTTCTTTAAATATCTGCAGATACGGAGTTTTCTGGGGGTAAATGTGAACAGAATTGAGAAAAGATACTTTTGGTGGAAAAATTACAGAGGAAGTCCTGGATTGGGAAAATCTATCAAATCTTGCTTCAAGCTTCCCCAGATGATATTGATACTCAGAATGTAAAGTGGGAGAGTAGGCTTGGAGAGGAAGCAATCAACATTGAGGACTCATTGGAGCTGACGAATCAGATGCTGCTAACTGGGAGCCTCAGGAGCCAACAATTTATGTCTGTCTTTGATCTTCATTACATCCCAGCAAAGATAGCTAGATGGGGGAGAACGAGGGTTGGGAAATGAAATAGATGTAGTTTACAGGCTGCCCATACCATACACATGTTTTCCTATTGCCCTAAAATGGATGTTTCTTTGCAGGATCTTGAGGCTGTTTTAACTATGGTTTTAAGGTTCACTGTCTCAATAATGCCAGCTCTTTTAATCCTGGGATTATTAAATAACACAGAGATAAATATGAGGGTGAGGTCAGAGATAGGGTTCGTGTTTATCGCAATGGCCATTACTCGCTCATGTATTACCTCACAATGGATAAGTAGTGACCCCCAACTTTCTCTAGCTGGCGGTCGAGGATGCTGACTATTTACAATATAGAATCCTCAGTACATAAGTCAAGAGCTGGGGCAGAGAATCTGGGCTCCTATTGCAGGACAGGTGAATCAATAATGGTCAGCCAAAACGAACTTGAAATACTTAGGGGCAGATTTACAAGCCCCTTGCGCCACTTTTGCGTCATTTTTAACATGGGAAAAGTGACAAAGGGTGGCGCAAGGGGCTTGTTAATAAGCCCCTTAGTCTTTACATGTTCTTAGGGAAGTAGCAGGCAAAGTCAGGCAGGGACAATGTAACTCTGTTCTTATCCTGCGATGCTTGTCTGCTAATCATGCTAATCAGCGAATCAGTGAATTTTATTACTCTATTTATCACACAGGCACTCTTCCTTGGTAAGTAATAATGTATGCGGTGATATGAGCTGCTATTCCTTGTACATATTGAATTAATTGAATGGCTATAATTTACAGGTGTATATGTTATCTTTCCCTCCTTTATTTACGGTGTTTAATGTGTAATCTATTATGTGAAGAAATACCATGACGTATTAATTAATTTTCGCAAGTGAAAAAATCAGTAAAGTATTTTTTTGTAAAGAGTTTCTAGCCAGGTATTGTGTGAGTCCTTCATGGTAATATGGGACAGCTACTGTGCACCTGGACTTGTTTAGACCCATTGACAATGAGAATGAACTAAGCTGAATTTAGGTTCAGTTTTATATAGTTTCATGTGACTTTACCAGATGCAATGATACGGTCAAGAGCTCTGCAAGTGTAACAGGACAGAGGATTGACTCGTTCTAACTCCTAAACCCATCTTTTATGACTGGCTAAAGACAGGTGACGCTTTCTGCCAGATTCTTTACAGTTACTGCTGGGATGGATATGGTTTCCTGCCTGGCCCTGGAGAGCATGTGCCCCTGCCTGAGTTCTTCATAGCGAATTTCTACAGTATGTTTTCTAATTTTTATAATCAGTACATGCAACAGTCCTGTCTGTATGCTGACAGTTCCTTGTGACATGAGACCCAGAGTTGGGCTATGTGGTCTGCAGAAGTACCCTCTGTTTTCTGAGCTCCACTACTATCCGTTCACTGGGCAGTGGGACTCAGAGGGGCAGATTTACAAGCCCCTTGTGACACTTTTGCACAGTCGTTGCGTCACTTTTGTGATGCAGCGGCAGCGTAAACTATGCGGCCAATTTACAACGTGACGCATCTAGGTAGATACGTCACGTTGTAAAGCCCTGCGTAACATTATACCTGCATCAGGTATAATGTATGCAGGGCGGGCGTTCCCACGCAGGAAAGCCTTATAAAAGTGATGCAGTGAAATCTACAAGATTTCACTGCGCCACTTCTAGGATGCCACTGCTTCAAAACCTTACGCTTGCTTGAAGCAGGCATAAGGAGTGACGCAGTACAGTAAGTATAGGCCTCAGCATACATTGCTGGAGTTGTGTCGTGCTTGCGTGTCGCAAGCTCCACCAATGCGTGACTTTTGGGCCAACATATGAGTCAAAGGTTAGAGAGAGCCCCAGATAGTAATTTAAGTTGCAGGGCTCCTCCAAAGCATTCCTGGGGTCCTTTGTAGTGGACAAGGCTCTAGAGTGTGGAGGAGAAGAGACAGAGTGTCTTTTTTTGAAATGTTGGGACAGAAACTACACACAAGACTGCCAAGATTTCTTTATCAGGTGAATGACTGATTCTAGACATCACCAGGAAACCACATGGTCTAGATATACCGAGACCTGGTAGCGATTGGCAGCATGGGTAGCCAAAAGGAACATTGCAAGAGCTTAGGGCACCACTGCCCCACCATCCCAAGTTGTGGGCTGGGAAGCGGACCTGGACTGGTGCCAGAGGGCAGAACAAGTGATATACAATGCCCAAAAAGTGGAGACCACAGGGTTGAACAAGGGACGGGATGAGTGATGGGAGGGCAATCAGGGTGCTTCCTGCATATTTATGGGCCGTAAAAGCACCATTTTGAAATTGATGGATATGGTCATCCTACAATGTGCCAAACCGAAGATCCGTATATGGATAATATTCATTGACTTACTCGGTAATGCGTGCTATATGAAGCTTTCCGGTGGCGTAGCAAGAGGGGGCGGCCCGCCCCGTGTGGCACGAGTTTTGGCCGCGGCGGCTCCACCCCGCTCTTACAGAGTTTGCTACGAGAGCGGCAAACACAGGAAACATCGGCAGCGCCTCCACCCCCCCTGGACTTCAGCGCGGCTGCAGGGCAGCAAAGGAAGGGACTGCCACAGGTGGCAAAGTGCCTAGCTATGCCACTGAAGGTTTTCCTTAATAAGCATCCCATGGCCCCAGTGGTGACCAAGAAACGCTTCTGTGCTCAAGGGGTTGGGTCGCTGACTGCCCACTCTCCTCTGTGAGGAATAGGAACCGGGATGTTGTGCAAATCTACCAGGGGTAGCTGTTCAAGGATGCCTTGCAGGAAGAAGTTGACTGCTGAGGAGGGGTGCTGGAGCCGCCCAGCCATGAAGAGGCTGACATGAAATGCAGGACTGCCAGGAATGGAGGCAGGAGTAGAAGAACACAGCTAGTTGCAATCACATGAACCATCTGCACTGCCAGCCCTGTCGTGACGCCTTGAGACCTCATAGACCCAGGCCATGCCAAGCAGCTAAAGTGCCAGTGAACGATTGGCACTCACTGGGATTGCTGCCACATTTCTCAGTCTTCCCACACTGAAACAAAGCTCCTGTGATTGTAGGAGTGTGCGAAGAATCTAGAGTGCGTGTTGAGGCTAATTTAATCCAAAATCAAATAACCTTGAGAGAGTAGGAGCTACTACAAAATGGTGTTCCGCAATCGACGGCCTTTCATCAACGTTCTCTGGAAGATTGCTGCAATGGGATGGGGTCTACACTGTTTGGATCAGGGGCTTGGGTTTGTGCCCGAAAAGAACCACCAATGAGGGTCTACCCACACCTGAGCAGCACAGTGATTAGCCCCGATTTCTACACTGGAACGTGCGCCTATGCATTTGGCATGAGGTCACAGATCCTAATAGTGTTGTATGGACCAGGTCAGCTCACCTGCTCTTGGTGGGTTGTCTCAGACCATATGGAGTCACACATTCCCCAGCAAAATCGACCCATCCGCCCAGACTCTAAGGGTTAAAGAGGACGCCATTAAGGGAACTGTGACTAAGAAACTGATATATGTGATCATAAACCTAGCCATACTTCGAGTGGGGACAAGTGGGAGAACCCAGAGAGGTATGTCAAGAAGACCTATACCCACCAGATTCCACATAGGGCAAAGGTCCAGAGTTTGTACTGAAGAGATCGCACACTGCCTCAGCACGGTAAATAGCATTTATAAACTAGCTCACTCATAAATGGTTTGCGCTTTGTAACTGTGTACTGCAATTTTTGTCTTGCCCTCTAATATTGTATGTACAGTATTGCATTATACTCATTGGCTTTGTGCCTTTCTCTGACCCTGTACAGGGTTACACTGCTTTTTGTAAATAGGCCCCTATACCTCTACGCTCAGACATTTCCAATATGTCAAATGCTACCAAAGACTTTCATGGGGATTCAGCATTTAACCCTTCTAAACAACATTCACTGCAATGTCTTCCTTAGTATCACCTTTCAAAGACACAAGCCTTCACCCTCTTTGGAGATATAGCAGGTCAGAGATATGTATTACTGTACAAACTGCACAGAAACTTCACAAATCTACTCTAGAGCACTGCACAGTATGCATTTGCACCTGTTCTCACTCACTGCAACTCTTCGAGCTTATTGATAATGCCCTCGGGCGGCTCCTCCGCAATGGCGCGGAAGAGTTTCGCCCCACTGCCTTGCTCAGAGCCAGCAATGAAAAATGAAAAGATGTTCTGGCATCGTTTTATTTTTTATTTGAAGCCAGCTTGTGCAGGGAGGGGTGGGGTGGGGGATGGGAGGAGTTGTGCTATCTGCACTGCCTAGGTGTGCATATGTGTTTTGCTGGCCGTCTCAGGCTGACCAAAACACACAAGCACACCTACATTTCTCCAGCCAGGCTGCATTGTACAGCCAGGCTGGAGAAACCCCCACAGACTCCCTGGTCTGAGCGGAGCATATTTTCAGCCCACTCAGGCCAATTCCCATGCTGCAGCATGGGGATTGGATGTGAGTCTGTGATGTGGTGGTCCCAGTGTCGGCTGGGACAAGGAAGAGCAGAGAGGGAGCACGTCGCGGGAGGCTGCCAGCAAATTACGGTAAATTATAATTTTTTTAGTATTCTAACACCCCATCAGAGCGTGTGTCCCTCTCACTCTCACCCTCCCGCATTCTCTACACCCGCCCACCGCCCTTTGTTTGTGGCAGCTGCCACTGATAATGCACCAAACCAGACGCTTTATAAAAACCTCATGCATTTCACCAAACATGGCTACATAATGCCCATTCAAGCCAGCCTGGATGACAAGGAGCATACCCGACATATTATCTAGACAGGCTAAAGAATTTACTTGAGCATTAGTTGGGCAGAGACAGTCCTACCTAGCCTGCAAATCCGTGTGATAGAGACTTGCTGTGTAAACTAAACTGTACAGATTTTTGTACAAGCAATGGAGTATTTAAACATTCCACAAACAAATGAAATTTAAGTTTTAGCAATGTTATGTGAATCAGATAATCAGAATAATAAATGTGAACCTAGAAAGCCTGAAGAATTTACTGAGTTGCTTGGACAAGATCCTTCTAATTTGTGGTCAGCCCATGCAAAGGATGCTGATGCATCCTCTCCAATGCATCTCACAATTTTAACTGGTTAGGATTAAGGTGAATCCTATGAAGACATTACTGCGTATTCCACATTCTGAAACAGAAGCTGATTTCGATCTGCTGTCGCTGATCAGAAATAATTCTCCCATTGTCCCCATCAAAAAATCGAGCAAGACCAGAGTGTATTGCTTCTTTCAAGATCTGTGCACCATCAACAGCATGGTGATTCCCTAGTTTCCCTATATTCATGGTTTGTTATGAGACAATTATAGAGCACGACAAACACATTTATTTGAGGCCTAAAAGAAAGATGTTGATCAGTCAGAACAGCAGGGCTTTTTACAGTTGGGTTTGGAGGTGGTAACATACCCATTTCTAAAGGCCAGTAGAGACTCGTCCATATAGAAGTGTTTTGATTTAACACCACAATTTTGGTCTTTTCAGCATTTAATTTTAGATGGTTATGTCCCATTCATCTACTGATAAAGCACATCATATCTTTAAAACACATTTGTGCTGGTGTCAGGATATCAAGCTGAAGTAAGATCTGACAGTCATCAGTGTAATAAAAAAGTCTGACAACCTCTATTTGGAAGTTCTTTTATGAGGGACTGAAAGCAAATATTAAAAAGATGGGAAGGGGAGGGGAGACCTGTGTGGAACCCCACACTCAGTCTTTATTTGTGGTGCTCTAAATAGAGTAAGTTGAACTGCATGTGTCATGTCCTCTAGAAAAGAGGCAAACCAATTAAACGCCATCCCTGCAAGACCCTCAGCTTGCAGTTGGTCCAATAAGATCTTGTGATCGACCGGGTCAAAAGCACAGATAAATCAAGTAAACTCAACGCTGGAATATGACAATCATCCAGAACCCCTCTCAAGTCATTTATAGCTGATAAAATTACTGTTTCCGTATTAAGACTAGGTCAGAAACCTGCTTGATAAGGATCTAAATATTTAAAGTTGGAGAGATGATAACTCACTCCCTGCACTATATTGGCTTTCAAGAGTTTGGAGCAGTAGGGCAGTAAAGAAATAGGAAGAAACTTCTTTATGATCTTTGGGTTGTCACCAGGTTTTTTTCAATAATGGGATTATAGTAGCTTTTTAAAGTATGAAGGAACTCTACGTTCATTCAAAGACGCATTTAATAGTTTGGGGTAAGAGGGTCTTTGATGGAAGGAGCCATCCATGTAGCACTCTAGGAGGTCATGGATCACACAGAGATTCCGATTTTTCTTGAAATAGCAGTCAATGTATCAGACTCATATAGCTTCAGGCAATTCTCCTCTCCTGACCAATAATGGTCCCCACTACGGCTATCAAGTATAGCATCTTTAATGGTCCTAATTATTTTGATAAATAACACTTTTAATTCATTCGATTTTTTTTTGAGGTGGTGCATCAGAGAACGATTAAATCTTTCCATGTTAGAGAGACTCTGCACAAAATGATAAAAAAAAGTTCTTTATTTTGGGTTTGAGTCGTACATATTTTACTTGTAAAAAATATTGTCTTAGCATGAGTAATCATTCTTTTTTGTAATTGCAAATGCCATCTTTAAAAGCTTGTTTACTAGGGTCATTTTAGTAACGATGAGGACTCTATGTAAGTTAACAGCATTAGTTTATTATCGTAGTAGTGCAGAGACAGCTCTCAGCACGGTGCTCCCTGCGACCAGCAGCAAACAACTGCTGTTCACAGAACGCCCGTCCCGAGACCATCACCAAGGACACAGAGTTCCATGGTAAGCACGTGACTCTACATTACAACACATTCCCTTTCCATACACATTGATAATGTGAGAAGGTGGCCTGATATATGCTGTCCACTAGTACTAGTGGGCACCTTGTAGCAGTCCAAACAACCCCTTAGGGTGAATTGGTTAAAGACAACCTTTATTGAAAGCTATCCTAGTGGTAGCTATGGAGAGCAGCCTTCAGGCTAAGTCTTGAAGGAATGTAAAGCAGCTTGTTTTACCAGTCTATAATCTCCTGAATGATCAAATGAAAGGACAACCACAACAGGAATATATTTAAAATATATGTATTTAGGATAAAACACACCCCTCTAGTCTCTTTATGAGACTGGAGTTCGAAGTACTTAATTTACAAAATTAGCAATCAACAGTAATAGCACAAATACACATTTGGGCCCTAGGGGCGTACCAAACCATATACAAATAAAGTGGTATAAGAACCACGACTGAACTAGACACAGGGCCTAGAGCCTGTACAATCGCTGGGACCCCAAGGAACCACCCAAGGTAGTGACACAGGGGACCCACGGGGACTGTGTGCAGTGTGTAAACACAACCGCAGGTTCCCGTTAGCTTCTATGGGCAATGTCGAGGTTGGAAATTTAAAGATTAGGGACACTTACAATCGAGTCAGGACCAAACCCTTTTGGACTTAGGAAGTTCTAGGGCTAGCTCCCACGGGAGCACCAGAGTACTCGAGTTACCTCACCCAGGGAAGCCGGGTGCATAGGTGTCTTTTGGTGTCGTGTCGCATCGTCGATTACAATGGAAGCTGGTGAAGAACTGCTGCTGCCGTGAAGAGGAGAAGTGTCCGAAGAGATCCAAGCCTGGATCTAGGATAGAAGGAACCGGAAAGCAGAGGGGACAGAGTCTGGGTCACTAGCCAGTGACCAAGGGCAGGATGGACCAATGCCCACAGATGTCGGGTGCTTCAGGTGAGTTGACAGGTGTCTTGACTCTTCAGCCACGAGGTCTATGAGGCGTCGACAAAGTCCACGAGCTGGATTCGAGCTGTCCCACAAAGTCTGTCGAGTGCTGTGGTGTCGGCGACCAGATTGAACCCAACAAGCCTAAGCAACGGCAAGTCTTGTGGAAAGAGAAGAAGGACATTGGTGCAGACCAGCAAGGTCTTAGGGAATCACCCAGCAAGGGTAAGTCAGGGCACGTCTGGAGCAACCAGGAAATCCCAAGCAGAAGACGAGTTGCTTTTATGGGGACCCACTAGCCAACGGGCTAGTGATCGCAAAGGAGCCTCAAACGGTCGCACTGGAACCTGGCCCACGGATCACTCGTGGACTGGAGGCCAGAGATCTTCGGTGCAGTCTGTGCTCAAGGCTGGGGCTACTCGGAGCCCAAAGCAGAACTTCAAGAATGAACAGGAAGTCGATGTACCAGCAATAGTATGCAGTGCCCAGGGGTCATGGTTCCTCATCACCCACGATAGCCACAGGCCTCAGCTTTGCTGTGGTCTCAGGGTAGCCTCGGGGAAGTCAGGAAATCCACCTCTGGTGATGCAGAGACTTCGGCGTCCAACGGGAGCTTTGGAATTGCAGACTGGACAGTTGCTTCTTTGGTGCCTGCCAAGCAGGGGAGTCACTTTTTGACCCCAAGGGAGATTTCTTCCATCTTCTAGTCAAAATAGAAAGTCGAAAGTCCAGGATCTATATTGCAGAGTTTCGTCCAGGGTAATCTAAAGTCGCAATGACTGGGTTCCCATACTTATACTAAGTTTGGGGGTTGGACATACTCTAGGGACCCACCTATGGGAAGGTTTGGAAAGAGGGGTGGTTACACCTATTTCCCTTTGAGAGAGGGTCTATTTTATATCATAGCGTGCCCCAGGCCCGTTCTGTCCACACCTGAGGTATGTAATTACTGTGCCTCTCGTAGAGCAAAGGGAAAGACTGCGTCTGGCATCTTTCAAGGGCTCACTTTGCTTCATTGATGTTATAATTTGTTACTGTGCCTTTTTTTAAAGCCAGGGAAGACTGCGTCTGGCGTCTTTCAGTGGTGCTCATTTTTTTATTATTGTTATAACGTGATTTGGTGCCTGTCCACATATAGCAAGGGGAGGGCCTCTGTCCGAGGAGTTCTGAGGAGTCACAGGGACCTGACAGAGAGGGAAAGGTTGCATTTACAATCTTTCAGTGATTATTTATGTGTTTTTTATTTCCAGTGCTCCTCTGAAAATTCAGAGGGGGCCCCTATTTCAGTACCAATAGGGAAGAGGTTGATTACTCCGGCCCGCCTAGCTATCGGGCTCAGGGATATCTCCTGTTTAGAGTGGTTTATAAGTGGTTTCCCCGGGATGATTTATTAGATATTATATTTTCGCTAGCTTAAGCATTGTTTTTTTTAAGGACTTACATTATGTTTTTTTTTTTACTATTATGGAGATATATTTTGTGTAACAAAGATAGAGTTTACGCCTGTGCAGGAAGGCAAGGAGTTTGCATGATGCAAATCTCAGCTTTTTGCGGGCTCAGGAGCGGTTCCGAGTCCCAGATAAGATGTGCCATTATACGTCTTGTGACTGGCACATGAGGATTTATGATAAACAGTTATCAGACTTCCTAGGCTTTTGCGAGGGACTGTCAGTTTATATTTTTATTTCCAAAGACAGTCAGCATGAGTATTGTGTGATTATGGTTTGTGAACAGAAAACCTTCCAATGTGGTTTTCTGTTCTCTTCCTGTGTTAAAATGAAATGTAAAGATGTTTATTTTTTGCTATGTTATTTTGAGACACCCTTCTGTATGCATTTAGGCCAGAAGAGGAGAATGCGCAAATAGCTCTGTGGGTTTATATATATAGATAGACGTGTACATAATATGCTTCACATTTTGTATAATTGAAGTGCGAATATTTTACTGTCAAATGTCTTTTTGTTGTGGCCTTTTTAGCATGCATTGTGGTTGTCTTTTTAAGAATCTGTGCCTGGCGCACCTACCTTTCATGTATTTAGTAAGACCAATAACAACTAGGATTGTTACTGTTTATTTATATCAAAGCTGTTGCCTTTTTGTGAATAAATAGTATTATATAGTTACCCCTTGCCCCGCCAGCCCCTGCCTGACCCATGTGGCGCAGCACCATATTTAATTAGCACAGGTCACTTGCAGATAACTGACCACGTAGTGCACAACAATATATCTCGAATTGTTTAACTATTTCCTCACATTTATATTTTGAAGCATGTACTTGGTGACAGGAGGTTGTGTCTGGCGTCTCTCACTTTGTGCCACAAATACATGTTCATGGAACTGCGTCTGGCAGCTCACATTTGTTTTGAATTTTGATTACTTATTTGGTGTAAATTGTATTGTTTGAACTTTATTTCTGCAGGGAATGGGAGGCATCTTATCGCATTGAGTTTAACAGTGTCTTTTTTTTTTCCAACTTCGTGCTTCCAAAAGGGGAGCTACTATCCTTCATCACATCGCATTGTGGTTTCCTATCTCTGGCCTGGCTGTAGCCAACGCCTTTCGACTTCTCTCTCCATATTGTAATGGGTGTCCTCTGTTCTTCTCCTTTTTCAGCTACATACGGTGTACTTTAATAGATATAATGTCTTGCACCTTCTCTCGATTTGCAATTTAGCGTCTCTCCCTCTCTTACCTGGCTTATAGGCCTTTCTCCCTGAAGTGACGCAAATCCTGTTCAATAGGTGCTCAATTTCATTTTGATTCATGGTCAAGTATCCTGTGACTTTGAGAAAATTTTTGTAGCATGGGTTGCAGTTCTATTTTCTTAAATATTTCCCAGAAGTAACCACAATGCGTCATGTCCTATAGGTCAGAGGCACCCGATGATGTTGTCCTTTTGTGGTCAATAGTTCATCATTAAAAGAGTATAAAAATATGCTCCTTAGTCCATTCGACGGACTACCCCGCTGCAGTGACCCCTCGGGTCACTGACGTCTGTGTGGTCTCCTACAGCCCTCTATCTAAGCCTCTTTGGCTGAAACTCTAATTTCTTATTGTACTTTGAAATGGTCTTTTTCTCTATCCTCTGCATTGCCCTTATTCTAAAACATTATTGCAAAGCACTAATGGCTGTCCCTCCTAACTTAACATGTGCATTCCTAGCATTGCAGTAAAGTGTATGTTGCATTTTGAAAGTATTTCCATTGACTTAAAATATATTTGCATTACATGAGTTTGTTCTTCGCTCCAGAAATGTGTCTTTAAATGCCAAGACTTTGTTAAGACTTCCAGGCTATATATATTGAATTTTTATTAATGAAAGGGGTTCTTCTTTCATATAGATAAGACAGCTATTTTTCCCTATGGTTTACACGTCTATTTTGTCATACTTTTGCAGAAGCACCCGCTCAAATTAAGCTGCCTTGGTGCAGTGCCCCAGGACCATGAAATTTAACTCTTTCATTGCATTTAAATGTATTTTGAAATTGTAAATCCTTGCACGATTAATTTTCTCATTTAAGGGTTTGCCTTCTGGATACTTGAGCGTCATAAACATCTATTCTTGTGTTACTATTTTTGGCTGATTACAATTGTAGTTTTGAATAGTCTTTCTGGAGCTAACAAATTGATGAATATATTCTCTGCTGTGTTAATGATTTGATGAATAAAAGTGGCACTTCAACGTAAGACCTTTTGCTTATGGGCCCTCCTCATCTCTTTCTCTCACAGTGGTACCACAGGAGATGTTATATATAGGTGTACGTTTCTTGTGCACTACAGTAAGAAGTGATAAGCAGGATCATCTGGGTACGTGCCAAGCACACCCACTTCAACTGAGACAGGTTCAACTGGAGACCACGCAACTGGTGCACGGTACATCCAGTGAATACTGTGTCTAGCTTCCAAGTAGCTGCCTTCACGACTCTTAATTACGTCTTTTTGAGCACGGTTTTAAATAGGCTCCCCTATTTTAACTCATTACACACTAAATTATGTACATTCTGTTCCTTGACAGTGACACCTCACGCTTCTCATCTCACCTTTCTGGCGTGCTTGCACCCATAGTAAAGGATCCTCCCACTTGAATATTCAGTAAAGTGGTAGTAAGAGGGGGAGGAAGGCTTTTGCATGCATTTTTCGCCACAACACGCAGCACCGTTTGCATTTTCTGGTTGCTATTATGCCCTAGACTTGGCCCAGCGTCAAATGATAGACCAGCCACATAATAAGGTGAGGTCAAGGACTGCCGTCCCTTACCGCCCAGAGCACAATGATAGAAGATGTAATACCAGGTAAAGTGGCGCTGTTCCTTTTGATATTTTTGGATCATGGCCCACAATATTAAAAAGACTAAAAATGCGATCAATGTAAGTAATATAGTTTCCCGGCAGAAAAGGAGATTGAAGTAAGTACACCGAAGGTAAGCTGTGAAAAGACTTTATTAAGTCAAAAGTTAACAGGCACTCCAAGCAGCTGGCTGTCATCGCATCTGTGAAGGCAGTCTGTCAACATTCCAAGGCTGCCTTCACTCCAACATTCTAAGCTGTACCAAACGTTGATAAGGGAAGGGGGGGGACATGGAACCTACCAAGTGGCAAGTTATAACACATCTTCCCCCTTTAATGTAGACAGTACAAAAAGGATGAAAACTGAAAACCTGGACCAGACCTAGAGGGAAAGAAATGGTTAAGAATATACAAAGATCACACCCTTCTGAAGTCCTTGAGCCATCTAGGGGGATTGCGTTGTCTGAATCCCCTTCCCTCTTGGGTTCCCCTCGCTCCGGATCCCGTTCCCAGATTCCCACTGCGCCCCACGTGGACAGACCCCCTCTGTCCTGTGGCAACCCGATCCATGCTCCACTTCCGCCCATCCTCCATGATGACAATGTTTCTCTTGACCTCCCTTATTTTTTCTGGAGCATAGAACTTGTCCTCCTTACTTCCCCTTGCCACAGGTTTGCGAATATACACTTCCTGTCCTCTGCTGAAAGATCTTTCTTTGGCGCCCCATTTGTTGTCATAGGAATCTTTGTACATCTTTTGCCTAGCTTCCACCTTCCTACTAAACTCTTCTTGATGGACCACCACAGGGTCCTTGGTCTTCAGCCAATTAGGTGATAGTTTGGATCCTGCTTTCCTTCCCCTCAACAGTTCGAAGGGTGTGTGTCCCGTGGATAGACTAGGTGTCGTGTGGTATGACCAGAGCATGTCTCTCAATGCTGCTTCTATGTTCCCCCCAGACTTAACTGCTAGTTGGATACATTCCTTCAGCATGCGGTTGGCTCTTTCTACTTTGCCATTGGCTCGCGGGCAGTACAAAGGAGTACGTATATGCTTTATGGACAAGTCCCTTAGGAACTCTCTCATTTCCTCTGACACCAGTTGTACTCCGTTGTCTGTGATCAATGTTGAGGGTATGCCTTCCTTCGAAAAAATGTCACTCAGAAATTCAACTATTGCCTTGGTGTTGATGCTGGTTACAAATTTGTGAGAGACCCAGTTAGAATAATAGTCAATGATCACCAAAAGGTACCATTGCTGCGGCCCCTTTGCCCTGATAGGGCCCGTGATGTCGAATCCCAACTTGTCCCATGGGGACTTTGGAACTTCCACCGGACTAAGTGGAGCTCTCCTGGTGTTTTTTGACTTATCGCTAATTTCGCACGCGTAACATTCTTTCACTCTCTCTTCCATGCTGGAATCCATGTCTGGGAACCAATAATCTGATCTTAATCTAGCCTTGCATAGACTCCTTCCCAGGTGACCTTCATGGGTTAGGTCAATAATTTGCTTCCTTAACCCCTCCGGGGGAACTAGTCTGCCTGCTTTGAGGAGATACTCCCCTTCAATTGACAGTTCGTTGCGTACATTCCAATAGGGTCGTAAGTTTTTCCGGCAAGCCTCCACATTTGTTAGGCCACCCTCTGACTACCCATGTTTTAACTTCTCGAAGGATATTGTCCTGTTCCATGTGGCCATCCCACTGCTCTCTTGTCATGGCCGGGATTTTTATTTCCGAGACCCTCTCACGGTCTTCTTCCTGTCCTTCCACTGGAGCTCTGGATAAGAAATCTGCCACTTTGTTCTGTTGGCCAGGAACATACGTAGTTCTGAAATTGTAGCCTTGTAACCCCAGCACCCACTTTGCGATGCGGGGAGTGATATTCTCCAACACTTTGTTTCCGAACAGGTTGACCAAAGGCTTATGGTCGGTACATACTACGAATGGTAAACCCCAGACATAAAAACTGAAATGTTTGATAGCCCAGTACACCGCCAGAGCCTCCTTCTCAATGGTGGAATAGTTGGATTCCGCCCCAGACAAGGTCCTTGATGCAAATGCCACTACTTTTACTGTATCATCCACTCTCTGTGAAAGCATGGCCCCCACACCTTTACCACTTGCATCAGTAGTGATTACAGTGTCCTTTTTTACATCAAAGTTACCGATGTAAGGTGCCGACACGATAGCCTCTTTAATCTTCTCAAAGGCCAGCTCCTGATCTTTCTCCCACTTGAATGGTGTGTCTTTTTTCAAAATTTCTCTGAGTGGATGGGCTATCATAGCAAAAAATTTTATGAACCTAGCCATGTACTCGGCTAGACCCAGAAAAGACAGTACTTCTTCCTTGCAAGATGGCATGGGTGCTTTTCTTACTGCCTCCACCAAGTCTATTTTGGGCTTTATCCCCTCCTCCGAGATGGTATGCCCTAGATAATCCACTGTGGTAACTCCAATTTTGCATTTGCTCTCCTTGGTGGTGAAACCAACCTCTCTTAAACATCCAAGAACCCTTCTCACATTTTCATCATGTTCAGTATCACTCGCCCCATAGATCAAAATATCGTCCTGAAAACACATGGACTTAGGACAATCCCTCAACACGTGCTGCTGCCGCTGACGCCAACCCAAAAGGCATTCTCATAAATTTAAAATTGCCAAATGGTGTGGTGAAAGCGGTCAAGGGTTGAGAATCGGGGTGCAGACGGACTTGGTGGTAGGCCGATGAGAGGTCGAGCACACTAAAGAACTTGGCTCCCTGTAAAGTACTCAACATTTCATGTATCCTTGGGAGAGGATGCCTGTCCACCACAATATTAGCATTAAGCGCCCTCAAGTCCACACATAACCTAATGCTTTTCCCTCCTTCCTTGCTTGTAATGACAATGGGCGCCAACCATGCAGAGCATTCTATCTCTTGTATGACCCCTTGTTTTAACAACTTCTCCAACTCCATTCTTAAAGGCTCTCTCATTAGCAGGGGAATAGACCGTGTTTTGTGTACAGTAGGTGTTGCTCCAACCTTGAGCTCAATCCTATGCATGTAGTTTTTTAGCACCCCCAGTTTCTCATTAAACACCTCTGGAAATTCTTTCACTAGGTTAGACCCCACCCCCGGGGATTCTATAAGAAGCACCTGCTCCTGGTTGTTCGGATCAAGTCTTATACCTAATTCTTTCTGATGTTTCCACCCTAATAGACTTGAACCTTCACGGGTGACATATACCTTCCCCACTGTATGCCTGTCTTTGAAGGATATTCTCTTTCTCACCATCCCTTCCAACTGGATAGGTACTCTATTATACCCTGTAGGGGCTATGTCAGCTGACTCTAAAGTGATGTTGTGTTTCGCAAATTTTTCACTGAACACTTGCTTGTCTATTAAGGTGAACGGAGAGCAAGAGTCTGCAAACACCTTAAATTTCTCTCCATCTAGTTTTATTTCGCAAGTTGGGTACTGTGTACTTTGTTCCTCACTTTCGTCTTCAATTTGACAAATAAAATTTTTCTCTTCCCCCACTACGTCTTCAGGGTGATCTACCATGTGAACCTTTGAGCTCCCCACATTACATGTTTTAGCAAAATGGCCCTTTCTGTTACATCTTCTGCAAGTGACGTTCCTTGCGGGGCATCGCCAATTGTTGGCCAAGTGATTGTGGTTCCCACACCTGAAACATTTAAGACCTTCCATCTTGTTGCTCACCCCTTCTCTGGACTTGCTCTCCAGTTTGCACACAGTTTCCCCCTCCGATGCCTCTTTAGACATAGACTTATCTTTCCTATCTTCTGACACTTTCATCTCTCTCATACATATGGCTGTATGTTCCAGACCCTTTGCTATGCTTATGGCTTCCTCCAGATCCGGATTCCTTGTGAGCAACTCCTCCTGCACCTTCTCTTCATTGGTGCACCTTACTAATTGGTCTCTGATAAGTGAATCAGTAAGCGCCCCAAACTCACATGTAGCTGCCATACCTCTCAACACAGCAATGTATGAAGACACTTTCTCCTCTTTTCTTTGCACCCTTTTGAAAAATTTGTGTCTTTCTAAGACTACATTAATTTTCACTTTAAAATGTGCTTCTAACTTACGCAATGTGTATTCATAAACATCAACACCTTCATCCTCATCCTGAACCTCGTCCTCTACTAATCTCCCAGTAATGTCCTCGTAAACTTTTCTTCCCTGTATTCCTAAATTATGTAATAGTATGTGCTGTTTCCTAATGTTAGAGAAGTTCCCTCCACCTATGGCTATCAGGTATGATTTAAAAATACCTTCCCACCTTTTCCAGGGGATGTCTGGTTCCCCTAATTCATTTAAAAATGGTGGGGGTTGACTCATTCCTGCCCCCGCCATGGTCAGGTACAGTCTAACGCAGAGAAAACACTAGAATATTTAAGGAACTAAAAAGTAGGGAAAGAATGTTAACCTATAAGTAGAGGTGAGTGGCAAAGAATCTAAAGGTTTGGGGTATGGCTGCTGGAAAATAGGCTCCTGGAACTCTCTTCAAAGGTGACACCCTCCAAAAACCACACAGAGAGTCTGCTACACTAAAAGAAATGCCTAACTAAAGTTCAGTCCCCTTTCTATCTTCACAATAGACTCCCAGCAGTCCCTTCATGTGTTTCCTGTCACTCCTCCTGCCTCCTGACGAGATCAGCGCTTTCTTCTGAGGAAAAAGATACCAGCGCAGACTGCATTCGCTGAGATGCCTCTCCTTCACAGACTGCTTCCCTCGCCGTGATGTAAACACCGCTGCCTTTAGATACAACAGCCAAGACGCGCCTCACTTCAGCATACGCCGGCTACTCACGGACCGTCTCCTGTGCGCCTCCAGCGTCGCGCGGGCCTGGGACCTCCCCTGAGGTATTCCGGTGACAACCGCTGCACAGCACAGACGCTCCTCACGCTGACCAACAGCAGCTGCTCACCGCCAGTCTTCAGTTTTCTTCCTGGATAGCGCGTGACAGGAACCAGACCTGAGGCGTCACAGCATCTACCGGTGCAGGTTACGCCAACAGCAGCTATTCACAGCCAGTATTCTGTTTTACTCCTGGATCGCACGTGACAGGAACCAGACCTGTCACGGCATCTGCCGGTACCAGTTACGCCAATATGCTGCTGGTTAAATTCTCGCCTCTGCAGCCGCTGCCTCACCAGCCTCACCAGATCGGACAGCTCCACACGGGTCGCTCAGGAGTGGGACACCCCAGCCGTCAGGCAGCCGCTACAGCCAGAACACTTTCCCGCTGTCCATGTGCTACAGACTGCGCCTCTCGTGTCAAGTCTCATAAAAATTCAGGCTGCATTAATTCATCACCACGACAGCCTCTCATGAAGAGTTGACAATCAAGTTCAAATACGTTGAGCGCACCACTGCACTGCCTAGTGGCGAAGGTTTACGTAAGCGCTCCGTTACCCAGCTGTCACACGATGCTTCTCATCTAAGTTGCCAGCATGCCTTAATTTTCGCAGGGAAGAGTGCCACGCTGTCCCTGCCACAGCCACAGTTCTCCTCGTCGCCAAGATGAAGTAAGTACACCGAAGGTAAGCTGTGAAAAGACTTTATTAAGTCAAAAGTTAACAGGCACTCCAAGCAGCTGGCTGTCATCGCATCTGTGAAGGCAGTCTGTCAACATTCCAAGGCTGCCTTCACTCCAACATTCTAAGCTGTACCAAACGTTGATAAGGGAAGGGGGGGGACATGGAACCTACCAAGTGGCAAGTTATAACAGAGATGCTTTCAGTTTCAAATGCATATGAATATCTCTCTATTTGGATGGCCAATTATAATTCACACTGAAGATTACGCCAAATGCTGTAGTACTGAGCAACCAAGTACAGAATAATTTGCTCCTACCTGCGTCCAAATTCAGCAGCAACTGAAGCAGGCACAAGCAGTAGCCCGAATGCTAGGGTAGATCCAGTAAGTGTTGCCATAAAGAGCACACAGTTGGGGTTAGTTAATAGGGAAAACTTTGAAAATTGTGTCTCACGGCCAAGAAAGTTAGTGACACTAGACTTAGAGCAACGTAAATGTCGGAGCAGATGGTGAACATTAGACAGAAAATTGGAATAAGCAAGTTAAGACTGGAGACTGTTCACTTCCAATTTCTTGTGCATGGAAGTGCGCAGAAGAGGGGAGATAAAATGATGGAGTAGAATGCACGCTAGATATACCCATAGTTTGACTTCATGGGCATACGTCAAATGCTGCTAGGTCTCCTCAGCCTTTCATCTTTCCAAGTTGGATAAAATGAGTACCATTGAGTTAGGGGAACAATAAAGATTTGCTATTTTGAGCCACAATACCATTCTGAGTAAATGTGCGCTTTACAAAAAAAAAGCCATAATATTTTACAATAAGCTATATTTTACGTACAATTAAAGACAACACGTGTCTGGATATTGTATGGTGTTGAAGGGTTAACAGATTTTTGAGGCTGCCTTCAGAAGTAGCATTCCTGGCCGACCACAAATTCTGGGCGTTGAGCCAGGCAGGAAATGGGCTTCCTGTGGTTGGCAGCGAACATAGGATTTAGAAGAAAGAAACTGTATGTGTAGAAATATATTTGTGTCTGTGGAAGTAAACAAAAGAAATAGTTGCCTAGAATCACACAATTTGGTAACGGGGGAAGCCAAGTTTGAATACAGTTTTTCAGGTTTCACGTTGTGCAGGTTAGTGAAGGAATATGTATGTGTTTATGTGCAGATGGGTGAGAGGAGGTAAGGAATACGTTTTTGGATATGCACAGCCGTGTGCAGCCTTCGAAATATGAGACAACCAGAGATTCGTAGGAATAAGATTACCACAGGTAGCCACCACCTGCCCCAGTACTAGGAAAATACAAAAGAATAAATAATACGTGCAGATATAAAATAGATCTCAATGTTAAAGGACGGTATGCATAGCGTTAGCAATGCTCAGTATCGCAGTATTGCCAGAATAATAGGTGTGAATTTAAAGAGGCCTTCTAAAATTAGAGTTGCAGACTTTAGAGGTGGTTGCATATATTTTGCAGTTCGACCACTACAAGTTTTATCTCTCTTAAAAGATTCTATTTTCTGTTTGGGTTCTTCTTTCGCTTTCGTAGTTAATGAATGATTAGAGGTTATTATTATTAGATTCTTCCCTGCGTATCCAAGAAGAGTATAGGATTTCCTGTCTTCGGGATGTTTGCTTACATAGGCTCAATGTTATTGTTTTCATCACCTCATGTCTGGTTAGTAATAAAATACAAATAGGAAAATTTATCATGCCACAGGCTCAGGCCTACCACATTTTGCCACACGCTTGGATGACAGCCAGACCATGTGTCCATCATGATAAAAAAGCAGCAACAACTTTCAGCAATGCCTGAACGGACTGTTTAAAGGTAATAAATTGAGAGAAAGCAAAAATAGTTTATTGCCCATGGATCACTCTGTTTTCACTCACAAATATTACAATGTTCTGACAACAACTTAACACCCCATATAGTTCTCCCTGATCAGTTATTATATGTATAGGTCACATCAACTAGATATCACAGTGGCACTGAAATTATGTAAGAAGGCATATATTTGTATAAATTAACACCCGCTGCGAAGTTTCTTTCTACTCGGGTATTTAGGAAGAAGGGGAAGGGCCCCATCATCCCTGAGTCCAAAGAAGAAGAGGACAGGTGATCAGCCACAACAGGAACACCGCCATCTTCACAAGCAGATGTTCTTCAGAGTGGGAGAGAATATTGGAGTAATAAATTACAGTGTAAGGTGGAATGTGCTAAAATGCATTCTAAATGCAGTGCATTCGCCAGGGACTACAAAGGATAGGAGTAATAGGAAAAGTAGTAATGTTGTGTTTATATTATGTTTAGGTATTGATCATTAGTAATGAGTATATGCCAATACAGAAGGATAGTGTGCATTGAATAACTGTGCTTCGTATTATAATATTTCAAGTATACAATGTGCACAGATTTAATATGTGTTTTAATATATAGGTGCAATGTTTCAGGGTGTTTGAAAATAGGTTTCAAGGTGTAGGAATTGGCACAAAGGGGTGTGGAATTTAATGAAGTATCTATATGTTCATGGGGCAGGTGGCTTCTTAAATATACTTGTCCTGTAACACACTCCACTTGTCCCTTTTGTGCTATGTAATGCAGCGACAAATTATGGCAGCAATGTCATTATATAAGAGCTCTGACGCAGCCTCTCTGATTATGTTAGGACTCCTTCCATAGTTGGCTTTGAATACTAACAATTCACTTATGTTGCCACGTTTCCGCAGATCTACATACTGGGGCTGAAGGTAGTGGTAAGCAACAGTTCTGGCTCACAAAATAAGTGGCTGAAGGAAAAGTGAACTTGCAATGGCTCATATTTTTGCTTGAGCAAAATAGTACACCTGCATATTTGCTCATGCTTAAATACAGTTCACAAATATCTTCTAGGAGTACTATTTCTTGGCCTACTTCTGTAGTATTGTGAATTTACAACAGTTGTATATCTGCACTTAATACAAGGACATGGGTGCACTTTATTTCATGATTTGGCCCCTAATTAGGTCTGGCATTAACAAAGGCCTTTTATGTTTAGTAAAATGTTGTCTCTCCCTCCCTCGCTTGGCTAGCTTCACTGTGAGTGACTTCATTCTGTTCATTCACAAGGAGCATATCCACACACAGTTGTTTTATCCAGTGCCAGGAACTACTGTGCAATGTGTGATTCTTGAGACCACAACAATTTCTGCTTTTGCCAATGTTTGCTATAATGGTGAGGGCCCAGCAACTCCCACACCAATGAGGTTTCACAAAAATGTTGCCAAGACAAGTTGTGCATTGACAACGCCAAAGGACTGAACAGCAATTTCATTGGCTTTGCCAATGCGTGTTTATTTTTATGTTGCAAAGAAATGGTACCGACCTTATTCTAGTAGTTTAGCGAAATGTTTTGCATTCTTTTTGTGAACATTTTATTTTAAAAGCAAAGAATTATCAGTCTTGCTTTCAAGCTTCTGCAAATATTTGCATGTAATTGAAGATCATTCTGAGAGCAGTATACATAGCCTCACATTGCTAAATATTGAAAAAGTGTGTACACATTTTCATACTCTAACCACTGTCAGTAGTGCAGTCTAAGCTTACAACATTTACTTAGAGCGCTCACCCTAATAATAAAGCCTTTGCATTAATGAACAATAAATACAAGTTTGAACATCATTAATGCATGGACACAAATATTACCTTTATTGCAGACAATGCCTTTCCCTGATCCATAGTGTGGCACTGTAAACTGACAGCCAAGGGGTTTGTGCTGTAGGGAGTTGGGCATACTTGTCCCAAAGACGAAATATGCATGAATACTTGTTGCCGTTGACCTCAAAAGAAAATATGTCCTGGGCGTGGGGCTATAGGAATTACACATCCCATGGCCCAGTTTGACAACTATGAGTATTTTGATTCCTAAGGGTGTCACTGTGACAGAGATTTTCATCTGTGTTTGCTGATTAGGTCAAGCTATAGTACAATGATTTAATTACTCTTTTGCTTTTGGAGATAATGAATTTCGTTTTAAAGTCTTGTATAGGGATGCCAATATAATTTTTGGGTTCTTTTCGTCATTTGGAGTTCCCTCCTTACCTCAGCTGGACAGCACATGCAGCGTGCACCATTAATAGCTCAACTATTGCAAGGCCTGTTGCTTCCAGTTTCAATTGTAGAATGTGCTGCACACGCCTCTCCCAGGGACTGTGTATCAATTGGTAAAGAATTAATTGATGCAGATGTACAAGAAAGAATAGCATATGACACTAAATATATTATTAAAAGGGCTGGGTGGAAGAAAAGGAAGAAGGGAACAGGGGAGGATGTATGCAAACAGAAAAGGGATATGAATAGGCCCAAATGGAAAGATATTTTTACCAACCATAGTGCTTGCCCCCATGGCCTGTCTTTTTTCATGGTTCATCACTTGTACGACGTGATAGGAAGATCAGACTGTTTTCCTAAAGCTGTATTTTCACTGCCTCAGGCCACTTCATTTCCCCACATTAAATGGACTTCATCAACATACCCCCTACTAAAACTACAAGTACGTGTTGGTTATTGTGTGCATGACTAGCAAATGGACTAAGGCATGTCAATTCAAGATCAGCAATGCACAAACTATTGCCAAATGCCTCCTGAAAGAGTACATACCGCGCTTTTGAGTACCTCTGCTATTGGGTTCTGAAAATGGACCAGCGGTCATCTCACATGTGATTGAGGGGTTGTGCAAGGGGCAAGGAGCCACACAGAAACTACATGTGTTCCATGGAAACTACCAAGTGGGAATGGTATCCCAAGCTCATCCTGAAGAGTTGCACGTGGTACACAGAAGAGAAAGGACGAGTGTGTAAGCGGGCCCCAAGGATACATCACCTAAAGAACGTCTGGAAACATGGACGCCCCAACCCCTCAGTCTACAAGTTGTGAAAACGAGACATCTTTACCTTTTCTTCACTTTGTTTTCTTCATATCGAATATGCCTAAGCAATAGAAATGCTTGCAAACCTCTCAAATTACTTGAAGACAGGCACCAACGGTTACTTTTTCTGTTTACAGGTATCATCTCTGAGGCTCTACATTATTATTCAGCAGACTTTTTTGAACATAGTACAGACGCAGCAGAAGATAAGACATTCTTCCAACTAGTCACACTAGCCACACGTACCAACGATTGGAACAATGCCTCAAGACTTGCTCAAGACTTTCAGAACAATTAACAATTAGAGAAAATGATCATGGGTGCTACTAGCAGCATTGACCCCCATTGCTGCTATTATAATGACTTTTGTACCACATTGAATAAATTGCCATTGATAAAGACGGGACAGGGGGACAGTTGACAGAGCACGATGTTGTGTTTGCACACACCGGCATACCGACACAGAAAACAGCATGTGCTACAATGTCATACCTGTCTCTAAATACGTGGGCTGTGTCCTAATGTACAATATGCTCTTCAGTAAACACACTGAGTATGTTACAGTTGCACCTCCTGAGAAATGCATAATTAGCAAAGGGAGAACAAGGATAGAACAGGGAATGTGAATAACTTAGCACTTATAGAAGTTGTAGAAGTAACAATAGGACTACACTAAATGCAGCCTGCTACCATTACCAAATACCTCAAAGACCTGAAAGGTATGCTGTAAGGATTTTGTTAAAAAATGAACAAGAGGAAGGAATGAGAGAGGGTCGATTTTATATCTGTCTGGGGAGGTGGTTACACCACCCTTCGACAGGAAACCAATTGTCCAGGCCTCCCCTCTCAGAGTTTCGGTCAGCAGCATGAGGCCAGACCTGTGTCTGTGGCAGAGGCATCCATTTTGTGATGCGAGGGCTCAAGAAAGTCCTACCAGGTTAGACCAGTGTGAACATGTCTCTCCCTCTAGAAGGGTGAAGTGCTATCCCCGCCGCCAGAACTGGCGGGGGGGGGGGGGGGGTAGTATTCCAAAGCGTTTGACACCAAACACGACATGTTTCCGTGCAGCCATCCCAAAGTTATCATTTACCGTGAGGTTATAATGCACTTAAGAGTATATGGTCAGGCTGCACCACAAACAGCATCAGAGGAGGTACTCCGAACGCTGCAGAGGGGCTCTGCTCATGCAGGGGCACCCTCTCACATAAAAAACAAGCACTCTGCCTTCAGGATTGTTAAGGCCTGCCATAGGAGTGACTTATAGGTTCTATATGTATGTGCAATGGTAGTGATATAGGTAGCCTATACCACTGTAAGGGGTGCAAGCACACCCTTACCCAGGCTGCAGTAGCAGACCTGTGGTGCCATTTTGGAGTGCTTCCCAGGGGTGGCATAATACATGCTTCAGCCCCTGGTAGGCCTCTGAGGTACCTATGCCCTAGGTACATAGTATACCATATACTAGGGGCTTATAAGGCACTCCAGAATCCAATTAGATATGTACCTATTGCACATGCAAACCATTTTAGAGAGGAAGCAGCTAGGCTGTGGTCCTGATTAGCAGGGCCACAGCCAGACTAAGGTCGAAAAACAGTGAAACACCAGCAAAAAAGTGGGGGTACCCATGTGAAGCAGATCCTACTCTCCTACACAACCCCCCCCACCCCCCAACGCAGGGACATTACACTAACCTTGACCAGTTGAGTCTTCATGTTCTAAGTGGAAATACCTAGGGAGTCCATCTGGATTGGGATGGTTACTCCCAGGTATATGTTCCACTGTAAAGTTCATCCCCTGTAGGGAAATGGACCACCTAAGCAGTTTGGGGTTTTCACCCTTCTTTTGTTTTAGCCATAAGAGGGGCTTATGGTATGTCTGAACAAGGAAGTGAGTACCAAACAAGTATGGCCTCAACTTTTTCAGAGCCCAAACCACTGCAAAGGCCGCCCTCTCAATGGCTTACCAACGTTTCTCTCTAGGGGTCAGCCCTCTGCTTATGAAAGCTACTGGCTGATCCTGACCTTCATCATTCAATTGTGACAGTACAGCCCCTACCCCCAATTCAGATGCATCTGTTTGGACAATTAACTTCTTGGAGTAGTCAGGACTCTGCAGAATGGGAGCAGTGCACATGGCCTGCTTCAGGTCATCAAATGCCTTTTGACAGCTAGCTGTCCACTGAACCTTTTTGGGAATCTTTTTAGAAGTTAAGTCATTCAGGGGTGTCACTATTAATCCATACCACTTGACAAATCTCCTATTGTACCCAGTCAGGCCTAAGAAGGCTCCCACCTGAGTTTGGGTAGATGGAGCAATCCATTCCATTATGGTCTGGATTTTGCTCTGCAATGGTTGAACCTGGCCTCCACCTACAAGGTGGCCCAGGTACACAACCTGACTCTGCCCTATCTGGCACTTAGTAGCCTTGATAGTTAGACCTGCTTTTTGCAGGACCTCCAAAACATTCCTTAGGTGGACCAGGTGATCCTCCCAGGTGGAGCTAAAGACAGCAATATCATCATATGCTGCACTAAAGTCTTCCAGGCCTGTAAGGACTTGATTCACCAACCTTTGGAAAGTGGCAGGTGCATTCTTCAAACCAAAAACAAACTGATAGTGCCCACTAGTGGTAGAAAATGCTGTCTTTGGCTTTGCATCATCAGCTAGTCTGTTCTGCCAGTAGCCAGCTGTCAGGTCAAATGTGCTTAGAAACTTGGCTGAGGCCAGAGTATCTATTAGCTCATCTGCCCTGGGGATGGGATGGGCATCAGTCCTAGTGACTGCAGTGAGACCCCTGTAGTCTACACAAAACCTCATTTCTCTCTTGCCATCTGTGGTGTGAGGTTTAGGTACCAGTACTACTGGACTACCCCAAGGGCTAACTGAGGGTTCAATCACACTCAAATCCAGCATCTTTTGGACTTCTGTCCTTATGCAGTCCCTGACATGGTCAGGTTGCCTGTAGATCTCATTCTTCACAGGTAGACTGTCCCCAGTGTCCACTTCATGAGTGCACCAGGTGGTCTGACTTGGAGTCAGAGAAAATATATGTCTAAACTGGCTGAGAAGGCTTCTGCGGTCAGTTTGCTGCTGGGCATTGAGGCTGCCTGCCAAGGCTACACCATCAACTGACCCATCATCAGGGTTTTGAGAAAGCAGGTCAGGGAGTGGGTCACTCTCTTCCTCCTGTCCTTCATCAGTAGCCATGAGCAAGCCCATGTCTGCCCTGTCAACATATGGTTTAAATCTGTTGACATGAAGTACCCTATGGGGACTCCTAGGGGTTCCAAGGTCTACCAGGTAGGTAACCTCCCCTTTCTGTTCAACAATTGTATGGGGGCCACTCCATTTGTCCTGGAGGGCTGCTGGGGCCACAGGCTTCAACACCCACACTTTTTGTCCTGGCTGGTAAACAGTCAGTACAGCCTTTTGGTCATGCCAGGCTTTTTGCAGTTCCTGGCTAGCCTCAAGGTTTTTGTTTGCCTTTTTCATGTACTCAGCCATCCTGGAGCGGAGACCAAGTACATAGTCCACTATGTCTTGCTTTTGGGGGCTTGAGAGGTAACTCCCATCCTTCCTTCACCAAACACAATGGACTCCTGACAGGGTGACCAAACAAAAGTTCAAATGGGCTGTAACCAACCCCCTTTTGAGGCACCTCCCTGTATGCAAATAAAAGGCAGGGCAAGAGTAGGTCCCATTTTAGCCTAAGCTTCTCTGGGAGTCCTTTAATCATGCCCTTTAAGGTTTTGTTGAATCTCTCAACTAAACCATTGCATTGTGGGTGAAAGGGGGTGGTGAACTTGTAGTTCACTCCTTCCACATAGCAGTCAAGTAACTAGACATGAATTTTGCATCCCTGTCAGATTCTACCTACGTAGGAAAGCCTACTCTTGAGAACACACCCAAGAGAGCTCTTGCCACTACAGGTGCTGTAGTGGTCCTTAGGGGAATTGCCTCTGGGTACCTAGTGGCATGATCCACCACCACCAGTATAAATCTGTGCACAGATGCTGTTTGGGGATCCATGGGACCAACAATGTCAATCCCTACCCTTTCAAAGGGCACCCCCACCACAGGTAGTGGTATCAGGGGGGCCTTTGTAGTGCCACCTGCCTTGCCACTGGCTTGGCAGGTTACACAGGAGAGACAAAACTCCTTTGTGTCTTCAGACATGTGGGGCCAGTGAAAGTGTGGGACAATTCTGTCCCAAGTCTTGTTCTGGCCCAGGTGTCCTGTTAGGGGAATTTCATGGGCTAGTGTCAATAGGAAGCCCCTAAACTTCAGAGGTACAACCAACCTCCTGGATGCACCAGGCTTGGGGTCTCTACTCTCTGAGTATAGGAGTCCATCATCCCAATAAACATTATGGGTGCCACTAGCATTCCCAGCAGCCTCATCAGCAGCTTGCTGTCTGAGGGGTTCAAGAGAGGGACAGGTTTTCTGCTCCTGGCTCAGATCAGACCTGGAAGGGCCCCCTGTCCCCTAGAACTCAACCTGGTCAGGTTCAAGCTCCTCTGGGACAGTTCCTACTTCAGGCTCAAAATCATCTCCCTGAGGAAACTGATTATCATTCTGAGTCAGGTGGGAAGGCTCTGCCTTAACCCTTCTGCTCCTCCTCTTGTGAGCCACCTGGTCCATTATCCCAGAATCCAGGGCCAGTCCAGCTTTAGACATTCTGGCCTGTGACCTAGTCACAGCAAAGACATGAGCAGGGATCCCTAACATTTCTGCATGTGTCCTGAGCTCCACTTCAGCCCAAGCTAAAGTCTCTAGATCATTGCCAAGCAACCACTGTACTGGTAGGCAGGCACGGTGCGTCCATTGGGGCGTAGCCCCACTAAGCCACATGGACGCACCGTCACTCAAGCGCAATGTGACCCGCTGCCCGCAATCTCGCTGAGAATATTATTATACGCGTGTCCCGGTAGCTAGTAGTACCGGGACACGCCCGCGGCCTGACTGAAAATGCGCTGCTGAAGCCAGGGGGTGGGGCAGGGGCTGGGCTGCAGCAGCTGAGCCTGAGTGACAGTCCAGACTCAGCTGCCTGCAGCAGTAGAGACAGTGCGCGCATGTGCATTTTTGGGCTAGGACCAGCCCGAACATGCGCACAACAATCTTCCATTAAGACGAGTCAGGGACGCAAGGTGGTGCTGCTTCATACAGCAGCGCCAGGGCCGCAGCCCCCGGGTCTCATAATGGGGGAAGAGTAACTGTGCCCCTGTTAGACCTGGCACCATTGGCGTGAGTCTCCCTTCCATTTTTTTCACTGTGCCTCCTCTGTTTTTCTGGTGATAGATGCGCTGCGCCACTGCCATTCAGTGCCGCAGCGCGGATGCTCCCTGTATAAAGATGAGATATGAATTGGTGTATCCCTGATTGGCTTATTTGGTCTACCTGTTAGTCCCTAGTAATGTGGCCTGTGTCTTCCCAGGGCTGGTAAACCAAATGCTGCTGGTGGGCCTGCAGCGCTGATTTGCGCCACCCACAGAAGCAGCCTGTAAAGTGTGTCTCAGACCTGCCACTGCAGTGTCTGTGTGCAGTCTAGAACTGCCATCTTGGCTGTGAAGTGCACCCACTTCCCAGCCCCTGAACCTTCCCTTGGCATCATGTAAGCCACCCCTATGGCAGGGTGCATTGTATGTGTAAGGTAGGACATGCTCTGATGTGTGTAGCATGTCCTGGTAGTGAATTACACCCAATTTCGTTTTTCACTACTGGAAGGCTACCTGTTCTCCATAGGCCAGAATGGGAGGTTTGGCTATTACATTCTATAGTCCTAACTGACCCATAGAACATGGTAGAAAAACGAATTTAGTATGCCTGAGCTCAGAATATTAAAATACATCTTTTAGTGAAGTTTATTTTTATATTCTGTGTTTGAAAATACCACTTTTAGAAAGTAGGTATTTTCTTGCCTAAGCCTTCTAGTGTGCTCTGCTGTTATGTGTATTGGCTGTCTGGTTTTGGAGGGACAGGGCAGGCTGAGTCAGACCTGGGTTGAATAGAGAGATCTGCCTTGGAGTGAGGGGAGGGGTAGCTCCTGCACTTGAATAGGGCTGTGCCTGGCAAGGTGAATGCTGGCTCCACCTCCCACTGTGCGTCTGAGGGCAGACCCCCTCTTTCTGAAAGGAAGGATGCAGCCTGGTAAACAAATTGCTACAGGGCTGGGCAGAACTGGTTCTGGCTGGGTTCAGTGACTTGTAGCTTCTGAGAACAAAGACTTTTGGGATATAAATATCTGTGCTGAACCCCCTACAATTTGTATTGCCTCTGGATCTCAAGACCAACCTCTGTCCGTGGAACTGAAGGAAGCTGCAGGAGAGGACTGCCCTGGTGTTGTGTGTTGTTCCCTGGATTGGCCTGCAGTAGTTTTCATTGGACTGGAAATAGGAGGGAAAAGGAGCTGTAGGAGAACTTTTTAATCTTGAACCTGCAATCACCCAAGGGCTAGTGAGAGAACTAGCCTCCTGACTGAAGTCTCAGGACCAGTAGACTTCATTTTGTCGCTAAGGCCTGTTAGCGAGCCGCCGCAACCGAGGAGCGTCAAGAAAATCATCGCACTGCTGCCGCAGAGGGCTCGCTGGCCTGACCATCGCCCCGCATGTTTGCGGGCCTAAAGATTATCGCTACAGCCACGGAGCGTCAGGAAAATTGTCACATCGCTGCCGCTGAGGGCTCGCTGGCCTGATCATCGCCCTGCACGTTTGTGGGTCTAAAAATTATCGCTACAGCCGCGAAGTGTCAGGAAAATCGTCGCATCGCTGCCGCTGAGGGCTCGCTGGCCTGATCATCGGCCGCACGTTTGCGGGCCTAAAAATTATCGCTACAGCCGCGGAGCGTCAGGAAAATCGTCGAATCACTGCCGCTGGGGGCTCGTTGGCCTGATCATCGCCCCGCACGTTTGCGGGCCTAAACATTTTCGCTACAGCTGCGGAGCATCAGGAAAATTGTCACATCGCTGCCGCTGAGGGCTCGCTGGCCTGATCATCGCCCTGCACGTTTGTGGGCCTAAAAATTATCGCTACAGCCGCGAAGTGTCAGGAAAATCGTCGCATCGCTGCCGCTGAGGGCTCGCTGGCCTGATCATCGGCCGCACGTTTGCGGGCCTAAAAATTATCGCTACAGCCGCGGAGCGTCAGGAAAATCGTCGAATCACTGCCGCTGGGGGCTCGTTGGCCTGATCATCGCCCCGCATGTTTGCGGGCCTAAACATTTTCGCTACAGCTGCGGAGCATCAGGAAAATTGTCACATCGCTGCCGCTGAGGGCTCGCTGGCCTGATCATCGCCCTGCACGTTTGTGGGCCTAAAAATTATCGCTACAGCCGCGAAGTGTCAGGAAAATCATCGCATCGCTGAGGGCTCACTGGCCTGATCATCGCCCCACCCGGGTGGCGGGCCCCGAAATTGTCGCTAACACCCGTTAGCGAGCGGCCGCGACCAAAAGCGTGAGGAAAAACATCGCTAACCCGCCGTAGCGGCATTTTTGTGGATTATTGTCAACATCACCCCAGAACTGTGAGCAAAAGGGTCGCAGAGACCATTGCCCTGAACTGAACTTTGCATTCCCCATTTGAACTATTTTTGCAGCATCCAGAGATAATTCTTTTTATACAGAATTGTGGTTTTCTCGTTATTTGGTCTTGTGATAAGCCTATCTATAAAGATAACCATTTTTAATGACTACCTGTGTTGTGTCCCTGATGGAGCAGGGTTTTTACTCCAAAACGAATACCCGTTTCATTTTCGCATGTTATAACTAAAAGTACTACCGACTAATTATTAATGATTAAAAGTTTGTCGAATGTTGACTAATCAACCTTATTAACGAGAGAATTACACGTGGGAATGCTATTGCATGGCTAAATAACAAGTGAACTAAGTTGGTGAGCAAACTGACAGAAAACGATGTTGCTTATGTGATGTTATGGTGTTTTGCGCTTCTAATTAATATGCATTAATGGCTTCTGATGTCGCAAATGGCTAAATAAATACACACACATAAGGGTATTAGCTGGGGAATAACACTGTTCAGTCATTTCTATGCAGTAATTATGTTTTGTGTTTCTTTGCTCTTAAGTTGACAATTGTGGCCTACTGAAAGATGGCCACCATCTGCAGCCTGCAGTCGAGTAGATGCAATAATGAAAAAGGCTTTGCACGGACTGCGACCCTGACTTCTGGTTGAACTGAAAAGCCATGAACATGACGACAAATCCAGGATGGCAGCCAAAAACCCCTGGATGTGAAAATTTGTAGCAACTGAATAATCTGACTACATGAACTTTTGGTGGTCTCATAAGATGATACATTTTTAATCCGAAAGAAAACTTCCGTAGAAGTAACAAAATTATGGACATCTGACTTTTTATTCAGAAACTTAGAATTATCAATAATGGGAAAATTCTTGAATGTTACAAGACGACAGCTTTTCCTGTTCAACGGATGTTTTAATGTTCTTTTTGTAACTTTTGAATGTAGAATTTTTGTATAAAAGTAAGTAGGCTAGAGAGGTCTAGCGCCACTTCTTCCCGAGCTGATGATGCGAGGTCCCTATGCTGACGGAGAGGACGATGACTCTACATGACGACAGGAGACTCTAAAACTTCTACAGAGGACCGGTTCTGACTTAGGATCTGACTTTTAGACAGAATAGGTAAATATGAGAGAAAATGAATTTTGCATTTAATTGTCTTTTCTTGAAATTTTAGATAAATGAACAATTTGTTTGAATTACTGACTCGGGTGATTATTTCTGGTCATGTTTATTGATTATTATTGCATATTCTTTGAAATGTATTTTGCTAGATCTACAGCAATCAGCTGGTCGCATTGACCTCAAAGTACAGGCAGATCAGATAGAGCATATGTGAAAGGTGGTTTTCTCCTTTACAGGGCACGGATGTATTTGGTTTAGGGTGAATGTTGGTGTAATGGGCCCCACCAGCGTGTGATGTGTGTATGCGTGTGTGACTGTGAAATCATTCCGTCCGTGGAAGTAGAGGGGATTCGGAAGCTCTGATCTGCACCAGTTTCTTGGTAGCAGATTGATGGTTAGCTATTGTCTTGATCTAGCGGAATTGCGTGTATATAGGTTTGTTGATTTTGATTGATATGTGTACTAACTCTATATGTTGAAGTCGTGTTGAGTTCTATGTATTGTGAACGGCTTCTGGGATGTAGGAAGTCGGTGACAGTTCCGTAGTAGAGCAGAGGGAGTGTTGCTCTCGGAAAAAGGCGGGATTGTTGGCCCTGTATGCAGACAGGGAAAACGTGTGACAATCGAAGTTACGCGTCGCATTGTCTGGGTTCGACAAGGTAGCATCGCCGTGTGTTGCCATTAAAAATGTTTTCTGTGTGATCGAAGTGTATATGATAGCAAAGGTTATCTGTGAAACTCTTGTCTTAAGTCCCAGGGATCCGTAAGGTTTGCCGTTAAAGCTTACCGCTGGAGAAGTAATAGGTATTCTCGGAGCTTGTTAGAAGGGCAGGGCAGAGGTAAGCGCTGCTTTGTTAACGTGTGATATAATTCTGTAGTAGGACAGACTGTTCGCTGTTCTCGGGAAAGACAGAATTCTGTGTGAATGTACTACATTTTCTGGTGTGTAAATGCGTGAATGAGGAGGAATTCTGGTTAATTGTGAAACTCTTAGGAGCATTCCGAAGGGAAACAGTTAATTGATGCTTGTTAGAAGGGTAAAGTAGAGGGATGTGCTACTTTATCAACGGAAGTAATAATTCTGTAGTAGGGCAGAGGTAAGCGCTGTTCTCGGGAAAGGCAGAATTCTCGTGGGAAAGGTCTTTTGCTGTTCTGTGGCTAGCGAAGCAGACAATGGAGATGTTTGTATGTTGTAACTAACAGACTCGTAGAAGTTGAAACAAAGTCTACCAAGTAGTCTTGTAAAGGAGGGGTAGACGGAAGAGGAAGAGACAGGAGCAGAAGCGACTGCAGCGGCTGCTGACGTCAGGGAGACCGCGCTGTGATTGGACAGTGGGTTAGAACGGAGGAAGCGCAGAGATTGGTGTGCTAGTGTACGCCGCGCTAGGATTGGGAGACATACAGGGTGACGTAGACGCTCCAGGATTGGTGCATTAGTGTGAGTCGCGCTAGGATTTGCGGACTGAGTCAGTGACGTAGACGCTCCAGGATTGGTGCGTTGGTGTGAGTCGCGCTGCAATTGGACAAAAGATCGTACAGCTGTAGTAAGAGTAAACAGTTAGTGGAAAATAAGAAAGATGTATTACCATGCTGAGGAAAATAAGAAAAAGTCCTTGTTCAGTAAGGTTAAAACCTGGTTCGACAAGGATAAGGATATCATAACTAGGGAAGGAGAATTACTTCCTCCGACCAGAACCCCTGCATCCTTTATGGTTGCAAAATATGGGTATCATACCTGTATTTGGTTAGACAACTGGGCGAAGTATACTAGAGAGGATGGGGTTTTGGCTTTCCCGGAACATGGCTCATTTAATTTGGCCGTGTTAAGAAATTTACGAGAGAAAATGATGAATTTAGAGCCTCGGCCTAGACCGACGCAATTCGAGGCATTGGTGGAATGGGAAGATGAAGTACATGAGCGAGAAAAACAGAGAAGTGGAGGTAACTACCGATATATGTTCGGTAGAAAATATGATCTCGAAACCCATCATGACAGAATGAGAAGGTGGCGAGATGCCAGCATGACCGAGGGATTATATCCTGTAAGAACAGCAGAGGAATCAGGAGGGAGAAAATGTACAGAGAAAGCACATAATGTAGAGACCAGAAGATATGGGGCAAATGAGTCTGATGATGATATCTTAGAGGATATGCTCTACAAAAGACCACCCCCGTATAGAAGAGAACCAGAGGTAGGAACAGCAGTTACCCCAATGAGAAACACCCTGCGGATTATAAAGACGGAGGCTACAGCCCCTGAGCTGAAAAGCGGTTGTTCTCTGGCAGACAGAGAAAGAGAGAGAGAAAGAGAAAGGGAAATAGAGAAAGAAAGAGAGAGAGAGAGAGATAGGAAAAGAGAGAGAGAAAGAGAGAGAGAGTTAGAGAGAGAAAGAGAGTTAGAGAGAGAGAGAGAGAGAGAAAGAGAGATAGAGAGAGAGAATGAAATTGAAAATGAAAAGACCAGAGAACTAGCAAGAACTACATCTGAACTAACAGAGAAAATCAGGGAGTTGACTAAGAATCTTGAGGCTGTTACAGTGCCTGTGACAATAGGCCCGGTTATGCCGATTTTTGACAAGCAGAGGACGGGTGAAAATGGTTTGACGGTGCCATATGTGGGCAATAGGTTGATTGTACCTCCGGAACAGGCAGAAATGAGAGTGGGAGAAACACAGTGGAGAACAGGAGAAAATCAGTGGAGACATACTGTGTGTGGAGGGGAAATGAGTGTGCAAACTAACTCAAGTTTGAATTCTGGATGTATGGAAGGGAACAGAGGATCAATTTTGGAACCACAGAGGGTGGCAGAACCAGGGGGTGTGGAAAAATCTGTGATAACTGCTGAAGATTTGAATGACTGGCTGAAAACATTACAGAAAAAGGAGAAAGAGTCCCAGGGAATGGATGTAGCTAGGCTACGTATGGAAATGGAAGAATTGATAGTAGGAACTATACCTACAGAAACACTGAAGAATTATCAGGAAGGGGAGATTCTCTTTTTATGTAAGAGCATCACATGGAGAGCAAAGAACATACACGACAGGTTGAAAGGAATAGCCAGTGAGGTGGGAATTGACATGGATAAGGTGAAAGCTTTACAGAAAACATACCGAGTGGATTTTTCAGACAGAGATATTGAGAATCTGAACAATGCAGGCCGAACAGGACAGATTAAGGAAATGATTACCTTGTTAAGGAAATGGGGAGATGTAGAAAGATGGAAAGACAGATGGTATCGAAAGCGAGAAGATGGAGTGGATAGAACCTACTCAGCATTTCCCCCTGACAGAAAAAGAGAAGGCAGTAACAGCTTACCCCATGAGAGAGATTCCAGGAGGAGGGTACGTACATGTCCCATGGACCAGACAGGATATTTTATCATTCACGAATGATTTCCCTCGATTAAGGGAAAAGCCAGTGGAGTGGTAGAGACAAGTCGACAGATTTGTAAAGCTGTCAAAAGTACTATGGATTGACCTGCATAGTCTGTTTGATATAATTGTACCAGCAGACCTGTGGGCCGAATGTAAAATAGTCATAGACTGGCCTACTAAGGATTACCCGAGAGATCCAAAAACAGGAGCTCCAGGCCCGGAGGTCATGAAGAAGTATGAGCAGGTTATGGCCTTCTTGAAAAATAAAGTACCCCCCAAGGAGACAGACTGGGTTAAAATAGATCGAACACATCAGGAATTGAAAGAATCAGTTCATGCTTACTATGAAAGACTGATACTAGCTTTTAAGCAGTTCAGTGGAGATGAACACTTGGGTGACAAGGATCTGAGTCATTTTGTGTATAGATTCGTGTATGGTCTGCGGCCTGAAATCAGTGAAATGATACGGCAGCATACCGTGGACTGGCAGACTAAGAAGATTGATGAGATTTTGAGACATGCAAAATACTTTAGTGATGAGATTGAGGCAAAGCAGAAAGAAAAGGCAATGTGGGCACAGGTGAAAGTTGCAGAAAGACAGGAAGCTCAGCTGGTTGAACAGGCAAATAACCCAGGAAATAAACCCAAATATGGTCCAGGAAAAGGGAAAGGGAACATAGAAGAGGCCAAAAAGAAGTTCCCGTGTCACAACTGTGGAAAATTGGGGCATTGGAAATCCGAGTGTAAGAATCCACCATCCACTAACAATGATAATTCATCATTGAATTCGCAGGTGCAGAGTGAGGGGTGTGGTCAGCATCGGCAACAGCAGAAGGCTGATAAGCAGCAGAATCAGGTGCCAAAACCACCCTTGCCACAGAGAAAAGGATCCCAGAAGTACAGCCAAGAATCGGGGTTCTACGATGAAGAGCAGGTAATAAAACCAAAACGCGCGAGCGTTGTATCTCAGTACTGGCTGAAAAATGAGGGAAGTGACTCTGAGGGAGACTTCTGACGGTGCCGAAGAGAGGAGGAGGAGTGCGTACTTGGCGCTACTCTGGAAATAGACCAGGCAGGACCTTTTGTAGACGGGAAAATTAATGGTGAAAGCATCACTTTCCTAGTTGATACTGGGGCTACGAGATCAACTGTCAGGTCAGCTGATATAAAGAATCTTCCTCTCTCGGATGAAGCAATCCAAGTGGTTGGTGTGTCCAACACACAGATCAAAACACTGCTTACTTAACCAGTAAAGGTTAGAATAGGGAAATTTTCAGATATGCACCGATTTGTGGTGTGTGACACTAGTCCAGTGAACCTGTTAGGCAGGGATCTGTTGTGCAAAATGAATTGCACTATTTTCTGTACTCCAGATGGAATAACCTTTGAGACACCTGATGAGGATGTGCTATACAGAATGACCATGGATAACAGAGAATGCGAAAAATTGGGAACATATGCAATATTTAATCCTGATGCATTACCCACAGAGTTGAAACAGACAGTGAAAGCAGCAGTTTGGGATTTTACTGGAGAAGATGTGGGCCTGATGAGAAATGTAGATCCAGTAAAGATTACTGTAAAAAAGGGAGTGGTTTACCCAAATATACCGGAATACAGATTGACACCTGAAATAATTGAAGGGATAACACCCTTAATTGAAAAAATGATTCAGCAAGGGGTGTTAAGAGAAATATTGAGCAGCCCATGTAACTCACCGATAATGGGACTGAAGAAACCTAATGGAAAGTTCAGAATAGTACAAGATTTGAGAAAGATTAACAAGATTGTTGTGCCATGTTGCCCAATTGTGCCAAATCCATCAGTGATTTTGTATCAGATTCCTCATGATGCAGAATGGTACACGGTAATTGATTTGTGTCATGCTTTCTTTTCAATCCCATTGCATCATGACAGCCAGCCAATATTTTCATTTAGATTTGGAGAGCGGATTTTGGCATGGTGCCGAATCCCACAGGGGTATACAGAGAGCCCCTCAATATTTAATCAATTGCTCAAGAAATCTCTGGAAAGTCTGACAATGCCCAAAAATTCAGTCTTGGTCCAATATATTGATGACCCACTTGTGGCATCAAAAACACGTGAAGCTTGTGAAGTAGATACCATTGCATTGCTGAATCACTTGGCAGATGGAGGATTAAAGGTATCTCCAGCCAAATTGCAGTTTTGTAAGAAAGAAGTCCAGTATCTGGGACACAATATTGAGAAAGGCCTGAGAAAAGTGACTATTGACAGAATCAAAATCATTAGGGGAATGAGAGCCCCAATGACACAAAGAGAAGTGAGAATGTTCCTGGGAATGGTGGGTTACTGTCGTCAGTGGATAAGTAATTTTTCCCTGATTGCCAAACCATTGATTAAATTGACCAAAAGTGAGGTGAAAGACCCATTAGAATTAAACCCAGAAGAAATGGCTGCATTCAGAGAGCTGAAAGACAGACTTTGTGAAGCTCCCGCCCTAGGGATGCCTGATTATGAAAAGGAATTTGAATTGTACTGCAGTGAGAGAAATGGATGTGCACTTTCAGTGTTAATCCAGAAACACGGACGTCTGAGAAGGCCAATCGCCTATTTTTCAGCAACTCTTGACCCAGAATCTGTGGGTTTGCCAGGTTGCCTGAAAGCAGTAGCTGCTACCTGCAAAAGTTTGGAACAAAGTGAGGGAATCATAATGGGATACCCAGTACGGGTATTTGTACCTCATGATGTGGCAATCCTTTTAACAAGGAGCCGGACACAGTTCATGTCTCATAGTCGGCTGACTAAATATGAAAAAGTCATTCTTGATGCAACCAATGTAAGTCTGGAGAGATGTGTGAATGTGAATCCAGCGACACTGTTACCTGATGCTGAATGTGTGGGAGTGAGGAATGATGTTGATCATGACTGCCTGGATGTATTTGATTACTGCACAAAACCAAGGCCAGACATAAGAGATCTGCCATTGCCTGAGAGTGATCATGTGTTGTTTGTGGATGGATCTTGTCTGAGAACAGAGGAAGGAGTGTTGAGTGCTGCATATGCTGTGTGCAAAGTCTCGGAAGTTGTGGAAGCATCACCCTTGAAAGGAGTTAAATCCGCTCAGGTGGCAGAATTGGTGGCACTGACAAAGGCATGCAAGATTGGGAGGAGTGTAAGAGTGACTGTGATGACTGACAGCCAGTATGACTTCGGAGTTGTCCATGATTTTGGCCAGCTATGGCTACAAAGAGGTTTCCTGACCTCAAGTGGAACTCCCATAAAGAATGCTGAAGTGGTTGGAAAACTGCTAGAGGCGATACAGCTGCCTAAAGAACTAGCAGTTGTAAAATGTGCTGCTCATGGTCATGGTGATGATTTTGTAATGACATAGCACAGTATTGTGCTAGGAACAATCACTCGATTAACAGGAGCAAAGAACGGGAAATGTCTTCTTGTTCATTAATGTTTACTAATGAAGTGGGGACATGGGAAGAAGTAAAACAGCTGCAGGATGAGGCAGAAGGTGATGAAATGGGGGATTGGGTGAAGGCAGGTTGTGCACCTAGGGAAAAGGATCATGTGTGGGTCTACAGGGATGGAAGACCAGTCATGCCAAACAGCATGCTGTCAACAATGGCAAGGATGTATCATGGCCAAGGACACTTGGGGAGGGATGCTATGATAAGAGCCTTTAAGCAAACCTGGTACAGTCCAAAGTTCAGACTGATAGCAGAAAGTCTCTGCCAGAGATGTCTGATATGTCAGCAATTCAATCCTGGAAAGAAAACAGTGGTGAGCCTAGGAACAATAGGCAGAGAGGGAGGACCCTTCACAAGAATGCAGATAGATTTCATTGAAATGCCCCCAGTCAACAGGTTGAGGTATGTTCTGGTGGTGGTCTGTTTGTTCTCAAGGTGGGTGGAGGCGTGCCCGACAAGAAATGATGGGATAACAGTGGCCAAATTACTGTTAAGAGAGTTCATCCCAAGGTACGGGTTCCCAGTAACCATTGAATCAGACAGAGGAGGACATTTTTATAATGAAATCATGAGTCTGATTTGTGAAGCATTGAGTGTACAGCAGAAGTTGCATTGTGCTTACAGAATGGAACACCTGTGACAGGCCGGGCCCTCCAATGTGATGTTACGAGGTCGGAGGTCTGCGCCAAGTGCAGAGGGGAGGTCTCCGCCACAGCAGAGACAAGCAGAGGGAAAGAATGTCCGGTAGGATAGGGGTCGTCTTTTTGAGCTTTTCGCAGGATAATTTTTGTGACTAAATAGGTTTTTGCTTTCTTTTCAAGACATTGAATTAAAACCGTGTTTCGCCTGCCCCCTCCCTTACAATGCAACACCTGTCATCTTCCATAAATAAACCGGTGATGTATGATGGCACGTTGAAAAGTCTCTATTGTGACTGTGTCCTTGGTATAAAAGGCTGCCAGGCTGGTAACCAGGCAGCCGCAGCACTGCACTCATGAGCACCGGACAGAGAGGACCACTGCTGGCGGCTGGAGTTGAGGCCCACGAGAGGCGGAAGCAGCAGGGGCCTGTCAGGCTCCAAAAAAGAAGTGGATGGGGATGGGTCTAAAGGGACACGGCGAGTATATAAACCAAATGAAAACTGAACTGAAAACTGAACTTGAAACCAAACTGAAACCAAACTTGAATTGACTTGAAACTGGCTTGAAACTCAATTTTCCTTCCCTTCTCTTCCTTCACTGCCGATCAACTTCCGCTCCGTTCCCTTCGCTTCCATCCCTCTTCCTTTTCTTCCCTGATCTTCTCCCCTACACTTCCCTTCTCTCCTCTCCCTCCTCATCTTCCATCCCTTCTCGCCTCCCTGCTCTCTCCCCTCCCCTCTCCTTCTCTTCCCTCTCTCTTCTTCCCCTCACCCCTCCTCCCCCTCCCTTTTTCCCCTCACCCTTCCCTTACCCCCACCCTTCCCTTACCCTCTCTTCCCCTTCCCTCTCTACCCCCAGCATGTACCCTCACCCTCCTCGTTCCCCTCTCCCTCGACCCTCCACCTTCCAATCTCCCATCCCCCTCCACCTTCCCCTCTAACTCCCTCATCCTCACCCTTGCCCTCTTACTCTCCCTCCCCTTCATCCTCAACCTCTCCCTTCCCCTCTCCCTTCCCTTTCCCTCACCCTCACTCTTTCCCTCTCCCTTCCCTTCTGCCTCACCCTCACCCTCACCCTCACCCTCTTCCATTCCCTCACCCTCTCTCTTCCCTTCTCCCTCTCCCTTTTCCTCACCCTCTCCCTTTCCCCTCTCCCTCCACCTCTCTCCCTCTGAACCCCCTCTCCCTTCCCCCTTTTCATTCCCCTCTCCCTTTCGGCTTCACCTCTCCATTTCAGCTTCCCCTCTCCCTCTCCCTCTCCCTCACCCCTTCCCCCTCTCCCCTCTCCTTTCCCCTCTCCCAAGTTAAGCCGGTCGGGTCTTTACCCCAGCTACCAGGGGGGAGTTGAGCTCAGGTTCACTTAGCGACTGGGGATCCACCCAGACAACAGTGGCGGCGATTGCTTATGGTGGGTAAGAAGTCACCCTCCAATTAGAACAATGTAAAATGTTTAAAAGATATAAGTACAGGTGACTTTATAAGAGAATGTAGGCACAATAGTTTGCTCCAAATCGAGATTTAATTGTGTTGCTTTTTAGCAGAGCCAGCTTTAGGGCAGCGAAACTGGTGTACCTTCACCTGGCACGGACCTGGGGGTGTGGTTCAGAAGCACCGGCTGTAGCATTCCTCCCGTTTCCAGCTGTTTTAGTGACAATACAAATGACACGATAACTGGTGATTCATGTTGACTGGAGAGGAGCTCTCTAGAGACAGTGTGACTCATCACAGTGCAGAGGGTGAACATGCCCGCTGCAAAGAAGTGGCTTGCAGATCATAACTATGTCAGTGGGTTATGGTTTCAGATCCTTTGTTTATAAGTAACAATCCTAGTCTCAGGGACCTGTGAACCGAGAGTTGAATGATATAGATCAAAATGTTGTTCCCCAGTCTGCCATTATCTTAATGTTGGTAATAGAGGTCGTTTGGGAAGAACCTAATTAGGAAAGCCAACCACTGCAGTATCAGTATGTATAAAATCCCTCAGTTTACGTTCTCCAGAACATACTCTTAAAATACACTGCCTAGTAGTAGGATGGCAGACTTGAGTCCTACACCTTGTAATTCTTAATTTGTCTCAAGATTACTATAGACCTATTTACACATGTATGATTCAATGTCTCTGTATAATGAGAAGAGCTGACACGACACTGGTAGGAGTAACACCACAAAAAAATGAAACAAAAAGGTGCAATGAGCACTGTTGGAGGGGTTGTGGTAGGAGATTAAAAAAGAAGGGTTGCACCATCAACACTTAAGTCAGCCTTGCTCTTTAAATGCATGATCAGCACCAGTGTTAATGAACACTCACTTGTCGTCAAGCACTAGCCCAGTTATGCAGTCCTGAGCTGTTCCATTGGTAGAATCCAGAAAGAAATGCAGTTTTAAATCCGGCGTCAAGACAATACACATACAAGTAAACTGATGTGTATGGGTGGTCTAGGCCACATCCACACTTCCAATGAAGTATTGCACTTTAAATAAGTAACTTAACATTCTCAGATACATTTGCTGCCAATAGTGACATTGTCAGAAGTCATTCACCACATAATGCACCTAATACCTGAACAAATAAAACCTTGCAAAGCATATCCAAAAAGTATATTTATTTCTTATAATACATTTCCAAACAAAGACACAAACTCCATGAACACACAACATAAGCCGATCCCTTTTCAAAGGTCCCACATGTTAAAGCTTGCCAGCCTCCGTTACTCTCACACGTTCCTTTCCGCACCCTCGTTCCCTTTCAGGTTGATGTTTTTTTACAGACTTTTGGAGAGACTTAGGAGAATGTGCGACCTCCTCCACCTCTGGCTTTCCATGTGCAAGTAGGAGGCTGACCGAGCAGACATTTCTGGTATATGTGTGGAATTTGATGTAGCTCCTAAGGTAGGAGGTGCCCCTAGGCTGTCCAAGGCCTTGTGTGTGTGAGGAGTTTGAGTGCGTGTTTATGACCAGTGAGCCAATGGGGGTCTCCTGAGTTGTGAGAGGGTATTTGTGTGTGGGAGGAGGAGGGAGGAGGATGAGTGTGCGTCTGGCTGCCACATTTTATATGGTCTGGAGTCTTCTAGTCAGTTGCCGGTGGTGCTGACAAAGAGTGCATTGCCGTAGTACAACCTGTTGGAGATGTGGGCCTGGGTGAAGTTCTGCATATGTTGATCAGGACCACTTAAAGATTTTTCTGAGGATCTTAAGGGTGTAGAAACAGAAGGATGTGACTGAGATGACTTGGCAGGTTATTCCAATTTGGTTGTCCAGCACTTTTACAAGGTTCTTGGCTGGTTGGGCAAGGTGTGGGTCCGAGATCTGCTGACCACCATGTCGAGTTCCATATTGTGGTGCACTTGCTGGAGAGTATCGCTTAAGTTTTGTCTGTGTTGAGTTTCAGACAGTTGGCCTTCATCTAGCTGGTGACTTCAGACGTGCATACAGTGAGGGTGCTTTGGATGCTGGATTTTTTGTCAGAGAGGAAAAGTATGAGCTGAGTTTCATTGGCATAGGAGATGATGTTGCTTCTTTGGATCTAGGTGATGTTAGCGAGAGATGCCATGTGGCGTTGAACAGTGTGGGGCTGAGGCAAGCAAAGCGCTTTAGCAAGCGGCCTCCTAACGAGAGACAATAAAAATTTTATGATAATGCTGATGGTTAATGCTCTTCCTAGAGAGAGATCAGAGTTTTGTCTAGTGGAAGTTTTGACTCATGGAAAGGTAGCGCAGAAGGTTAATGTGCCTGCTGCAAAGAACATGTACCTGATGCAGATCACAAAATGCACATGATGTAAATAGGTCAGTGAGTCACTGCTTTTGTCAGAGAGATCCTTTTGTTACTTGCAGTTTGTAAGTTAAAATCCTAACATACAACAGTGAGCTATTAACTGTCATCTAAGAGCTGCATGCAAACTGCAAGGAAAAAATTGGAGCGTTATGTTTTTTTCCCCCAGTCTCAGATTACCCTAGTGTTTCAAAAATAAATTGTTATCTTTTTATTTTCAGCACCTGGTAAAGCCTGACAACCGGAAACATTACCAAATTGTGGGGCAATTTTTCGGCGAAGAACAAGAGGCCCCAACGTCCTTTGCTGCTCTTTCACCCCGGCTACGACCCAGCAAACACCAGTGTTAAATGTAAGGAAACTGATGCTATATTTTTTAACATGGGAGTTAGGGCTATGTATTTGGGCACTCTCAAGGCTTTCAAGCAGTGTCTGTTTCAGTGCCTCCAGCAACCACTATGGCACAGAGAGGCAGCAAGCAGTAAGGCTGTATTATTAGCAGTCATGTTGTGCAAAGGGGAGCTGTTGGAGATTTATTGCGGTACTGCACAAGATATATGTATTTATACTGAAATTTGATATTATTGCACCGCACCTTATACGTTGTACTTTGATTATTGACAGGTTTCTTTAATACATATTGGTAAGGCCAGCATCGGCATCATGAATACAGTACAAGAGCTGATTACAAGGTCATTCCAGGCACGGCCACTTGAAGAGAAACTACATTTAAAGTAATAAGGACCTCTTCAGCCTGACATAAACCTACAGAAAACTTCCCAGGACAGAGGAAAAATGTCCAAACGTACATTCTCAAACGCCTGGTACACAAAAGCTGATTGGCTTACAGGGTGCCCTTTAAGAAATTCTCTGTTCTGCTTCCCTTGCTTGCTGTTTGGTGGTGAGTTTTCTTGGACAAATCAAGGAATAACAGACTTGAAGCATTTGTCAGAAAATATAAAGAAGCATGCATACACAAGAAAGCATATTGAAAACCTGACGAGACTGGGAATGTTGGGGGAAGACGCACCGATTGAGCAGCAGATAAACGATGCATACCGCAAAACAATACAGATACACAATGAAGCCGTTGATAGGAACAGACAGATTCTATCCAAAATAATTGATTGCATTTGTTTCTGTGGTGCTTTCGAAATGGCATTGCGAGGCCATGATGAATCAGAAAGTTCCTCAAAACCTGAGATCTTCAGAGGCCTAGTGGATTTAATGGCAAGCATTGACAAGGAATTGGAAACACATTTAGCAAATGCTACAGTGTTTAAGGGCACCTCTAAAACGATACAAAATCAACTCCTTGAGTGTATGCTCGAAATTATGAGACGCCATATTGTGCAAGAGTTGCAAAACACGGACTTTGTGGCTATTCAGGCTGATGACACCACACGATGTGGCCACTAAAACACAGCCCGTATTAGTGTTTCGGTACATTGACAATGACAGAGAAGTTGTGGAGAGGTTCTATGGTTTCACACATTTAAGAGACTCTAATGCAGAAACCATTACTGCAGCTATACTGTGTCAACTGAACTTAATTTTTCCAGAGCTGCCTCAAAAACAAAAACTTATCGCACAAAGCTATGATGGTGTGTCTGTAATGAGTGGAAGCCTTAGGAAAAGAATTTGAGATGTGTACCCTAATGCTCATTATGTGCACTTTTACACCCACCAACTTAATCTTATAATGCAACAGGCAGTCTCAAAGATCACAGAGACACGAATTTTCTTTCAGGATGTAGGAGGCATGGCAGCATTCTTCTCACGTTCCCCCAAAAGAACGGAAGCACTTCATGAGATTGTGGACAAAAGCGTTCCAAGGGGATCCTCAACTCGTTGGAACTTTAACATCCGTACAGTCAACCTAATCTATGAACATAGGGAGGACCTTGAGAAATGTTTTGCCGCCATAGAAGTCAATAATGAGTTTGATTACAAAAGTCAGACTGAAGCCCGTGGCTTTGCTAGAACACTACAAGACAAAGAGTTTCAGTTCTTACTGTTTTTATTTCATGATATAATGGTTGCTGTCGACCTGTTATACCATCAGTTACAAGCACGAGAGATAGATACTGTCAAAGTGCAAGTATGTACCGCTATGTTTGTACAAAGCATAAGCAAAGTGAGAGATGGGGTTGACAATGTAGACAGCAAACTGCCAGAGCATTCTACTTTTTCAAACCGCAGGAAAAACAGCACCACTCTGGTCCGAATTGCAAAGGAGATATGTGGCATTGTAATAAAGCAGGCACAAGAAAGTTTTTCTTTCACTAAACATTTGGTGAGTGCCATATTATTGCAAACTGAAGAGTTTGCAAAATATGATGAATCCTTCCCGGAGCGTGCTCTGAATGAGGCTGTGGAAGCTTATCCTATGCCCTCAAAAGAGCAGCTGAGAACTGAGTTGACTGTACTGTACGCAATGCCTGTGTACCGGAAGGCCACAAGTGCCTTGACTTTGCTTTTTACATAACCTTCATCTGGAAAAGTCACTTACAGAGACAGTGACTTTACTCAAAATTGTCATAACCACTCCTATGACAACATCCGAGTCTGAACGATGTTTTTCAGCCTTAAGAGGATTAAGACATTCCTCAGGAACACCATGCTTGAGGAAAGACTCAATGCTTTGGCAATGCTCTCTGTAGAGTTCAGAAAATCCCGGACTTTAACATTAAAGTTATTGACAAGTTTGCTGCTCTTAAAGAGAGACGTGCTGATTTCATTTACAAAAAGTAAACAAAGCTGCTACCAGTTTAGTTGTTTGTTAAATAAAAAACATCTGTGAGTGAGGTACTCAGAAATGCATTGTATCTCGAAGTCTGTTATGAAGCTCTGTGGTTATACTGAATAAGCAGCTACCTATATTATATGACATCTCTTTATTAATGTAATAACTGCACTTTCACAATTGCTTTATTAACCTTCTTGCTTTCTCAAATTTGCTTGAAAATGCACCATTTTCTTCTCTTTTTTCAAAATTTCCTCGGGGGGAGAACCCCCCCGAACCACCCTTATGGTGGTTTGGGCTCGCACTCGTTACGCTCGCTCGCAACGGTGCAGTATGCCAATCATTTTACGCCTCACCACTTTCAAATGTCACCAGCTGCCCCTGCTGGTAGGTCTGCACTTACCACAACCTTCTTAAGGCCAGTTACCCCTCCCCAGGAGAAGTAAACAACTGCCAGAGAATGGTATGATCTGACATTGCTAGCATTGGTCACTTGGTACATTTCACCAAGTATAATCTGCCCAGGATCCACAAGATCTTTTGTCACCATTGTGACACTTGCTCCTGTGTCCCTGAATGCCCAAACTTCTACTCCATTTATCAAAGGCTGTTGTCTGTATTTGCCCAGATTACTGAGACTCACACAAGGGGACATATCCATGCCCCCATCACAGACAAGCACAGCCTGAGTTGGAACTCTGACTAGGCCAGAGTCCATGTCAGAACCCATGGTCAACCCTACTACACCCTTATTCTGTGTATTCCCTCCACCAATTGTAACTGCACTAGGGGGAGCAGGTACCTTAGGGGCGTTGGTGGGGGCTGGAGTATTCTCTTTGGACTTGGTGCTGTCACTGGTCCAGTGAGTTTTCTGCTTACAGATTTTGCACCATGGTTTCTTTTGGCCTTTACCCTTACTTGACTGGGACTCCCCATTAGAAGAAGATTTTTGGGGCCCTTGAGAAGACTTCAGGTCTTTGCCCTTGTCACCACCCTTGTCAGAGTTCTTGGAATCTTGCTTCTTTGGGTCACCACCTTGTTTCTGTACCTTCTGCCTCACCCTGGTTCTGACCCATTTGTCTGCCTTCTTTCCCAATTCTTGGGGAGAGGTCAGATCAGAGTCTACCAGGTACTGGTGCAACAGCTGATTTTGACAGTTATTAAGAATCTGCTCCCTCATTATCAGATTGTACAATCCTATGAAGTCACACACTTTACTGCCCAGTAACCAACCTTCCAGAGCCTTAGCAGCACAGTCAACAACGTCAACCCAGTCTTGATTTTGTGCTTTTTGGGTATCTCTGAACGTTAACCTGTATTGTTCAGTGGTTAGGCCAAACCCATCTATTAGTGCACTTTTCAAGACCTGGTAATCATCAGCATCCTCTTCTCTTACAGTGAGGAGTATATCTCTACCTTTGTCTGCAAAGGAGAGCCATAAGATTGCTGCCCACTGACCTTGAGGGACCTTCTGTACTTTACAGGCCCTCTCCAAGGCAGTTATACATTTGTGGATGTCATCCCCACTCTGGTAGGGAGGGACAATCTTACTTAGGTTTCTATGGTCATAAGACCTCTCCCTATCTCTAGGGAAATTGCTGCCACCAAGGGACTCTAGTCCCTCCTTTTTACTAGCTCTGTAAAGCTCTAGGGCTTCCCTATCTAAGGCCAGCTGCTGCTTTCTGAGGTTGAACTTGTCTTGATCATACTTCAGCAGTTTCTCTCTCCTCTTCTGGGAGGTTTCCCTCCCTCTGTGAGAAGAGACAGAGGTCCCTATAGAGGAGTTAGACTGAACAGATTCCCTTGACAGAGATCTATCCCTTCTAGCCCTACTTTCAACTCTACCTGGAAGAATAAAGGAAGGAGCATTGTTGTCATCCTCCTCATCCTCATCCCGGAGAGCTGTGTTCACCAGATTCTGATCATTGTCATCAGTCTGGTCAGCATTAGAGGTAGGGTCAGGGGAATTGCTACCCCTAGGCCCACCCTCACCTGCTGCCCCACCCACACTGCCTACCCCATCAGGCCCACTAGGCCCTGAGATATCATCCAGCTTAAGTATCTTTATGAGATGCTGGGTGGATGGGCTTTTGCCTGTCTTCAGCTTCCTAATGGAACATAAGGCCCTAAGCTGTGCAAAGGAGAGATCTCATATTTATTGGGAAGGAGTTCACTGGCTCCTGGCAGGGACCCACTGGTTCCTGGCTGATTAGACATTACTGATGTGGTGTGGTGTACTGCACTACCTACACTAGTGTGGCCTATTAAACTCTCTTGAGTTGTAGAAAGGGTGTGCTATCCCTTAACACACAACTCTACGTTCAGTACAATTTACTGTAGCTAAACTTGATATTATATGTACCTAAGGTACCTTTAGTGGTTTTCAGTTGATCAATTCAATTGAGAGTATCTGGTAAAACAATAGCAAGCTGGAATCCCACCGCTGCCACCAATGTGAGAAGGTGGCCTGATATATGATGTCCACTAGTTCTAGTGGGCACCTTGTATCAGTCCAAACAACCCCTTTGGGTGAATTGGTTAAAGACAACATTTATTGAAAGCTATCCTAGTGGTAGCTATGGAGAGCAGCCTTCAGGCTAAGTCTTGAAGGAATGTAAAGCAGCTTGTTTTACCAGTCTATAATCTCCTGAATGATCAAATGAAAGGACAACCACAACAGGTATATATTTAAAATATATGTATTTAGGATAAAACACACCCCTCAATCAACAGTAATAGCACAAATACACGTTTGGGCCCTAGGGGCGTACCAAACCATATACCAATAAAGTGGTATAAGAACCACGACTGAACTAGAAACAGGGCCTAGAGCAGAGGTCTTCAATCTGTGGGGCGTGACCCCCAGGGGGGCCGTGGAGGCATGGAAAGGGGGTCGTGCACTTCATTTTCTAAAAGAAAACAGCCCAGAGAGTTAGTTAAAATACTTTCCTGTGCTGGGAAATCGAGGCCAGGCAGACCGCTAAACATGCAATTTCTACCAGTGTGTTGCTGGCCTAGAAAAAATGCAAATGTGCACAATGAGTTAATCTGCAAATGTTAAGAATTTGAAGATTAACTTTCAGGCCAGCAGCACACTGGCAGAAAGGTGTGTTTAACTGTCTGCGGGGCTTGATTTCTCAGGACAGGAGAGTGCTGTTGCAGTTAATTGATCAAATCACTTGAAGCTTTTTGAGTGGTAGAGCTGTGAAGTGCTTGCGTTTAATTGTCTTTGTATTCACATAGTGCTTACTATACCTGTTGAAGGGACAGTTATGGAAAGAAATTGCATTACATAGGGTCTGGAAATTACTCTAATCTATGGGCGTTATTTACAATGAAATGGTGTAAGGCAGCTCTGCAAGTATTTTTGCTGCGCTGCCCTATGCCAATTCAAATGAGCAGGAATGGACTGTGTTTATAAGTTACGGGGCACTCCTGTCCTTTCTGCTGGCGCACAATTTGGTGCCTAGTGCCAACGCAGACACCTTTGCACCATGGTAGAAGGGCGTCTGCATTGTTGGTAGGATTGTTTTTGTTTAAGAAGGTACCCCTTCCTGCGCAAAAACAACCAATGGAGGCTTTTTCCTCTTTCTATGTGTGCTACACATAGAAAGAGGAACCAATTGAGGCGAAATAAAGATATTTATCCTCTTTACGCATCCCCCAGGAAAACACACCGCAATGCCCATGGAACACCCCTACCTCCCGATGCAGTGTAAGGCAACGCATCGACTTGCGCTGCGTTGCCTTACACCATATCTAGGAGGCCATGAAAAGCCATGCAAAGTGACTTTGCGTGGGCTCTTAAATATGGGCCTGCGCAACCAGAGCGTCATAAAAAATTATGCACCGGCAGGGCAAGGGGCTTATAAATAAGCCCCTATATTTTTGAAGCACCCCATATATTTTGGAAGCACCATTTTATAGTAAAACATAAAGTTCCAGCCCAGGCATTGCAGCTGTTATACCAAGGGCCACTGGAATTATGTGATTGTGCGACCGCAGCGATTTTAGCATAATTAAAGATTTGCCGCATTTGCCACATAATCCATCATCTCCCGCATAATCTGCTGATTTTAACAGAACAAAATTATTTATTCAAAGGATTCAAATGTTACTAAAAGGAGCAACAGGTGTTGCAGTTCTGTAGAAGGCCTTTTGTGAAGTTGTACTGGTCATCTTTTTGTTGCTTATTGCACTTATTGCAATATTTGGATGTTAAACTGGCACTTATGAGGTGCAACCACAGATTGACCGTTTCTCTGGAGAACATTTAGGGTTGTCAACGATAAGTACTGGGTTCTAGAAATTTTTGCCGGGAGGGGGTCCTTACGCCTAACACATTTTGATGGGGGGTCTCGGCATCAAAAAGTTTGAAGACCACTGGCGTAGAGCCTGTAGAATCACTGGGACCCCAAGGACCCACCAAAGGTAGTAACACAGGGGGCCCACGGCGACTGTGTGCAGTGTGTAAACACAACTGCGGGCTCCCGTTAGCTTCTATGGGCAATGTCACGGTTGGAAATTTAAAGATTTTTACATTTACATTTACAATCGAGTCAGGACCAAACCCTTTTGGACTTAGGAAGTTCTAGGGCTAGCACCCACGGGAGCACCGGAGTACTCGAGTTACCTCACCCAGGGAAGCCGGGTGCATAGGTATCTTTTGGTGTCGGGTCGCGTCGTCGATTACAATGGAAGCTGGCGAAGAACTGCTGCTGCCGTGAAGAGGAGAAGTGTCCGAAGAGATCCAAGCCCGGATCTAGGATGGAAGAAACCTGAAAGCAGAGGGGACAGATTCTGGGTCACTAGCCAGTGACCGAGGGCAGGATGAATCAATGCCCACAGATGTTGGGTGCTTCAGGTGAGTTGACGGGTGTATTGACTCTTCAGCCACGAGGTCCAGGAGGTGTCGAAGTCCACAAGCCGGATTCCAGCTGTCCCACAAAGTCTGTCGAGTGCTGCAGTGTCGGCGACCAGATTGGACCCAACAAGCTTTGGCAACAGCAAGTCTTGTGGAAAGAGAATAAGGACGTCGGTGCAGATCAGCAAGGTCTGAGGGACTCACCCAACAAGGGTAAGTCAGGGCACGTCTGGAGCAACCAGGAAAGCCCAAGCAGAAGAGGAGTTGCCTTCATGGGGACCCACTAGCCAATGGGCTAGCGATCGCGAATGAGCCTCAAGCAGTCGCACTGGAACCTGGCCCATGGATCCCTCGTGGAGTGGAGGCCAGAGATCTTCGATGCAGTCTGTGCTCAAGGCTGGGGCTACTCGGAGCCCAAAGCAGAACTTCAAGGATGAACAGGAAGTTGATGTACCAGCAATAGTATGAGGTGCCCAGGGGTCATGGTTCCTCGTCACCCACAATAACCATGGGCCTCAGCTTTGCTGTGGACTCAGGGCAGCCTCGGGGAATCAGGAAATCTACCACTGAGAGACTTCGGCGTCCAACGGGAGCCTCGGAATTGCAGACCGGACAGTTGCTTCTTTGGTGCCTGCCAAGCAGGGGAGTGACTCCTTGACACCAAGGGAGATTTCTTCTGTCTTCTAGTCGAAATAGAAAGCCGAAGTTTCGTCCAGGGTAATCTAAAGTTGCAAGGACTGAGTTCCCATACTTATACTAAGTTTGGGGGTTGGACATACTCTAGGGACCCACCTATGGAAGGGTTTGGAAAGGGGGGTGGTTACACCCATTTCCTTTGTCCAGTTTCACGCCAGAGCAGGGGCAGGTAGCCCCTGCAACTGGTTTGAACTGGACTATGCACAGGGACACCAAATGTGCCCCCAGTGCAGGACTTCAAAGCACTAGAGTGTGCTCCCGCCCAGCCCCAATACACATCTGCCTGTCTGGGGAGGTGGTTACACCTCCCTTCGACAGGAAACCTATTGTCCAGGCCTCCCCTGCCCGAATTTCGGTCAGCAGCAGGAGGCCAGACCCGTGTCTGAGGCAGAGGCATCCATTTTGTGATGCCAGGGCTCAAGAAAGTCCTACTGGGTTAGACCAGTGTGAACATGTCTCTCCCTCTAGAAGGGTGGAATGCTACCCCCGCCGCCAGAACTGGCGGGGGTAGTATTCCAAAGCGTTTGACACCAAACACGACATGTTTCCGTGAAGCCATCCCAAAGTTAGCATTTACTGCGAGGTTATAATGCACTTAAGAGTATATGGTCAGGCTGCACCACAAACAGCATCAGAGGAGGTACTCCGAACGATGCAGAGGGGGTCTGCTCATGCAGGAGCACCCTCTCACATAAAAACCAAGCACTCTGCCTTCAGGATTGTTAAGGCCTGCCATAGGAGTGACTTATAGGTTTTATATGTGTGTGCAATGGTAGTGATATAGGTAGCCTATACCACTGTAAGGGGTGCAAGCACACCCTTACCCAGGCTGCAGTAGCAGACCTGTGGTGCCATTTTGGAGTGTTTCCCAGGGGTGGCATAATACATGCTTTAGCCCCTGGTAGGCCTCTGAGGTACCTATGCCCTAGGTACACAGAATACCATATACTAGGGGCTTTTAAGGCACTCCAGAATCCAATTAGATATGTACCTAATGTACATGCAAACCATTTTAGAGAGGAAGCAGCTAAGCAGTGGTCCTGATTAGCAGGACCACAGCCAGACTAAGGTCGAAAAACAGTGAAACACCAGCAAAAAGTGGGGGTACCCATGTGAAGCAGATCCTACTCTCCTACAGATAAATCAAGCCCAACTGCTCGGAAAATGTATCCCCAATCTCTAGCTAACAAATGAAAGATAAAGCAACAACATTATGGTTACCAAACTAAACATCTCGATCAACAATATAAATAACTACATATATGGTGTGAGCAGCAACTCATTTGAGAAGAACAACAACGATCCCATAACCCTACTAAAACGTGCACATGTGCTATCATACATAATCTGTCAAAAATGTTGGTTGTCTTCTTGGTCACAGTATTCTGCTTGTACTTATGCTTTGCTCAACAGAAATTCCACCTTCCGAGGATGCACAATACCATCCCCACCACCCTGCACACCAGAATTCACACCCTGTTCGCTCTCACTCCATTCTGTTTCATCAGACATAAGCATGTACCCGCTGCAACCATTATGGTCACCACCTTGTTTTCCAACCCGATGCCCACCATACTTTGCTACTCTCCTCAAGTTCCAACGTTTACCATTAGACAACACTACATGCCGCTTATGCACCTCCTTGACCTTAAAACGCCCTAGAAAACTGTCAACCTCTTTTTTTTACCTGCCCGACTTTATTTTTGCCCAATCTCCAAGAGTAACCCTAACCTTGTCCGTAACCTTTCATCTGCGAGTGACCCCAGGCATACTGACCCTCACATCTTTTCCCCCATTGGAACCTTTGCTGACACCAGTGAACTTTCCATCAATCATATCACACATCCAGGATGGGCAAAGTTTTGAATGCGGTTTTCTTCCACGCATCACACAAAAAGGAATGTTCCCAGTAACTGAGTTTTCAGTAGTGAGGTACGCCCACTCTAGATCACAAAACAAGTTCTCCACATCCAACCGATTAGCATCAGCCATCTGCAGGACTCCTTTCAACATGCGGTTGGCCCTTTCAATCGTTCCATTAGAACACGGGATGTAAAGAGACGTACGTGAATGCTTGACACCACACAACAACAAGAATTCACCCATCTCATTTGAGGTGAGTTGAGTCCTGTTGTCAGTGATGAGCACGGTCGGGAATCCCTCTTCTCTAAAGACCTCCTTGAGCACACTGATGGTTGCTTGCGTGGTAATTTCACACACAAATTTTACAACAAGCCATCTTAAATATACAACAATCATAGCTATAGCAAATCTCTTTCCGTGCCCCAACTCACTCATGGGACCAATGCAGTCTAAACAAACACTGTGCCATTCTGAACCAGGATCAGTAAGCCTACCCCCAACTTCAACCTTTTTTCACTCTCATTAAACTGAAAGCACCTCCCTACCAAATCTACAATGTTGCAATCCATGCCTGGCCACCAAAACTCATTTCTTATCAGTTTCTTTGTGACAGTTTGGCCCAATTGTCCTTCGTGAGCTAACTCAAACAATCTCTTGTGTACCCCTACAAGGGGAATCAATTTATCGCCTCTCTTAATTATAGTACCTTTGTTGATAGACAGTTCATCCAAAACCTTGCAATATGGTTGGAAAGATAATGGAAGGGTACTCTATCTCCTATTGCCATACTTGATCATGCGTTTCACCTCTGTCAACACCTCATCATTTTCCATTGCTTTTATCCATTCTGCTTCACTTACCACAACACTCAAAGACATCCCCAATACTTGCAACTGCTCCCTCGCTCTCTTTACTCATTACTGCATCTCCATCTACAATCTACCATTGCAGTGACAACCATGAAAGGCAATTGGCTTGAACATTTTTCCAACCTGGAATAAACTCCATTTCGTAGTCATATTCCTGTAATCGTGATGCAAGCCTGGCTAACCTAGCTGAGCTTTTGCCCGCACAACCAGGAAGTACAATTTTCAACAGAGGTTTGTGATCAGTGCGCAACACAACACGGCTGCCCCACAGATAAGTACGGAATTACTCAAGACCCCACGCTGCTGCCAATGCCTCTCTCTCTATAACCGCCTAGTGTCGTTCAATATCAGTTTACGTGCGTGACGCAAACGCAACTGTTTTTTCACCCACACCATACATTTGTGACAATAAGGCACCTGTGCCGTAGCACTCGCATCCACTGTAATAAATGTTTTGAGTGTTGTATCAAATGGTACTAAAATCTGTGCTCTACATATTTCCTCCTTGATGATAACAAAGCAACCTTGCTATTAAGTACCCAATTCAAATTTCACACCTTTCCTCATCATCACTTTCGAACACTCCGTTTTGCTGTTGAAATCTTTAACAAATGTTGATTAATACTCTATTAGTCCCAAAAATGAACTCAGTTGCTCCTTATCTTTAGCTGACGGTGCAAAGCTGATAGCAGCCAGTAGATCAGTTTTGGGCCTAACCCCACCAGCAGACAACGTATGACCCAAATACTCAATCTCTTCCACCAAGAATTCACATTTCTCACTTCTCAAATTCTGGCAAATGATCCAAGGCTAGTTTCAAAGTGACATTGTGATTATGTACAGTATGTACAGTATCACCAAAAATAAGTTTATCGTCCTGGAAAATTATAACTATGTCCAACCCCTTAAAGATTACATTCATCATTCTCTGGAAGACACTTGCTGCTGATAATAGTTCAAAAGGCATTCTGGTAAACTGAAAGGTGTCTTCCATGGTGATGAACGCAGTCAAGGACTTCGACTTCGGGTGGAGACATATTTGGTGGTACGCATGTTTGATATCTAGTTTTGAAAAGTATCTCCCTCCTTTAAGTAAGAGTAACAATTCATTGATATTAGGAAGTGGGAAATTGTCAGATACAATGTTCTGATTCAGTCCCCGCAAGTCAACACATAATCTGTTTCCCATCTCTTTTTTTTTGTGATGACCACTGGATACCCAACTTGATGCTTCAACTGGCTCAATCACACCACTCTCTAACATATCTTGCAACAGTTGTTTGACCTCTTCTATTATCCTAATGGGCACTTTCCTAACTTTATGATGCATGGGAACAGCATTGGGTTTAATTTGATCTCATGCACATAACCACGCAGCTCCCCCATGCCATTCCTAAATACCTTCTCTGCACCCTGTAAAATGTCTTTCAGCGTTGTGTCTTCTACCACCATGATCTGGTTTAGTGCATGTGGATTAATGATTATATGCAAAACATACTGGTGGTACCAGCCAAGGATAGGTGGTCTTGATTCTGCTACGTACACCTTCCCTTTAATGCTCCTATCCTTGAATACAATTTCAGTTTCCATATACTCGATATGGTCAATCTGTTCACCCTGGTATCCACCAGGATCGATCTCCTTAGGTAACAAACGTACACTCGGCCACTCCTTGGTGAACATACTCTTAGGAATTATTGTGTACAGTGACCCAGAGTCCACCATCAATTCTATCAATTGATTCTTAATGGTAAACTCGGCTTCGGGTCTACTAAATCTGGCTGAATGGACATCCGTGGTCTGATCCTCATTTACGCACAAAATTTGGTCACACAATCCAACATCAGTGCACTCATCCATGTTCCCTCGCACGACTGCCACTTTTCCCTTCACGGTGTGTCTACTCTTACACATTTTTGCAAAATGTCCCCTACACCCACTCTTTCTGCACTCCTTCCTTATAGCATAACAATTTCTGGCCTCAGAGGAGTGATAGATGCTTCCAAACCTACTACAGTTTTTGGCAACCAACCTGTTACTACTTCCTTGTCTACCCAACCACCTAGGGCCGCTATGTAACTCTTCACAATTGAGACTGAACTGCACTCCTTGACCTCCCTTCTTTCCATTTCTCGCATACAGTACTCCGATTCTTCCACCACCTTTGCTATCTCAATGGCATCTTTTAACGAAGGATCTTTAGCTGCCCATAATCTCTCTTGTATTTTTTCACTCCGGCATTGCACTATAAGTTGGTCTCTAATAATTTTGTCAGCCATCGCCCCAAACTTGCACTGCACTGATAGCTCTCTCAGACGTGTAATAAACTCATCCAAAGATTTATCCTCCCTTTGAGGTTGAGTGTAAAACCTATGTCTTCTCTTCACCACATTAGCAGTCTTTGCGAAGCTATTTTCCACCCTTTTGTGCTCTTCAACATAGACATTCTCAATGGCACGCCCAGTCTAGTTCAGTGCTTTGGTTAAGTATTTAAAAACATGCTGGCCCTCTTTTCCCAAAGTGTTCAAAAGTATTGCTTTTTTCCTGCCAGCGCTGAATTCTAGACCAGCCAACAACCCAGATAGCTGTTAAAAATGTCAATCCATTCCTCCCATTCCAGGGATGGCACACCAGGTTTAGCGAGAAAGACTTGGAGGTGGATTGATAGCTGCAATATCCATTTATGCTTAAGGATAACCTCTTGACTAGGGAATCAAATGAGGATGTAGAAATGAGTATACACTTAGACTAGATTTGAGTAGCACTGAAATCTGGAATAAGCAAGTGTAGCATTAGCACAATATATAAAAAGAAATATGCACTGAATCTTAAATAAGGTGATGTGCCTGTCACCTAAATGAGACAGGCTCTCCAGTTGAATGGAAGATTTGTTGTGCCAATCCTTGAGCGTGTGACTTGGTTATGCTGCTTGATTAATGATCCCAGGGCAGCAATGCTGTTACATGCGAGGATTTCCCTTAAGCGTCGCAACGCCTTTATCGCATGCACGGACTGTTCGTTGGCCTCTAGGCAACCCGGTTGTGTTGACGTCACCGCACAAACAGCAGAGGATGGGAGGCGTCTAGCATATGAAACATGGGCTCGCAGGTTTGCGTGGTATCCTAGCAACTCCTTAGTGCAGAGCACAATGACGACACTTGCCTGGTGATAAATGCAGAGGTCAAGCAAAGGGCAGTGATGACTGGGTTGGTCACGGTACTTGGGCCGACTCTATACTGTGCGTGCAGACTCACAGCAATCGCTAGAGAAGAGTCCTTCCTCATGAAGATAAGGCACACTTGATGTGGGTTGAGGGAAGGGCTTTATTAGATAAGATGTATAACCAGCCCGGAGCCAGGCAGCCACCAACTGACTCCAGTCACATGAGCCGGAGCCCACATTCCAACCCCCTTTATTACATCACAGCCCCCACCATATTCCATTACAAGTACTAAGATGCAACATATCTCCCTTAATACCAATTTCAATAACTATTTTACATGACATTTTGTTGAGGAAATAGACAATGAATGCATCCTACCATAATGGGATACCTAAAAACTATATACACATACAATGTAGGTTTAGAAGGCTAGTAGTTCCAGTAAAATGCAAAAGCATAATTCATAACACGTAATCATTACACATAATCCTTTAACTTCCTAGGAAATGTTGTGACGACAACTCCTTCACACAGAATTTTGGACATTTGTTTCCACCCGTGCATCATCTTTCTTGTCATCACACTTCTGTTCAACTCCTGCAAATTTCTCTTTTAAAAAAACACTTTAAGACCAGCTGAGAATTGAGCAGATTCGACCTTCCCACATCTCACAATATTCCTTACATTGCGTTTTTTTCCATCATCCACAATAACATTGAGTATGTCAATGCCTTCCATACTTTTTTAGGTTACGACCATTTGGATTCACCCTTCCTGAATGATTGGAATTTCCTCACCCTTACCAGATCACCAACCTCAAACTTAGAAGCATAATTCTTGGCTCCCACCATAGTTAACCCGTACTTTTGCTGTTTCTTACGCACCACATCTTTCATCTTCTCATCATCCATCCTTGCCACCCTGCTCTTGTTCATCCATGCCGGAACAGCCACAGTACATGCTTTTCTACCCCTCAATAACACAAAAGGTTTTTCCTCAGTGGTAGAATGTGGAGTAGTCCTATAATTCCACACCAATTTTCTTATTTGTTCTTTTCAATCCAATCCACTGTTTAAAGACAATTGCAAATTCTCTGCAACCACCCTATTAAACCTTTCCAACAATCCATTTTCCTGGGGATTATATACAGCCGATTTTTTATGCCTTAAACCACTCTGAACTAAAAAAACTGTAAATTCTTAGGCCACAAATTGCGGACCATTATCCGAAATAAGCGCTTCATGATAACCTTCCCTTCTGAAAACCTTTTTACAAAAATCAATCACCCCTTTGGTTTTAACCTCCCTAACAAATGTAATTTCAGGCCATTTCGAATAATAGTCCACAAGAACTATGGCAAACCTCTTCTCACTGCCCAAAATATTGAATGGCCCACTCACATCGATTCCAACCCTCTGCCAAGCAAACTTCGGAAACTCCATTGCTACTGTAGGTAACCCTTCCATCGTGTTGGATTTGTCATTACAAAGACAAGCTACTCAACCTCTCACCCATCTCTCCACCTAAAGATCCATACCTGGCCACCACAAATCAAGTCTCACCTTACGTTTCATGGCTGACATGCCCCCCATGGCCTTCATGTAAAGCATCAAGCAACTTCACACGCAAACTCCCAGGTACAACCAACTTGTCACCCCTTCTTAAAATTGCATCAATACAAGACAACTCAGACCAGACGTATTTGTAATTCTGCAATCCTTCCTCCTTGTCCCATAGCGTATTCAAACCAACAGGTAATCGATTAATGATTTACTGACAAATCTTGTCCTTGCTGATCTCATCTCTCCATTCTAGTTCTGAAATAGCTTTACAGCAAATATTGTCAATATTGGTAATCATCTAATCCTCCTCAGATTCCTCAAAACCCCCTTGTACTTGAAAATGTGATAGAAAATCAGCATTTACATTTTTTACCCCAGGGATGTATTTTGCCTTGAATGTATGTTCTTGTAATTTAAATAACCATTCTGCAATGCGTGGAGTAGCATTTTCTACATCTTTAGTTGTAAAAACATCGACCAATGGTTTATGGTCCGTCCATAATTCAAATTCTGTACCCCTTAAAAAATTTCTAAACTGCTGGATTCCCCACTAACAGGCCATAGTCTCTTTCTCAATGGTAGAGTAATTCAGTTCTGCACCCTTAAATGTCCTGGAAGCAAACCCAATCACTCTTTCATGTCCATTTTTTCCTCTTTGCATAAGCACTGACCCCAAACCACACATGCTAGCATCAGTTGCAATCATAGATTGATCACGAGTGTCAAAGGGGGATAAGGCAACGGCCTTGCTTATACACGTTTTAATTTCACAAAATGCATTCTACATTCTGTGGACCAAATGAAAGCAGTCTCAATTGCTTCCACCAATTTTAATCTAGGCTTAATACCTTGGGCAGAAAGGGTATGGCCCAAGTACTCCACCTCCTTCAAAGCAAACTTGCATTTACTCAATTCCACTGTTAAATCGGAATCATTTAATCTACTCAACACTTGTCTTAGAATTTCATCATGTTCACATTTGTTGCGACCCCACACCAAAACATCATCATCCTGAAAAAACCTCACCTGATGTAAATCTCCCAACAGTTTGTGCATCACACGTTGGAAGACTGCAGACGCTAAACCACAAGGGTCTTGAAAAAACGATATGCTCCTGGCATTACGAATGATGTCAAATGGCGAGAATCATTGTGTAAAAGTACTTCGTGGTAAGCACTGGATAAGTCTATTGCGGAGAAATATTTTCCACTAGTCACACCAGCTAACAACTCTCCCATATTTGGTAAAGGGTGTTGATCTACCCAGATGTTACTATTTAAATCTTGCAGATCCACACACATTCTGATTTTTCTATTAGACTTATGCACAATAACGATGGGACTCAATCAATCTGACGCTTCAATCGGTTCAATACTGTGATCTTTACATAATCTCTCCAATCCCACCCTCAAAGGTGTTCTTAATGCCAAAGGCACACTCCTCACTTTATGTACAACTGGTGTTACATTCTCTTTTGCAATGATTTTATGAACAAACTTCTTTAGACATCCTAGTTCCTGACCAAAAATTCTAAGAAAATCACCTGCCCATGTGGATACCTCGTCACCAACTGTGGTTAACACTTGTCCGACAGCATTGGGATCCAATTTTATCCCAAGTGTCAGCTGTTCTCTCCATCCCAATAACAACTTACCCTCCCTCACAACATACACAGTACCAGGCGTGCATCTATCCTTAAACCCAACCACAGTCTGAAAGCAACCTATAATGAGTAACTTGCCCCCACAATATCCTACTGGTTCAATATGGGTTTTACTTAGGCTGACCCGGACTAACCTTTCCCATGTTTCCTTATTGATCAAAGTATACAGAGAACACAAATCAGCCCACATCCACACATCTTTTCCACACAGATTCACTTGACATTTAGGAGGTCGATATTCATCCTTGGACTTGGATGATTCTCTATTTACAGTACCCACACATTCTTGTAACATTAAAACTTCCACTTCCTACCTAGAGTCGGATGACTCCTCCTCCTCAGCTTGCCTCCCCTTGCAAACTTAATGTATCGTATTAACGACATTTACCTTGTTACCATAACCACCATTTTTGCATATTCTTGCCAAATTCCCCACTTTCTGACATTTGTAACTTTTTACTCTTAGAGCAGGACAGTTGCTGGATGAGGCACACTACCACATCTGAAACATGTTTTCCTATTACTTTCGTAAAACTGTTTTATGCCTTCCTCATTAGGCTTACTCCTACTTCGACTCTTTAATTTTGCACGCACTTTCTATGGATTTTAATTCTTCCACATACTTAGACGTGTTTTCCACTCATTTAGCAATCATTATGGCTTTGTCTAACAATGATTCTTTCATCCCTAACAGCTTCTCCAGTATTCTGGGATTATTTGTTCGATTAATTAGCTGACCCCTTATAATTTCGTCTTGCATATCTTTGAACTTGCATGAAATGGCTAAATGTCACAATTCGGCAACATACTGGTCTACTGATTCATCCACACCCTGTGCACATGAAACAAATTTGTGTCTCTCTACTACAACACTAATTTTACGACCAAAATAGTCCCCCAAAGCATTCATTGTACATAAATGTTCATCAATCGCATCCTCATCCATATCCGAATTATCCTCCTCAACATTCTCCAAATTCCTCATACCAGGCAATGCTTTTAAGACCTTTCTACCCTCCACCCCAAGGGTATGCTTAAGTATAGCCACCTTCCTTTTAGCAGTAAAAATCTCACCCCTTATTGCTTCCAAATAAGTTTCAAACGCTTCACGCCAATCCTTCCAAGGCATCACTGGATCACCTGGTTTGGCCAAAAATGCAGGTGGAGGAGGAATGGCCCAATACACAGCTTAAAGACTAACATTTGCAATATGTAAAGTGAACAAAATAAAATATAAAATAATAATCTAAAACAAATAAAGTCTTCACCATTATCCCAATATTGAGCACCTAGAAAATAATTAGCTAACATAAATAAAGTCGTCACCGTTGTCCTCAGCGATGAATTAGGTATTTTAACAACTTAACATAAGGTTGTAAGCTCAGTTAGTATGGTTTCCACAGAATGTATTCTCCTTGTATGAGTGCACGTGGTCCTAATTCTCTTTCTACAGCTCAGTCAACATTTAGTCCCACTTCAATTTCCACCGCACTGTGAAAGTTTTTTTTTCTTATTGATAGTTCAACACAAACTAACAGGCTCCTCGCACCTTCCACAAATGACGGGTAAGATTTCTACTTAAATATTGGCCACACTGCCCCAAATAAATGTTCCTTTGCAGATTGCTTGTTTGGGCGTGTTAGGAAAAAAGACTACATGCCTGCTTCCCCTTATGTTCCGTATCACCAGATGAAACCTCGGCCAAACGTCAGCGCTATTCAATTAAGGGTAACGCTTAACAAGCCCTAGACGGATATAAATAAATACAGTCCTTCGATAAATACACCCAGCCGCCGACAATTGGAGCTGGAGAAGCAAGCATTGGCCGTGTTACCGCTCTAACGCCTTCTATGCATAACTGTTCCATCAACAGTGGACATACAATCATTGGCCGCAACAGGGCTTCATAAATTTCACATGCTGCTACTCACAACCAGAATGTCTGCACCTTGCAGGCTCTCTTGATCCCCCAAGCGAGTACCGTGACCACCAACAAGAACACACTCAGTGTACTTGGACCCTGCAAACCACGGATAGGCACGTCATTCGAATCGGACTGGCAACAGAATTTTATTTTTTTAAATCCCATAGATTGTCTCCCATTGAAAAGTCCTTCCTCATGAAGATAAGGCAGACTTGATGTTGGTTGAGGGAAAGGCTTTATTAGATAAGATGTATAAACCAGCCCGGAGCCCAGTCACATGAACCGGAGCCCACGTGACAACCCCCTTTATTACATCACAGCCCCCACCACATTCCAATACAAGTACCAAGATGCAACAGCTAGCACATATCCAGACTTGACTGTCCAGTTTCTTCTTCTATTGCTGTGGATCTATTATACATCTTGTGCTGGCTGAGAGCTTGGTGTCCAGCTTCCGCCCGTCTAGTCGTCGCCACAATTTGTATTATCGCAGCGGTGCGGAGACAGCTCTCAGCACGGTGCTTCCTGCGACGAGCAGCAAACAACTGCCGTTCACAGAACACCCGTCCCGAGACCGTCACCAAGGACACAGAGTTCCACGGTAAGCACAAGATTCTACATTATGACAGTCATCATAAGTTTTCCACCATTGACGCTCAAGGCATCTAAGTTGTAGTTTAGCTCCTGCCAAATCACTGGAATATCAGGCAGCTTCCAATGACATTTTATTAGTACACTTTATCTCGTATCCTGCTTTATCGATCACATTACGGGTTATCATTTAATGTAGGTTGTTAAATTCAACGTCTCCTGTATACATATCTTATCAACTGTATCCAATTTCTGGGTTATCCCCTTGTGGCCCCGAAGCTGCCTAACTTTCATCAAAGGGTTTTTAAGGATTGTCAAATTAAACAATGATCAGACCATAAATATTGGTTCAATACTATAATTCAGAACTGGGCAGTCCAAGGTCCAGATCAAGTGTGTAGCCCTTACAATGCGTAAATTCTTTTATATGCTGGATTAAATTGAGAGAATTCATAGACCTTTGGGCAGTTACTTAACTTACCTGCCCAACAATTAAAATCTACCACTTTTACTACATTACTAAAGAGCACATTGTATTGTAGAAATCGATAGGAAAGTCGCTCTTATAATGTGGTGAGAGGTAAACCACCAGGAACATCAAGACTCTATGGTGGGGGCAGAGCCAGCTGCCATGCACTGAGGAAGCGGGCGATGGAGCTCCTCATACCCACACGATCCATCGGCCCTACCAGATGGCTGTTACCTTCCCCGCTGCCTCAGAGGAAGCTGCCGGAAGCACCCAAGACCTCAGCGGTCCACCTGTGAGCCCCGGGGAGTGTGGGGCTTGGAAAAGAGGCTGCCGCATTCTCCAGGCACAGAAGCAATGCCCTGCAAAAGATGACGGCCCCACTTTGTTTGCAGTGGCCACTCTGCTGAAGCCCGCAGCCACAGCAGTGTGTTTTGTGGGACTGGTGCCCCTCCTTTCCTGACTTACTGAAGGTGGCCTGTGCACTGGTTGACCCACATCCTATCACCCTAGGTTTCCTTGAGCCCCTACGTTTGGTTGCTGGCCCCCCTCATTGGCCTTCGGAGGCGAGCTGCATTGGGGACATAGAAGCTCTACACTTTACTTTTGGTGGGGACTTAGTCGGCTGCAGTTACTCTTGTGGGGAACCCCCCTTCGCATCTTTGCTATTGGCCCCATACCCTGACTGGGTTAAGGTCTCTTGTACTCTCTCGAGAACATTTATCTCCTGCTGCATTGTCTCCCGTTGTACCATCTGGGGAGTTGGTGACTTACCCTGTGTCTCTATCTCTGGTATTCTTTGGGAGCCCTCGCTCATTCTTGGTGTTGATATGGGGCGCCTACGACACACAAAAGATGATGGGCCCCTTCAGCAGGGGATCAGGCAGTGTGCTGGCAGCAGAGACACATTGTACATGGACCACAAGTTTGATAAACTTCTGGCTGCCATTGACACTACAGGGGAGCGATTGGAGGGCAAAATCGATTTCCTTCCCATTAAGTTGGGATTTTTCCGTGAGGACTCGCAGAAGGTCTCAGAGAAGGTCACTGCCCTAGAGACCGCAGTTCAGACTCTGGTGCCAGCGGTTCAGTCAGCGGATCATCGCATATCGGCCATTGAGGCGCAGACTCAGTCCTGGCCACCCACCTGGATGATCAGGAGGGACGAGCTAGGCGTAGCAAAATTTGCATTGTGGGGCTGCCTGAGCATGCAGAGGGGGACTCACAGTTGCCTTTTCTTGAGTCCTGTTTACTGAAAGTCGTGGCCCCCGAAAGTCTCTCCAACTTCTATAGCTTGGAATGTACCAGCTCGAGAACCTCTCCCTTATGCCCCACCACTGCCTGTAGTGGCCCACCTCCTGCATTTCAGGGAACAGATCATCTTCTGCAGCAGGACCGTGCCCACTTCCCATTATTGGTGGACAATGCCAAGGTGTCCTTGTACACTGATTTTACTCTTCAGATTGCACACAGCATCCCTTTAGACTGTTGTTCTTCTTGAGTGTTGGTTTTCCCTCTCTCACTGGCAGCTTTCACCACGTGCAATCTTCTGTTATGGACCCACTTGGGCTTTTGGCCTTTAGTTTGTTCCTCTTTGAGACCTGTCAGTGGTGTTGTTTGGACAGGATGGTTGTATATCTCAGTCCTTGCTGGGTGGGGGGGTTTTGTTGGGAAACTGTTTTGTGTTTTTTTGTGTTTCTATTTGCTTGCCAGAAGTGGTGCAAATGGGACTGTGAAGCTATGCGTTTGCTACAGTGGCGCCTGCCTGGAAGTGGAAGGTATTACCGCTGGCGGGATCACCGGGCGATTTCTTTTTTTCCTCTTCTCCCACTTACGGCTACACAACTTAAATTGATACAAAAATTTACATCGATTACATCGAAAGTTCTTCTTCTTCTAAACTTTCTAATGTGTTTTTCTATTTGAAACGCCGGGGGGTTCATTTTGCAATTCTCTAGGAGACCCACTTTACAGAGTCTGAGGGCTGGACCGTTCTGGGCTCTGGTGAGGCCAACTCTATGCTACTTCATATTCCACCTTTTCGAGGGGGGCCCTCATCTAGATTAGGCCTGGAGTCCCTTACCACGTGTACAGGGTGGTTACAAATCCTGAAGGCTGCTATATCCTTGAGCTGGGGAGCCTGAATGGCAGGGATGTTGCCCTCTTAAATATTTACGCACCGTATGTGGATCAGTCTTTGTTTCTTATCAGCTTGGTGCCCCTGCTTTTTCTCATTGTCCCCTATTGGAGAGTGGTGTGAGGTCATTTTAATTGTGTTGAGGATTTAAGCTTGGGCAGGTCCCATCCACCCCTACATGATACTCCAGAGGGCAGACTGGTGGCAGCTGCCCAATGGTGGTAGGGCCAGTGGGATTTAATAGACTGCTGGCCGGTCTGCCACCCGAAGTCTCATGTATACTCCTACCACTCTGGATTACATGACTTGAGGTTTGTATTGGCAGACTTTATACATGTAGGGCACTCTATTGATGAGTAGTTGGGCTGGAATACTTAGCAAAATCATATTATGATCACGCTCTTGTGCTTTGTCCTTTCCAATAGTCCTCATCCAGACCAAGCGGGACTAGGTAGCGCTTTGCTCTGGCACTTCTGGATGATCAAACCTTCGAGGGATTGCTCGCAGAGCAGATTTCTCAGTATTGGAATGATAATACTGATACGGCCTCGTCTGGGGGCATAGAATGGGAAGCTCTGAAGGTGGTGATTCAGGAGTATTGTATCTCTAGTAGAGTGGAAGTTCGCTCTAAGCTCCTGCCGGATATTCAGCAAAAGGAGGTAGTGTTATATGGTCTGCTGAGTGGGCTGGAGGAGAACTCAGATGGTAGGGGATGGTTGCTGGAGGAGCGAGAGAGGCTGTTTGCGCTGGTGGAGCACCTCTGCCACTATTGATCATAAGGCACATTCAGCTAGGGTTAATGTAGAGCAGGATACGTCAGGCAGGATGATGGCATGGCTGTTACAAGATGTTGGGGAGCACAGTCTTTCCTTCTATTACGGACCCCTTCGAGATATGATGTCTTCACACAGGAAGAGATCAAGGTGATCTTCCTGCAGTTTTATCGTGATCTGTACTCCTCGGGGCGGCAAGTAGTGAGAGGGACATGTTGGACTATACTGCAATTGCTTTTCTGTGTCCCTTGAGTCGACAGTGGCAGATCAACTGGGTGTAGATATTTACTGAGCAAGAGCTGCAGGGAACAATTAAGGACATGGCGAGGGGTAAGGTGCTGGGCCTTGATTGGTTTCCGAATTTTACACAGCTTGTTCCTAGGCTTGTGGCACTTTTTAATCACTCCTGGAGGCGTGGTTAACTTTTGCCGTCACCGAGGGAGGCTGCCTTTGTGTCACTTCCTAAGAAAGATAAGGACCCTCTTCTTGATTCCCATTGCCCCCTTTCTGTGCTCAATGCAGATTACAAGATCTTGAGTAAAATTCTAGCACATCGTCTACTCCCTCCCATGTGCTCTCTCAATCATATAGACCAAACAGGCTTCATCCCTACAAGCAGCACTATGCCTAATATTCAGAATTTGTTTCTGGTCTTGTCCCATCTGGAGTTTCTCCCACCGGAATCACTGTTTATCTCGGTGGACATTGCGAAGGTGTTTGATTCGCTCCGCTGGGAGTTTCTCTACACTACCATGATTAGCATGGGCCTGGGTTTACCCTTTCTTAGATCGACAAAGCTTCTCTACACTGACCCTCTGGCTAGGATTCATACTGAAACCTTGATCTCGGAGGCCTTCCTGGTGGAGTGGGGTACTCGGCAGGGTTGCCTCCTGTCGCCTCTTTCATTTGTGTTGGCATGGAGCCTTTTCCCTGCATGGACTGCCGGGGACAACACTATTAGGGCTTAAGCATCACCTATAATTGTACTTACCTTTCCCTATATGCTGATGATATGTTGTTGTATTTTAGGGAGAGGGATAGCGACTTCCTGGGAGTGGTGTTGGCTCTGTTGGAATTTGGAACCCACTCGGAACTCGAAGCCAATTGGGGTAAGTCCTGTGTTTATCCCTTGATGGGAGATACCCCAGCATGAGGCTCGGTTCTAACGCCTTGATTAGAATGTTATACTGTACAGTATCTAGGTGTGACAGTTTACCACTCCTCGGACTTGTTGTATGCAGGGAATTTCGGGCGTGTGTTGGCTGAGTTGCGTTGCTCCATTGCCTTCTGGTCTACCTTGCAATTTTCAGTGAATGGCTGATTGACTGTGTCAAAAATGATTATATTGCCACGTCTTCTCCATTTGCTTGCTGCTCTCCCATTGGAGCTGCCTCAAAAATTCTTTCAGGAACCAGACTGTTGATGGAGGATGATTCTCCTCTGACAGCTAAGTGCTGGCTTTCGACACTGGAGCGATGATTCCAGCCTCAAGTAGTGCCCCCTGATGGCCCTCAGCTCTCTTTATTTCATTACTCTGCCTATTTCCGACCAGGTGGGGGCTCGGCTCTCGAGGACTGCGTGTGGAGGGCAAGTTGAATGGGGAGGACACTGCTTGTCCATTTCCATTCGGTGTTTATCATACTCCTGTGTCTTCTGGGCCCTTTCTTGAGGGGATGCACTGCCTTGCAAGACCATCCTGATTTGCTATTGCCTCTAACTGTACATCTATTGTGTTTACTGATCACAGTTGTCCTGTCTCTGAGTAATACCTGCTGGCATTGTTAGTGTTTTTACATATTGCTTTGTTGTGATGTGCTATAAAATCCCCAAAAAATATTTAGACCGACTTTTAAATTAAGCAGGAGAAGGTCCATCTCCATAACCGGTTTGATTTCGAACTTTAGAGCTATGAATGTTTGTTTTATAGTGTCCGCTAGTCCCCTGATAGTTTGCCACCAGGTCGATTTTCAATCAACCAAAAAAAAAAAAACCTGGGTGACGGCCTCTAGCAATGCTGGCACGGATGTGTCTGTTAGCCATGTTTTGAGTGACGAGAGTATATCTGGCTGACTATCGCACAACAAATCAAACATTTCTATACTGTGCTTAACCAATGATCTTGCATATAGATATATCAAGTGTAAGAGATTAGTGATTTTCTGTGTGGAGGGTTGCAACAACGTACTATCTGCTCCTTTCCCACAAGAGGTAAAAATCCAATTTTTAGGTGGAGCCTAAGCGCGCGCATGCACTTTCTTTGAGACATGCTGTATTTACTGTATGGGCTTTGGGCACACCCCTCGCTTTTAATTAGTTCCTTATAGTGCCCCTAGCAAAATATTGCTTTTCTATGGTCCCTTTGTTGCCTGTATCCCGCCTTTTGGTGGTTATGTCTTTAAAAAAAAAATATATATATATATACATTGAACATAGCACGAACTCCACCACAATGTATCGGAGCCCTTACACAAACACCAGTTGCGTACTTACCCACTGAGGGTGTTGAGCCTCCTGCACATACACGAACCGCTCTAACTCTAGCAGCAAACTCAGTCGCTCTAGCCTATAAGATACATCCTCTCCCGAGATTAGCATTTAAGAAGGCTGGTACTCCTTTGGAACTCACAATTAATATGCATTCTTAAACAGAGGCAGGCATCTTGTTTTCAAATGCTGTAACCCTGTTTAATAGTGTGGCGCGTTGGGGTCGTGCGCCACAAGTATGCTTCCAAGGGAGGAGACTCACATATTTTACACTTCATCAACACCTACTTTAAAAGCATTCTTTGCGTTAGCCCCGTATCACAAGATGTTTACAAGTGCTGGCATTCAGCAATTTCAATCTTAAACTGTGCTGTATGGTTAAATACTTATTTTATTTTGTCATTGTAATTTCACATCAATTTACCATCTGCCATCCGTGAGCCTATTGAGTTTTGCTATGATAAACATTTCAAGATCTTCATTTCAATCGTGTATTTTTTTATGTTCTAGTTTCTCCGAAGACTGTCACATTTTCCTTGATTTCGTGTACTTAAACTTCGTAATTCACATGTGTTATACCCCCTGATCTTCTAAATGTTCATATCATTGCATCAGAGACGTCACTTTCAAGTTTCGTAAATCACTGTTCTCTTCACTGATGACTAACACACTTATAAAAAGAAACAGTGTCACCTATTCGGAGTATTAATGCTCGTGTATGCAATATGATTACTGTTGAGATGTAGCACTGATGCTGAAGAGACATGCATTTTTGTCATTTTTGTTGAACCGATTCCACACTTGCTCAGATGTACAAAAGTGATACTAAGACACGTGAATTGTATTTTAATGCCAATGCACGTTTCAGCTGCAGAACTTAAAGAAATGGTTTATGGTTCTAACCAGAAAAGAAATGGACATAATATAGGCACACACATTTATACAAATGGATACTCATTAGTGCAATTAGTTTGACTATAATTTCTCCAGGTAGCATCTTTCAGTAGCATTTCCATGCACGATAAATACTTTTCACTTTATGTCCGATAGGCACACACACATTAACTACTTGAAAATGTTGCTATATAAATGCATGCACGTAGGGCAGTGGCAGTGTGCAATCTGTTGTAAATTATTAATCACTACTAATTAAATGAATAATAAAATACATTGCACTAATATAAGCAATCAATTAAAAGAAACAATTAACATATAACCATTTATTGGCAACACGTACCAAAACCTAGAATTTTATTGCAAAACAGAAATGTAGCTGAAGTTAAATTTCTTCTTATTTATACGAGGCACAACATACTGTCTGTCACTGGCATCAACACTATGCACACAAATCATACAAACACCACATCCAGTATATATTGCAAATCCTTTACAGTAAGACAGGACGTAGGCCAACCAGGATGGTCAATATTCAAGACAGTCCTCGTGAGGGCAAACACGTCCTCATGAAAGACCTTACAATTCGATGAAGAGGACTTATGCGCCGGTTCTTTTTCACTCCACTCCACTGCTCGTCATAAGCCTTAAAAATCCATCCCCTTTTAAGGATGCTGCCCAGATTCCTCTTGACAGAACACATTTCCAACTCTAGGCTTTTCAGCTGCAAAATCTTTGGTATCCGGTGTGTTGTCAGTAAAGAACTGTTAAACGCCCACCGACTTCAACTCCCAGAACACTTATGGTGGTTTGTCAGATGAAAGCCCAGGACTGGAAATATAGTGCTTCGACAACACAGATCTAAGTGGTAATCCCAAACTCATTCAGAAATGTTGCTGTATAAGCTCTCAGAAATAAAGATTATGATGTTTTTTATTTAACAGCTGATCTTTAAATAGCATTTGTTTTCCCCATTATGACCTTATGTTTAGGTTCCTCTTAACACTGCTTGAATAGCATTATTAGTCCCTCACACGAATATAAGGTGTTCTCTGGAATTTGAATGAAATGTTTTTCATGCTTAAAGCGGAATACAAATATGGATTTTCACTGTAGCCCAATTGACCTATCAAATTTGCTCATACCTGCATTACGTTAGGAGTCCCATTGTCACTACAGGCCAACAACAGTGGTTTAGATCAAAATCTTCTCTCCCTTTGTCCAGCAGAAGCTAGATCATTTGACATCTTTCTTCCACTGTAAAACAACAAGTAGCTGGAAATCCTCTCCTAACCTCAAAATCACCTTTGAACAGAGACATGAAACTGGACCTCAAGTTGCATCTCCAACCAGATGGGAAGGGGGAAACCCCCGGACATTTGATAATACTCTAAATGAGTGCAATCTCAATATTTTAGTATCTGAGTGAATCCTCAGATCTTGAGTTGTCCTCAAGAGACCCTGTTTGTCTGCCGCTCCCAAGCAGAAAGTCAGCAGTGCCCCATAGTGCCATAGCAGAAACCTTCCTACTTAATGTTTCTTGCCAGTTTATATCTCTAGTTCCTTCTACCCATTCATTCATAGAGAAAATCGTGATCTTCCAATAATGAATTCACCAGATTTGCCAGTGATCAGGTATATTATATCTGCACAGCAGTTTAACTCATGCCTCGCTTTCTATTCTTGACCACAGACGCTGATCCCAATAGCTTGTTTTTTGAAGAATTATCTTTCATGGTTCAGAACCTATTGACATAACAATTTGATGCCCAAAAATATAGAACTTCTACAAGCACCCAAATAACCTGCAAAGTACTATAGATGAAAGCGATTTAGGTTGTGATTCTGGCACCTGTAAAAAAAAAAAAATATATAATATATTTACTGAAAAAACCAAAGGTTTCAGGGGTGTTATAGTTAGCTGGACATTTCCCTCATACAAACCCTAGAAATTCCCCTGTTATAGTTAGTTCAGCTAACTATAACTCGCACCCCCGCAATGCACTGCTGATGATGTCACATATTACATCACTCATGACAATGCTAATTCCTATCTATAACTTATCTCTAAAGACATCATGTTTAATTATTTTGATTGGATTGCTATATTTTTCAAATTCAGTGTGTCAATTTCATTAATTATGGTTTTTTTTAAATACTTTTATCACCATTTTTTTAATTTATTTTTTTAATTAATTCTTTTAAAATTTTAAAAACATTTTTATTATTGGGTTTTTCAAACATATTTTATGTTCAAAACTTTATTTTATATATTTTTTTTGCAATGTTTTTGGATCTGCGCACCCTATGCGCACCGTTCTCGATCCCTACGCGTTAGCATCCGCACATGGTATGCGTTGGGTACGTGTTTAGTGCGCGATCGCAATGCGACCGGTACGGGACTCCCAGCCTATACGTGACACGTTCGATGTACATAAAGCGGCGTTTACGCGCTTCCGTGATGCGTCATCTGCGTCTCTGACGTGGTAGGTGCAAGGATTCCGCGAAATATTTAACATTTAAAAAATCATATATATATATATATGTATTTCATGTGAATATTAATTGAAGACAAACTCTAAACTAGTCTTAAAACAAACATATTTTTACATCTAATCCTATAATTTTTTTTAATTCATTTTCGCGGATGCGCGCTGTGTGCATGCTGCCTATGCGCAGGGTGCGCGGATCCCATGTGACCTGCAAAAAAAGAGATTTGATTGGTTCATTACACTTCCTCTTCTAACTATTGAAAGACCCCACCCAATTCAATCATTCTTCTTTAACCTTCTTTGGAGGAGCATCTCTTTGCAGAGAAGAAGATTTTTTTAGACTAAGTTTACACTTCGCTCTAACTTTTTTCAACTAAAAATGGCTTCAGGGCAGCAGGCATCACCTGCATCTCCTCATACATCTGAGGATGAATTTTTGGAGGAGGCACCACGCAGAGAACATTTTTCTTCAGTGGTGTGGAAATGTTTTACTTTTCCCGAGGGGCAGAATAAGACCAATGCCACCTTGGTCACATGCAAGATTTGCAAAAGAGTGCTGTCATGAGGGGATCCTAACAAGAAATACTCGTAGCACATAAGGACCCTTCATCCATTGGATAAGGACCCTTCATCCAAACAATCTTGCACGAGAAGAGTGCAAACGGATGAGAAACACTCCTGCTCCTGCGCCTTCCACCTCATCGCAGCCGAGCACTTCAAGAGTGCATCCATCAGCCCAAAATTTGGACATCCGTCCTCAATTTCAATATTTAAAAGTGCTCTGCACTAAGTGCAATGCGATTTTGTGCTACGGTGAGCAGTCGATCGATCTTATCTGCCGCCAGCAAGAAAGTCACATTTGCTAGTTGTTTTTATTTTGTTTATTTTTATTATTCCCTCAAGTTCATTGTTTGGTTCCTCCTGTTTTGTTTTTTTTGTGCAGAAAAACCCAATTTTTTTTTAATTGTTCAGAAAACCCCCCAAAAAATATAAAAGAAGAAAGAAGAAAAAAAAAGTTCTTGTAAGAACTAACTTTCCTGGTTTAAAAAACAGAGCTACATTTCTTTGTTAGTGGGTGAAAGTTTGGATGAATGTATGTGTAGTACGTAATTGACTGAATGAATGCATTAGTAGCGTATGGTGAATGTATAAGTGCAGAACTATGAGGAAGTGCTGCAGCATCACACAGTAACCTCTTTAACTGCAGTGTGCTGTAGTACTTCCGAAGCACAGGGATGCAACATATGTACATAAATATGTTGCAAATATATGCTTCTCTCTGCACGGCTGCTTAAACTGCAGCCATGTGGTGACACAGGCACCCTTGCACCATAGTGCAAGGATATCTGTGTCATGTGCTGTTTGTTATTCTGCAGGAAGACACACCTTCCTGCACAAAAACAATCAGTAAACGCATTTTTCTCCTTCAATGTATGCTGAGCATTGTAGCATGCATTGAAGATATAAAAATGTGGAGAAATGAAAACAATTCTCCTTGTTGTGCTTTCCTACCCCAATTTTAAAATGGTGCCGCATTCACACACATATCGAGATTTATGATTTCTGACAAATCTAGACATGTGTCTTGTTCTATGAGTATTCAGTGCAATCATGCACAACAACACTTATAGAACACCCTTTCAACGTAAACTGATGTGCATAATGAGGTTGTATTTACATGGAGTATAAAAAGTGCCTTTTCCTCTCTTTGTAAATATGAAAGAGTGTCTTGCGCAATAACTATGTTACAAAAAGTGACATATTTCCAGTTTTAAAATTCCTTGCAAATGATAGAAGGTAAGCACAGAGTTTTGTCTGCAAAGATGTTCAAAGAAGAATGATTGAAATGATTGCGGTCCTTCAATAGCTACAATGGGAAATATTATGAACCCCTCAAATCTCTTTTTTTGCAGGTCACATGATATCTGATTATGGTCAGATTTCAAAACTACATAGGTATAAACAGAGTATTTTTAGAAACGTGTTTCAACTTTGTAGCTTCTTGCAGACCTCCTCATTCTGCATATTGAGACTTAGTTAAACTTACCTTCACAATAATGGGAATAAAAAATGGTATACATTTTTTTCAGATTTTCATTGCAATCTAAATTCATATAAATTGCTTATTTTAAAATTTGGATCTGTGAAAGAAAAGAAAAAAAAATTATAACATTTAATAATAAATTTTTTACAACACAGCATAATTTCCACAAAGTAATTTGTTTGCCTTTTTTTTTGTTCTCAGAATATATTGAATTTCACTAGAAATAGTGATTTCAATCGTACTCATCACTTAACAGCGGGCAAAAAAAAAAACAATCGGAAAGATTGTTAAAAAAAAAACCAACATACTATTCTCAGTAAAATACCAGAAAATACAAATCACACATATATGAAATGCTTTCAGCATACAAAATTTTAAAACTTATAAAAACTGTAAATACTGCCGCATTAAAATAATCACCGAATCAATGACCACCAAAAAGTCCATAATTCAAAAATGTACCTTTCCTTGAGGCCAAATGGTATTTTTGCACTCCTTCTTTATGTAAATTGTCCAATGGTAGTCCTATTAAATTATAATAATAAATTCCTCAGAGAGTGAATTATCTTCCTAAAACTTTGGCTTTAAAAATATTAGGTAGGAATTTGGTAATTCACTAGGCAAACGTTGTTTGAAAACCAACTGGGCATCATTACAAAGTGTCCAGCCTTTGTCACATTTTAGATAGGCAGTGTAATGTCCAGATGTTGTAGAAGGATCATCATGGAAAATTATTGCAATTGCTACAAAGTCCTTCCTGATATTGATAGTTGTGCTGCTACAAATTGCTTTATTAAAGTATCTAATTTTCTTCCGTCAGCTGTACAACGTTGCATCATTAAAATTATGTATTTTCCATATTTTGTTAAGAATAATGTGGATAACATTTCTGATTTACATTGGCTACACTCCATGTTTTGAATTTCACCTTTAATTAATTTATTGAAAGACACTGACTTACAGTCTGGTAATGTTAAATACATAAATCTCTCAGTGTCTACATTGGTGCTACATGTATACATGCAATTTTCACAATAATGTTCCTATTTGTAAGAAAGGCCAAAAATATTTTCTATTTCTACACCTTCATTTTCAAAAATATTAAGCATATACATTAAAAATTCCTGAGCATCTTGTTGGATATTTTGTGTAAATTGTGTAGAACCAGAACACACATCCAAAAGACTACGAACATCTGAAACAGATTGTATTTTACTTCTATCTGTTGTCAATTTTTCATAAACAGAATGCAACAGAGGACAAAATCTTTTTTGCCGATTCTGCATAATTTGTTCTTGCAAACCTTCAAGATAAAAAACAACATTGACCACTACATTAGCATAGCAGTTGACACCAGAACTATTTTCAAACTGATAACCAACAATCTCTCCAACAGTGTCCAATTTCTTTTTACCTGCAATCACAACATTATCATGTTCTTTTCCCTTCTTGACACCTTCAGAACAGATATTCTCTAACCTTCTTTTTCGACCAACCGCACGCTTTTCAAATACGGGATATTGACCTAAATTTGGAGCATACACCCTGCTTAACCTCTTATACTCTTTTACACAGTGTGCATCTGCAGTAGCCTTTGTGTCATCAAAATCAATCAAAAACAAACCAGATAATGTTCTGACTCGCAACAAAGCAACATATGCCATTCCCTCTTTAAATACGGTAGATCCAATGTTCACCAATGCACTTAATCCTTGAGATTTGTGAATAGTCACTGCGTATGCCAGAGAAAATGGAAATTGTTTCCTACGGACATATAAATCTTTAACAAGCAAAAAACGAACTGAACAACGACCAATTTCTGTAACTTCATCAATCTGATCAAATGTAATTTTTAAAAATTCAATTCCTTCTTTTTTCGGATAATTCACAAAATCCACCACTTTGCCCATTGCACCATTAACTAAACCTTTCTCTACATCCAAATTACGCCTTAAAATTACTCAACAGTTTACACACGCATATAGTGTCTTTCTAAACCAGCAGTTTTAGATATTTTTTTTTCTAAACAATCCAGTTTTGATCTCAACTTTCCCGTCAAAATAATAGTGATTCCTTCATGCAGTATTTTATCGATGGCTTCCATTTTTACAATTTCTTCATTTTCCAGTTTCAATAATTCTTCGTTGAATATTGAACACTTGCGCAGTGTTGGCATTAAGCAAATCACTGACTTATTTTTAGCAATTTCCACGTACACTTTTGCAGGAACTGCATTTCCATTTGGAAAGACATTGCAAAGTAATCGACTCTCCAAAGCTTCTTTGCCTTGTTTTGAAAGAATTCAAATTCTTATATCTTGAAGAATAATTCCATATTCAGCATCATTTGCCTGTCGCATATTTGTTGTCAGTTCTTTGTATTCAAAATTACTCCAAATGTTCACATTACCAACACTGCCAAGAGACTTTCTGGTATCTTCATGGGCAAGTGTTTTAAATACCGGTTGTCCTTTTACCGGAGTCAGTTGCAGTAGATCTCCAAAAACTATGACGTGTTTTCCTCCAAATAACACGTCATACTCTGTTTTAAGAATTTGCTGCATTCTTAAATGCACAAAGGCAAGCATCAAGTTTGAGACCATGCTCACCTCATCAATAATGAGAATTTTCATTTTCTTCAGGACTTCACAACAAGCTTCTCCAGATAGCTTGTGGTATTCCAATTTGTTCTCATGCTCTACTGGCAGCATTAGTAAACGATGTAAAGTAATTCATTTAATGTTATGTGCTGCCAACCCAGTTGGAGGAGTGACAACACAAGACAAATGCGAATCAGTTGTTTTCTGCAGATAACTTGTAATTACTTTAATTAAGAAACTTTTTCCTGTTCCAGCTTGACCACTGACATACATTCGGATAGGTTGAAATGATGTACATGAGCACTCTTTCTTTTCATGAAGTAATCCATGGTCAATCTGTTCTTTCACTTGCTGATATATTTTTTTCTGTTCAACACTTAGGTGCTGATTCCGATCCGTTAAAAATAATTTTCGTACGACCCGTATCCGTATATTTTTACGTACGAGTCGTACAAGTACCGTACAAACTGCCAAGTACGATTCGTCCGTGAAAAATAACTACGAATAGTGTCGGGAAAAGTCTACGAGAGTGCGTCGGAAAGTTTACACGTCCGAATATCGTCGGGAAAAGTGTACGAGAGTGAGCCGGACATTTTTACGTGCAAATCGTAAAACACAAGTCCGAGCGCGCAAGTACGATCCCGACCGTCCGTCCGAATACACAATCGCACGTAAAATGGCCCGTACGGAGCCAACGCAGTAGCACACATGTACACGGGCAAACTTATGCCCGTGTACGAGCCGTACCCCCAAATATCTCAGCACCGTACACCACCCTGTCCGCACTGTACCCCAGCCCCGCAACTGTACGTGCTGTACCCCCCATGTACGCGCCTTACCCCCCATGTATGCGCCTTACCCCCCCTGTCCACACTGTACCTCAGCCCAGCACCTGTAAGCGCCGTACCCCCCCATGTACGCGCCTTCCCGCCCGTACGCGCATCACCCCCGCATGTACTCGCCGTACCTCCGCATGTACACGCCGTACCCCAGGGCCGCACGTGTACGCACCGTACCCCCACCGCATGTACGTGCCGTACCCCCCATGTACGCGCCCTCCCCCCCATGTACGCACCCTCCCCATGTACGCGCCTTACCCCCCCATGTACGCGCCGTACCTCCGCATGTACGCGCCGTACCCCAGGGCCGCACGTGTACGCACCGAACCCCCACCGCATGTACGTGCCGCACTCCAACACCGTACCCCAGCACCCTCACCCAGCATCGCGTATGTACAGATCGTACCTACGCGAAGAAGACTCTTACAGAACCAGGACACTGTAAAACAGCACAAGGAGGGTCAATTCGACTCGCACAACACCACAAAACAAGTCTACATTACAAAATACATCTCAGTGACTGACCTGGCACATCCAAACAGGCAAACAGAGGCCCCAAATCACAACCACCTCTGATAACACACCCACCAAAATTCAAACACAGCCACACCCAAAAACGGACCAATAAAAAGGGCCCACACACACACAACCCATGAGCCTTTGCAACAGACCCACTGCTGCCAGACCCCACTGAGAAACAACTCCACTGAGAAACAACTCCACATTACTCATACCTCCACTACACCTTCACTCACACACCTTCACACAACCTCCTCCACAAACATCCCCCTCTTCACATTCACACACACACCGTCACATTCACACCCACAACCATCCACACCCACACCCCACACCATGCCCACAGACAAGAATCCAAAGTTCACAACGGTGGAGCTGGACCTCCTTGTCAACGAAGTCATCAGAGTTGAGCCACAGCTGTTTGGAACATTGGTCAGACAGACCAGCATAGCTGAAAAATCTGCCATGTAGCAGAGGATTGTGGATAAGGTGAATGCTGTTGCACCCATCCGAAGGACCAGGCATGAATGCCAAGCCAGGTGGTACGATCTGCGCAGGGCGGTCAAGAGGAAAATGAACGAAGAGTATGCCCAGAGTAACATCACTGGAGGTGGGCCGCCCCGCAGACCCGTATACTACCATCCCTGGGAGGAGAAGGAGATGGCCCTGCTACCGCCGGTGGGAGTACATGGAGTGGAAGGAGTCGCAGAGCCTGGTGAGTACACAAACAACTTACGTAACATCGGGGCAATGGGGTCCACACCACATATACACCAAATGCACGCAACTTCCCCCAAGCACTCACCGCACACAACCACACTCAAAAACCACGCTCATGCCACTAACGTCTCCATGCACCCTTCACAAATCAAGGCAAGGCCATGTCCAAGGCTACAACAACCACAAACACAAGACTGGATGTCTGGGAGGGTGGGCCCCACACAACACATTGTGAAAATGAGATGCAGACACCAATGCCCTCAGCCCATATGGCATAGGTACATACCCATGCACAATGCACAGGGACTGGCAAAGTACTGACAAGGTAGCTGACACTTGGCCCTGCTGTATGCAGCACAAGGCCCTCCTGGGACCACTGTACACTCAAACACCAACTCCACAAGCACAGGTATCTAGCACAGGAACACACACTCACTGTCATGCCAGCATGCACCATGAGGGGACAGACACATCACCTGGGAGACCCAATGACAACTCACACTACACACAACAGCACGCCCGGTCACAACCCCCCCCCTAACACAAGCACACACCCCCGGGGTAGGCAACGGATTTACACACTCCCACAATGGACATGTGACACAACAAGACCAAACCAGAGCCAAATAAGCATCAGAGCCAACAATCTACAGGTCAAACACTCAGGAGAACATCCCAATATGTCCCCCGCAACATACCCATCCCCAAGTGGACATTGAGAAGAATGCTAGGCACATCCAACTACCTGGAGGAACTGTGTCAACTTGAATATGTATGAAACATAGATGTCGCATGAAACACCATTAACATTGTCTCTCTCTCACACACAGGGCAACGTTGACGATCTCCCCCAACACTGGGGGGGAAGAATCACAGTCCCAGGCTCCGCGTGAAGATGATCCCATCGGCAGCGACGACTCTCACCACTCCGTGAATGACCCCGACCAACCTGGAACCTCTGGTGCCCAAGCCCCTGCAGCACCTGCGTCAGGTACATCTGTGCCAACCACCACCCCCATTCCTGCCACATCCCAGGACACACCCAGGAGCCCTGCTCGCACTGAACAACAGAGCCAGTCTGACCAGGAGGGGCAAGGTTCTCCGGGCACCCAGGAGGAGGCAGGCAACCCTGCAAATGCCATCCCTCAGGGGTCCCGTAGACCCGATGTGCCCACAAGGGCAGGCCAGGCTCAAGTGGGCAGGGGTGGTGGGAGTGGAGGCAGGTGGAGGCGCGAACCTGACCAGCCAGCTCAGGACACCGGTATGTCACACATACGCAACATCCTGGACTCATACCGGCGTGACACCAGAGGCATCAACCAGGTCGTGTCCAGACTCTCCGAGATGCAGGGGACCCTCGATGAGATTAAGAACCTGCAGGTCGAGCATCAAGCCAGTCATCAACAACACCAAGGACGGGTGGAGGCATGACTGGCTGAGCTCCTGGCGGTGCACAGGGACGTGAGCCAATCACTCCGTCAGATCGCCCAAAGCATCGGCAACCCTCCCTGTGCCACCAGGCGTAGACCAGCACCAGACACAGGGAGGGAGGAGGAGGAGGAGGAGGATTCGTCTGACGGAGCGTCCCCAGCATCGTCAAGGCCTGCATCTGAGGGTCCCCGGAGGAAGGTGGGTTGTCCACGGAAAAGACCGTGAGAGTCAGCGGACCATCCACATCTCCCAGGTCACCTGGCCTGGCACCTGGCCCTCTGGCGCAACAGCAGCACCTCATCCAATGACATTCTCTGCCACATGGACTTGCTGGTCACAGTCTGACCATTGAGGACCAACCCTGTCCCCAGCATCGTCAAGGCCTGCATCTGAGGGTCCCCGGAGGAAGGTGGGTCGTCCACGGAAAAGACCGTGAGAGTCAGCGGACCATCCACATCTCCCAGGTCACCTGGCCTGGCACCTGGCCCTCTGGCGCAACAGCAGCACCTCATCCAATGACATTCTCTGCCACATGGACTTGCTGGTCACAGTCTGACCATTGAGGACCAACCCTGTGCCGTGGACTCTGATGACTTCCAATGCCAAGGATACCATCTCCCCCTGTGAACTTTGGATTCCATTCCCCCGGTAGAGCACCTAATTGCATCTACCAAACCACTTACCCCACCGCAAATAAATATATCACTTTGGACATGAGACGTTCCTGTCATTTTGCTTTATTCAACGACATATGTGTGTGGAAATGTCAAACTATGCCTGAGTGTTGAACCAACTCCAGCCATCCATACCCTGGGATCAGAGTCTGGTACAGGACACACATGGGTCACAAGGTATCATTCAATGTAGGCATGGAGCACAACACTCACCTGTGATGGCCTCTGGCTGCTGAGGGGGTGATTGCTAAACTGTGCGGAGAGACCTATTTGGGAGATCATCATCAAGGCGTAGAGGTCATGGCTCATGTGGAGGTTCCCGGGGAGGGAGTCCCAGGTATGTGTGGCCAGGTGGGAGAACAATGCCCTGTATGCTGGAGTACGGTGGATGTGAAGAACGGTGGCCAGGGCAAGGTTGGATACACGGAGATGGCCCAACAGGATCTAGGATGACAGACGTACAAGGTTGGTTGGGGTCGGGGTTGTGGACTGCCTCCTGAGTGTGGGTGGGGAGGTTGGAGGTCATCCTGCAGCAGACAGTGATCCATTGCAGCTATCTATGGTGGACGGTGAGGTGGCTGGGGCGCAGGGTGTTGAATCTGAGGTGTGCAGATGCACCCTGGAAGTGGACAAGTTTCCTGGGAGTTTGGATGTACTTGCTCCGTAGAGGGCAGGGCAGTATTTGACACGTATGTTGTCATGGACCTGGGGAATGGTCTGTCTTTTCTTGGAGTGGATCTATCTGTGGATCATGTGCATAATGCAGAGGGTGTTGCAGCATGAGGTACAGATGGTGTGGACTAGCATGGCATATGTGAGCGAGCCAAACATGATGCACACCATCTTGTGTGTGTGGCCACTGGGTGCTTGTGCAGGGCTCTTGTGGGTGGGACACAGGCACTTGACCCAGCTGGAAGGGGACAATCCTCAGATGATCACCTCAGTCCTGTACAAGTCCAGCCTCAGGTGGCTCGTGTTCAGCCATTCATCAATGGATCTCATGCATACTTGAATGATGGAACTGCCAATGTCTGTGTCTTTGTTGAGGGTGAGGAGCACCTGGCTGTCAATGGCATACGAGCTGCTGATGAGGTGCTGTGCGCATGTGATGGTGGAGAGGGGGGTCCTGGACACTCTGTAGATTGACATGCTGAGAGATGATACCTGTGCCATGTCCCAGACGATGACACCATACTACATGCAGAAGCCTTGAGTCTCACTCCCATGCCCTTGCTGGGCTACAGAGCCTGTGGGGAGTATTAGGGACGTGACCTGGTTGGTGTGACAGGGCCTGGAAGGCGGGGCAGCGCTGTGTAGGCAGTTGGAGTTGCACACTCAGCATGCAAAGGTGTCGTGTGTGTGCCCAGGGTATGTCTGACAGCAGGTGTTAGATGTGCGGATGGACATAGCTCGGAGTGTGGCTGATACTTCAGACTGTAGTGTGATGTGGGTTATGCAAGGACAGGATGGTGGTGCAATGTGCACCTTGCATGTGCTGATGGTCCAGCCTTTGGCACCGCGTGGCGGCAACAGTGGCATAGACAAGCTGAGGACAGCCAAATGAATTGGTGGAGGGAGGAAGTGAGGAGCATCTTGGAGGCGTGTGTGTTGCCAAATCTGGATACTCTGTGGGCCCTTGCTGCAGGGGTCGCAGCAGCAGGCGGCATCTCCTTGCAAAATGACAGAATTTGCACACATAGACTAGGATGTCAGAAGGATAACTGCAACAGGCGCATGTGTAAAGTAAGGATTGTCCAGTGTCTCATGGCACACCCAGAGACAATGCATGCACAATCACCAAAGAAGCATGACACCGGATCAGGAAACTGAAGGCCGACCTGCGCACAGGAGACACACCCTCAGCAGCTGTTGATGGCCCATTGTGTGGACCAACATGCCAAAAAACATACACAACCATGTACTTCATGCCCAATAGGGAGCCTAATCCATGAGCAACTGCATGCATGTTGCTAAACTACACATGGACTCCTATGCATAATCTTCCACAACTATGCCAGATAAGCCATATGCAAAGTGGCAAGAGACTTGCATTGACAGAGATGAGGCACCTTGGAGTGTGATGAACACCTTTATTACTCAGCCTCACACTAAGGGAAATGCATCAATTGGAACAGACTCACAGGTCATTTGGCTGACCATGTGTGACCTACACTGGACACCCTCTTCAACACACAGATGTGGAAGTCCTACTTAGCTGGCACACAAGTGAAGGGGTTGAGCCTAACACCCCTTGCTGCACACTGAGAGTCTACAATTCCCCATTGAGCCTCATATGGGGATGTCCCACACTATGTCCACCATTAGCATCCCGTATGTTCCTGAGGGACGTTATACACATTGATGCCTTCATCAGAATCCACAAACCATTACAGATGACTGTCAGGAAGGGTGACTATCAAATCATGGGAGCCATGCAACACGTCATGTGGCCCATGGTGAGTCGACATGTATACATGCTAACACAACATGCACAGGAGCAGTCCCCACATATCACAAACACGTACCACCCACAAAATGCCTTGCTGCACTCCTTACCCCAAATGACTTTTCACCATGTCTGTGCATGTAACTCTGATCCAGCACACGTTGCAATACTCATGAGGAATAGCAGGAGGGCAAGGATGACATGAGCAGACGACAGCCGCAAGAACCTGTGGAGGCCAGACACACAACAAGTCAGCGAAGAGCTAGTAATCCTCAGACATGTACATGTACTCTACAGGAATGATGTTGTCACCATGCCCTTAATAAATTTAGTGTCCCAGCTAATATGTGTGGAATGACATCATCACTTGAATGACACATCAGAACACACCTCCAAGTCACTTAGTACACAGTCAGCTCCACACACACATTGCAACACATGCCACACAAGGCTCAAAGCGTGCACACTCAGACACAGGGACTCACCATCATGAGAAGAAGTTGCGGATAAGCTGACTCCAGATGTCCTCATCCTCATCCTCACTTGCCCCGTGCCCGAGCCCTTCATCCTCCATGGGTGGATGATCCTGCTCATCCGGATCAAGGATGAGTGGCACGGCCTTCTCCACTGCCATGTTGTGCAGCATGCAGCACACAATGAAGATTTTGCAGACCTTCACCGGGGCATATGGGAGGGCACCGCCGGTCTTGTGGAGGCACCGGAATCTGCTCTTCAGGAGTCCAAACGTCCTGTCAATCACGCGCCTCGTCTGCCCATGGGTGTCGTTGTACCGGTGTTCTGCAGCTGTTCTGGGGTTGCGGAGAGGCGTCATCAGCCATGGCATGTTGGGATAGCCAGAGTCCCCTACATGGAAACATCATGTGAAGAAGTGGGTCAGGAGATGCCGTAAGATACAAAGATAGCGCTGAACACAGGACTAACAGAATATACCCACCAACAAGACATGCTCATTCCGCGTGCAGCTGCAGCATCATTTCTGGCACCCTGCTACACCTCATGATGTATGCATCGTGTGCGAACCCTGGAAAACGTGCACAGACATGGGAAATCAGCATGTTAGCAAGACACACCACAAGGGCATTAATGTAGTGGTAATGTTTTCTGTTTCTATAGGCTACCTCCTGTGCCTGTGGTGGTACCAAAGCCACATGTGTCCCATCAATGGCCCCAATTACATGAGGCATCCCTCCCAGGGCATAGAACTCACCCTTGACACCTGTCAACTGCTCACGAGTGTGAAAATGGATGAATTCATCCAGGTGCACCAACATGGCTTCTGTAACATCATGAAGGACACGGCTGAACATTGTCTGGGACATGCCACCAACATCAGCTATGGTCAATTGAAACGTGCCGGTGGCAAAAAAATGTAGGGCTGCCATCATCTTCACCTTGGGGGTCAGAGCTGTAGGATACCTGTGTTGTGGTTGGAGGTGTGGTGCAAGCCGGCGGGTCAAGTCCTCTATCAACTCTTGCGAGAAGCGGTATCTGCGTATGCAGTCATGTTCACGCATGGCATCCAGGTCTGGCATTCGTCTGGGGAGAGGCGGTGCCCTGCAGAGATTTGGAAGGAATAACGAAGAGTGAGTACATTACCACACTAATGTCACTGAGGTGAGCACATGTTCAACAGCTAATACACATCTGCTGAATACAGAGTCTGTGCTGTGCAATACATCCAGGACACGTGGGCCAGCCAGGTGATACTCCTACGAAGAGCCAGCCACAATAGTTGCATGGCAATGTTGACGTGACATGCCATTAAAATAGCTGTGGGCCAGTGTAAGTGACAAGCCAGACACATTACATGAGTGACAGACATCCACATATCAGCATTTGAAGGATGTCATCTCATACAGACAGCTGGCGGGAGTCTAGACGCACAGGTCACATGTCATCTGGAAATGGACAGATAACACACATTTTCATTATGGGGTCCATGTCAAAAACTGATGACACAGACATTGAGAGAATGCAGATATTGCCTCATGTCAGGAAGTCATCTTCGAACCATCATGACGCATGTAACGTGTGAGTCCACATGTGGCATGGTGTGTGTATATGTGTGTCATGTACATATGCACACAGACACATGTTGGATGCTGTAGATGGAGTTGACGGAACACCAACGGAAAGCTCATGGGAACACATGACACACACATGACAAAGTCACATCGTGGCACGCTGGGAGTCACATGTCAGGTGTAATTATCCGTGTACCTGGCATCAGGGGACAGTTGCAGGTGTTGCTGACTGTGCCATACCAGTGATGCAGTGCTTGACACGTGTGTCCTACATGCACACATGTGCAAAGTGTGAAGGGGAAGTGTGCCACGTAGTGCCCCATCACACATGACGTGTAAACAGCTCATCACACATCTATTGTGCCACAACATGAGGAGACATGTGCCACATCACTGCCTGACACACCTAGGCCCTGCACATGAAGGACTGCACTGACAATGACTTGATGTACAGCCTTGTGCGAGTCTGACACCTCTATTCCTTTCGTGTGCGCCTCCTATCACCAGTGTAAGCAGTGAAACGCAGTACACACGCTCTGAGGGCGTTTGTAGGGCCCGTACTCACGCGTGAGTACCTGCCGTACACGCGTGAGTACGTGCCTATCACTATAGTTGTGTTACTGTAGGTCCGAGTGATACGGCACGTACTCACGCGTGTACGGCCCGTCCACGCGCGAGTACGTGCCGTATCACTAGGCCCTACGGTACCCCCACCTATAGTGATAGGCACGTACTCACGCGTGTACGGCCTGTACACGCGTGAGTATGTGCCGTATCACTCAGACCTATGGTACCCTCAACTATAGTGATAGGCGCGTACTCACACGTGTACGGGCCATACACGCGTGAGTACGTGCGGTATCATTCGGACCTACGGTACCCCCAACTATTGTGATAGGCACGTATTCACGCGTGTACGGCCCGTACACGCGTGAGTACGGCCTGTATCACTGTAGTGATGGTGCCCTAGGGGTACGTGTGAAACACGCCGTACCTGTGTGGGGATTTAAGAATTACAATGGGGACACATGAGGGACAAGTATTAGGGCCTAAATGCATGCTGGTTGTCATGGATACCGAGATGCAAGTTCAAAATTTTACATCATGTGGTCTGGAAAAAGCAGTTGGCCACATTTTACATTGTTGCAAAGTGGTTGTTGACTTGACATGATGCTGCAAAATCGAAAGATGCAAAGGCTGTCACTGGTGTATGTTTAAAGGGATTGGAGGAAACGTAGGATGCAAATGAGTCTGACCAATCACTCTGTACTCCTGTAAATGAAATAGGCCAGCAAGGCAGATATAAGGCAAACAGAAACCATGAGAGGGCACTTGCCTGCACAACATGTCAGTCGATACCACTGCTGCTGTATTGTCTCCCTCTGGCACCATGTCAAGGACTGTGGAGAGGGCCCAGCCTTTCACCCAGGAGGAGAACGAGGCCCTGCTGGATGTGATCCTCCCACGGTACCCCATGCTGTATGGTCGACCAGGGGAGCAGGTGAGTGCTGACTCCACTACCTTTGCCTGTGCACCTTTATTGTGTCTGTCACTTCTGGCATTTTGGCCAGGTGTGACAGACATGCAATGTTGGGTGGAGTGGGTCCCGGGGGGGGGGGGATGGCTTAGGTCTCATGCAGGTCTTGATGTAGTTCATGTGTGCACTCCTCACTTGCATTGTGCTTACTGTGACACTCACTGCATAGTGCATGGCACATTCCGCCAGCCTAATCCTCTTGGGCATTCTTGTTCTATTGTCCTGCGGTGATTCAGTGGTCACCCCGGTGTGACAGGTGACTGCACCCACAGATGTGTGGGAGAGTTGAGTAGAGCTGTGGTGAGAGTGGTGAGAGTGTCCAAATGATGTGTACGCCCCCTGGAAATTGATGTGTGTGAATGTCTATGTGGAGTGTTTCACCACAGCTGCATGGAGGAGGCAACTGCTCAATCCATCTGATGTGTGAAGTAAGCCGTGCTGTGTGTCTGACTTGCTGAGCTAGCCCCACACCTGTGACACCCCCCTGGCAAGTGGCACATTTGCAGAGTGAGGTTTGAATCCGCTGTTGCCAATGGCAGGTGATTGATGTGTGCCTGTGTGTGTCTGTGTACTCTGCTGAGGTTTCGTCAGTGGCCTGGGGCATGTGACTGCTTTGCGGTGCTGTCCATCAGCCTTGTGTTGCTTGGGATGCACAGTGTGTGCCATGATCAGGGATTGTGTCGCACCCCTCATGCCACCTGTGTACTTACTATGCCATGTAGTGCATTGGTGCGTCCCCCGTGGAAAAAGTCCCTATGACTGACTAAGGTGCTATTACTTGCCAGCATACTATGCCCTGTTCAACAAATCTAAGATGTTCAAATGTGTGTCTCTGTGACATGGTGCAGGTGTAGTGATGTTGTCCCACTTTGTCATCCACACAGGTATCCCCCTACCACAAGGGGAAGATCTGGAAGGATGCCGTCAAGGCCGTGCAATCGGTGGAGGGTTGCAGTCGGCGCCTGCCACAAGTGAGGAAGAGATGGCAGGACATCCGGTGCTGGACCCGGAGGATCGCCCGGGTCATGCTGAACGACTCACCTCCTCGCAAGCATGGCGGGCGCCGGCGCCTGACCCACCAGATGCGGCGTGTCCTGGCGGTGGTCTTCCCTGACCTGGATAGGCGGATACAGGAGTTACAGCAGCAGGAAGGGGGTAGGTACATGTGTGTTTGTTGTGTGTCGCCAGCTTTTGGAGCTGCTCAGTCGCCTGGATAGACTGCCAGGCTATATATGTGCAGTGCATATCCTGTACCCCAAAGTCAACCTGTGCTGTTCTTCCTCCCTTCCACTCCTTGACATGTGTTACCTGGTCTGTGTGTTATCACTATTGCACATGGTCATCTAGGCCGGCAGTTTATCAAGGTACACACTGCTTTCAGCATCATGTGTGGGGGTGGTCTGCCTGTGCCCTGTCCTGTACAGTCATTATGGGGTGCATATTTGTTGCCACTGATGCTGAGTCCCAACATAGGAGTGTGAGGGTTCACATGAACAGACTTGCTGCATGCATTACCAATGTTGTGGCCTCAGACATGATGTGCATGAGTGGGATATATGCATAGTGCCGGGACGGTTGCTACTGTAGCAGTCAGCTCAAGTTCAAGTTCAAATAGCTTTATTCGATTTTAAAAACAAAAACCATAAAAGCACAATTTTAAAATATTTCAGAATAAATACATCACAGTTACAAGTGGTTAACCTTTAAATATCTGTTTAAAATTACATAACAGGATTAATTCATTGAGGACCTAAATCTAATAATGGTTTTAAGAAACATTGACACCGAGAACATAAGGAGATCATCATCTAGCATTTTCAGTCTTAACAGTGCCACTCTACATTGTCTCAGGCCACATTCTCTCAATACAGGTATTAATATTCGCTTCCTAGGGCCTGAATAAAATTTACAAAAGAAAATACAATGGAGTGAGGATTGAACAGAGACCAGGTCACATGGGCAGGGAATTAGTTCTTTTGACCAACAGTTCAACTCCGGGAAAGTAACTAATCTAAAAAAGATGTCCAACCTAAATCGAGTCAATAGCATACAGGAATAACAACAGGGAACTTGCAGCAAGTATGGCTGAATGCCTTGATTTTGTGTAAGTAAGCAGTTTGCCATAACAGAGCTCTTACATTTCTCTAATTGGGACCGTTTGTCATCCAAGTAATGTAAGAATAGTTTCTTGAGCTTCCTCCTTGACATCCCTGCCATGCTATCTGGTACGTCAAAGAATTCCTGGTGACCCATAGCCGCCAAAAAATTATTTATGTACTCAAACCAGGATATCTTTGAGGCCCCCTCAAGGCCTAAACAGTCCAGGATAATATCCCTATTCAGGCCCGTTTCATTTGAGCACCACACTTTGTGCCACAATAAAATCGGATCAACTTTGACAAGGTCCTCAATATATCGTAGGCCTAATTCTTGATGACAAACAAAGGTGGAGGTGGATCCTGGAACTGCCAGGAGATAGCGAAGAAAAGCATTCTCACAGAGCTGTAGACTGTGATTTTTCGCTATCCCCCAAATTCCTGCGCCATATAACGCCGTAGACACGCTTTTAGATTTATAAATATCCAGTAGGGCAGATACTGGACGTCCTCCCACCTTATTGGCAAAATTTTTAACTGCCCCAATTGATCGTGTAAATGCCAATTTTCTTGATTCTCCTGCTACGGACCACGAATCGCTTTTTTCGAAATTGATACCTAGGTAAGAAAAAATATTTACCGTGTCAATTTTCGAATTAAATAAAACAGTTTTACAGGTAGTATTCTTCTTTTTGGAGCAGCACATATTAAAGGTCTTACTTATGTTGATCTTTAGTCCCCTAATGCCCATATAGTCTGAAAATCTTTTTAGTGATCTCTGCAGTCCCACTTCGGTCCGAGCCATGATCACTGCATCGTCTGCATATAGAAGAATGGGGAAAAAGGAGTTTCCTATTTTGGGATAATATTGCTTGTCTTCCAAGAGGTGAGAGGCTACCGAATTAATATATAGATTAAACAAGAATGGAGCTAGTATGCAGCCTTGTCTCACACCCTTCCCTATAGCAAATTTGGAAGTACATTCCCCCTTTTCCCCAAAACGAACCCGAGCACCTGCCCCTCAATACAGTTCCCGGATAAAGATTAAAAGATTTGGGTCTATCCCCATATCCTGCAGTATAGACCAAAGTTTGTTATGGTTGAGGCAATCAAAAGCCGAGCTTAGATCTACAAAAGTTAGAAATAAGCTTTCATTTTTAGCCTCAACATATTTGGCAACTAAAAGAGCTAAGTTCAAGCCTTGCTCTATTGTTCCCAGGCCTTCCCTAAAACCATATTTAAACTTTGAGAGTGTACCGTTATCTTCAGCCCATGCTTGTAATTTATTAAGTAAGACTCTCCCGGCGATCTTCATAAGTGAGTCCAGTAAAGAAATCGGTCTATAACACTTGGGCTCCTTTCGGTCGCCTTTTTTAAAAATCGGAACCACAATTGCTTCCTGCCAAGTAATAGGAAATCCTACTTTGGTAAAGCTATTTAGAACATTTGTTAAAAGGGGAGCCCACAAGGCAGTATTAGCCTTGAAGATATCAACAGGAATCCCATCGGGGCCCGGAGCCTTTCCTGCCGCGCTCTTATCACTGGCCGCCAGAACGTCTTTTAATAAGAATACTACGTATATAGGGTATGGGACGATATCCTGGCCTGGTGGATGGAGCCCCTGCCCTGGATCTTCCGTGGTCTCTGCTAAATAAAGCTCCCCGAAGTAGGTCACCCATGCCTCTTCCGTAATTGCTGTGTCAATAGTGTCTGCAGAGTTATCTTTAAAAAAAGGGGCATTTACAGCTCTCCAAAAAGCAGTATTATCTTTTGACTGCGAGGCTTCTCGCAAAGTCTGCCATGCATCCTGTTTTATCTGTTTTTTCCTATTTTTTAATGCACGTTGATATGCAGATCTGGCGGATCTAACTTCAGCCAGATCCCTAGGGTCTCGTTTTAACTGTGTTATTAGGCAGGCATGGGTGTTGCTGCACTCCCTATTAAACCATCTCTTTATTCCATGCTCTCTTGATTTCTTAGGTTTTGAGAGCAGATTTCTTATTTCCTCCGAAATACTAGTAAAAGCGTCAATGACATTAATTGGATCATCGTGTTCGGAAAGACAAATATCAAAATCCCTCTCTTTAGTCTGAATTAATTTTTTTCAGGAAAGTAGATGGTTCCACTTTATCCCATTTAAGAGCATAACCATTCTTCCTGGCAAGACCCAGCCTATAGTTATTAAAATTTTGAACTACAGTATTAGCCTTTCCACTACCCCCAAAAGAGGAGATTGACATACTGATTGGCAGGTGGTCGCTCATGACTATCTCACATACTTCGAAAGAGCGGATATAACTAGAGTAGCTTTTAGATATTAACATAAAGTCAATGACTGATTTACAGCCCCTACCTATAAAGGTGGTGTTAAAGGGGACTGGGGGGGAGCAGAGATCATTAACAAATCCCATATCCATACAAAATGTTAAATTGTTTAAAAGATTACCCAAAGACGTATGAGAAAAATGTGCTGTAGGAACATCTACATCCTCAGCCAGCCCGCAGATATTAAGTTTGCTGTGTGGGCATACAAAAGCGTTGAAATCACCCATCCAGATCACACAAGTATCAACACATTGTTGTCCTTTAATGTTATTAAGCATCTTATATAGTTTATTAAAGGTCGATGTCCGTTTTTCTTTTGGGATGTTATTATAAAAATATATCACAATTAAATTTTGTTTTCCCCCGTACATAAATGTCAAAATCTGGTAAAAATCCGAGACTGGGGCAAAAATAATTTTTGCATCTTGCAAACAGTTAGATACATAAGTGCAAAGGCCACCTTTACTTCTCCCCCTGGACGTACTAATCGCCGGTGTATGGAAAGTACGATAACCATTCATATGGATAGGATCCACTGTCCAACATTCCTGTAGACCAATAATAGAAAATTGTTGTAGAAAGGGTATGCAATTTGCATCCCCTAGCCTAGCGGACAGCCCTGCCACATTCCAGGAAAGGAGTTTTAAATCAGAGGTTTTATCAAGATCTTTAGGTGGTCTTACATTTGACATTTGAGAGGGGTCCCTAATAGCCGAGGCTCCTCTAGGGGTTTCAATCAGTGATATATGGTTGTTTTGCTTCCCCACTCCACTAATAGAAAGGACATGTGTGGAATTGTCCTTTAGATTCGGTTGCAAGTCGATTGTCAAGCAGCCAGGAAAAACGTTATAATCACTAGGTTGCTTATTCCTATCATCCATTGTCGACCCCCGTATAGATTCGTGATTTGGTTTTGGGCACAGTCAATCAACCAGATCGAGGCCGCTAAATCTGTTGTTTGTCGGAAAGGACTCTAGCCATCCACGATCCTCTGTGGCCAACCTACATCTCTGAGTGTCAGTAACTAGTTTGCCCCTCCCGACCTTTTCCCAACTATTCTTATTTATTTGGTAAGGAGTAAAACCATAAAAGTACCCAAGGGGGAGTGGCCGAATCCTTGTGTGTGGCATAGATGGACGTTCCTGCAGAATATATTCTACGGTCTGGGTATCTTTAAAATTCACAACTATACAGTCCCCTGGGATGTCTTTAATGCCCCTACCCACCCAGCTAATTTCTCCGAGCAAACAAAATTTTTCCATGTATATAGGGGGGGAGTGGATGATTAAAATTAAGCCAATGGATAATTTTATTCTTTAATTCATAAAATGTCTCAGTGGCAGTATTAGTCAAACAGGGGACCCCCGCTAATACAATAACATAGGGGGCGGATTCTGGCGGCAAGTCTAAACTAGGTAGCAGAAAAACTCTCCCATTATTGTGCATGTGGTTATTTTCTATCTCATTAAAATTCTGAGTCTTATCACGTGTTACTTTATCATTAACAGCACTATATTTTAGAGATGAGTTATCTCTCAAAGGTGGATCTTTGGGGTCATTAGAATCTGAATTAATATTGGTACATAATGGATCCACACCTTTGTTCCTCAAAGGGCCCTTCGGGATTTCAATAATAGGAACCAAGGGTACAGGAGATCCACCCTTAGCCATAACAGGCTTATTGGGAGATGAGGACTGTACAGTAGGGGCCGTTGATAATCCTGATTTAAACATTTGGTTAAGTTCCAAGTTCGACAGGGCCATTTGTTCAAGTTTTTTAAGACGTTCTTCAATGAGCTTCAGTCTGTCCAAAATAGGGCGAGTAGAAAGGGCAAGGAGTTCTTCAATTTTAGAGCAAAGTCCCTGGTCCAAATTAGTAGCTGTGTCTACAGCCACTAGGGACAGGGATTGGTCCGCTACACTAGATTGATTCTTGGATGTTGATTTTATATTTTTCACGTTTGTCGATCTCAGTTGACTGCCCTTTTTTCCTCGCTGGGGAATCTTCTGCTTAGGTTTAGCTCCTAGAGTTTTAACTAAGGAAGAGGTAGTGGCCTCGCTGGCAACATGTGACTGTGCCCGAGTAGATACGCCTTCCGATTGGCAGGTCGTATGATCTAATCTGGAGGTAGGATGCCTAACAATAGCAGTCAGCTCATTCCAGGACCATGGAGCAGTGTGCACACTACAGTCCCCTGACACAGCCTGCCCTCCTACTCATGTGTGTCATCCAACACTGTGCACATTCACTGTGGGTTCATCATGGCTCTGCCTCTGTGGCATTGTTCCCTGGCCTAGGTAGTAGTTTTCACATGTGTGATACATTTGCCCACTGGACAGGGATACACCAGTTTGCTTGTGCATACTCACACTGGGCAGTGCCTGTGTGGCTATTCACAACAATCTGTTGATGTTTGTTTGTGACCAATATGTTTTGGCAGCCCTACAAGGTGATGTCGTGTTAATGAAGCTAGTTTTCAAGCACAGTTATTGTAACCCTGAATAAGAGGTTTCACTTCTTGATCGGTATCAGTCACATTGACTCAGGTATGGGTGGGTGTGTGCGGGAGGGGCGTACACGTTCAACCCTGATGTTTCATTGCCAGTTCTGACTTGTGTGTGATGATTCTCAGTACAGAAAGTCATTGTGCAGTGCCCCCGTGATGTTGGCCAGTGCTTAATGTTCGTGCTTCATTGCCTGTGTCAGTTTTTGACAATCATGTATCCTGCTTGTACATTTTTGGCACCTGTGTGTGGTTCAGATGCTACACAGTTGTGACTTTGTGTGCTGACATCTGTGGGTACATTCTGACTTGCCATGAGGGGGAACCCACAGTACAGCTAGGCTTTTTTGCTAAACAATTGCAGGCCCATTAGCTTATGCATTGTCCTGGGTGTGGACATGTGTGCCACTCCAGATGACAGTCAGTAGGTCATATGTGTAGCCAACTGTGTGATCAGATGACGGATAGCCATGTGACAAATGACATTATTCAAGTTGTTACTCAGAGAAAATGTCCATTGGCACTCACTACACCTGTCAACATGTCTCAATATTTCATATGCTTGACCTTGTTGTTTGGTTGTGAAGGACAATGATGTGCCTGCATGACAGATGTCTCCCAAGGAAGTGGAAAAGACACCACCTTTACACTTTCCAGGGACACGCTGGCACATTTTAAAGTAAGGCACAGTTTGAACAAAACTTGTTTGGAGTTCATACATATACATGTTCCCACAGTGTGCTAGCATTTGGGTTAGTCCTTGGTTGTTGCTGATACCAACTTACGAGTGTCAAGTCATCCAGACCACCGTGGTGCCATGTATATGTACTTACTGATACGCCATTTCTGCCTAACGGTGGCTGATTTGAATGAGTCTGGCAGCTCAGACAATGACTGTGTACATGTAGTTTGGTGTGCACCTCCTTGTGTGACTTCTGCTATACAGACACATGTGTGTTGTGTTCACAGAGTGCCACATTCACACATGCTAGACATGTCCATTGTGTAAAGGGTTGTGATTCTCCATGAGTCACAATGTATTTCTTTGGGGTGTCAAAAGTACTCACAGGTCTCTGAGTGTGGGGACACCTTCTGCATTGGCATGTGGTATTTGGCCTTGGTTGCGACAATACTGTTTAGTTCACAGTGAACAAGAGGTGGCATGCCTTCATAGTCTTGCTGTGCTCAACTGATCCCAGACACTAGCTTCTCATGATCTTGTGATTTCAAGTTATTTGCTGTTGTGTCCTAATTTTCATTGTTTGCAAGTGGCATGGTGGGTCAAGCAACTGGGGAGTGCAGGGCTTACATATGCGGGGAGTATCCTAGATGTTACTCATGATGCCTTTCCTGATATGCACTGTTGCCTATTTTGTTTGGACTCATGTGTCAGATGTATACAGGTGACTGATTTTTTCCTGTCTCTTCACCTTGCCCACAGCATCATCGGAGGACACCGAGGGAGACACCGGCACGGACGTGGAGGAGGGATCGAGCAGTGGTGCCACCACTGCTGAGGAGTCGGTGGAATCTAGTGGCACGGAGGGCGAGGGGAGTGAGGCGGAGGACCTGCCCAGTACCAACACTGACTACGAGGCAGACGGGTCCGAGGCTGAGCTCCCAGAGGGGGCGGAGGCTGCTCCCACAGCTGAAAGCAGCAGTACATCCCTCGCCGCCCCCTCCATTCCCATCACCGCCCTCCCACTTGCTCGGGTCCCTTCTGTCCGTGCTAGGCCACACCGTGTCTCCTTCGTGCCAGGCACCGCACCCCCTGCCCCTGTCCCCCCTGCTGCCCTCACTGCCGAGTCTGTGGACATTCAGCGGCAGTTGCAAGTTGGGCAGACATCGATCCTGACTGTCCTCCATGGCCACACCAGACTGCTGACCCAGATGGTGTTGTACATGGAGGGCATGTCGTCAGCGATGTCTGACCAACGGATGTTGCTGAGGTCCCTGGACGCATGGCCATGTGTCCCCCCCCCCCCCCCCTGGCCTTTGTGAATAGTCTTGTTTACACATTATTATTTTCATGCTGAATAAAGCATTTTCTTTTTCGTTTGAAAAGTCTTGCATTTCAGGTATTGATGTTGATGCTGATTCTACAGGAGTTGGGGTTGTGGGCATGTGTTAAGTTTCAGGGAAATGTTGTAGTCTGCTGCTCATGGGGTGGAACCTGGTATCTGCGTGCCATCACACGATCTCTGCAAAGATTCTTTGTCGTGTCTGCTCTTTGTGTTTGCAGACATTGTCCCAAGGAGTGTTCCTTCCTCTGTGGCACCTGACATCTCCCCTGCAGAGAGTTGCACAATTGTTGTGTTTCCCTGTGTCTACATTTCGTTTGTTGGTGATGGATCCCTTCAACTCTGGCCATGCCTGCTCAACAATGTGTCCGGCTGCATCGTCTGTGCCATCCTTGGTACTCACTGTACTTGTGGATAGAGTATTTTGCCATGCCTTCATGGAGAAATTGTCCCTTTTCCGCACAATGCATGTGTGTAATCCCAGCCTAGTACACATATGGTACTTGTTCTGCCGGGTATTTGAACACCTGACTCACAATTGTGGCCATTGTATCTGTGGGAACTCCACCCTATTCCTTCCATGACAGACAACATCTTGGTGGCTATCCCAGCACCTGAACATTCCTATCAGTCCTGGGATGTGCGTGACAGTGTGTGTTCTCTTTGGCTCTCTTAGTTTGTTAGGCAGTGACATGACTATACAGTCTTGTGGCATGATCTCAGTGTGTGTATTGTGCTGCATCTGCCAGGGGTGGGTATGCATGTGTTATTTGTCCTCACACCCACATGTGGTGTGTCATGCAGTGGGGGAAAGACACCCATCCTCCTGGGAGTGGGACACTGCTGTCAGTGATGTGTTGTTATGGCACTATCATCATTGTCCTAAGTTAGGGATACGTACATTCACCCATGGAGCTGTGGTCATCTGATAATGATGTACACCCCCCATGTCTCTGTCCACTGCTGGGAGTCCTCTGCACCCACCCCCATGTCTCTGTCCACTGCTGGGAGTCCTCTGCACCCACCCCCATGTCTCTGTCCACTGCTGGGAGTGATGGGCACCCACCCCTCACATGTCCCTGTCCACTGGTGGTATTCCTCTGCACCCACCCCCATGTCTCTGTCCACTGCTGGGAGTCCTCTGCACCCACCCCCATGTCTCTGTCCACTGCTGGGAGTGATGGGCACCCACCCCTCACATGTCCCTGTCCACTGGTGGTATTCCTCTGCACCCACCCCCATGTCTCTGTCCACTGCTGGGAGTCCTCTGCACCCACCCCCATGTCTCTGCCCACTGCTGGGAGCGATGGGCACCCACCCCTCATATGTCTGGGCACTGCTGGGAGTGATAGGCACCCACCCCTCATATGTCTGGGCACTGCTGGGAGTGATAGGCACCCACCCCTCATATGTCTGGGCACTGCTGGGAGTGATAGGCACCCCCCTTCATATGTCTGGGCACTGCTGGGAGTGATAGGCACCCACCCCTCATATGTCTGGGCACTGCTGGGAGCGATGGGCACCCACCCCTCATATGTCTGGGCACTGCTGGGAGTGATAGGCACACACTCCTCATATGTCTGGGCACGATAGGCACCCACCCCTCATATGTCTGGGCACTGCTGGGAGTGATAGGCACACACCCCTCATATGTCAGGCACTGCTGGGAGTCATAGGCACCCACCCCTCATATGTCTGGGCACTGCTGGGAGTCAGAGGCACCCACCCCTCATATGTCTGGGCACTGCTGGGAGTGATAGGCACCCACCCCTCATATGTCTGGGCACTGCTGGGAGTGATGGGCACCCACCCCTCATATGTCTGGGAGTGATAGGCCCCCACCCCTCATATGTCCGGCCACTGCTGGGAGTGATGAGCACCCACCCCTCATATGTCTGGGCACTGCTGGGAGTGATAAGCACACACCCCTCATATGTCTGGGCACTGCTGGGAGTCATAGGCACCCACCCCTCATATGTCTGGGCACTGCTGGGAGCGATGGGCACCCACCCCTCATATGTCTGGGCACTGCTGGGAGCGATAGGCACACACCCCTCATATGTCTGGGCACTGCTGGGAGCGATAGGCACACACCCCTCATATGTCTGGGCACTGCTGGGAGTGATATGCACCCACCCCTCACAAGTCCCTGTCCACTGCTGGTATTACTCTGCACCCACCCACCCACCCACTTGCGCCCTTGCTGTGGTACACTGCTGTCCTGGGCATACACCACCCCCAATTTACAGCTGATGTGCTGCACCAAGCCGTACACCTACATCCGTGGCATGTGTACGCCTTGTATCCATCATGTAATGGGGCTGTAGGGGTACGCGTGGTACGGCCCGTACCCACGCTCTGGGGACGTGGGTACAGTCCGTACCACCATTGTAGTGGTGATGTAGGGGGACGCGTGTACGGACCGTACACACGCTCTGGGGGCGTGGGTACGGGCCGTACACGCGTCCCCCTACATCCCCACTACAATGGTGGTACGGACCGTACCCACGCTCTGGGGGCGTGGGTACGGGCCGCACACGCATACCCCTACATCACCACTACAATGGTGGTATGGACCATACCCACGCTCTGAGGGGCGTGGGTACGTCCCGTACCACTATTGTGGTGGTGACGGGTACGCGTCCACGTCCACTTCCGTTGTGCCGGGACGTGGGATTGGTGGACACGCCCCCCAAAGTGACCAGACCATGGAGGTAATTAATGTGCAGGATGTATTAGTATTTTGTGGGGTGTGGGTTATGTTTCTTACCTCTTGCACCCCCCCCTTTTGCCCCTGGGGGTTGTTCTGACCTTCTGCGGTGTCTGCGTCGGTGTCTGAACACGAGGTCGTAGGCTATGAGGGCTGGGATAACGCGTAGGTTGGGGTCCATCGCTGTCCGTCGCGTACCGGTGCTCCTTGTTCACGTCGTCCTCAATTTCCCGGCAGTTTTTGGCTCCCGTAAAAAATGCTACGTGTGGAGTGACGTCGGCACGAATCGTACTTGATGGTCCGTAAAACGCTGCCTGACTCCGTCCGGACGTCGCGTATGCGCTGTCCAGAATCAGATTTGTATGTATTTTTTTGCCGGTCGGTGTTTTTTACGACTCGTACGGAAATGGTATTTCTGTGCGAATCGTACTTGCGAGTTTGTAAGGTGTTTTTCCCGGGTACGAGTCGGATGGAGAAAACGCTCCGTACAACCATTTGTACCCGGGTTTTAACGGATCGGAATCGGCACCTTAGTTGCTCTTCCAAGTTTCCTAACTGTATTGCATCTTCTTGTGCTTGATACATTGCAGTTTCCACCTCATTCATTGCAATCGCTGCTTCATTTTCAACAATTGGTTGTCCTAGTGGATCTTGACTCAGTGCAGCAGAACTTTGACTGTCTTGAGAACTGTCTCTAGCAATCTTAGCTGCAATTATAGCTTCTTGATCAATTTCATCATTCAACATTTTGACATAATTTGCGAAAGCACTGCATTGTATGCTATCTTTAGAAGCATTAAATGAATCTTCATAGCTGGGAAAATCTCCAAGTAATTCCAGTTCTGAACGCCATGGTTTGAACATTTGCAAAAGGGCTAAATAGTAAAATTCCCTTTTATCAGCAGTGTTGCAACTCAGTTTCCTGTGATTAATTAAATTTCCTTTCCTTTGTTTCACCAGACATCCTTCGGAACCAATCACTCCATATTTTCCATCGTTGATGTTTTCTGTAGTATTCCGTTTAAAAGTGTAGTTTTGCAGCACTTCATAGAGACACATGTTCTCAAGATGACGACTTCTATTTGGATAGTATGTGTCCAACATACTCGTTTTCAAAATAGCTGTACTTTCTGGGTCATTTTCTGCTAAATATTAAATTTCTTGAACAGATTTCAGTACCCGATTTCGCATTCCTGCAAGACCTAGACTCACCCAAATGATTCTTCTACTTTTGGAATATAGATTTGCAGATGATAACCGATCTGAACATTCATATGCTCCAATTTCACGATGCGATAACATCTTCAAACTAAAACTGTATAATTTCTTACTTAGGGTCTTCTCGTGAGAAATCTCTTCCCACATTTCTTTCAATTCAGTCTTTTCTGATTTAGTAATGTAAGACGTTACATATCGAGCAACAGCAATGGAATAGTCCGCAACATACTGAATATCCATGTTAGAGTTCCACGTGGATAAAAGAACTGGATTGTAGTCATTTATGTATTTTGATTCTTCGCTTCTTCTTAAGTTGTAGGTGTTTTTCGGAGACTTTTTTGTGATGGTATGTCGCATATCTGACATAAAACTGTTCCCTCTTCCTTTGGATAATACAGGACGTGGAAATCCAAAACGACATTTGGTGTAGAACTTATCCTTTGACTTGTACTTTCGTCGACAGTATTTTCCACACCTGTGGCTTTGAAATCGTAAGACTTGTTGTTTTAAGTTTTTATCTTCTCTGCTATTTGGAAGAGCACATGTAGCATAATCTTCAATGAAAGACAAAACAGTTTCATCTGAATCTGTTCTAAATTTGGGGGCGTCCTTGACCCATAACAACATATGTATGTGAGGAGCACCACTTGCTTGATACTCCTTTCTCCAAAAGAAATCCACAAATTCTCCAAGAGGAGGATTCTTTTTATTGCAGATGAAAGACATCATAGCCAACAGGTTTATTTAGCCCCAAGAACACCGGTTGTGAGAGGAGTATGGAAGCACACGGAGCTGCTCCGGCTATCACAGGACTACCAACTATAAGTGGATCTGCTAGTGGCGGGAATGTATCCACCCCTCTTTCTACCCCCTCGGATAATAGTGTTGTAATCCCCTGGACGATAGACCACCCAGTCCAACCAGAACCTATAGGTATTCAAACCATGTTGGACTTGGACAGGCCTGCAGTTACCCCCTCAGATTTGCATTTGAGAGATAATGAAGCCTTACACCTAGTTTCTTGGAATGTGGCGGGTCTGCAAAGAAAGCTGGTCTTGCCTGAATGGAACGTCTTCATCGATCAATTCGATGTATGTATATTTCAGGAAACATGGAGTGTTTCTCCATTATATAAATCGGGATACACCACTTTTTTCATACCAGCCCTGAGTAAGGGCAGGGGTAGACCAGCTTTGGGTCTGCATGTATGGATCAAGATCGCCCTGAATCTTAAAGTAACTACTTACGACTCCGGATGTTGTGACATCCAACACATCTCTTTTGAGGGGGGAATTAGTAGGATTGACCTATTTAATGTCTATGCAAGAGGTACCACAGGGGACTTAAATTCAAGTACCATATCTATTTTAGACCAGGTATTGGCTACTTGCCCCCCCTCCTCTAAAATTATAGTGGGAGGGGATTTTAATTGTACCTTTGAACCACTAGAAGGTGACGATCCTTTGGGTATAGAGGAAGTGGACTCTAGATGGGGTATCCCGACCCGGTCTTTGCCCACAATCAAGAAATGGTCTCTTAGGGTTATACAGATCAATTCCCTTACCGTAGAACATAACCTCAGGGCTCTCAATGGTAGGACTCCTTCTGACCTTGATGGGGCTATGACCTTTAATAGGTTAAGCAGCCCGTCAAGAATTGATTACATCTTATTAGACGTGAAACTATGGTGCGATTTAATAGATATGGTGGTGACTCCTTCACAGGACAGTGACCACAATCCCTTAGGCATGTCGATAAGATGGGGAAGGCTGAACACCACTGAGAGGAGATCGTACCCGAGATCTACTAAGGAGGTGATACCTTTTCAGGGAAATCGAAGACTGAAATGGGAGAAGGTCCAGTCGCAGGCCCACAATTTGACAAAAATCAGGGCGTATGTTGAAGACCTGAGTACAGAAATGGGGGCGTTTGATCTGGACCTAGCGCCTTTACAGGGCACGCTTTTTGTCCAGGCGTACAATAGTTTAACAGAGAAAGTTGGGGAATTTTTCCTCTTAAAAGGTAATAATAAGGTCAAGAGTGGTGGCAGGGTTAACAACAAAGCTATATCGAACAGTCCCTGGTACACGGTGCATTGTAAAGCTACAAGAAATGAGATTAGAATTGCCTTGCGTCAAAAGAACCAACTCCGGGTTAGTGTAGCCAGGAAAGAATACGCTAGGGCCTTGGAGCAAGCAAAACGTGTATGGGAAGAACAACGCTGGCAAGATCTCAAGACAGCTTCCAAAGGAAAGAATTCTTCGCTGTTTTGGGATCTGATCAACAAAGCCAGGTTGAATAGCTCTCGCCCTTTAGATAGCCACATAACAGGTCAGCAATGGCATTCCCATTTTTCATCAATTTATGGTGGGTCAGAAACTCCCCTTGCCCCTTCTGTTTATGCCTCCAACGCCCACCCAACGCTCCCGGTCAGTGAACCCTTTTTGCCATCTGAGGTGCTGCTAGCTATTAGTCATCTTACTCCTAAGAAAGCAGCAGGCCCAGATGGGATACCTGGAGATCTCCTTATGGAGGCCCCAGAGTTATGGGCCAATCTCATTGCAAAAATAATGAATCTCATCTCCCATGGTTACCCTGTCCCAGTTTCGTGGAAGGGTGCGGAGGTAATCACTGTCTTTAAGAAGGGTGCTAGAGACGACCCTGCCAACTATAGACCAATCAGTTTGATTGATGTGTTACAGAAGGTGGTTGGCAGGGTAATCATATCTAGGGTCGGCACCTGGATGGAAGAAATGCATGTGTTGTCTCATCTCCAAGCTGGGTTCCGACAAAAGGTGGGCACGATGGACCAGGTCTTCCGCTTTTCCGCGATCTACTGGAAGTCGGTTACTATCAACAAAGGTAGCTTATACTTGGCTTTCATAGATCTTAGGATGGCTTTTGACCTGGTACCACGTGAGAGACTGTGGGAGGTTTTGGAGAATATGGGGTTTCCTGGTCCCCTCTTGAGTTTAATCGTGCACCTCCATGAGGGGAATTATGCCAGGATCAGGTGGGGCACCCAAGGGGAACTAACTGAAAAGATCCCCGTGAAGAGGGGTGTACGCCAGGGATGTGTCATGGCTCCTACGCTGTTCTCTCTTTTTGTGAATGGAGTGGTGGATTACTTAAGAGAAGAATCAGCTGATGCTCCATCCCTGGCAGGTGTTAAAATCCCCACACTCCTCTTCGCCGACGACACTATTTTAATTTCTAAGTCGCCGTCTGGCTTACAAAAGCTTTTGAACCGATTTAGTGCATTTTGCTCTGATAGAGGTCTCACTATCAACACTCTAAAAACTAAGCTCATGGTTCTAGCACCTTCACCCAGATTTAGAAATAATCTTTTACTTAATGGAGAGCCCTTGGAGCTGGTAGACTCTTATGACTATTTGGGCATTAGGGTCAATAGTCGCATGAGCTGGAAGGATCACTTGGCTAAAATGATGTTAAATTATAAAAGAACTTCTGGGGCGGTTATGAGTGAATATCGTAAATCTAAAAGCAAGCCCCTTTCACCGCTCCTAACTATTTACGAAGGCCAAGTTCTCCCGTCCGCTCTATATGGCTCAGAATTATGGGGGTTTGAAAATACTGCAGAGCTGGACAGAGCTGAAAACAAGTTTTTGAGAGATGCAGTAGCCCTCCCAGTCTCCACTCCCCTATTCCCTTTAAGGGCTGATATGGGCAGGCGCCCCCTTAAGGATTTAGTGCGCTTACGCCCGTTACTCTTCTGGGTTCGTCTGCGCAGGACAAGGGAGCTCCAGGATTACGCTGCTGCCCTAGATGAATTAATCCAGCTAAATACCAATAATAGGATTAAGTGGCTGAGCAACTTGAAGCGGCTGGTGGTGCTCTTGGGTTTGAGCGACTCATGGGCAAACCAATCACCTCCGCCCAAGATGGTGATTAAAAAGCTCTACTGGAACCTAGTACAGCAGGGGACACTTTCTAGTAGTTCTGTGGGCTCACTTACTGAGCGCTTCTTGTCCTTTAAGTGGTCAAGGAGCTTTGAACCTTTTTTGGATTACATTGAGCAGCCTTTAGATAGATCTCTTTACTTGAAGGTTAGGCTTGGGATCCTCCCAGTAAACGATTATACCTCGGGGTGGAAAAAGAATGTCGGCAAAATGAGATCATGCCCAGGCTGTGCAGCCCCTACAGAGTCAGTGGCACACTTCTTTTTTGCTTGCCCAGCTTACAGGGTTGCTAGGAGGATCTGGTTAAAGCCGTTATGTAAGAATTTGGGCGTTAGATGCCACGTATCGGCCTTGCGGATACTTAGCACGGATACCTCTTCGATTGCCATGGTCTGTGGAGTCGCAACATTTTTGGGCAATGCTTGGCGATCCCGCATGAGGTGCTGTAAAACCCATTCTGACCCACTTATTAGTCAAGAGTAGTTGGCTAGGATTTTCATCATGTTGATATGTGACTGTGCTTACCCTTAAGTGGTCTAGTGCTTAATTGTGTTTTATTAACCGTCTGTTTGGAAATTTTACATTGTATTGTGTTGTTAATTGCTCTTTTATGATGAATTTTCATCGAATAAAGAATATTTGATTTGATTTGACATCATAGCTTCAAATCTATGATTGAAATATCTGCATACATTGACAGGATTCAAAGAGCACAATTCTCCAGGTGTCTTGTAATCAATATTTTTTATATTGGAATTTGCCTCTCGAAGAAATTGAAGTAAATCATCCCGAGCATACTCAGCACAGCTTAGTGTAACGAACCATGTAGGAGTTCCCAAGTTCCGTAGCATACATTTCAGTTCTCCATGTCGACGGTACCAATATTCATTAGTCCCAAGCTGACATGCCATCAGATTAATCAACTGAGATCCTAAATGATCATCTCTCTGATGCACTTTATCCATAAAATCCTTTGCCGTTACATTTTGAAGATGCATTCCAGTTTTTAAAATGTGATTTACTGCATATGAAAGTCCAGACAAGTCACTTTCAAACAGAAGATGAAACATATAAGGGATACATTGTCGAAATCTTGGATCTTCTGCATATAATCTTGTTGTCCGATATTCAGATGCAGGAATCTGCACAGGACGTTCATCATATCGTCCACCTTTTCCTGTTGGAAACAATTGCGGGAAACAACGAGCTTTCAAGCTCTCTTCCCATACACTCATGGGACTTCCTGTTGCTTTTTTCCATTTGAAACAACTCAATTGTATTCCCCATCACCTCTTTGGAATGAAGTGGATGTACACTGTAATGTTCATAGATTTCTTCACATCTGGACACTTTTTCTATTTGTCCACTTAATGTTTCAGGATCTTCTGCTAAATCTATTTCTTCTTCTCCTACAAACACATTTCTATAGTACTCATTATTTTTTAACAGATACAATGATGCTTTTTGCACTTTTCTAACATCCACTAACTCTTGCCAAATTTTCTTATTCTTAGTAGGAACACCATTAACTAGAATGACTAGTGGCTCATTTTCTGCATGGTCTACACCAATAGTTTCAATATTTTTCCTTAAATCTAACGGTAAATACACAACTCTTCCTTTCAATCCTCTTTGCAACTCTGATGGAGGTAATTTACCTGTTTTGGGCTCCATACGAACAATAGCCTGAAACGGGTGAACACATTGTATGAGAATAAACTCATACGTATTTAAATCTATCAGCTCTGGAGGAATTGCAACCAACTCTAGATTATTATGAACAGCTCTAGCAGGCATTTTATTCTCATCCAATTTGTTATAACAATATTTGCAAATACGCTGCTAACATCCCAAATCAAAACAATCCTCTACCAGCAAATAATTTGCAAATTCCATCCACTTATCATTATCTTCTATTTCACTTTTTAAATACAGATTGACACCCCTAGTCTGATTTTTATAGTGACTTCGCCGACAACAAATACAAGAAACATTTGTTCTTTTACTTGAAATTACCTTAAACTTTGTGATTTCATCCTCAAATTTTTCTGTAATTACGGGTTGTACATTGTCTTCAACATTTTGTTCTACTAATGTGTCAGTTTCTTCACTCTCTTGCTGAGGATCAAAGTAACAAAACTCAATATCATCACAGACCTGCTTCACATCTGATACTGACCCACGCAAAAGAGCACTGTTCAACTCACTTAACTTTAGTGCTGGACTTTTTGCATAATACAACCTTCTCACTAACTTCCACATTTGAGTATGATGTACTGCCAGCATTCTGAAATGGTGAAAAACACTATGACAAACTTTCCTAGAAAGACAATCAGAGAATGACCTTCCAAACCAGTATGTTTTCTCACTCTGCAAGGGTCTAGTCCTTGCAACAGCTTAATCTTTTGTTTTACACTTTTTTTAGTATAGGCTCGTAAAAAACTACATAATTTTTCAATAGATTCCTGTCGTACACTGCAAACACTACTGCAATCCCAAGTGTACACATGGTTTTTAGCACGTCTCCCTAAAACTTCATCAGCTATCACTAATTCTGCATTTCTTTCAACCATTTTCTCTTTCTCAATTGGACAACCGTCACTAACCTCATAACCTCTACCACTGGTGTCAACTGCAAACAATAATTTTTCGCTCAGTCAATAACTCTCTTCGTTAAAAAAAGGCGCTGAACTGGAACTGTGTTTCCATTCTCCCAAAAAAACATCAACATTTTTTTTTTTTTTTAATAACTCTTTTCCTCCTACTTTTGGCCTTCATTACATGGATTGGTTTATCTAGTGATCGAATTCTGTTTAACACTAAAATAAACAGTTTCCTTTTTACATCAAAAGCCTTTTCCACAATGTTTTCAATATGCTTCTTCTTTTTATGAAATAAAGCTCTCTTTTTATATTTCTTGACATCTTTCAGCAAATTATGCACTACTCTCTTGTAAAATATTTTTTTGCGTAATTCCTTATACTGATTTTGCCTTCTTTTACCATACTTTATCTCCTTTGACTGACCATTTGCCTTTTTACTTTCTCTTATTTTGAATTGTTTTCTTAATTGAAGAATTCTCAGTAGTTCCAGCATTATCTACATAATGTTTGCTCCTACAAACATTTTTAATAAATTGCTTCGTGAACTTACCAGAAGATTTTTTCCTTTTAGCCACATTATCTTGTACATTCAATACTTGTGGTTGATGTTTCTTCAAATAATCCTCTTGTCTGTTCTTTTCTTTCTCTTTTTTTTTCTGGCATGATTTCTCTATTTTAACATTGAAAAACAGTATCTGTAAAAAATAATCACAAATAAATGTATATTAATAACTTACAAATGTATACTATTCCATTACTGTACAAACACATTTTATATAAAAACTGACTAAGAAACTATAACCCAGAACCACAAGTGTGACGATGGTTAAAACACTACATGCATAGTGCATACTACTTTGAAGCACTTCATGCCCTAAAGCCTACCTCACTAAAAGACTACATGCTAACTGGCTGAATGATTACAGTACTATAAGGAGACACACTTGTGGAGTAACAGGGTGTTTGCTAGAAGTGTATGAATACGAACTGGGGAATTGAAGGTGTGAAAGACAACTGTGTAGGTGGGTAGAGGACTGCATGCATACTGGATAGGCATTTGAAGCAGTCCATGTGCTAAGGCCTGGCTCACTGCATGAGTACTTAGATACTGACTAGGGAATTAAATGTGTGAAAGACAAGTGTCTAGGTGGTTAGAAGACTGCATGCATAGTGGATAGGGGTTTGAAGCAATCCATGTGCTAAGGCCTGGCTCAGTGCATGAATACTTAGGCACTGACTGAATGATTAGAGTACTGCAAGGAGAGTGTCTTGGTGAATTTATAAGTGTTTGGCTTTTGGCACAGTGAATGGATTAGTTCATGGTGCTGAATGGGTCACTGGAGGAGTGCAAAGGGAGTGACAGGGTGTTTCCTGGAAGTGTATGGATACTGATTAGGGAATTGAAGGTGTGAAAGACAAGTGTGTAGTATGTTAGAAGACTGCATGCATACTGCATAGACATTGGAAGCAGTCTATGTGGTAATGTATGGTTCACAACATAAATACTTAGAAACTGACTAAATCATCAGACTACTGCTAGGACAGTGCCTGGGTAAAACTTTTAAATGTTCAGTTCTGGCGCAGTGAAGAGAATAGTACACATGGTACTGCACCTTAGTGTCAAACCCTGACTCATTTTATCAATGCATAAGCAAAGACTAGCTTCTAATGCTACTAATACTTGACAACAAGACAGGTTTTAAAACAGTTATCTGTCAGCAAATACACAATGTTACCAAATGCTTCTCTCACAGTGGTTCCCAAATGTACACAGACTCACAGTGTGATTCTAGACAAGCACCACTATCCCTAGGAGTTTACCAAAACTCATTCACTACAGTGGAAGTGGTAAGGGAACTGCACAGAATCTACACATTTCAGGACTGCACTTTTGTGTCAAAGCCTGACTAATTTAATCAAAGCATAAGCAAAAACTGCCTTCTAATGCTACTAAAACTTGACAACAAGACAGGTTTTAAAACAGTTATCTGTCAGCAAATACACGATGTTACCAAATGCTTCTCTCACAGTGGTTCCCAAATGCACACAGACTCACAGTGTGATTCTAGACAAGAAACACTATCCCTAGCAGCTTACCAAAACTCATTCACTACTGTGCAAGGGGTAAGGAGACTACACACAATCTACATATTAAAGTACAGCACATTAGTGTCAAAGCATGACTCATTTTATCAATGCATAACCAAAGACTGGCTTCTAATGCTACTAAAACTTGACAACATGGCAGGTTTTAAAACAGTTATCTGTCAGCAAATACACGATATTACCAAATGCTTCTCTCACAGTGGTTCCCAAATGCACACAGACTCGCAGTGTGATTCTAGACAACAGCCACTATCCCTAGGAGTTTACCAAAACTCATTCACTACTGTGAAAGTGGTAAGGGAACTGCACACAATCTACATATTTCAGGACTGCACTTTTGTTCAAAGCCTAACTCATTTAATCAACGCATAAGCAAAGACTGGCTTCTAATGCTAATAAAACTTGACAACATGACAGCTTTTAAAAGAGTTATCTGTCAGAAAATACATGATGTTACCAAATGCTTCTCTCACAGTGGTTCCCAAATGCACACACACTCACAGTGTGATTCTAGACAAGCACCACTATCCCTAGGAGTTTACCAAAACTCACTCACTACAGTGGAAGAAGTAAGAAGAATGCACACAAACTACATATTTCAGAACTGCACTTTAGAGTCAAAGCCTGACTCATTTAATCAAAGCATAAGCAAAAACTGTCTTCTAATGCTACTAATACTTGACAACAAGACAGGTTTTAAAACAGTTATCTGTCAGCAAATACACAATGTTACCAAATGCTTCTCTCACAGTGGTTCCCAAATGCACACAGACTCACTGTGTGATTCTAGACAAGCAACACTATCCCTTGCACTATACCAAAACACATTTCTTCATCTAGAAGGAGTACTACATTTTAGTGTAGAAACATAACTCATTTCACAAATTCATAAACAATGACTGGTTTCTAATTCTACCAAAATATAAAAACAGCACAGATATCGGTCTACAAACACATGAAAAACACAAATGCTGATCACAGAATGGTTTCTACATGCACACACACTGTCAATAAGATTGTAGAGAAAAAAAGTACTCCCTACACTTTAGCAGGAGAAATACATTAGTCTGATTAAAATCAAAAAAGTCTACATACATCCCCTCACAATTAAATAACTCACCTTTCAAGTTGTTTTGTAGATTAAGAAGTATATCAGTCACACACCAGATATCAGTCACACACCAGATTTTCTTATACAGAATCTCTGCACTGTGCACCTGTCAGCAGAACCAAAGAATGGCAAAGTTTCCCTCTCATTTTCCACACATATACATGTAAACATCAAATCACATTCCTTCCCACATAAATTCAAAAGCAAACACACATTTCTATTGGTTAAACATTTGAACCCTTTCCAAATTACATACATTTGAACCCTTCCCCCAATCTGCCTTCTGCCCGTTACCATAGAAACAGGTCATGGAACACTGTACTGAGCACACAGGTCACAAGTTCAGCACACAATGTTGCTAATCAAGACAGCAAGTGTGCTTGACTTTTCAACATATCAGCTTATCATATATAATGTTCCTTACAATCAGTTTTTGTTAACCAATAAGAATCATGCGTTTAAAAAACAGAAATATACTCCTTACCTTTCAGTGTAGAAGGTTGTCAAACAACCAATGATTTCTTGTCTTTTTTCAAAATTGCATCTTAGCCACCATTAGAAACATCTTACTTTCCAAACTGCCATTTCATTTACAGAGACCATCTGAGTGCATCCAGACCTCCTTTCAAGATGCTTAGAGTGTGGATTGTGGGACACAGCTATATTTTCTGGAGCCAAAGGTATGCAGAAAACAAAGGCATTCACAAAGACCTAGGTTTGCCAAATGTAGACATTAAATGGATTGGACAGAGAGGGTTAAAGCGGCACCAATTGATGCCATTGGTGAAATCCTTCATGCAAATCCAACACCCTGACCTCATAATAGTGCATCGTGGTGGCAGTGACCTAGGCACTTTGACTGGGGTAGGTCTGGAAATGCTTATGAAGGTCACCTTTGCAGAACTGATTTCACTTTTCCCCAAAACTGCCTTCGTGTATTCTAACATATGCCAAAGGCAGAAATGGAACTGGTCCGATCATTTTTGTCCACAGATTGAGAAAGCAAGGAAACATGTGAATAAATCTGTTTCTGCTTTTCTCCGAGACTATAGAATGGGGTCCATTTACAATAACAATCTGCGCTTTCATATGCAAGAGATGTATAGGAGAGATGGAGTACACTTTACTGATGAAGGAAACAGAGTCTTCCTCAACAACTTTAGACTCTGTATAGGTACTTACTTATAAGTACCAAAAACTCACAATGAACACAACGGCTCTTTTTAGAGCCACTCAAGAACAAAACACTTAAGCTTGATCTTTATCTCCCAACAATTTCAATTATTTTTTCCTTGGATCTGCGCACCCAATGCGAGAGAATCCATGCACCCAACGCGATAGGATGTGCGCACCGTGCGCGCATTTCACCGTTTAAAAAAAAAAAGGGGGCCCCAGGGGGTCCTTCTGGGACCCCCTAAGCACCTCTAGAGGGTCAGAGTATTTCCACTCTGCCCCCTTTATATGTTTTACACACTTATTCCCCTTGCTTCTTCAGCCTCGCTTCTACCGAGGCAGAAAATGGCCGCCAACAGTGCCTGGTTTCGAATGTAGACAGACACTGGACAGCCAATTAGCATTCAGCACGCGATCGGGAGGGTGCGCGGTCGATTCAGGGAGGGTGCGCTTACGGTGCGGGTAGGGTCCGCGGTACCTCCCCGGCCATAGATATACATGTACTTTTAACTCTAATTTTCTCAGGAACTACTGAACGGATTCACACCATTTATGCAAAAGGTACGAGTCTGAACTGAGGACTACCTCTTTGCCAAATTTGGTGTAATTCCGTTCAGCGGTTCGGGTTGTAGCTGCGACAACAGATCCTATGGGAAATTGCATGGGGAAAACGCGTTTTGGGACCTCCCTTTTTTCTCAGCCCCCGCTTGACGAATCACCACGAACCTTTCAGGGTAGGAGCGGAGTGGAGCTGGCCAAAAGTTTGGAAAATTTCGCGAAGATTCGTCAACCGGCGCCAGACTTATTGGGAATCGAATGTTGCGGATTTCCTATGGAAAATAGGTCCTAACTATAACTATATATATTTTCATGCTCCTTTGTTGCTCGGTTGATGATTTTCTCAGCACTCTGCTTAGTCCACTGTGGAGTTCATGATGGGTGCCCAGGCCTTAGAATAACAATGGTTCACAACACTTTCAGGTTCACCGCTAGAGAGCAGAACTACCACCGCTTCTTGGTTCTAACATATCATCCCGACAGACACAACTAGCTTGCTTTCCCTACACACAAGCCTGACAATTATCTTGCTTTCCCTTACCTGGCAACAGCTGCCAAATCTGCAACTCTTCCATCCTGTTCTGACCCTGGCTGGACTAGTCTCCCCTCTCCCTCCTGCTTTACTCACTCTACTCGTCCAGCCAACGTTTGCTTAACTGACTACACTTCTAATGGAGGCAGAGGCAGACTGAAAATGAAGCAATGCGGTTTTAAGCCCCTCTACCTCCTGGGGGTAAGCATTAGCTATCAGCATCGCCTCATCCTCTATAAAGAGAAAGTAAAATACTTCACTATTTCAAGTGGAATGAAACAGTATTGTGGCCATAGGACACTTGTAGCAAAGAATGCTATTCTAAGGGTGTAAGGCCCAGTAAGAAAATGTTACTTACCATAGATAGAATCACATGATTGAATTATCCCCAATCAGCCTGAGAGTTCTCTGAAGTCAATTTTTAAACAGCAGTGTTCAGATAAACGTAGTTCACATAGCTATAGAGATGATACTAAAACTAAAGAATGTTTTTCTGCTGGGATGAAATCTATCGCTACCAATTAACCCATGTATCATTTTTAAATCTGCTTACCGCAGGCACAACATTTATTATGATCAACACAGTTCCAGTTTTACAGAGCATAATTCATACAGGTCCCTCAACTCAGTCTCTACTCTTTTATTCAAGATCATCAGATCCAAGCAATTCCACTTCAGAAGATGCTCTATCAGCTATTTTGTCTCTTCCATCTGGAATTAGTTATCCATTTCCTTATGGAATACACAGTGATCTTTTCAGAAACATCCTAAAACCCATCTGTTTTGCTATTTGTTTCTGCTCACATATTTTTGCTATCTCCTGTCCATAATGCTTATCACCATGATGCTCCTTAGAGTGATAGTATGCACTTTACAAATGTTAAATGGATTGAAAAGTAAAATGTTTCAGAAAATTTAAATGAATTACAGAGCCCAAGTAGAATCTTCTTTTTAGTGAAACCTAACTTTTATTTAGGGAAACTAACTCCTCAGTCTTTTACCATGCATTTTAGCAGGATTAACAGGCAGGATTGAGGCCTAACACTAATCATAACTTTAGTTTAGAAATTATGAAGCTAAAGATAAGGAGAATGTTACTTACACTGTAAGCATCTATTCGTAGCGTGTAGTGCTGCAGATTCACATGCTATGCATACTCCTGCCATCTAGTGTTGGGCCTGGACTCTGCGAGTTATTTTTCCTCGATTACGTTTTATGATAGCCATCGCGCTTCATTTCTCCTCCCCCTGGAGGTATTGCGCATGTTTAACAGCTCCTTTGCTACATGTTTTTTTCTTATTGCCATATATGGAGTGAGGATATATTCTGCTAAATTAGCATTTACTGTTGAACATGCAGTATTTGTGTGTATCCTTTTTACCATCTAATACCTGCCTTGGAGGCGGGAGGGTGCATGTGAATCTGCAGCACTACACGCTATGACTAGATGCTTACAGGGTAAGTAACATACTCCATTCGTAGCATGTGTTGGCTGCAGATACTCATGCTATGCATAGACTGTAAAGCAGTACCCCTCTCATGGTGGCTTTAGGCAGGAGATTGTGCATTTGTTTGAGATAATATATTTGAAGGACTGTTTGTCCAACTAGAACATGTCGTATTGCTTGAACATTCACACAATAATATATTGTAATTGTATGTCGGTTCATCCATGTTGCTGCTTTGCAAATGTCACTAAGAGGGATAATTCCCAAAAAAGCTGGTCGCTCCGTTCTTCCTTGTTGAATGAGAACTTAGCATAGTTGTTAATGTTCGTTTTGCTTTAGCATAACAAATTTGGATACATTTAACAATCCATCTTGCTATTACTGCTTTTGAAATAGACTTTCCTTTATGAGGATTTGAAAAAGAATCAAATAGTTGTTGTGTTCTCCTGAAGGGTTATGTATGTTCCAAGTAGTACAGAAGTGCACATTTAAAATCAAGTGACTGTAAGGCACGCTCTGTGACTGTCTCTGGTTTTGGAAAGAAAACCAGTAGCTCTAGAGTTTGATATAAATGGAAAGGAGATATAATTTTAGGTAAGAACTTTGGGTTCATGAGTAAACACACTTTGTCTGGGAACACTTGAAAGTAGGATTCTTCCACAGTGAGCGCATGTATTTCGCTAACCCTTCGTAGAGATGAAATTGCTACTATGAAAGCCACCTTCCATGTTAAAAATTGTATTTGACAATTATGAAGTGGTTCAAATGGTGGCCCCATAAGGCGTGTTAGAAGATTGATTAGGTTTCACGCAGATCCTGGAGGTGTACTTGGTGGAATGACTCTTTTTAATCCTTCCATGAAGGCTTTGATGACAGGAATACAGAAAAGCGATTGGTGCTTCCCGTTTTGTAGGTATGCTGCAATGGCTGCTAAATGCAAGCGTATTGAGGCATATGCCAAATGTGCCTTTTGCAAGTCTAACAAGTAATAGACTAGTTGTTGTTCCGTTGGTGAAGGATTGATGTTTAAGGATGCACAGTAGTGAACAAAACGTTTCCATGTTGCTGGGTAGCAAGCCCTTGTTTAGAATAGACATACATTCCGAAGGGAGATTTAGGTATCCAAACTCTATGACCTCAGGTGCCAGATCACAAGATTGAACTGTTGTGCATTGGGATGTCATACCCTGACCCTGCTGTGAGAAGGTTTGGATAGTTGAGTAGTTTCTTGTGATGTACTAGGGATAACTCAAGTAGTGGTGTACCATGGCTGTGGAGCCATGAGTGAGCAATTAGTAGTAATGTAATCGAAGTCTGTCTGAGTTTCCTGACCACGTATGGAATGAGTGGGAGAGAAGGAAAAGCGTAAGAAAATATCCCTGATCAGTTTATCAATAGAGCGTTCCTTTTGGATAGTGGGTGTGAGTATATGGATGCGAAGCTTTGGCATTTTCAGTTTTCTGAGGTGGTGAATAGGTCTATTACAGGGGTTCCCTACAAGTGGATTTACAAGTGGATCCCGACCGAAACCAGAAGAACGGTGACCCAAGCCCTCGTCAGCAGCAGGCTGGACTACAGCAACGCATTTTACGCAGGAATCCCGGCCAAACACATGCGATGACTACAACGCATCCAAAACGCCTCCGCCCGACTGATCCTCAACGTCCACCGCCGCAGCCACATCACCTCCCACCTAAGAGACCTTCACTGGCTCCCCGTCAACAAGAGGATCACCTTCAAGCTCCTCACCCACGCACACAAAGCACTTCACAACACCGGACCAGCCTACCTGAACAACAGACCCAACTTCTACACCCCTGCCAGCCAGCTCCGCTCCGCCAGCCTCGCCCTCGCCGCCGTCCCGCGCATCCAACGAACAACGTCCGGCGGCAGATCCTTCTCCTTCCTCGCCGCCAAGACCTGGAACACCCTCCCCACCCATCTGCGGCAGACCCAAGACCTGCTCACCTTCAGAAGGCTCCTCAAGACCTGGCTCTTCGAGCAGCAGCAGCCCCCCCACACCCCTCAGCACCTTGAGACCCTCACGGGTAAGTAGCGCGCTTAACAAGTTCATTGATTGATTGATTGATGTAGTTGCAGTAATGGTGTGTGTATTTCCCACTCATGAACTTGTTGCTGTGTCCTGCTGAGCAGGCCCACAATGGAGTTTTCCTGCAATGGTATGTATTGTTCCAGGAAGAGAATTTTGTGTTTGTTTGCCCATTTCCATATGGTCTGCATTAGTTGTGACAGTTGTATGACATGGGCCCCTCCTTGTTTATAGATGTAATACATTGCAGTCATTTTGTCTGTTCGTCGGAGGACACTTTGCCCTGTAATGTTTGTTAGGAATGCTTTGAGAGCGATGTAGATGGCAAGAAGCTCCAGCATGTTAATGTGCATTGTCTTTTGTTGTGAGGTCCAGTGTCCCTGAACCACAATGTCCCTAATATGAGCACCCCACTCCATGAGAGATGCATCGGTTGTGATTTTCACCTGCAGGATTGGGTCCTTGAAGGCTCTTCCCTTCAGTACGTTTGAGGTATTCCACCATTGTACTGCCTAATGGACCATGGGGAAAACCAACACTAGATCTTCCATGTCCCCCCCCCGCTTGTGACCATTACAATGCTAAACACTCTTGGAGAGGTCTCATGTGTAGTCTTGCATGTGGTACGATCGCTATGCATGATGTCATCATCCACAGTAGGTGCATCACTGTTTTGACTGGTAGGTGACGATAAGGCTAAAAAAGAACCAGTTGGTTCTGGCGATTGAGAACTCTTTGAGAATTGGGGTAAGCTGTTCCTGATACTGAATTAAGTATTGCTCCTAGGTATGGTTGTACCGGTAGTGGCTGGAGATGCGATTTCTTTGCATTGATAGTGAAACCCAATTGGTGAAGTAGGTCTATTGTGTTTTGAGTGTCTATTAGACTTTTGGCTTTGTTTGGACTTTTGATCAGCCAATCGTCGAGATATGGAAAAACATGTATGTTTTCTCTTCGTAATTTTGCTGCTACTACCGCTAAGCCTATTATGAACACCGTTGGGGCTGTTGTCAAACCAAAAGTTAGCACCTTGATTTGATAATGACGTCCACTTACCACAAACCGTAGGTATTCGCGGTGTGCTAGGTGGATTGAAATGTGGAAGCAAGCATCCTTCAGGTCTAATGCAGTCATGAAATCGGTCTCTAGTAGTAGTGGTATTAGATCTTGCAATGTGACCATATGAAAGTATTTGGATAGTATGTAGCGATTGAGTGGTCGCAGGTCCAGAATGGGCCATAGTAATCAGTCTTTCTTTGGTATGAGGAAATAAAGAGTACACAATTATTTTATTGGGGCCACAGCCTCCTTGGCATCCTTCGAGTCTGATGTGTGTGCCGGTGCAGTCTTATGCTTTTTTGCTGGTGTCTCAGTTGGTGCCAACTAATGCCTCAGTGCTGGTGAGTCAGTCGACATCAACTTATGCTTCGGTACTGGCGAAGGGCCAGAACCGTCCTCGTGCTGTGGCCCATTAGCCTGATTGGGATCGAGAACGTTCTCGTCCCTTCGTGACTCCGAGGCTTGCTCACCGTGTCAGCCTGAGCCCAAGGTCTGTGGCTCACAGGGGTCGACTACCTGGAGATGGTCATTATCAACGGGTGTGTGTACTGTGTAATGGGTGCTGGGTAATCAGTCCCCGCTCCTAGAATCCGTAGGCATGGTCTACAGGATCTTCAGTCGCGTTCTTTCATGACCATAGGCCGCATGGGCATCGAATGCTGCAGAACGACGCAGTCCATCTGAGCCAGATGGCGGAAAAAAACGTTTTACGAAAGGAGCCATTGAACACACAAAATACCTCGAGGGGGAGTAGAAACAATGCACTATGCCGATCATAAAACGTCCTTGCGGAAAAACAACTTGCAGAGTCTGGGCCCTTTACTAGATGGCAGGAGTATGCATAGCATGTGTTTCTTCAGCCAACACATGCTACGAATACAAGCTTTTGAGAAGAGTGCACTTTGTACACACACAAGCCACCCATCCTAGTTTGAAGAGCATAAAGGTCCACGTAGTTTTATAGAGGTAGAGGCTCAAATGTTTGGAAAATACTTGTATGTCTGTACAGCTGCTGTGGTACTGTACCAGAGGAGCTGAACCAGAGAAACATCCTGTGTCAGTATACATCTTATTCAAGCTTTAATGGAACTACAAATAGGATTCTTGCATGAGGCTGGCAGTCTAAATCTACACAGGAACACGGTTTGTAATTAAGAAAAATCCATGAAATTCAGCCAGCTACAAAGTGGATTTTCAGCCTGCTGCTTGAAAATGTACTTTCTTTGTTACTAGGTGGTTCATTTTGTGAAATATTCTAAGGCTGGGCCACTGTAAGAGGATGAAAGCACTGTTGCCAGCATGATACAAATGTTACTTTCAAAGCAGCCGACTGAGTTACCATATGGCAGATGGGCGAGGTTTAAACATGTTTTTATGGACTACAGCTCCCCTGGGTGGTTCACCGAAAAGCTGGGAGACTCAGGCTTGCTTGCACTGGTCCTGTAATTGAGAAGTCTTGTTCTTTTTTCCATATCTGTTGCATTGGCCTCTTTACTGTCTCTGGAGTGGATTATGAGTGTACAAGCAGAATGGCTGAAAATTCCTACCACACCCTGGAGTTCGTAACCCCTTGGTGTGTCGGATACCTTTGAGTATCATAGAAGCTGCTTTAGTGAACGTCGCCATCTGTCTTAATCACTAGAAAGTCTCATCAACATGGTTACCTGAAATCAAAGGGAAAGTTAATTGTGCATGCACTTCAAATTTAACTTATATTATACAGAGTCATCCATATCTATGACGGGGCAGCAGCATTACTTGTGTGGGGTAGCTAGCTGAAGCAGTCTATGGAAGTGCCTATATAATTCAATATTTCTCTCGTAGTGTGTAAAAAAAAAATAAAAAAAAATTAAAAATGCATACGTATTTCTGACTAACAGTAGTATCTATCTGACTTCAAATCACATATCCACCTTTCCCTACTTTCGTCCCTATGTCTCGGAAGGTGTGGTGGAAAGGAAGGAAAGATTCCTGGAACAAACCTGGCTGGTGGCCAAAATGACAGATTCAATCTTGAACTGGATGAGTAGACAATAGGAGGAGTGGTAGGTGGCTTATATTTCTTTTCTAATGTGGCCAGGTTAACAGATGCTGAAGCTAGGTTTCTTATTTTCGGGGAGACTCTCTACCCACCGATGATCCAAGAAAGAGATGGCCTTGACCCCCCCTTCTGGGATTCTCCTGAAAATGAAAAGGAGAGCACAGTGTCTCTGAATGCTTTAAAAACACCCGTCTTCATAAGCAGGTGAGTCTTTAGGAGCTGAAGCTTGAATGGCACCATCAGGCAGCCTAGAAGCGTCCCTTTTCTGGTCAAGTCAGGCTCACCCAGCATTAACATAGTCTTTGTTATATTTCCCTTCTTTTTCATCCTCATTACCATCTCTCTCTTGTTACTCCTGGGCTGGTAGAAGCATTTGTGACATGAACAGTAGTATCTCTCGGCTCTTTCACCTTGCTGAAGTTGATGGGCACAGGTTGAGGAGGCAACAGGAACAAGGAGGCTGTAGTGATACCAGATGGATAAATAGGTGTTGCAAAGGTGGCTGGGAAATTATGTGCAGTGGAGGTAAAGTCTGCAGTGGAAGTCTCTTGGGTTGACAATCGCTGATACACAATATCATAGCTAGCAATGTGCTTAGAAGATCAACTAGCACCTGAAACATAGGAGAATAAGGAGGCATGTCATAATGTCTGTCATTTCCAAGGTGTGGGTTGTGGTAGTATGAACTGTCCCTGTTGTTCAGAAAAATTCTGAACACAAAATTAGAGGTAGATTCAGGGTGGTGGTGGCTTCCTGGTCATCATCATCCTTCTCCCCCTCCTAACTGGAAGCAGCCTACTGTAGAAGCTAAGTAGCTGGCTGTGGAGCGATCCTCACAGGGGAAATCAGCAGTGGAAGCATAGCCACCACAGGAGAGGCTGAAAGCTATTATTATATCAAAGATAGAGCGGCATATAACAGCTGGACAGCTGACGAGACATTTAACGGTCCAAGCGAATAATAGTTTACTAACGGGGTGGACGTTACCGACAGAAAAAAATGAGCTCCAGTGCTGAAGCAGCTGTTGATGAGCACAAAGCCAATGTGGGCAGTGATGCAAAAAGAAGACTGGATTTCAGAAGTGACACAGTGGACTTAAAAGTGATTGAAGAAGGAAGACTGTGGTCAGCAGCCACGGAGGCAACAGCTGATGACTTAGAAGCTGACGATTTGTATGCCAAATTGCAGGCAACTAAGAAGCCACCGACAATTTATATTTCTAAGAAGATGACATGAAGTGACAGGAGACTGACTTTTTAGTAGGTTACTTGTGAATACGAGGAAGTGCATCAGATGAAGTTTTCAACAGCGGTGTAACTAATGTAGGTTGTTCTGTCAGTAAACGAGATAACACAAGTAATCTAGGATTTAAAGACAGGCGCAAAACCCTAAAGACTTCATTTTGGTGCTTGTCAAGTCCAGTTTGCATTTTGTGAGACCAGAATCAGAGCTGCGTGTCGACTAGTCTTCCTTTAAAGTTAAAGTCTAGAGTCTTTGCCAGAAAAGTGTGACAGGTTATGTATTTCTTTGGATTGTGTTAAGCGCTTTGAGACCCTCACGAGTGAGTAGCCACACTTTACAAACCCCTGATTGACTGATTGATTTACAGACCAGAAATGCTCTGGGTTTGCAGATCTTCAATGTAAGTTTTTTTCTACAAGATCTTCTTGAATACATTCTTCTCAAGAACAGCAAAATAAATGGCAATGGCTTCCCCTCTTTAAAAATACAGTTGAAATGGCTCTTAGGAAGACAAAGGGCTTGAAAAAGGTTTGAAAATAAAGGTTCCTTGAGAAAAGATCAATGGATTGCTTTTCACTTAGACGTACAGTAGAAAACCTGAGCTGTGAAACCTCTGAGGCGCGTTGAGTTAACAAGGACCCAAAAGACAAGGCCTCACACGTGTTCACTGCCCTTCAAGTGATAAGTTACTTTTAACGCTGTTTCTTAGCAAGTCCCCTTCTCTTGACGAGTACTCCTCTTCCAAAAACATATCCATCATGCTTATGTTTGTTCTCCCTGACAAAGTGACTCTTTGTCCATCATCCCAGCTCCAGCTACCTTTTCTAAGTAATACGTGTTTGTTCTACAGCAGTTTCTCAAGGGCTTATATTTACCTTGAACCACTATTTAGAAAACACAGGTTGCATACAATACCAAAGACTAAAGGGGTGCTCTGGTTAATCTTTTTCCAGGGTGTAAGAAAGGGGTGAAACAGGCAAAACCCACATAACTTTTAAAAAAGGCATTTAGTTCCACATGGCATTCAACTTATTTTTTTAATAAAAAATTGTTTCATACTAAAAAATAGAAGAACAAATGTACAAATACTTCACATTTTAGCATACAACAAAATAACTCTCAAAATAATTCATTCCCAGATGTAAAACAATATGTTCACATTAGGGTGGAGAGGATGAGCATATACATCTCAAATAACAGTCCTTACATTTCTGTTGTCCTGCATTCCCAATAGTGTACGACTCTTTCAGCCACAATCCAGTTTACACACTTTCTCATCCACAGCATTGTTTGTTTTCATGGGCCATTGAAGACATTACTATGTGGGTGATATGCTTTACATAAGGGTAAACACCAGAGAAGTGCCAGAGGAATATTGGGTCCTTGATGTCAACAAGCAAAGCAGGAAAGGTTCATTTGACATGGGGAACATTCATATGAAGGGCCCCAGATGTCTACAGTCTTGCCCATTTTCGGTTACCTCTTGGTTGTTCTTAAAAAAACTGACAGTATCATGATGCTATATGTTTACCCACAAAGGTAACTCAAAATGTCATTTAATAAATGACTCGATTTCATAGCAGAAGAAAGGGAGTAAGGCTTGAGAAAAGGGTTTAGAACTACAGTCTCAATTCCTAACACATGCTAGCAGCGGTGTTGATCGAGTCAGCAGGAGGTACAACATTGGCAGCTCTATTTATAGTGTGTTGGGTCTGATGGACACCTATGATGGGATTGCATATATCCTTCTCCAATCATTTTAATGAGTGATACTGGTGAAAGTGCACCACTGTTTCTCATTGATTTATCGCTTCATTAAGGTGGCAAGGCTGACCTGTTAGATATTGTGCACCTTCTGGTGTCTAGGAATTACGACAAATTTAATTTTAGTACAGAGCTAATGCTATTGGGGGAACTGCACTGAAATCATCTTTAGGTTCTCAGGCTTGAAAATGACTGTCTATTCTTGTCATCCCAACAATTGCCACATGGTGGAAACTGGACTTAAAGAATACACATTCATAGTATGGAAATTTCATGTGGTTACTTGGCTTTGGTCACATAATTCTCTAATCTTGTGGTCTGAGTACAGCAGGTGGAGCGAAGGGCTTGGGCTGAGCACACCTACAGGTACTTGCATATGGAGAAGGACCTTTTAGCTTCACAACTACTCCTGCCAAGACCAAAAGAAAGAGGTCGATGTCAGTCTAATCTACATATTTTAGGCATACCAATAACCCCGCCTGGATAGCACTTTTTGAACCTTGAAACAACCCCCGGATCTAGTAGGTGAATTCCATCCAGCTGAATCCCAAGGGTGATCCTGCAAGAGAAAAAATGTAATGAGTCTTTAAAAAAAACACATTAACAGACAGCACTAGCATCATGATTACAGGTATGAAAATTACTGTTATCTCAGCGTCAGATACTACCATGTGGTACCTTGAGATCAGCTCACACCACAAAAAAAGGCACACATGCACACCCTTTTTCGTTACATCAGGATTCTGTGAGCATGAAGCTCTCATTCAAAAGCAGTGGTAGGGATAAAAGTTGCCAGGAACAAAAGAAGTTTATAGGAACCTTTGACAAAGAATTCAAAACCAATACGAATACACTTCTAGGTTGCATTTCCAATAAAGTATTAGCCAATCTCTGTCATTACGGAAGTAAGGCACCCTTATGAAACGATTCACCCCAACCTTGCTACAAAATTAGTAACAGAATGACTAAATGTCTTGGGCATATAGGAACCACTACGTAATAGCCACGAGGGAATTGGGAATAAAGAAGAAGATTTGGAGCATGAAAGGAAATTGATTGACTTGATTAGCCCGACACTCCTAATTTGCTGGCTATATGTATTTATGGTTGTTGTATAATACTCAATTGCTTGGTCCCAGGTTCTGAGTAAACAAAAGGCACCCAAATAAAGCAATACAATCTCAGGAGTCAATTAGAGTAAGGTAAGAAAGGAGTAAAAAGTTGTACAGCCAGACCCACATTATTCCAGAATTTAGTAAATGCACATAAATATTGATGTTGCCTGAACAGGAACTAACAAGCACCAACCAGAAACAGCTCAACCAAATGATTATTACTAATCATTCAAAGGAAACTAATAGACATTAACAAAGCTTCCACAGAAACTCACCAGGAGCCTGATGCAATCTGAGTGAGAATACATTAGTTCACTAGTTGCACAGTTATGCACAGGTAGACTAGGTCTACAGCAGGCCACTTTTCTCCTTTCAGAAAGTTCTCCGATAACAAAACAAATACTTCGCAATGATAATTCTCTAAATTTCAAACAGTTTTCTTTCCTGGGCATGCCTTCTTAATATGCAACTTTTCTGCTGAAAGCCCTCTTTATAATAAAATATTGCAGGTGTGCTGCTTGTCAACTAACTGCAACAATGGGAAGAATAGGCTACCCACATGACAAAAGACCCTTGATTCGGACACTCCAACACTTTATCCCCCCAAAATAAATAAGAAAAATACATCAAAAGTCCTACCGCAGCACTACAATGCACATCATGTAAATGTACAATATACACATGCAACAAACATGAAAATACCCAAGCATGATCACTTTGTATTATTACAACCTGTTCTGATGGAGGAAGTAAAATATATAAATAAGCTACTTCATATAGTACATCACCAGTAAAACGCATAACCATTATATTGCCTGATATTACACCATCACAGGTAAGTTACATTAAATAGGTTAATGTCAAAGGTTAGTTAATTAAAATTCGGGTACCAGTACTAAATTAAGACAAAAAAGGACTGGGGTGTCTAACCCTGAGACAATATGAAATGTCAAGTAATGTAGTGGAGGTAATGTAGTGACAGGAGATGTAGTGAGGTAGTGAATGCACAACCCCTCCTACCTGAAGACGGCGAACAGCTTTCTTATATACTCACATCATCAGTGGACCCACATACAGAGAAAATTCATACGCATGTAAAAAAAATGGCAAACTAAATCCTCCAGAGCAACCTCTCAGCCATAAATAAATGGAAAACAAACAATAAACCAAAAATCATCTCACTTAAAAAAAATAACTTTGCAAAAAACAATTAAGAGTGCTTTGAGATTCTAATATATTCCTCCAGCCCATAGCGCTAAATTAGATCTGACATTTACAGAGAAATTCACAAAATTTGTCAAATTGTAATCTTAGAAATTGATGAAATCAGGATTGCCATATCAGTCTTCCTCACTACCGTATCAATGGAAACGCTTACACAATCATTTGACAAACTAAATCATCTAGCTACATAGGAGACCACAAACACACAATTGCAGGAGATTTTCGGAAGCATTAGCGCCAATTCATATATACCTCCCTATCCCTAGGAGAAGGAACGACCAGTGATCCTGCTACTAACATGCAAATACAATTCACAGCTGGAAACAACTTGCAAGTGAGGCACCAATCAGAAATTGACTGATACTGTGAACGAGCTAACATCTATGTAGCTGATAATACACTCTGTATGCTAGGTAAGGGATAAACATGCCTAGTCTTTGTCCACAAATTCTCGGATGTAATTGAAACTGTGTAGCATCAGACCCTACAGATCTTCAAGTCTCGATCTGGCAGTGAAGGAATCATTCTCAAATGGTTCACACTGTTTCTCCAAGAGTACACACAAATGATGTAGATAAAAAAAATCTAATTCCCCTCTACTCCTCGCACCACATGGGGCCCGAAGGCTCAATCCTCTCGACATATACATTGAGTAAGAAGTAAAGAATGCAGGAGTACGATGGCACACTGATGAAACCCTGCTTTATCTCCAGAGGGTAGAGGAACAATATATAACCCTCCTTACACTTGTTATTTCTATATTATCTTAAAACGAACAAGACAGAAAAAATATCCGGGACAGTGTGCAATATAAGGTTTTTAATTGGCGGCACTTTATTGGGATTTTGTTATGTGGTATTTGTATATGGTTTCTTCTTATTCTATTTTCCATTATGATTTAATGCTTTAATGAAATGTGGTTTATTGGCTGTATGAACTCTTCCAATAAAAATATTAATAAAAAAGACAGAATTTCTACATAATCATCATCTATACCCTCTCCCACATTCAGCACTGGATTATGATTCTTACACATCCTCAGTCTATATAATCACTACTGTGAAATTGCTAGGATTTGTTCTGGTTAACGAGCAATAACTTGACTTCACCTCAAGAAACTGGCAAATGGCACCGAATTGCAACTTATCCTCAAGGAAATTGAACAGCTAATTCTTGTTGGGCACTGGCCACTCTCCGAATATAACATAACACCATCCTCATGAGAGTCCTTCTAAAAAACAAACTTGAAATCACAGAGGACTTGGTGCCAAAATTGGTCTCGAAAGCCTGCCACTAAAACCTGGTCGTGTTTTCTGATTAATGCTTGCTTTATATTAATTAATGGTTTTGCTCAGCTACAAAAGCTTCCCAAGTGAATCTTTTTAAAAACATACCCGACTGACAACTGTAAAAGTTCAGGAGGGGGTTTCTGAAGAAAAACAATTTCCATATGGAATATTCCAAAACCGCAGAGGCAAATAATCTTGAGTCAATTATTTTAAGGCCCTGTCACAAGGCATGAAGTCTGTTGCTGAACTGCATTAAGCCTCTTTCTTCCTGTTATGATGGACAGAGGTCAGGACAGTGTTCTTAAAAACACAAATCATGCATAGCACTATTTGTTAGAATGTCAATCACAGATTCATAATGATCGAACATCGAGCTCTCCCTGGTTTGCCCACACACAACTAACACCAGCCCATCTTTCCAACACTACTCTCTCCTTGCTGCCTTGGATACACATCTTCATCCCTTTTTTTGGAACACATATGAGCTAACTATCATGCACACCTGGCTCTTCCTGGCTCTTCTCCTTTCTTTCAACCAACTTCATGCTGATACCCCATGGAGTACTTAAGGCTAAATGGCTGGGTCTACCTAGCCTACACTGGGCCCTGGTTCGTATCGCTCTTACACTAATGTCCTATTGACCTGCTACTCTTCCCCATCGTGTATTGAGGGAAAGAACCATCAGCTAGCTTTAGCCTCTTTGCATATGGTTGCTTCACTTCACTTCATTGCCTCCGCCTCCTACATTCCCTTTAGAATGCTTATGAATTAACTGCTTGCATTGGCCCATCCTGATGGCTTACATCACATCCTACAATGTCTAAGTATGATGGCTTAACTGTTTGATCTTTGCCCTTTCAAGTATCCCCTGGCTTGCTTTCATACTCTGTACTGCACTATGTCTACTCGACTGCCTCAGTGATCAACTGTGATATTCTACAAGGTCTGGTCACTTTAACCCTTAAAGGATTCAGTTTAGGGTATCCATGTCAGGACACATTACAGTGGATAGTCTTCCCTATGTCACCCACTCTTTGAAGACCTCTGAGGTGCAAAGGGAATCTCTACACAGTGTAATTTGCCCCAACCTGGAGGCCCACTGTTGCATCCTCCTTCTTTTCTGCAGAATTCTCCCTCATATTCCCCTGCTCTCTTCTCTCTACAAGCCCTCCAACACCCTGAGATTTTCCCTGAAATCTCACTCCTGTGTGTAATTTTTGCCCCTATTCTACACCAGATCCTGTACAAAATTCTATAAGTCCTCTATGTACACCACACAGGGATGATCTGGTCCTAAGCCACCCTCTGTGCGCCGATTCTGTATTACAACTAGAAAGTACAAATTTCGATTCACTTGATTTGTGACTGTGCTGAATCCGTTTTATAGCTGTAAAATATCCCTGCAGATAGCATTTTACTCTGGTGATAATCTATTGTGACTTATATCATTGTTCGGTGTATCAATGCTCTCATCAGCCTGTTTCACACCAGTACACACTGAAAAACATAAATGAAATAAAGCTGGACTTGAACATTCAAAGTGAGTGTGTTTCAGTATCAAACCATGAGATCTTCTATAAAGAAGCATGAAATAACACAGGTTTATCACTTCAGATGCCTGTACCCACGTGCTTCCTGGCTCACTCACCAGTTGGGCTGGACGTTGTGAGGTTGTCCAAAGACAGAGTTCTATTTTTCGGGTTCCAGGGGACAGACATTCGATCATTCCATAGATTTCATCAGGTTTAGGACTAGTGGAGCACACCTAGAGTAAAGACGTAGACACCACTGCATCAGGTATGCACATGAATTACCGTGAATTAGAGGGGACCCACAGTGAAGGGTTCAACTTTGACTGCAGAAACTAGGTTTGGGTGCATTGGCTGCAAAAACTTTAGGGAATTGTATAAAAGTGAGGATTGTGAAAAGGGTTCACAAGATGGGTGATCTAGGGGAGCTGTCGGAAGACAAGAGTAATGCTGATAGGGGATGAGAACCATAGAAAAATTCTGCATGTGCTCAATGTTGGAGAACTGCACAGATTGATGAGGTAATGGCTGTGAGGGAGCTCTCGGGATCAATGCAGGGGGGAAATGCTAGGGAGATGTGGTGACTGGAATAGGTGAGCTGGTTGTGGTTAAATTTCAGCTAACAGTGATAGGGTGCCCATACACAGTACAGTCATTCTCTACTCACCTCGTCACAATCACATCACAGTTCAGGCCTCGGTTAAAGCCTTGAGGGTTTCCCTTCACTCCAACCTGAACAATGATAAGAGATAATATGAGCATTAATTAATCTGTAGCCGTTAACATCTGGAAAACATGAGGGAGGCAGAAGCCATGATCGACGTGGGCAGTAGCTAGAGTTAGATAATTGAAACCCTGGTAGAAGCCCTCTTAGCATCACAACACATTTAAATATAGTGGAACCAAACCTGCAGGATTCGGGAGGTGGTTTTAGTTTTACACCTGTGAGTGGGGACCGCGGTTACATTATGAAGGAGGTGGAAACCACTTCTAAACTCAGTGAAATGAAAGCCCCTCAAACACTCCTTTCCTAACTCCATCTCAGTCAAGATGACAGTGCCATGGTTACCAGACAGTGCTCTTTCCCCATGGTTCAGCCAATGGCCTGCATGGCCAGTCCTGATAATACACTGCAGCCGATTGGTCTTCACCCAGATTATTTCATCCGCCCGTTCATACCTGAAGAGAGTGTTGCGGGGATTCTGCTCATGCACAGAACTATGCACAGGAAACCAGGACCACAGTGAATTGTGGTGTACCAAAAAACTCACCTCAGTACCCAGAACCCCTATCCGACTAGCATCCGTGGCTCATTCGTTCTCCGTACTACAGCAAAGCTACCAATGATTAGACAACCCAGAACAAGTGACTTAGGGTACTCTCAGGAATGATGGGGATCAAGAACACTTTTGTTTTTATTCTCATACAAGTCCACAGCGCGAGTAATCAGAGACACGAAAAAGTTTCAAATGTTTATTTTTAACTACGTGCTCGAAGATGCAGTATTTTGGCTAACATAAACAGGCAAATGATTAGAAATAAAACAATCAGCATTGTTACAATTCCATAAAACACAAAGGGAGAAATCATGTTACGATGATAGTGGAAACAGGTCTTATAGCACCTTGTGTACCACCCTCCCCTGGCTAGAAGCCAGTTTTATAATAATAGAAGGTCTCTAGGTTTAAATGGGGAACCCCATACCTCCAAGATCAGCTTAGGTGAATCACATCACAGGATCAGTAATGCTCTCTGTAGATGGAAAGGTTTTCTCCAAGTGCCAACATCATGCATGCAACGCAATATTAAAGGCACCCGAGTTTCAGATATTTGCAGCTGTGTGCGTGTTGGGTCTAGAGCGTGGGCCGATCAACCTGAATCAACAGCATATATTGTTATTATGACCTTGAAGACTTGAATTGAATTGAATTGATTTTTGTATAGCGCGATTGCTGCCCAATGGGCGTCCAAGCGCTGAGCATGAAGACAGAACTGGGTAATGCGAAGAGGGTTTAGAGCTCGGTGGACCTGGCAAACAGGAAGGTCTTCAACTGTTTGCGGAAGGAGAGTAGGTTCGAGTTAGTCCGGAGTTGTAAAGGAAGTGAGTTCCACAACTTCGAGGTGTTTAGGGAGAACATCCTTCCTCCGGTCCTAGCTCTCCTTACTTTGGGTACCATGGCCAGGAAGGCCTCCGTAGATCGAAGGTTTCTTTTTGGAAGGTAATGGGTGACTAAATTGTCATTAATTGCTGGTCCTGTCTTCCAAAAAGCCCGGTGGGCAATGCATAATGCCTTGAATGCCACTCTCTGCCTCACTGGCAGCCAGTGCAGGCTATTTAATGCGGGTCTCGCGGACTGAGTTCGTTGAATCTGTAGCAGGGTCCGGGCAGCACAGTTCTGTACCACCTGTAGCTTTCGTAAGGTCATCTCGGGGGCTCCCACGTATAAGGCGTTGTTCGAATCTAGCCGGGACTGAATCAGGCCCTGTACTGCCACTTGTTTGGCTTCCATTGGCAGAAGAGGTAGAACTTTCCTCAATGTTCTAAGTAGGCCAAAACAAGTGGCGGATAGCTTAGTGGCCTGAGTGGAGAAAGAGAGACTTTTGTCGAGCCATACTCCTAGGCTCTTTACACTTTCCTTAGGGGTAGGAGGGGTGCCCAGGCACGGAGGCCATAGGGAGATGAAGGATACTGGTGAAGCTGGGCCCAGGAGCATGAGCTCGGTTTTATCTCCATTAAGTTTTAGTGAGGAGCAGGTCATCCACTCCTTGACATCCTCTATACATTTCATCAGGCCTTCCGAAGTTTGTCTGGTACCCTCTTGAGCCAGCGATACCACTAGCTGGGTATCGTCAGCATATGATATGATTTTGATACCGTATGGTTCGACGACCCCAGCCAGTGGTTTCATGTATATGTTGTACAGCGCAGGGCTTAAAGAAGAGCCCTGCGGCACCCCACAGCTTAGTGATTTTCTGGCTGATATTGTTTCCCCGTCAAAGATCTGAAAAGACCTGTTGGTAAGGAAGGAGTCAAACCACCTTAAAGCATCGCCCGTTACTCCGATATTGCGTAGACGGTTCAGCAAGGTGGCATAGCTGACCGTATCAAAGGCTGCACTTAGGTCAAGGAGGATCACTGCCACTGATCCTCCCCGATCTAGTATCCTTCGTGTTTCTTCGGTAACCGCTAGCAAGGCGGTTTCAGTACCATGCTTGGCTCTGAATCCTGTCTGGGTTGGGTCCAAAAGCAGGTTGTTTTCAAGAAATTGGACTAGCTGGATGTTTATATACTTCTCCAGGACCTTACTTACCCAGGGGAGTAATGAAATAGGGCGGTAACTGGAGTGGTCTTCTGGGTTGAGATTAGGTTTTTTTTAACAGTGCCCGTACCATGGCTCTCTTCCATCCAATGGGTACTGTACAGGAGGAGATGGAGGAGTTAAGTAGATCCAGAATCACGGGCAGGGTGGCTTGGCTTGCCTGGAGCAATATCTCCGGTGGAGCTGGGTCACGGGGAGAGCCAGATTTGACTTGGCGTGCCAATTGATGAAGGGTGTCAAGATCTAATGGGGGGGAAGAGTTCCAGATTTGGCTGGCCTGGCAGGGTGGGGTGTCTCGAAAATGTTTGATTGGGTGCTCCTGGATTAGTGGCTGCTATCAGGAAGGAGGAGTAGATCTGGGTGACTTTGTTGTGAAAAAAGTCCGCTAGTTCATTACATTGTTCTTGTGTTTTAATCAAGGGAGGAGCCGTGTTCACTTTGGTGCATTTTTTTACTAAGTGAAAAATATCCTTGGGTTTAGATTTTGCTTCCATAATTTTGTCTGCAAAGTAGGTGGCCTGGGCCGCCCTAACCCCGTCTCTATAGGCCTTAATTGCCTCTTTGTATTGGGACTTCTTTTCAGGTAGGAAGTCTAGTCGCCACGCTCTCTCTCGTTTCCTGCAGAGGCGTTTTTGATCTCTTAAAGTGTCTGAGAACCAGGGTGCTGATTTGTGCAGCCTCTTTGGTATAGATCTCCGAAGAGGAAGAATTGTATCCAGTGAGTCTCTGATCCATCCCTCATAGTTCTTGTTAGCTAAGTTGGGGTCAGTACAGGAGGGTGGGCGGGTGGAATCTAGGTTAGTTAACCAAGACTCTATAGGTAGTTTTGTCCAATTTCTCTTTGTTATGGTTTGGGGAGTGGGCAGGGGGGTCTTGCCGGTGAGCCAGGTAAGTGGGACTAAAAAATGGTCCGACCATGGGAGGCGAGTGGGTTGCCCCACCACCAGCATCGGTGCAATTGCTAAAAATCGGGTCGAGGAGGTTACCCTTTTCATGGGTAGGGGCTGTGACCAGCTGAGTTAACTGTAGGGCTACTAGATCATCTGTTAGTTCCCTAGCAGTATGATCTGTGGGGGAATTGAAATGGAAATTAAGATCTCCTAGGACCGTGTAATTGGCGGAGGTCAGGATTCGATTGGCTATGATGTCTGGAAGAGATCTATGGAACAACTTAGCCGGATCTGGGGGGCGATATATCAGAGTGCCGGAGAAGGAACTGTTCGCAGTGAAATCTATGCTGAATGCTAGGCTCTCGCACTCAGGAATAGTTTCAGTTGTAGTGCGACAGCCATACTGGTCTTTTAGTATGATAGCCAGGCCTCCACCTCTCCCCTTTGTCCGGTCTAGTCTGTAGATTTGAAAAACGGAGGGTAAAGCTGAGACTATGTCTGGCTCCGATTGAGACGTAAGCCATGTCTCAGTCAGGAAGATGGCATCCGGATTGCGCTCCTCTAGTAGCAGGGCAATTTGTGTGCTGTGCCTCGGTAGAGACCGGCAATTCAGCATATACATATAATATTCCTGCGTCGTGGTTGGCGGCGTAGTATTGTGGAAGGGATGTTTACATCCTGGGCAGCGAGAGGGGAGTTCAGCTGGTGGATAGGAATGTGTGCAGTGTGCAGTGGTTGCATTTCCTAAGTTGTGGATGGCCGCCGAGCTGTACGTCCTGAAATGGGTGGTGTGGAGGGCAGGGGTAGGGGCCCCTGGTCCCGTCTGGTCGCGGACGGGCGCAGACGGGCTTGCATATGGCGCGGCTTCGGCGCACCGCCGGCGCGCCCGCTGCGCCCGTCCGCTGCGCTTCCGGAAGCAGCACATTCTTATATATCTGAGGGGGGGGGTGTGGCCTGTGTAAGTGGGCGGTGCCCGGGGGGTCACGGCGGTTGTCCTGCAACCTGCTTCAGCGCCTGACTCGGCTGCGCGGGGAGGCAATCACCAAGGGGAGCAGGCGGTAAGATAGGTTTTAAAACACAGATTATCACAGTAACAATTTTTAAAAATTAGTCTTTTAAAAAAAGATTCTTGCTCTCGGCTTCCGCCTCAAGAGCTCTGTCTCCTACTTCTGCACACAGTGTACAGACTAAGGTCGCGGTGTAAGTCTAGGGAATGTAAAAAAACAGACCGTTCTCATGTGAAGAAAAGCAAGCAGTTTAACTTACAATAACAGATACACGTAGTGTCATGTGCAAAAGTGGCCAAGTGGCAAAATGGTGTTTAAACTTCTAATACGCTTATGCTAACATAGCAATGTGTGCAAGCAGAACCCTGTTCTTCAATACACCCTCCCCTGATTGGACCATGAACAAAAGGGAAGCAATTTAGGAATGCAGAGTTCAAGTTCGAGTCAGACAGAACCAAGTTCATATTTTGCCAAATCGGATAATTGGAAGTGATAAGTTCGAAGTTGTGAGGTAAAAATAAAACATACCACAAACGGACGATACAACGCCCATCATTGAAGAGGGAGGGAAAAAAATCAAACGCTTTGAAGATGGACATGAACCAATTCAATCCATCAGCGTGTAGGCACAATATGTTGCAACAGCTTCCAAGAGGAAGTCATTATTATCGTCAGTAAAGGATTCAGCTATCCAATTTAATAAAGTAAATGAACATACATGTTCTTCAATAGCCGGAGCCTCTAGCACCATCAGAGGACAACTTGCGTGTTCTTCGAGGTAACTTCGTGCCAGGAAGTCATGTGCTGTTGCAAATATATACCAATTCCCTAGAACTCCATGCGCAGCCGCGCAGGCCATAATCCCAATACCAGAACAGTCCAACTCATGAGCCACTAAGGGACACATCAATCGATCATAAACCATGGGCTACACTCAAAGTGGCCAGAGGTAGTGTTCCTTAGTATTCAAGCACCCGGTTGCGAAACTGGAACAGCTGGGGTAGGCTGTCTTGTGACACAGATTGTGCAGCCATTTCAGAGATAGCCCCCTATAGCGAATTGATCCATAAAGGACTTTGAATACAGTAATTTAGTGTGTGTGAGTCTAACTTTCGAAGTGGACCCAGCAGTCATTTTGAAATAAAGGGCTTCAGGATTGGATCGACTAAAATCAGTAAAATATGTACATTTTTTCAATATTGTTTTCTGACTACCTTCAATGGGAGCTGGGCAGTGTTCCCATTGTGTATAATTAACCACATTTCTAAATGTATTCGTTTTATGCAGGAAATGACTGCCATGGTGCTGGTAACAAAACAACTCTGCATAATTCGTTGAGTCTAAGTACAAATCTTATCATAAGCAGCATAATATTTCAAATAAGAAAAAAGAACCTCAACGGCTTGGACATCCCAATCATCAGAACGTATGTTTTGTTTCACAACATCCCCCATAGAAACACGAAGTACATTGGGGACATTAATCACCTCTTTAGGGCAGTGAATTTGAAATTTCACAGCATCCCATACAATCCCATCTAACACAGGCCAGGCAGTAATATTGACAAAAGTCTGGTCCCTCTTCATGATGTGTGATGAGGAGTGGGGTGCCAAAGTTCCATCAATTAATCTAATTGTAGATCTTTCTGTAAGATAATGTCCGTTGCCAAGACGAAAAAAACACAACCACAAATCCAATCGACATGAACAAAAAAATAGAGATGAGCACCAACCAAATATAAGTCCAAGGGGGAATGTCTTTTAAACCAAAAAGCAAAAATAGAAATTTTCGATGGAGCACTCAATGTTTTAGAGTTAGTGTCAAATGAAAAACGTGACTGGTCAACTGCACTTGCCTGCACACCAGGTAACGACACATCTGTGGGATAGGTATACTCAGTATCTTCATGAGGATCACCAGCCGGTAGATTCAACAATGGTTTAGTAACTATATGCATCTCGATGGCAATGTAAGGCCTGTTCGTATTTTCCGAGGCCAAAACAGAATTTCTCAGCATTGCTGGACAAGAGACCGCTGGAGTCATACTAAGAAGAATCGGCCACTCGTTGTAGTTTGACATTGTCAATGGAGATGTACCTGTTATCCTTGCGACCAGGAAGTGGAGGTAAAATGACTGTTCTTGTACCCAGCACGCCAAGCACTGGAACAGGTGCACAATAAGAGGGGCCAAACTCCTTCTTGTTTTCCCACCTTCTCACGGACCAGGTCACCGACTCGAGGTAGCCAGCCAACTACCGGAATCTGAAGTGCAGCATCAGTTGTGGAGGGCAAATGTTCCTTTGCAAGACTGTCTCAAGCCTCTTGTAGGTTCTGTAATATAGCAGAATGATCATCTACATCAAAGTGTGCGGCCGCCGCCACCATGTCTAGACCATCATGGTCTGGGACAAACATTTTTATGCTAAAGAGCATCTTGTATGGGGTCCGCCCACCCAGAGACCTTCTAGGGAAGATTATAAAGTGCACGTTGTACACTATACAAATGGGCCAACCAGTTTCTGCCAGTACATAAAACCCTAGCTGTCAAGGATTGCTTTAGGTCACGGTTCATTCGCTCCACAACAGAATTGCCCTCAGGCCGGTATGGAGACGAAAATTTGACTTGGACCCCCCAAAGACCTCATGGCTTCTTTGTACACCTTAGATGCGAATGCCGGACCCTGGTCCGAATGGAGGGTGTCACATGCAAAAACTCCCACAAAGACATGCAAATCCCTGATGACAGTTCGAGCATCAGCGCTGCGTTGTGACCAAACCCATAGAAAGCGTGTGCACTAATCCACTGCAACTAAAATGAATTTATACGCAGGATCAGAGGAGAAAGTACCGCAGTGATCTAAATAAACACACCCAAGCGGTTTATTAGATATGCACAACTGTGTTTGAGGTGGACGCGCAGCAGTCGAAGGCTTAACCTGCTGGCAAATGTCACAAGTAAGGACATAATCACAAGTCTTTTTATACAATCCGCGCCACCAAAACGTTGCTGCAAGATAGTGACAGTCGCTGAAACTCCTGCATGATCCGAGGCCATGTCCTCGTGAGCGGCTGTTATCAAGGAAAGCCTGCGGTCCGCATTTGGAATCAATCTGTCACCAACGTCGTTAATTCTCACATAGGGAACTTTATCAGGACTTAAATGATAAGAGTATTTAGAAGGGAAAACTTTAGGGTAATTATCTCCATTCTCAGTTGCAGCAATAGCTGCCAAGATGTCATCATCAATCTTACTTTTGAATCTTTTAACTGCTGCTACCAGCTATGTCGCCACTGCTGTTTTCGCTGCTTCATCAGCTAAACTGTTACCAACAGGGTGTACTCCTCCTTGCTGGTGACCAAGAGTATGAATTACATTCATGAGAGGCAGTCGTTCTTTAAGTTCTGCAACTCGAACCCAAAGCATTTTATGTTTGATCGTGCTACCTTTTGGAATCAGAATATTCATTCTGAGTCCAAAAGAATAAATTTTCATTAAAAGACTGTACACAGTGGTAAGAGTCACTTACAATAAGAGTAGTCACACGGGGATCAGCAAACTCTAGTGCAAGCACCAAAGCATGTAGCTCTGCCAACTGGGCGGTACAGTCCCCTAATGTCTGCGTATGCATGACATCGGACCTGAATTCGCCATTCACCATGGTACCCACCACTATTGTGCAGGCCGCTGAATAAGCATGTTTAGATTCCATCGCCGGTTGCTCCGAACCGTCAGTGTAAATGATACAATTGTTATCCTCAAGCGGGCGCATGGACAGAGGAGCAGGATGAACAAATTCATACTGCAAGTACTCCTGTGTTTGCAGTGAGGAATCAAAGATAAACGTGACATCTGGAGACGTCAAGGAAGTGGCCCATTATATCTAACGTGGATGCAAAGCTTTAAAATTCGGTACACTGGCTCTTGTCACTGCCTCAAGTGCAGGATACGGTGTGACAACCAACATGTATTTCCCCATGCGACAGCACTCTCTCTTTTAGAATCGCCATCTGCACAGCAGTCAATACTTTCTAGACAGAAGAAAAATGCATTTCAGCCGAAGTGTACAAGTGTGACTTATAAGCAATAGGGACTGTGTCTCCCTCATTGAATGTCAAGTACGTGAAACACACTGCGCCTGGCACAATTCTTATTACCAGGTTTGTGTGGTTGTCATGTGTCAGTAAGTATTTAGATTCAAGAAGATCAGACTGCAAAGATTGCAGTATAGCTGAATGTTCTGGAAGCCAGCAAGATTTGGTAAAATTAGGTTGTATCAAGGCATATAGCGGCTTGATACGCTGGGCATAATCTGGAATGTAAGTACGCCCGAAATTAAAAAACTCAGCAAAGATTTTTTCAGAGTTGTTGGAGCGCGCAAACATGCGCATTTCTCCAGGAAGTGAGGTGCTAAACCTCATCCTTCGTTGTTGAGCTCATAGCCCAAAAACAACACTGTGTACTCTGCAATGTGTGATTTCGCAAAGTTAAATTTGTAACCGAAGTCCGCAAATATGACAATGATGGGGTCAACGTGACACAGATGTGGCCATAATTAGTCATCTGTGAGATAAATATCATCAACATACGAGTATGCATCATGGTCAATGCTCTCTAACAGAGAGACAACAGGTGCGGCAAAGACGCTCGGGCTGTTTTTATAGCCCATGGCCAATGTCTTAAACTGTTTTTGTTTGCCGCCAGAAGTAAAGGCTGTCCATTAACTACTAATGGAGGACAGGTTATGACTATAAAAGCCATTGGAAATGTCAAGTGTGGTCTTAAACCTTTTTCTCACGAGACTATCAACCACGGCAGAACTGTGGGTATTCTGCACTGCGCACGTCCGACAATGAGAATCAAGAACACTCTTTCATTTTGATTCTCATACAAGTCCACAACATGAGTAATCAGAGACACGAAAAAGTTTAAAATGTTTATTTTTAACTACATGCTCTAAGATGCAGTATTTTGGCTAACATAAGCAGGCAAATGATTAGAAATAAAACAATCAGCATTGTTACAGTTCCATAAATCACAAAGGGAGAAATCCTGTTATAATGATAGTGGAAACAGGTCTTATAGCGCCTTGTGTACTACCCTCCCCTGGCTAGAAGCTAGTTTTATAATAATAAAAGGTCTCTAGGTTTGAATGGGGAACCCCATACCTCCAAGATCAGCTTAGGTGAATCACATCACAGGATCAGCAACTCTCTCTGTAGATGGAAAGGTTTTCTCCAAGTTCCAGCATCATGCATGCAATGCAATATTAAAGGCACCCGAGTTTCAGATATTTGCAGCTGTGTGCGTGTTGTGCCTAGAGCGTGGGCCGATCAACCTGAATCAACAGCATACATTGTTATGATGACCTTGAAGACTTCTGCACACAGTGTACAGACTAAGGTCGCGGTGCACGTCTAGGGATGTAAAAAACAGACCGTTCTCATGCGACGTAAAGCAAGCAGTTTAACTTACAATAACAGATACACGTAGTGTCGTGTGCAAAAGCGGCCAAGAGGCAAAATGGTGTTTAAACTTCTAATACGCTCATGCTAACATAGCAATGTGTGCAATCAGAACCCTGTTCTTCACTACAAGAGGAAAGCAATAGCTTTAGGACAGTATAGCGACTCCCGATACATTTAGAAGGATGGAGAAGCATGAATGTAAGCGTGCACAGACGGAAAACACGGGGACCACAAAGTATTCCAGAGGGAACCTTTATTAAAGAATTATATTATTCAGGTAGAGCTTCAAATGTGCACTGCAACCATCTAATGAATCTATTACCAATTCCCACCAACACGATAATCAGTTTGGAACATGAAGCACTCATGCCGGCAATCTTAACACTTTTTTGGTGTGTGAGTTTTGTTTTCCAATCGGGACCTTAGTCACTTGGATCAATTCCTCATCCAATGCTACACTACAAAACATTTTCTACTGTTCACAGTTATTGATGACCTGAAGATGGAAAAATGGCACATAATGACTCCGCATATTGACTATATGCTAACTTTATAAAATGGTCAATGGGCTTTGTGTTTTGCCCTGCCTGTGAGGCAAAGCAAGTGCCATAGGACAATAATAAAATAGGAAAACGTTGCTGGACCTCTGCAGTACTACGCTGAAAATTTGCTGTACTTTCTCTACTTGCTAACTCTAGGGAAGCTCTTTGCATGACCTTCATGAAACAGGTCACCATCAAAAAAAACAATCCGTCACTGATCATGCCACAGCTTTAATATCATTTCCATAAGCTAGATCAAGAGTGACTTTAAGACTGATGCTTACCTGCAAAAAATACAGTTCCTCATCCTAGGATCTTCAGCAGTAGTTAAACACTGAATATCTCTCTTGATCTGCAGGATCCCAGAACACGTTTCCAAAGGGAAACTTTTTTCCCAAAACAATCTTTTGTGTCTATCTACAGGCAACATTAAATAAATATTTGTTCAAAAAAATAGACCCAACTGAAATGAGGACATAAATAATAGCATTAATTCCTTTTTTTTTTTAAAGTAAAAAAGAGATGTGCGGGAATGGAGTCAGATATGAAAAGCTCAAAATAAACAAAGCTAATAATGGAAACACTGCCCCATAATGGACTGCATAACCTTTCCTGAGAAGCAAAGGATTAAGCTAACTTAATGGTTTACGCTGTTACTCGTCGTATATAGACTCTTTCCCATTATCAACTTTCGGATATCTGTTCAACCTAGTGATGGATATTGAAACGGCTTCTATAGCTGTGACTGCAGACATTTGCATGATGGTGCTGTTTACCCATACGTGGCTCTTACACAGCATGTCCACGTCCCTGCACTTGTACGCCCAGGTGGTGTGAATCATCTGAAAGATGTGTTTACTGGCGTATTGAAAAACCTGCTTCGACTCGAGAGGCGAGCACAAGTTTTCAATCTTAGGCTAAAAGTTTGCGATGCTTTGCAGTAAGAAGGTTGTAATAAGACATCTGTATGTTTTAAGAAAGCAGTTAAACCCAATCAGTTACTTTGGTATAGTTTCGCATAAATCTCTTTGCAGATTTGCTCCGCTTTTATGTTGACATGCTTTATGTAAGCCCTCATCTAGGTCTCCATTCTCTGCTGCTAAGTTTGTTTTTATCCGTATAGCGCCAGGAGGCTCCTTACGGAGTGACAGTTTGCGCTTTATAAATATCACATTTCATTTGGCGCTTAGAAGCAATGCACTTTGCAGATTTCAGAGTACACATACATTAAAGATCAATAACACTTTTGTACAAGAATGTTTCTGGTTTGTTCCATTCTGCACTGTTGGAGCCCGCAATGTGCTTTGCATCATACCCGGAAAAGATGGTGACAGCGGGCTGCAGACAGGTAGGCGGAAGGGTATCCCACTGAGAGGCTGGTAACATGTCCCACCTTTCTAAAGATAAAACCAGAGGAAGAAGACCAGGAATGGGCTTGAACGATGTTCCAGCAGCTCGTCCCAGTATTCCACAGATATAGATGCAATAAACGGACCAAGAGCACAACCGTTTCAGATTCGAGGCAGAAAAAATCCACTAACTTGGAGATTGCGTTAAGCCTCTATGATGAAGACAGGCCTCTGCTGGCCCTGTGAATTCAGATTCCCTCTCCCTTTTTCCTGACATGAAAGTAGTCGGATTAATGTGCCCTTTGAAATAAGATGGGAGAGGGATCCCTCTCCCTTTTTCCTCAAATGGAAGTAGTGGGATTAATGTCAGAGGGCCTTTTCTGACCCGACCGCTCCTAAAAGGAGAAGACTCCTGCAGACATTCTTTGAATGCTGGCTGGGGAAAATGCTGCCTGTGTGAAAAGGACCATGGCTGCTGTAACATTTTCACAATAGAGAGACGTGTGGATTAGTTGTTATTTGGGTCCAAAGGCACTAATGATGGGAAAGCCTTCGCCCACTGTTGGCCCTGGCCCGCTCTGCAGTTTCACCCCCAAACTTTTTGCCTTCGCCCCTCCTGTTTCCTGAAATCGTATTTGTTAGTTTTAGGACTCTATTCACTTCAACACTGCAAGTCAGTGCTTAAGTGCTTATGCTCTCTCCTTTCAACAAGGTAAAACTGGTTTACACCCAACTGGCACATTTAATGTATTTGTAAGTACCTAGTAAAGGGGTACTACATGTACTCAGGGCAAGTAAATTAAATGCTACGGGTGTGCCTGCAGCACTCATTTGCCACCCACTAAAGTAGCACTTTTAAACATGTCTCAGGCATACCATTGCAGCCTGTGTGCAATATTAAACTGCAAAAACTGCCATTTCAACCTGGCAAAATAAACCTTATATGGCGTGGAGCTATGGAGACACAAAAATCTCAAAACTCTAGAACTGGTGGAAAATTGATTTTTGAGGCAGGTGTTCTGTATCCCGGCCATTACTCCCCTGATTACCCTAAGGTTTGACTCCGGTCTTACATCAGTTATGGAAAGGGCAGAGGTTACACCCCTATATTCTGGAGAAGACTATGGGTTGCACCTGAATTGACATCTTACAGTAATGGTCTTGAGGAAATCCTCAGACATCCTGCGGCTGTTGATTTCCCGTGGGTTAGATATGTTGTTTGATCTGGGTTTACCCAATTTATGGAAAGACCCAGGTGTTAGTTGCTGCTCTATTTCAGCTAAGTAATTGAAATATTGTTTAGATCTTATAGGCTAAAAAAGCTCATAGCTCCATCGAAACTGGGTACTGTAACAGGTGCTTTTATAATGATAGAGGTTTTTTATTGTACAGAATCTTTTTTTAGACAATATCGAGTCAAACTTGGCCAGGAAACTTTACCTGCGCTTTAGATCATGGTACCTTGCCACTTTGTACTTTCACCCCAAGATTGGCGAAGTCATCAGACCTAGTTGTAATGGGATGCCCGTCTTGTGGATATGAAAAGGAAAATGCAACCCATATGTTGTTCTTTTGCCCGGCCTACAGTGGGGCCAGGGCTAGGTGGATAGTTCCAATGTGTAGACGCCTTGGGTTGCTAGACACCTGGAGGCGTGTACAATTTTACAAACAGATTTGACTCCCCCACTGGTGTTCGCAGTTTCCAGGTTTATAATGAGTATGTGGCATGTTAGGAAGAAACATGAAGGAGTTTCCTAGATCATTTAATCTGGTATTTTCTCTACTAATCACTGATAATGATTGATTGAACCAAAGATTCCAAAGTCTACTGTATCCACCATGGGAAACTGGGCATCTTATTTTTATTTATTTACTCTTTTTTAGATTATGAACTTTATTTTAAAGATCTTTTTGTAGGGCTTACTATTATATATTATTATTACATTATTTGTCTGTTTCTTTTATGGTATCTTACCGAAATAAAGAGTTTTGAACTGAACTGATAACTTTTAATTGAGAGCAGGCAGGAAAGCCAAGTTTGGTCTCAAAAGCATTGTACATTAAAATCTTTAATGGTAAAGTGTGATTTTAAGTCACAATTATTAGAATGTCACTTTTAGAAAGTTGGTATTCTCTTATACTACTCAATAGGTGCCCGCAGCCTGTACCTTGGGTTACATGACTGTATAGTTGGCAGTTGGCTTTTGTGTATTCCTTCCAGACAGAATCACAAAGGACGACTGGGTGTTGACAGGATGGGACATCCTGGCCTGATGGAAGAGCCGTTTTGTGTGGACCTACCACACAGCACTTCAAAGGGGCTGCCTCAGCACTCTCACAAAGGCCTTCACACTAGTCTGTTGTCACCCTAGAACCCTCGGAGCCAGGGCAGGGGAATTAAGGAAATTCCAGAACCAGATGTAGAGGGAAGTCTAGAAGTTACTCCCACTTCAGAACTGGCACCAGGTATAAATATTGGATGATCAGAGCAACTCTTCAGATTCCGTCTGGACCTGTGGAAGATTCAGATGACGGACTGCTCTACACCCGTGGAGGGGCGGTGCCCTGTGAACACGGAAGCGACTCTGTCCCCCTGCACGGCTGACCGTATGGAAAATGATTGAGACATTACAAAATCACAAATTTGTGCCATACTAGATGATTTTGAAATCCCTTTGCCAGCAATAAGAGGGTCAAAGTGAATACAACCCTCTGGCAAAAAAAACATTGGACTGGTCAAAACGATGATCGTTAAATGTGTGTGTTTCAATGCACCTGAACTTGTTGACGCTTATTGTTTATATTGAGCACTTTTACAGTTAATAGAAATAAATTCTTAATAATCATTGTACTGTTCCCACTGCACCAGTGGGAGTAGTGATGCGCTGCCATTGTTCTGTTTGATTTCCAGTGTGGTATACTTGAATAACGCTAAAGATGAGTGTTGTTCCATTTTAAACATGTTGAAATGCAAGAACTTTGTGTGAACTGTGAAATTAATACACTGGCCTAGTTTATTGATTAACTTGTCCTTGTCTCTAAGTAAAGTGACTTGATACTACACCGCCACCTGGGACTTTGTTTCTTGCACTTTTAGGAAGTGGGCATTTCACTGCTCTGTGTGCCTGCAGAATGTCAAATGACACAGTGACGTCTTTGCGCTGATTGGAATAGATGCATCGCCTTTCGACGCTGATCGACAACATCACCTCAACGGACTGAGCGGATCGACGACGACAGACAACGTGGCTCAATGACGATGCAGCGCCTGCATCTTAACAGGGTTAGTTGACGAAGCCTTCATTGCCTGCACGGATCGGAACCTACGTGAGTCTTCGACGTCGATGCTTGGTTCATCTAAGGTACTTTTTCAGCAGGACCTGTGCGAGTCCTCTAGCCGGCATCCACTCCATTGCGGTTGACCTGAACATTGAATTTACCCCGGTCCAGTGTGACCTAAAGTAACCCCTAAGCACTACTTTTTGTTTCATTCTCTAAAAATTCATAACTCCAGTTCTACTTATTGGATTTTTGCTGTTTTGGTCTTGTTTTACTCCTAAAAATATAACAAGTGTGTGTGTATGTGTGTGTATGTGTGTGCCTGTGTTGTGTGTGTTGCATATGTGCGTTGCGTGTATGCATTGCGTCTGTGAGTTGCAGATATACTTTAATCATTGCCTCTTTAGATAAGCCAGACTGCTCTGTTCCAAGCTCCCAGAGGGTGAGCACACGTTATCTTTTAGTGTGTATATAGCTTACCCTGACTAGAGTTGTGGTTCCTGCTTTTACAGGGTGCATACTCTGACAACCAGTAACCCCAGTTCTAACAATTGTACTGTCCCTGGGATAGAGGAGGTTTATGAGTCAGTCATTGTAGAGATAAAGCAATAGCTGGTCAGGCTGATGTTGGCATTCTTTTTTTTTTATTTGGAGAGAGTATACCAAGTAAAGAAAGAAAAAATATACATTCATGACCAATTTGATATGTACATATAGTTGAGATCTAATGTTACAAGAGTGAATCCTTCAATATTTCATAATAAAATAAAAAGGAAAAGGAAGAAAAGCAGAGACAAGAACCAAGAGAGAGGTAGATAGTTAATTACACAGCTATTCTTTTCTTTAAAAAAATCAAAAACCAGATATTAGAGCATCATGATTCAAGCTATCTCCTTACGTGGCATTTTGCTTTATAATCCAGTTATTCATAAGAGCCCAGATTGCCCTACCTCTCCTTCTTGCGCTACGGCCTTTAAATTTATATAAAGCTGTCTCGAGATGATATATGGCCAGCAAGCAGGCCAACCAAGCTTGAAATTGAGGGGGTCCACATCTTTCCAGTGTGAAGCAATGAGAAGCCGGACCACGGCTATTGAAATAAAGACAAACTTCTCCTTCTGACGGTCACATTGCGCCTTCTCATCACATCCAAACAGCATTAGATTTGGAGTTATATTAATTAAGGTATCTATCGCTGCTGACAAAAATTCCTCTATCTGTTTTATCAGCGGATTCAATTTCTCACAGCCGGAGAACATATGGATTAAGTCTGCTGGCCCTGGATCACATCGCGGACATTTATCATCCTCTCTTTTCCCCCACCGATGTAATTTTGCGGGAGTGAAGTAAAGACCATATACAGTATAATAATGTTGAGCTTTCAGATTGGATGCGAGAAATGTCCCCTTGGCTGAGGCTAATTCACTTGTACACATCGATGTCAGGGTCTCCTACTTTGGCAACCCATTTAATTTATACTGCCTCAAGGTCGTCGGGAAGCATGTCTATCAAAATTTTGTATATGTTTTTTGTTTTTATCCAGGGCTGGGACATAGTCTCTATTAACAGATTCCTACATAAGGAAAATCCCTCTTTATTTATGAAGTTGGTTTAAAATGCTGTTAAGCTGTCTGTATTTAAAATATGTTCCAGCCGCTATACCAAACCTTTGCTGTAGCTCAGAGAACGACAGCCTTTGTTCTATTAAATAGATATCCCCCAGCTTCGAGATTCCTTTATCTTCCCATTGCTTAGCCAAATTATCATACATTGATGTGGGAAAGAGAGGAGATCGCCACAATGGTGTATACCTATTATATTTCGATATCTTCATGAGCTCTACCATTCTTTTCCATATGTTCCAGATTGCAATTACCACCTTAAATTTAGTTTTTTTGTAGTAACTGGGCTCTAGCTGTCGTTGGAGTACTCCTTATGCTTTTCTTCCCATTGCTAGCTCATAAATCGAGGGGAGATCCCCACTTACACCGTGTACTTCGTGTTGCCTATTTCCGCCCCCGGCTGAGATCACAAAAGCCTTTTGCTGCAAAAAAGTTGCATAGTAATAGTATCTGAGATTAGGGGCAGACCAACCTCCTCGATCTTGTGGTAGTGCTAAAAATTGAATGGTGCGTCGGATTTTTGAATACTTCCACACAAAGTTACTGAATATACTGTCTAATTTCTTTAGAAATTAATTTTCAATTCCTAATGGAATAGACCTAAACATATACAGGACGTTGGGGAGCATAACCATCTTGACTAAATTGCATTGTCCTATAAGTGTTAAGTGTAATCTGTCTAAGCTACGTAGATCCATGCTGATCTTGTTAATCATGGGCAACATATTTATTTTCCAAATGGTTTCTACATTACTGCTGATCTTGATACCAAGATAGATTACCTCATTTAATCTTCGAGGATCGTTACAGATGGTTTTGAAATTACATAAAATCTTGGTTTTCCCTGTATTTAGGAGGAAACCAGATTTTCAACCATATTCATAGGCTAATTTCTGGATTTGGCTGATTGCGTTTACTGGGTCAGTGGTAACCACTGCCAAGTCGTTGGCATAAGCCATTATCTTTGTATCATATCCATTGCAATTAACTGGTGTGATTGTCTGGTCTTGGAGTATTTGCTCTATTAAAATATCGATATAGAGGGCAAATAATATTGGGGAACAAGGACAACCCTGCCTTGTCCCTCTTGCAATGTCGATGGATTTTGATTCATATCCCATTATATTTAACCTCGCATAGGGCCTGTAGTACATTGCTTGTATGGCTATCATAAAACCAGGCCCAAATCCTCTCTGTACCATAGTTGCCCAAAGATACTGCCATGAAACGCGATCGAACGCCTTCTTGGCATCTAGGAGGATCATAGTCATCCTCTCACCGGTTATTTCCGTTATATCAAACAAAGCTATAGCACGTCTGATATGATCCGTTGTGCCTCTTGAAGGTATAAAGCCGTGTTGCCATGGTGAGACTAGATGGGCTATGATCCTCCCTACCCGAGTTGTGAGGATTTTTGAGTTAAGTTTGGCATCAGCGTTCATGAGGGATATGGGCCTGTATGACGATGGGTTGTCAGCGGGCTTCCCTTTTTTTTTTTTTAAAAGACCACTATATCTGCCCCTTGCCAAGACTCGGGAGGGTCCCACTATATTGTATTCCAAGGAACAGGTCTAAAAGTATTGGAGTTATTTCTTCCTGAATTGCTTTATATAGCTCTAGTGGGATTCTGTCAGGACCTGCCGCTTTTCCTGAGGCAATTGATTTCAGAGCTAATAGAACCTCTTCCATCGTAATTTCTTTATCAAGCTCTTGTCGCAAATCTTCACTGAGCCTACAAGCATATCCTAAAGTTAGCTCAGTTTCATTAGAGAGCATAGGATCAAGACTATCTTGGTGATACAAATCGTGATAACATTTTTCAAAGATCTTAATAATTCCTTTTATTTCTGTATGATATTTGCCATCTTGACCTCTAATAGCCGTTATGTTATTTCTGGCTGCTCTTCGTTTAGTCCGCAGTGCGAGTATCTTCCCTACGGCCTCGCCATATTCATATCTCTCGTTTTTTTGTGCCTGATAGATGGCTGCCCCCTTCCTAATGTAATAACTACTTCTTTCGGCTTTGTCGCAATAATATTTCTTCCCTCTCTTGTGTTTGTCTAATTACATTGGTGTGTTCTTCTTCGAATTGCCCCAATACAATTATCAAATCATTTATCTCCTTCTTCTCTTATTTTATCATCCTGCCCCCAAAGCTTATTGTTTCTCTCCGGAGGCCTGCCTTGAAGCTATCCCAAACTACACCCCTCGAGGCACGACATCGGGTAATTACATAGTATTCTATGGCCCATTGTTTAATATGTTTAAGATATCGATCGTTGGACAATAGGGATCTATCAAATGTCCACTTTGCCTGTGGGCGGTCTTCAGTCTGAAATGCTAGATCTATGAGTAAGGGATTATGGTCTGAAAGTAGTCTGGGTAATTTCTTTATCCCTACAGTCATAATCAATGTGAATGACACCAGGAAATAATCTAGCCTAACATATTTCTTATGGGGGTTTGAATAATATGTATAGCCAGGGTCGACAGGATGCCTTGCCCCCCACACATTCCTCAGGTCATAAGTAGCCCACAGGGCCGAAAGGGCTCGGTGGACTTGGGGTTTCCTACCCTGGTATTTCTGGATTCTACTATAGCCAGTATCGTAATGAATATTTAAGTCCCCACAGATTATTAATGGACCTGGCCATGATGCCAGTTCAACTTCTAAATCGTTAAAAATGTGTGGATCGTCCTCATTAGATCCGTATATTGTGCAAACAGTGAAACCAAAGGGAAGTTGTGCGATCGCCCATCTTCCCCACTTATCTTCTAGGACCCGTTTAGCTGGACCAATACCGTTCGTTGCATGAATTGAGACTCCCCTGATGGTTGAAGTTTGAGTAGAGCAAGCTAGGAGATTGTACCCTCTTATATCTAGCATATCTCTTTTCCCCCAGGAAATATGCGTTTCTTGTTGGCATAGTATATCGATTTTTAGGCTTCTTAATATTTCGCCAACTCTGATGCGCTTTGATTTGTCATTAAGACCACCAACATTGACTGAGCAGATGGTGATTTTACCCATTTAAGTTGTTTAGGTTTCTCTGGCCTAATCGCTCTTGCTTCTCTATACTAGCCATCTCATTCCTTTTGTTTATATCCTCTCCAAATTTTTCTTTTTGCTGACCCTCCACCCTGTGTTCTACCCCCCACACCCCCCTGCACCTCCTCCACCCTCACCTTCCCCACCCCCCAGTGCCCTTGAACCCTTCCCCCACCCCATCCTCTGTAGAAAGGCATCCAGACTGGGTAGTCTGTTGTGATGGTTGCTGCCCTCTGACCCAAATATTTTATTTCTCGGCAGCTAGAATACACAAGAAAATAAAGAAAAAGAGCCTCTTTTTCCCTCTCTCTTCACTCCCCCCTTCTCTCTCCCCTGCCGCCTCCTCTCCCTCCCCCCCCTCTCCCCCTTCCCTTCCCAGGGAGGATGAAAAAAGAAAGAGCGAACAGGAGGAGAGCAGCATTCAAAACAACATCCAAATGAAATATTTGGTGTCCGCTGTAATAGTGAAGCGAGAGGGGGAAGAAAAAGGAGGGAGAGAGTATTTGGGTGTTCGGTAGGTTAGTCTGAAAATTAGTCTAAGACTTGTGATCCCAGTCCTCCAAATATTCCTTCACTTTAATTTCAGAGGTGAAAAATCGAGTATGGTCTCCCTTGATCACTTTTAGACTAGCTGGATATAACAGGTATGCTTCCCCCCACCCCTCCCCTGATCTTGTACTGGCTTGATCATCTGGCGAAGGCGCCATCGTCTCTCCACCGTGTAGTGACAAAAGTCTGGCTGAAAAAAGAAAAAATAGTCCCCACCGTTGCGTTTCGTTGCTGGTTTTGCTTTGTCATTTACTGCTTGTCGCAATAAGGAATTTCCAAAGTAGACAAGTATAGCGCGGGGCTTCGTATCAGGTTTCACAGGTTGTTTAAGATTAAATGGGACCCAATGGGCTCTTTGTATCTCTAGGACCCAGTTCCAACCCTCTAAGTCCGGGAAAGCCTTAGATACCATATCGACCATGTATGCTCGAGTATCTGACCCTTTCTTTCCCTCTAGTACACCTAGTACCAGTAGATTATTTTGGCGCTGCCGATTTTCGTGGTCCTCTAACTTCCACTGTATGTCTGTTAGTTGGGCGTCATGAGCAGTGGTGCTTGTATGTGTGGCTGCTAGATCATTCTCTAAGTTTTCTGTTCGCATTTCAAGGGTTGTGAGGCGTTCATTGAAGACAACACACGACTTTGCGACTTTTCTAACAGCCCCTTGAATCTTCTGCTTAGCTGTCTGTGCGCGTTTGCTGTCTTGATGTGTTTCTTCACGATGGGAGAGAATATGGGATGGGAGAATTGTCTAAAGTTGGGGATGCTGGGGGCAACGTTGTATCGCCTTTAGAAGGTGGTGTTATACAGGTACTAAGTAGGTCTCCCCCCGAATGATCCCATCTTAGATTTTTCTTTTGTGAGCTGGTGTGACTTATTTTTCTCACTACTTTGCGGATGTATCTCTTTTGCCACTATCCGAGACCTCCTCGCTAGAATCACCAAGAGGATCGGATCATGACCCTGATGCAGACCAAATCCCATCTGAGAGTGAGAAGTAACAGTCCATGTCCTGCTCACTGTGGTTCAAAGAAGTGGCCCCTACAAGAGGTGGATTGAGCGTAGTGGCCGCCGGCCTTATAGCTGTTGCTTGAGCCCCAGATCGCTCTAAAGTACTCCCATCAGTATTCCTTCTTAGCTCAGATTGCAGACAGGGGGGTAAGGGGAGCCGATTATGCTGACTATATTTAGATGTATCCGCTATCCCAGTCACAGTCACGGATAAAGTTTCTTGTGCGACATCAAGGGTTGCCCCATCAGCCCCCCCCAGTCACCCCATCTCATTCTGTATCCCTCCCCCCCTGCAACTGCTCACCTGTTACGCCTTCTTGTAGTTGTAATTGTTTTGCTACTGGCGCCGCTCGCAGGAGTTCTAACACAGAGGGTTTGTTTGCAGATAGTGCTCCAGTTCGGTTTTTCTTTTCCTCCATCTTCTCGGCCCTGTTTACCGCAGCCGCCACTGTTTGCTTTTTCACCCACCCATTCCCGGGTGTAGGTCTAGAGAGACGCTGTCGCTTTCGGGGATAAACCAGCGTTTGTACCCGCGCCTGACCGCGTTTTCACTTTGACTCCAGGAACCACGGGAATCTTTGGAGCCATATTTTCCCCGCAGCGCGTCCGGGAGGGGTCCGTGCAGAGCCGGCAGCGTTTCCTTTGCCCTCTGCCTGTCGTCAGTGCGATCAAAGAGACGAGGAACGCCTCTACAAGCTCCGTGCAGCACACCGCAGCTTCACACAGAGAGGTGCCGGGGCAATGCTTCAGGTACGTGAGCGGCAGTTCCATTCCGCTTTTTCCTTGCTTTTGGCTCCGTTTATTTTTCCCGTTTTCTTTCCTTCTCCTCTTTCTCTATCCTGCTCGCCTTCTCTTGTATTTTTAGGGGCTTTTAACCGTTAGCGCTATCAGCAAAACATGATTTGTCCCCCAACTTGGGATCTGTGAATCTTTACTGCCGTATCTCAATTCCGAGTTGACCCATAGTCCGAGAGCAGCAGAGCGACCGGCTCAAGCAGTCGCCATCTTGCCTCCTCCCGCGCTGATGTTGGCATTCATTGTCTCTGCTAAATCCATACAGACTAGAACATGCTCCTGTTATGTCTTCAGAGACTTGGACTTCCTTGCCCTTTTAGAAGAATGCTGCTTTTTATTCAGGGTAGTCACCATCACCCCCATTGCCTATGCAGAGGGCTTCCCAGACACAAACACAGGAATGTCCTTGGGGAGCCTGGTATTTGTTGCTTAATGGTATGATGGACGGCTCAGAGAAAGTGTTTCTCCTTTCCTGAACCTCCTTGTAAAACCTGTAGCTGTATCTCCTGGACTGGCTTAGGTGGGGAGTTTTTACAGCCCTCAGTCTCCAGCAAGTGGCACAGTGATGACCACAGAGCCTGGTTGGATGCATGTGCATCATAGCCATTGGTGTTTGTCTCTGGGTGGGGGTCTGGTTTTCCCCAGGTGAGCCTAATTCCAAGAAAGAGGGGCAGGGTATGGGTCAATTGGGGAAATCCCCGATCACTGATACCCCTATTGGCAAGGCTGAGATAGAAAGCAAAAGATTAATCAGTGTGAGCACAGCAGTGTGAGTCAAGACTAGGGGACTGGTGTCATGGACTGATCATCTGGCACTGGAAGTTGCACTTGATTTTGAGGTTCAACTATTAAGGGATGGTCATAGTTTTCAGCTTCGCAATCAGAGCATTTAAGAAGTAATAAGAGATAGGTTTCAAGGACAGAATGGGGGCAAACCTACTGCCAAATCCAAGGGGAGCTGTAACCTGTTTTAAAGGATCAGATAAATGTGAATTGTCCACCATGTAATCCATGGCCCTTAAAGGGGAGGTATTGCAGCCAGGGAAACGTTCCTCATAAACTAGCCTAAAGCATGGATAGGCTCCTTAGAGGACTGTAGCTGTGTTGTGAGAACCTGTTTCCCCTACAAAACATCTAACAGCAGAGAAAGTAGAGGGTCATGTATTCCTTAATGCGGTGCGCCTTAGGTGTCAGTCTTAAACAAGACACAGGGTGTCCAGAAAGACTAGGTCATGCAAGCCTTGTGCCACTGGTTATTTAAACTTATTTTTAAGACTTGTGTTTATCAGGGGAAGTCTGGTGATATGGTTGAACATTGGTCCTGTCTCCTGTGAGTCATCTTGTGGCGTCAGTTACTGTGTCATCCGGTACAACTGTACAGGGCGTAAACTTGGCTCAATGCAGGAGTGGAGAAGTCAAGAGATGGGCATACCACATCAGACTGCAACAGAAACCTCTTGGAGGAGCTGGGCTCGACTTCCAGGTGCAAGTCTCTGGTGTCACCATATTGAACTGAGACTTGGTCCCCCTCCCACGTGCCCACAGAGGGAGGCTGGCTCAGCCACTCTTTGCAATGATTGGATGTGGTCTAACAGCTAGAGCGGTCGACCTCGAAGCTGGGGAACCGGGTTCAAGTCTTGGCAGTGACGCTCAACATCCTGTGATTCTGGGCAAATCACTTTACCTCCCCATGCCTACCAAAATTAACGTATCCATCAGTAACGCAACTGGTGCTCATGCAAAGCGCTCTGATACCTTCGGGTCGAGTTCGCACTATATAAAACTAAAAAAAACAACTGTTTCATCCAGTGCTTAATTTCAGCTGGTGGGGCCCACCAACACTCATTTCTGGGGACCTGCGCTTATTTGTCCCAACCATACTTTGACACGCAGCAAGAGAGAGAAAAACATAAAAGGCAGGAATGAAAGACGGAAAAGAAGTGACAAATGGAGAAAGCAGGAATGAAAAAGAACATGCAAGCGTGAGATAAAGAGGCATGTAGTATCTAGTGGTGGAAAAAAAGAGACATGAATTGGAACAAGACTAAGTAGCCTTGGTATTCAGCAACCCCCAACATTTGATCGTGCCGGCCACTGGTTCCTGAACGAAAATTTGGGTCCTTAAACAAATGAAGCACTTGTTCAGCCCAACTCATGCAACATTCTCTAAAGAACCCTGTCAGACCCCATTCAGGGGGGCCATGGGGCAAGCATGGGTGACTGAGCCTCATGCGTAGGAGATGGGGTCAATTGCCTCAGATGTCATGTGGTCCACCCTATTAAGGATCTGAAAACTGGGCCAAGCACAACAACTTCATGAGTTGACTCAACTGGTAGCGATGGAGAGCAGTCGCAAGCTTCTCAGAGAGATAGTGTACAAGTGCAACAAGCTCAACCCTGCAGTGCAATAACTGATTATCCAACCCACTGCTAGTCTTTTGTAAAAACAAACCATTTGGAAACGAAATACTACACACACTACAAAATGCAGTTATCCGGAATAATCACTGGTGAAGAGCCACTGTACCCAGGGTTCAAGATCCCGCTTGCTTCCCTCCACATTTCTCTATCTCAAGGTAACGTGTGTGTGGTAGGTTTCAGGCACAGGTGCAATGTTATGCTTCTTGTGTAGAGTTTGAGTGCTCAGTTCTACAGTTTTAATCTAAGTGTTAACCTTCACATTAATGTGAGTCCTTCTGGCTGGTTGTGGTCAGGACCGCAGAACAAGTTAGTTACCACCTACCTCCTCGAGACATACTGGTTGTGGACAGATTGAACTGTGGCCTGTAGGCAGCAGGTGTGGGGGGGTGCTCCACTGAATTTGGCTGGGGAAAGCTCTGGTGTCTCTAGGAGTCTCTGTGTACAGGATGAGTCAGTGTAGTTAGAGGTCACAGGGTCATCTATGTCTCATAGGTCAGGGTGCAGCTCTGACGCCATGAACATGATTTTTGGTTAGCAGCTTGCACTGTACAGGTGCAGTCAGTCAATGTGGTGGTTTTGTCTGCTCCTGCCACACTCCCAACATGCGATAGCAGCTCTGCTCGGTTTGAGGCACGACAGTTTAGGTCACAGCAGTGCAGTTCGTTCAGGCCCACTTCAGGACAGTGCCATGGGATCGCCGTGTTCAGGATAACAGTTGAACAGTCAGCTAGGGAACATTTCAGGACAGTGCTACGGATTAGCTGCCGAGAGAAACAATGATCTGATCCAGGAGCATGCCAAGTCTCTGCCAAGTAGACCCTCAACTCCAGGATCATCTGTTTCTGTTCAGCCTGGTAGTCAGCTCCTTATGCAGGGCTGCTCACTCATGTCCTGTTCTTCTTAGCCAGGTCAGCTTCAAGACAATGCAGGACAGGGAGGCAGCTCTTTCTTCCAGGCCAGACTCCAGGTGATGTCTCCTACCCTCTGGGAAGCTGTCTGTCAGCAGATAACATCTCTCATTGCACAGCAGTCATCCGTGTACTCTGAAGAGCATCCCCTTCCTGGGTCAAAGAAAATGTGCAACTGGAACAAGAAATGGTGTAACAGCTTCCACTTTATATAGGTAGAGCGGACAGGCAATGTATACTGTCTACCCTGTAAGAACCATTTGGGGTCACTTCTTCTGTAACAAGTATTTTCCAGGCTATCTTCAGTCTCCTCCTTTGAGTAGAATGATGCTCTTACAGCAGTGTCGTTTACAGGTTGGCGCACACACAACATAGACACAAAGAGGAGAGCATTCTGCTCCTGGCTATCACCAAGAGAGTCAAACGGCTGACCTCACCTAACGGACCCTTCACCCTCTGAACATCTTTTACCACTACCACGTACCAAATGGCGGCACTCGGGAAGACTAATTAGCAGTTCCATGCAGCAACAGGACATAATCAAATTTCGAAAGTGAGCAGTGTCTCTTCTTTCACCACTTTAGAGTCTTGGTATCCTCCCACCAGCTTCAGGAATGTCAGCAATACACTCCCACTGTCTGGGGAAAGAACCTTACCTTCATTTAGTTCACATGAACAAGCAGGGGGCTTCTAAAATGGAACACACAGGCCTCCATTACTCTGGTTCGCTCATACTCACAACCATGTATTGTGATGTTAGCCATAGGACCGGGTTAGTGTGTAGGAGTGCAAGGTTACACAAGTGGGCCATCTTTAGTGACACAAATAAAACGTTTCCTCACAACTTCGGATTCACAAAACACGGTACGCTGCCACCAATGCTCTACATGTTCAATTAATGACAAGCGAAGGCACACTTTCTCCAACCCTCCAGATCCGGGACAAGTTCAGGACCTTACTCATATCAAGGGACAGGACTACCCCTTCTTACCCCTGCTAGATTAGTGTAAGGCTGAGGTCAAAGTAAAAAACAAGGATACCAGACACTCACAGTTAGGCACTCGAGGCAGGGGAACATGACTCTACACCATGCAGGGGACATTTCCATCCCAACAGGCCCTCAGCCCGCAGGCCCCGTTACAGTTGGCTGCAACAACAGAGTTTGGTGTAAAGTCTGGAACAAGTTGTCTGCAACCAATAGAAAAATGGTTTTGAGACAATATATTTTAATCTTCTCTGGAATTATGCACACAAAGTGAATGATGGTTCTTAGGGCAGGGGGATTGATAACTCACTACTAAACCACATGAATGGTACTCTGAAAGGTGCATGGTGGCCAAAACCCTTTAGGTATCATCTGATTCTTCTTTCAGAATAATAAAATGCAGAGTCTATTTAGGAATCGTTTCACCCTTGCAGAGTATTTAAACCAGATAGTTGTAGAGAGATCTTGTACAGATGGTAACAAACAAAGCACATGGGTGCAACAGAGCTTAGTTTCCTAAAAGTGAGATGCTGCAGGTAAAAGACAAGCTGTTGACCAAAGGTTGGTTGCTAGAAATGACAGTCTTAATCCACAACCACTGTCCGTCAATGAGTCCCTCAATCTCTGAGGCACATCATCACCTTAGTCAAGCTATAACACGGGGGAGATATCCTGCTTGGACACCAACTTCTTTTACAATACAAAAGCCTTTATTTTCACCATGCTGCCAAATATTTCATCACATGAGAACTACCAATAGGGGGAAATGAGAATGTAGATTATTGTTTGGAGGTTTGTGACATCATTGCAAAGTCTGCTGTTGAATTTAAGGAGCTGAAATCCGGGGGTCATCTAGCACCAGATACCCATGAAAGGGAAGCTGTAAAAAAAACATTAGATATACATAAAAAATCTTGGTGAACCAGTAATTGGGGTGAAGCTGAAAAAGATGTATGTATTGGTATTTATATAGCTGGAAATTAGCTAGGAAGCAACAGAGCGCTGTACATTTTATGGGGGCTGTGAAAGAAACCGCAAGATCTTGTTCATCAAGCGGGCATTACAAAAATATGTATCCCACATTACTAATTTCGTATGCACAGTGAGATTAAGGGATTTGCCCAGAATCACATGATGGTCAGCCAAGCGCCAGGGCAGGGATTTGAACTTGAGTCCCCAGGATCCAAAGGCAACAGCTCTAGCCACTAAGCTACATGTCCTCCCTGTGTGCATGAAAGTGCTCCATCCCATGCACTGTGTACTCAAAGCCAAGTCGATCATAAATGAAGCACGCTAGTGCGACAAGGTTGTTACCAATTGGTTCCTTGAATCTAGTGTACCTTGATATTCTCATCTGATTACCATGTTAAAAATTAGCCAACAAACGGGGCCACTACATATTCCCAGTATTCAAAGGGACACAAGCAGACACTGAAAGCCAGAAAAACATGTTAAAAAAATCTTTCAACCTGAGTGCACGAATTCAGATTTAGAATAGTCTTTGCCAACAGTGGCAAGTTTTGCTATTTTGTTGGAGGTGTTCATTAAAATAGCTTATCGGATTAAAAAAAACAACTTATTTTTTTATTGACCCAGACTGGTAAAAAGAGATCTTATTAAAATAAACTCAATTACAAAGTCAATTCTAATGAATTATATAAGACCCCAAGCTCAAGAGCCTTCAATCCCCCTCATCAATTGAGGAAAAATAAAATTCTCTTTAAGTTTTAGGAAACAGACGTGATCTGCAATGAGGCATTCTGGAATCCTCTTCTTTATGCCACTTTCCCATGTTCTATAGAAATTCTCAATTTGAGCCCTCAGGGTGGTGGTTCACCCATCGCCCTGCTTTGTGGGGGCATCCAAATGCTCTGAGCTTTTCTGAATGCTGACATCCCGAACCTTCAGTGAGAAGGATCTGTTTGCAACTAACCTCAAAGTCTTTTTATCTACTGGAGCATAACGGGGACGTCAGTGCTGCATTCTACAGTAGTAATGACATTAACTTGTTTTTATACAGTTCTTTGTATCACACTTCCATCAGGGTCTACATACTGTAAACAACAATTATTACTATTATTCAATTTAAATGGTACTAAATCTGCCAACCATAGAAGGTAGTGTTTGTCTTCCCAGTAATAAAATGTGTGCCCTATCGGGCACAAGCAATGCCAGCAGTAAATGTAATTCACTGAGCCATCTAGCCAGTGGTACAAATCCCATTTCAAGTTCCCAATATAAAGTTGGTACCGGTGTGGGTAAGGGGAGTACCAGGGTAAATCTGTGAAGATCTTCTCTCCTATATCCAAAGTAGATATAAGATGATGCATCTGTAAGAGTCAGAACTTACCCCCACAGCTTTAAACACTCTCTTCCCAACTCCATGGCTCTGGAAATGAAAAACAGAATGGGTCACTGGTTACTGGTGCAATCCCACAAATGATGCGAAGCCCTTTCTTAGTTTCATTGGCATTCTCAGAAAGTGCCACACAATGATAGGGTGAAGCGGGATATATGGGGTTCTGGAAGTTGACATAGCAACATATATGTTCCACTAGTAATAGAGCAAAGGGTGCTGCAGGTCAGACAACGGCAAGACTATGAGTGCATCCCTCTGATGTAGCAGAAGGTGATGCAAGTCAAGACTAAGGTGCCCTAACGGAGAATAAAGTATTAGTACTAGAATCGCAATGAGTGAGTGAAGTAAGGGTTTGGGGTGCACTGACTGGAATAGAGGGGAGAGTACATTTCATGTGTCCCAGCAGGACTGTGTGATAGTTGTGAAATAGGAGGAATGTTGCAGGGCCAACACTAGGATGCATTGTTAGATGTTTTATTGAAATGCACCATCAACCCATTCATTTGGGGATGATACTCTAATGTTAGAGTTGCTTGATGCAGGTCAAGAAAGAAGTGCATGAGAAGAGGCAGTTGCTTGGTTCAAGTCTTGGAATGGTAGAGTATACAGTTCAAGATTCACTGGCATAGTTGTGTGAGGTCCTTGTTAATGGACTGATGGAGGGACGAAATTCAGTGGCGACAGTCTGCTAGCTTAGTACGTTTCCTCACCTGCCCGTCACCCAGAGGAAGAGGAAGCCTTCATCCTGCAATACTGGAATCTGCAGCTTTCTCATTTCATCGTCAGTCAGGGTACCGTAGGGAAGCTCCATGTGGATGTCCCAAAGAGGGTCAGCCATCACCACAGCAAATTTACCAAAGATGCTCACATCTAGGTAACGGATGTCGTAGTGGATCCACTAAGGAAGCAGAGAGAAGAGGGTTGGCAAAGCCAATTGGTCAGGCTATTTTTTATTTCAAAGTATTTTTTCATTGTCTGGAGAATGTGTGTGTATGGGTATGTGGAGAAATGTGAGAATGACAGAATGTGCAAATGCATGGATAATTAATAAGTGAGTTGATGGATGCACGTCTCATCTGACAGCAGCAGTGATGATTTTAACTAAATGCCCGGAATCACCATCATTATGCTGTTATTAATCAGGAGTTAGCAACATAAAGGCAAGAACGCAGGCCATATACCTTGAAATACTATCATTATGAATGTTCGAATTTATATGATCACTTTAATAACCCTTAGTGTAGGTTTACATGTGCTCCATCTCTCTTCACCCCCTAAAGCATTTTAAGATTTTCACCATCTCTCATTAATCTCAAATGCTGGTTCAGATTTTCACTCAGTAACATTGAGCTATGGGTTAGAACACCAAGTAATCCTAGAGTGCGTTTAGATTTGCAACAACACTCATTAATGATTCCTACATGGTCAATTTTGTTCCACCAATCATCAAACCTCAGTACATACCCAGATTTGCACAATCAGCAATAATCAATGCATGCTTATTAACCTCACACACATCATGAACATGAGCCCAGGTTTGCACCATCGCTCAATCTTTATTGCATGTTCAGATTTGCCTCACCCACCAGTAATCCTTTGACCATGTACATATTTGTTCCATCACTTAGTAATCCATAGTACATATTCAGATTTGCCAAATTACTCTCATACGTGCTGCACAGATTTTCACTCATTATTCTTTCATCTCAATAGTTACTTCATCACCTGCCTCTAAACTCTACATTGGGAAGTAAAACGCCCGACAGCAGGGGATTAGCTCTGGTGTGCAAGGACATTGCATGTCAGCTGCCCTAGGCGTGCAATTGTTTCAGAAGAGCAAGCCTTCTGCTGGCAGCACAAGAAAAGTAACAGATGCTCATAGTAAGTTGGCCATGTAAATGTAAGCCATTTGTGAGTCCCTGGACTTGCTTCAACCCAACACTGTGAGAAGGTCAAATTTTTTAAATTTTGTTTTAACAATCACAGTTTCAAACCTTCAGTAGTTACTGAGTGTTCCAGGCTGAACCCTCGAAACAATATGGATGTCAATAACATATAAGAGCTTGACATTTAGAAGGCTAGTTTATGGAATTTATTTTCTGGTGCCATACAGTACCCGAGTTACCAAACCTTTATCACAAACTGGATTAAGTCTCGCCACATGGAAAATCCTGAAAATGGCTGCCTGTAAGAGGCTTTTTGATTGCAGGGTGTCGTCTGCCTGTAGGGTGCTGTTTGTTTTATGTTGCCTCTCTGCCACAGCCTATTCCCACTCATTACCATCAAATCCAATTCACAAAGCATTTCATTTACTCGATCCTATTTTTCCACAATTGAGCCAACCATTGTAGACCATCCCATTGACTGTGTATGGATTGACCTGCTCGGTATTTCATGTAAAATACAAGCACCCCTGATGTCCATAATAATAATAACACTTCAAGGTAAGAAACTGGAATAACTGCTCTCCCAACAGCCTAGCCACCTTGTTGGCTGATAGCTTCAAGTCTGAACTTCACGAAAAGGAAGATCACAAACTGCTCCTTTCTATTTTTAATAAGAATAATACTAATCTTTGTAGACAATATCTGCCCTCTCCCATAGTAGAACAGCAACATAAAACCCTTGGTTCTCAACAGAGCTTGCTAAGGCCCAATTACTCAGTTGCCAATTAGAAAGCAAATGGTATTGAAAGTTTGAACAGCCAAAAGGTTAGAAAAAAGCTTGCACAACAACAATATTAGATATAGGCCTAGAAGAGTGGGGGGAGTCAAAGAAACGCACAGTGCTTTTGTTGGACTAGGTAAAACCAAAGGGGATGATGGACGGAGTGTTGAACATTGCAAGCACTCACACCCAGTCAACTGATCTGGGTTTAATCCATCATCATTCTTTAGCTCACTCCGCCACCCCAGTTCAGACATGGCCATATGCAAATCAGTCTGACCCTGTGCCTCATGGGAACAGTCCAGCCCGAACTGCCAAGCCATGTCTTCCCTGGACCGGAAACAAGCATCCTGGGACCGGTTTCGGGTTCATAACCCTCGTCAGCCAGGCTATCTTGAATCCAGTGGAAAAGTGAGCAAGGGACCACATCTGTGCCATCGTGTGTGCAAAACTGCTAATCGCAAAATTAGCGATTAGCTATTTTGCGAGGCAATGATTCTGCGAATATATTTGCGAACTCGCAATCTGCAACACGCCAATTGCGAAAATCGCAAATAAGGAGTTTTCAAATTGTGAAATCGCAAAATGAAATGCATGAAAAAATCGCAAATTGCGAATTCACGAAATTTGCAATTTTGGTAATCGCAATTGCCACCAAGTTTGAGCAGGTGGTAACCAGGTGCAACCTATTTAAAGAGGCCCACAATGCCACAGGCCTTTTCCACAATGGCTGGGCTGTATGTGATAGCCAGGAGGCTGCGAATCAGAGCTGCTGCACAGAGAAGGAGACGCCAGGAAATGATCTTCAGAGCGTGCATTACCCTGTTCCAGCGGACTGTGGAGGAGATCCATGTGAACTACAGGCTGGATGAAGACAGCATCCTGGACCTAATAGCGGAGCTCAAACCCATAATTGATCACCCCACACGCAATGCACACACCATCCCCACCTCACTGCACTTACTGGCATCAGGGAGTTTTCAGGTGGTGATAGCCACAGCAGGAGGGGTCTCTCAGAGTGCACTGTTGCGCTTCTTCCATGCGTTACTTGATGCAATGGTCCAAAGGCTGCATCACCACATCTAATTCTCCAGCACACAACCGGCACTAGACCAGACCAAGCAGGAGTTCTACCAGATAGTACAATTCCCCCACGTAATTGGCTGCATAGATGGGACCCATGTTGCTATTTCCCCCACCTACAGTTTGAGTATGTGTTCGGGAATCGCAAGTCCGACCATTCCCTGAACATACAGGCAGTGTGCAATGCCAAACATATCATCACTGACATAGTTGCGAAATACCCAGGCAGCACCCACGACTCATTCATCTTTCGCCACAATGGTATTCACCGACGACTCACAAATGGGAGTTTGGTGAGGGCTACCTACTAGGTAAATGCATTGGTCACAAGGACACACCAGTAAAGTACAGCAGTGGCAGGACAGTATGTAACCTGATTCTTCTCATCCTGCAGGTGACAGCGTGTATGCTGTCAGTGACTTCATCCTGACTCTGTACCTGAATCCAGCCACCGCTGGGGAGCGGAGGTACTACAGGGCCCACACAGCCACCCGCTGTTTCATTGAGAGGACATTTGGAATACTCAAGAGCCATTTCCGCTGCCTACATAAGAGTGGAGGAGCACTACAGTACAGCCACGAGACATGTTGCAAAATCGTGGTTGCGTGTGCCATGCTACACAGCATCAAATGCAAAAAGAACTGTTGAAGGACAGAATGAAGAACAATGTCATACATTCACCCCAGTACAGAGATCTGGTCCTAAATCCATCGTTTTTTTGCTCACCATGCCATTACAGTTTGGACCCAGCCATATGCAAATCAGTCTTGACCCTGTGCCCTATGGGAACAGTCCAGCCCGAACTGCCAGGCCAGGTCCTCCTTGGACCGGAAACAAGCATCCTAGGACCGATCCCGAGGTCTCACCCCTCCTCAGCCAGGATAGCTTGACTCCAGTGGCATGGAGAGCACGGGACTCGCCTGTGAGCATACCCGTCCTACTCGGGGTGACAAATGCAAAAAGAACTGTTGATGTACTGAATGCAGAACAATGTCATACATTCACCCCAGTACAGAGATCTGGGCCTAAATTCATCGTTTTATTGCTCACCATGCCATTCCAGTTTGGGCTGGACTGTTCCCATGAGGCAAAGGGCCAAAACTGATTTGCATATGGCCAGGTCTAAACTGGGGTGGCATGGTGAGCAAAAGAATGATGGATTTAATCCAGATCTCTTGACTGGGGGTGAATGTATTGATTGCTTCTGCTTTGTTTCCATCAATTGTGTTTCTTATGCTACACAACATCCGCACCAGGAAAGGCACCCCAGTGGAGCTCACAGATTCAGACTCATCAGATGAGGAGGGGCCAGCTCCAAGATGCAGGACAGCCGGTGTTATTGGCGTGGCTGCCGGGCAACAGGGGCGAGATAAGATCACACAGAACTATTTCTAGGTGAGTAATGATGACACATTGCTACTGATTGGTGCAAAACTGTGTTTTTATTTGGTTAAGTGCAGGAAAGTTACCATCACACTATGTTAGTCTAAATGTCTCACACATGTTGAACACACAGTGCACTACTCCTTCACAAACATCAGTGTCAGTGTGAGTGTGCAATGGGTTAACTCACCCATTGCCATGTGACACTCGGGGCTCTTCACCGTCTGCGTGCATGGCTCATTGCCCCTCGCTCAGAGTTCCCACTGCCCTCTCCTGAGGCATCGGTAGCTCTACCCTGACGCGCACTACGACACCTGTGGGATGGATGGAGTGATGCTGATCCTGCTCAATTGCCCATCCTCCTCCAGTGAACTGAGGGGTCCTGTGCCACAAGTGGCTGCTGCCCACAGCTGGTCCACCGCACATGTTACTTGCACCAATCCCCTGGCTACATCCTTGCAGCAGTGTGCTAACTCGTGCTGCATGCTGACACAGCGACGTGCCAGCACTGATGTGGCAGAGGACAGCCGGTTTACAGCCCTAGTATAAATGTCCAAACGATTGTGGAGGCGCTGTCTCTCCCTGCGCCTGGCTGCACTGTCTTACCGCATCTCAGTACACAGTGCCTCCAGGGCACCCGTCAGGCCCATGAAGCCCGCCCTCATTTGGCTCTGCACTGATTTCAGTGTCTTTCCCTGCAGGCTCTGTACCTCCAGCATATTGCCATCAAGCCCTCCAAAGACCGCGTCCTCGCCTGCGTCAGCTGAGCTTGTGGACGGCCGTGCCCTGCGCCAGGATGAAATTCCTAGACTGGGATGTGCAGGGGACTGTGCTGTGTGGACTGAGGCACACTGGCCATGGACTTGCTGCTCTACCACACCTGTGTCCAGTGGATCTGCCTCCAGTGGTGGCAGTGGTGGTACTGCGAGGCGCCGTCTGCGTTTAACTGGGATCACTGGGCTGCCTTCCTCCCCCTCCTCTTGCCCTGACTTTTCTGCGCAGTGGGATGCATCCTCCCCTCCTGCCATATGTTCCTGTGTTTCTGGTGGTGCTGTGAATGTAAATGCACACATGAATTTGGTGTCCTGCCTCGCATTGGTCATGCAATAAATTTAACAGATTGGAGGTACATGGGTCCTATCTGTCTGTATTTTGCCTTTCCTGATACACACATACTGATTGTACCTTGCTGGGTGTCACTGCTCGGTGCATGAGACTACATCTCCCATAATGCATTGCTGTGTGTGCTTGTATACATGCACTGGAGTTGCATTCCTGTTTGATGCCTGGGTCTTTCCTGGGTGTGTGGGTGATGTGGTGATGTATCAGGGGTGTGATGGCATGCTTCTTACCTTGTCTGGGGTTTTGGGGTTCGGAGCTGTCAAGGTCATCCACGCCACTCACACTCTCTGGCAGCAGGGTGCCCTCAACCAACTCCTCCAAAGGTGTGGATTCAGTGGCAGTGGATGTCCCACCACTGGTTTTTCTTGCCTCAGCAAGCCTTGCAGCCACCTTTTCTTTAGACCTCTGGCGCATGTTGTACCAGCGTTTCCTGATGTCTTCTGTGCTGCGGTTGGTAACACCAATGGCGTTGACCTTCTCCAGATTTTCCGTTTGCGTGCCTCGGTATAAACACCTCCTGCTCCTTTTCGCTAAACTTTTGTTTTCTCTTCCTGGCATTCTCCACCTGCTGCTTGTCCTGTGTGTCCATGTCTCCTCACTCAGTAGCAGTGCACTAGTGCCTCAGCTCTCCCCCCAGTCTCTCACTCTACTTCTGGGAATCAGGTGCAGCATGGGCAGTCACACTTCCTGGTTGTGATGTCATCAAGCTGCCCCTGAATTTCCGATTAGCAGATTTGCGATTCCTTATTTGCGATTTCACAATTAAGGAATCGCAATTTAGGTATTTGCATTAATTTTCTGCGAATATTTGAGAATCGCTAAATATTAGCGAACTTTTATTTACATCGGGATTTGCGATTCTGAAATTGCGATTCTAAGAAAATCGCAATTTGAGAATCGCAAATTCTGAGTTTGATACATATGGCCCTTAGTCAAGAAAGAATCGGTATAAGAATTATAAAGGAGGGAACTAATCAAACTAATTAAAAAAAATAGGATAATTTTCATCCATTCTGGGTCACATGACTGCAGCAGAACATGCTACTGTTTTCTCTCAGGAGTGCCCTGATCCGGAATAACAGAAAGATGCAGTAAAAGAGGCATTTTAGCTCGCATTGTCCTTGGATGCAATAGTGACACCCCAGAGACAATGGTCGTCACCTATTGTACTACTGCCAAAACCAGATGAAACCATCCATTTTTACATTGCTTTTTCCCAGTATTAGCAAAGTATCTACTTTTGATGCATATCTTATTGCCCAGTGTGAGTGACTGGGCTTCGCTTAATACATTATCACCCTAGATTTCACAAAGGGATACTGGTAGCTGTCTTTGAAGAAATCAGATAGATACAAAACAGCCCCTTCAATACCTTTTGTCCTGTTTTACTTTAAAGTACTTCCATTTGGGATGCATGAAGCTCCAGCCAAGCGCTAACAGCTCATTCTGAGACATCACCATCGTTTTACAGCTACCTACCTGGATGATGTTCTTTTCAGTTCAAAATGGGATCTCCATTTAAAGCATTTGGGGTTGATACTGGAAGCATTACAGCAAGGAGGGTTAACAGCTAATCTGGCTAAATACACCATAGCGGCAACACAAGCACAATACCTGGGTTATTTTATTGGGAATAAAAGGTTCGCCCTCAAGTGAAGAAAAAAAAAGATCCTAGTATGAGCCCGCGGCCTACAAAAAAGGAAGTTTGTTCCTTACTGGGTTTTGAGAGACAACTTGTTCCAAACGTTTGGACTTTAGCTTAACCACTTACAGCATTTCTTTTTAAAAGGCCATCCCCAAATCAGTTATCTTGGAGTCAGCAATAAGAGAACGCACCTAAAGCACTTAAGGCAGCTCTAGCTGCAGACACTGTGTTAAGATGTCCACATTTTAAACAGCCCTTTATATTGCAGACAGTCACTTCTGGGACCAGGCTTAAGGCAGCTTTACTACAGCATATATTGGTAGGAAGTTACTGCCTCATAATGTCTTGTATGCAACCACTGTGAAGGAATGGCTGGCGATTCCACGGGCCATGGAGGCATTTAAATATTATCTCATAGGTCGACATTATTAAGTCATAACTGGCCATGTGCGAATGACCTGGTAAGCCACCATCGAGCGTTACGATGATTCCTATCATTACAATCAAAAGCCTTCTCCATAAGGCATCAACCACAAAAGATGTTGAGCAAAGCAGATTGTTTGTCAAGGACGCTGACAATGTCTTCATTGAACGTCAGGCCTTAAGACAGATTGTCAAAGGGTGCATGTAGGATACCCCTAGAACCCAGCTCCAGAGAGAGAAGTATCTAAGAAAGGGAGCACTTTGGTTGGAAGGGGGATCTGTAGCAGGAGGATAGGAGTTCACCAACAACAAGAGAGAACACCAAGTTGTAGCATGCCAAAACTGAATGCCCAAGTTTATTTTTCACCAGAATACCTGACACATCATGGGAAGAGCACACTTGCTTACCCCGAAAGGGAGAACGGGCAGGTATTAGGCAGCAGAAACAATCCCTACAGTATTGAAAAATCAGTATACTGACAAAAGCCATGGACTATTGGCTAGAAGCGAGGAGTAGGGTCTGGAGTTTTGTGGGGTGGGTGGGGGGTGGTTATATGAAAAGAGGACCGATAGTGGGGGGAAGGAAGGGCAAGAATCTGCTAGAAAATGTATCCCCCAATGGTAATGGAAGGGGTGGTACAACGAAATAAAGGCCTGGGGGCTATATAAGCCAGGTGACTACTGGTACAGCTGCAGACTAGCCACCCGGCAACACCCTTCCTTACAATAGGTGCTTCTTTTCAAGCAAGTACAAGGGAAGTGGGGAAGGGAGACTGGCTATGCAGCAACACTCTTCCTTACCATTGGTCCTTCTTTCCAGTCGGAAGGTAAAAGAGGCCGCCAGGAACTACTGGGAATGATAAACCAGAAGGAAGAGCCCCATTCCTGTGGGTAGTGGGACGTTATTCAAGCACAGAATACATGTTAACCCCAAGGAAGCCCAAGTTCAGAGTATGAGAGTTATAAACTGGTACTCCTAAGCAGTATTGAAAAATCTACTTGCCCACTTGCTATAGCGAGTCAGACTAGGACGAGCTATTTTCCGGCGAGTGAACTTAAGCAGGAAAGGAACATGTGTTCTGTTAATTGAGGAAGAGAATGATTAATAAAGATGCCTTTAAATCTTGTTTTAATCTTGACACATTTACTGTCTGTTCAAGGACAGAAGTCAAACATCAATTTGACTTTTTACTAATTGCTGATAATCTCATCCTGGAAAATGGTGTTTATTTTTCTTTCTCTTACTACAGTTAAAGGTTTTTATCCAGTGAGCTGTCTGACAATCATTGTGAAACAAAAGGCTGTAAGATGTCAGTTTTTTTTTCTAGCACACAAAATGTAAATAGCTTGTAAATGAATAGCACAAATATTTCAAAATATATCAGGAATTATGAAAGTACATTTGTTTTTTGTAAATCAGAAGTGTGATGCAAGAAATGATTTAAATAGGTAAAAAATAAATTTAAACACTTCACTTGGTGATGTGCAAATGACAAATACATGCAGAAACTCTATTTCCAAACATTACTGTTTGCACTCTATATAGTTTCAGTAAAACCGTATGTCAGTGGGAAATTTCAATTGAAAATCTGCAGATTGCAAATGACTGTGTGCTAACCCTTCATGCTTTAGTTATGTATTTATTAAATGTGATAGTATTAAATACAATTTAAGAAACATTCCTGTCCCTGCACCAACGTCAATGTGGTTAATGACCTAAGAGGGAAGTCAGGGGTCATGTGCATCCTATATGTGGCTAGATTTGAATTATATATGGAGCAAAAGTTTAGTCTAATAAATCAAACAATAGAGTTTTTTTGCACATCAGACATGCTGAACTTGTGTACTGGAAGGTGCTCTCATATGTGATAATGAAGAAAATGGCGGCTCCGTGAATCCAGTATTTACCTACGATCACATCATTTGAAACCAGTTTATGGGTCAAGAGCATTACAATTAGGTCAAGTAGATAATTTCAATTTCTAGACATGCAGGTCTAGCAACATTTTGCATGATTTTTTGAGGCCTGAAGACCTACAGTGAGAAGCCAACTGAGAGGATTAACAGAGAAAGAAAATACTCATGACCAGGGGATATGCCATGAAGGAATTTAAATCTGTACATGAACATTAATAAACCTGTTTATCAAACAGTGGCCTGCACTTTTACTTTAGCATTAAGAAGTGTCTGCGAATGCTGCACTCTACAAGGAATATACAAAAGACCATCACCTGCCTGTGGGATGTAATGTTCCAATGCTTGACTGAAGATGGATGTGGTTGTTTGCCTGTCGGAACATGATGTTGCCTTCAGGGGTGATTGCTGTTGTCTTTCAGAAGATGTTGCTACATGCTAGGGATGCTAAGCACCTGGCTATGAGTTCTGTATACCTGCTTATGTGCTGCTTTCCTCAAGTCTGTTAGCAGCTGTCTTCATGTGGGACACTGACTGATGGTGGATGATGCCACTAGGAATCTGTTGTTGCTTTCAAGAAGTACTATTGTTGACTTGGATGAAAAGTGACATCAGACTCTCTCCTATTTCCTCACAGTACATGCAGTTCTCATGATTGCCTCTCTTGCCTCCATGCTACTACTCATCATCATCATCATAGTCTTTATTCGATTTTAAAAGATCATAAAAGACACAAACAAAGAACAAGATATGGCATCTAGTGCCCATTAGAATGCTTAGAATCCATCAAGAAATACTTAAATTTTTTTTAAAAAAAGCATTAAACAAATCAGAAGACTACAGAATTAAAATTTAAAAAAATATCAATAAAACCAGGTTCATATCATAATACAGGAGGAAGAACCCACATCCCAGCGTTTATATAGTTTCATAGGAGTGCTTCAGGTATTTACTTAAAGGCTTTTTTCCTTAAGATCCATGCCCAGCCCAAATATTTAGCTAGTGCTATAGAGATGATTGGTAAAGTGCTTGTGCGTAAGATTCTCAATGCAACAGCACTACTCCTGGTACCTAGAGTTTTACACATTGGGGTCAACCAGACACGTCTTGGGGTAGCAAGTACAGGGCAAACAAACAGAAAGTGGGCGATTGATTCTGCTTGCAGCCCACAAGCAGGACAAGTTTCCTCACATACACTAGACCATCTTCCTGTGAGAGACCTAAGTGGTAAGGAACCAGCTCTAAGCTGAAAATAAAGTTTCCTGTCTCCAGGTTTGGTGATCAAATCCCTGGGTATAATTTTTGCCTCCAAATACCAACCAGTCATCCCAGAGGAATTTGCTCTACTCCATACTTGATATTCAACTCGTTCCCAATATATCATTCTCAAAGATATCTTTGAAGGGAACAGAGCAGCCGCTGGATCACTCCACAGCCCCTCCATACCCAATTCTATCAAGGTCTCACGGAGGTTCCTCAACCATCCAATCTTATGGAACACATCAGATTTTATAACATCCATGAGACCTTTGGCATAAAAGGAGAGCTCCGGAGTGGTCCAAAGCCTCCGCCAGTATAAAACCGGACGAAGTTTAGCTATATCCATAATGGCCTTCCTGCCTAATCCATATCTCAAAGGTACCAAAGGGGTACTTTGTGGGAGACCAGTTATGCTACGAAAAAATTTGTTTTCAGCTACAGTTAAAGAGGTTAGCTGGTCAAACCCCCATAGCTCTGCCCCATACAACACAGAACTTAGGACCTTGGCCTCATAAACTTGGAGCACTGGTTTTATTGGTTTAGTAAAAGATTTTTTATGCTCACTAGATAAGGCTCCCGATATTTGTCTGAATTTCAAGGCAGCCATCTCTATATGCTTACTCCATTTATTATCTTTTGTTACGTGCATACCTAGGTAGACAAAGATACTACTGTGAGCCCTGGATGCTGCAGATCAGGTTGGTGTCTGGCAGGAGCCTCTTACATGATACAGATGTTGTCCTATCACAAACTCGGTACAGTGCTTACTGCAGCTGGAGGTTCTACTCCAGGGCCTACATGTACCAAAAGGCATGGGAGACCAGCAGAACCGCCCTCAGGAGTATCCAAGAGTAAGCCTAAAACATCAGGATCATATTCTGAATGTTCCGGACTAAATGCTTTGAACGCCACTGTTTCCAGGTTGGTCACTATGAAGGAAATTAATTCTCTGTATTTTGGCTGCAGGTGAGATTAAGGCTTGGTGATCTAAAACCCCAGATTTACAGAAGACCGATAGTTGTCTGGAGTTGATCCGTAACTAAAAGCAGAGATCTGGCCTTGAGCAACCATCCCTCGAGGTGCGTGAATACATGTATTTTCATCCTCTGAAGTTTGTCTGAAACGCCTGAGGGGCTGAGGGGAAGCTGATTGGTAAAGGGGTCAGCTGAAAGTTTTGTGACACCACCATGAATCGAAGGAAGTGTCTGTGATACTGCAGGACAGATGCATGAAAGTATGCATCCTGCAAATCCAAGGATACCATCCAGTCCTGGATACATGATCTTCCAAAGTCTGAGCAAACACATGTGGGACAGGAAGGGGAACAGATGAAAAAAAGGAGGGCGTAACCATGCTGAAGAATCTGAATAACACACTGAATACAGGGAATTTGATTGTAGTTATACAAGTAAAAATGTATTCTGCCCACTGATGGAGTGGCTGATGGCCAAGGCCTCCTGCTACCAACACAACCTATGAAGACAAAAAAGGACTGTGTTATTTCTTGTGCTGGTTCTGAGGACTGCCTCTGGTGACAGGTAAGACCCTAGAGTATTCACTTAGGATTCAGCAGTGCTGCTGGAACTGACAGGCCGGGGACAGCAAATAGAAAGTCTGTGCTGTAGCAGAGCAGTCTACAAAGCGCTGCATGACAGTCAGGTTTTTCATGCGCTTCAATTCCTGTCTGTTGGTACAGTATGGACTGTGTTGGGATTAACTCTGCTACTCGAAGCCTTAACCACCAGGCTCTCAGGAGTTGGTTGCTGGGTAAGAAAATCTAGGTCTCTATGGGCAGGCCTATGACACCTAGCTACCATGCTAGGATTGGAGTAAAGGGGTGGATTCAAGCACAGCTTAAATCAGGTCGCTATCACTGTTTCTATCAAAGTTTTGTTAAAGGACAGTAAGGGTTCAGAAGAAGCAGACCCAGGCTGAAAAATATCCCTCACTAAATTTCCCTAAATCCCTATTGTTGGACTTGGCCCCTCTGGCAGGTTCACCCCTAAACTTTTTGTAATTATCCTAGCCTTTTCCCTAGGTAGTGTTAGTGGTTTTAGACCCCTAGGCACTTTTACACTGTGTCCCAGTGGAGAGTGCGTGCGCGCTGTGTATGTCTTTAGTGAGACTGACATGCCCTCCCATAGGAATGCATGGGGAATGTGTGTGTCCATGGTAGTTCCTGATGCGTGGGGAGTGCAGGGTCGAGTTTGGTATGTGCGAACTCGTGAGATTGAATGCTGCGCAATGATGTGTGCGGCATTACTGTGTCTAGTGTAGAAGTGCCACTTCTAGAAGCTGGCATGTCTGTGTAATAAATGTGAAGTGACTGTCTGGCTTGTGATTGGCTGGTGTGCCTGGCTCCAGGAATCAGGATGGGTCTGCCCCAGTGGTGAGTGGAGAGAGCTGCATGTTGATGGGTGGGAGGAGTACACCTGGGACCTGAATAGGGCTGGGCTTTCCCCACACAATGCTGGCTCCGCCCCCTGTGGTGCGACTGATGTCCCTAGCCTGTCCTGTGAATAGGGAGAGGGGCTGAGCAAAACAAAGTGCTCAGGAACCAGTTGCATCTGGTTCGCCCCTTCCCTGCACCTTGAGACAAAGGAAACCTGTGTATAAAAAGGGGCTGTGACCCCATGTATGTTGTTCTCCCTTGTTCCTAATTTGAGGGGGGCCCGCTGCTGCTGCCTTGGGTTTTGTTGCTGGGTGCGCGCTCAAACGCTTTACACATTGCCTTCGGGATAAGCCTGACTGCTCATGCCAAGCTACCAAGGGGGTGAGCAGGGGTTATCTTTGGCGTGTAACTCCCCAGCCCTAACTTAGAGTGGTAGTTTCTGCCTGGCTTTGGTGCAAGCCTTAGCCAACCAGAAATCCCATTTCTAACACCTATCATATGCAGCTGAAGGTTTAGCACTTCTGCTGTTCTGCAGGCTGGTGCCGCAAATCAGGTACTCTCTTGGGGGGAGGGGGGGGGGGGAGTACGTATGTCTCAGCAGAAGTATCCCAGCCACTGGCATTCAATAAATCCAACTATAAACCACCATAAGTATAGTGAGGAGGGAATGAGCTATCTGCCTCCTCGTTGTTATCCTCCTCACATGGGACATTTTGTAGGCCTTGAACGGTGTGAGTATCCATTCAGAACAAGGCTTCAGCCTACAGTGGTACTGGCAGTGAGGGAGATGCTATGGTTTTTTCAAAGTGGCTGCACCTTGGTATTCTCATAACAGAACATAGGCCTAACACAGGCTCTGGATCAGAAACAGGCATTGGGTGAGATCTGGAGTAGGCGCCACTAGAGTTGTGTCAGGCACAAGAGTGGGTAGAACAGAGAAGGCCTGCAGTACAGGAGTGAACCCTAGGGCTGGTGGTAGAAGGAGGTGCGCAGACGCCTAATGGGATCAACCAGCGCCAGGGCAGGCCCTGCTAACAGAAGTTCGACTGGGCCTTGCAGTTCCACAGGGGCCCATAAGTACACCAGAAGGAGCCGGCATAGTAGTGAAAAGTTTCAGCATTGGCTCCGTGAAGGACTCTATATGCTGTGGAGTTGATGCCAAACCTGGCAATTTGGGGCACATTGGGGCCAGCCTTGGAACACGAGAGCAGACCTGGGTCCTTCAAGTGCAGACTGCATGACTTCTCCTTGGAGAAGGATTGATGGGACAGAGACAAATCTTGCTTCGACTTCTTTCATTTATGGCAATATTTGTCTCTCAACTTCACCCTTAACTTATCCAAGGAAAGGGACCTGGAGGAGGTCCAACACCTGAAGTGGGAGTGGGTCCACTGTTTGGAGCGTGCCCTGCCCAGTTTCTTGTTTCCAGAGGCATACAGATTTGCCTACCACTCTTTGATGGCCAAAAGACAAAACCGAACGCAACTGTTGCAGGACTTCAAGTTGTGCTTAGAACCTAGACACCAAAGCCAGAAATCTTGCGGATCTAAAAACCGACATTTTCTTTTGGAAGTCGCAACACAATTTGAAGCCTGTGGCTTCAGGGGACACAAGGTCGCTAGCACGCTGTCTCAGAAAATTCAAAGTTTGGCAGCAGAGCTCCAAATCTACAAAGAAGGGAGAGGAAAGAAAGCAACTGATGTCAGGCCATAGGGGGTGCATATATACAGCTCGGCGCTGTCACTTCCAGAGACAGTGTGAAGCTACTGCAATGTCTGATGGTACCACCCATCAGAGTGTCAGAGCAACTCTTGTTAGATGTTCCAGATATGGCACCTAGGGCTAGTTAAATGAGAAATCTGCAGTTAACAGCCTCCCTCAGGAATGTAAACAATAGTGCATGCATGAGAGACTCCATGACTCACAAGTAACACATTTTGATGCAAAGTGAAAAGAGAGCTCGATGAGGCATGAGGGAAGAGAAAATAGGTATGTTAGGCGAAAGGTTGCATGGAGACATCAGGAGACGGGCAGCGCACTGGTTTGGGACCAGTGTGATGCATGTACACAGCTTGACATACGGGGGAAGAGAGCTCTGCGCCGCCCAAATCAGAAAGAGCGTGGTGTATATGACAAAAGTACATCCAGACCAGCGGTCTAGTAAAACCAACTTTGATCAATACAAGGCTGATTTATTTCCCAGCCTGGCAGCAGTTTGAGTTGTGTGTTTACAGGCTCTAATGTTTGCATAGACGCACTGGTCTGTCCTCTAAACTGAATGTCGGTGAACTGCTTTATAGTCGGTTTGGCCAATGCAGTTAGAACGCCAATAGACCGAGCCCACTTCTAAATGTAATGAAAGAAACTGTGTACATGTTGATTGCATTGAGAAGAATAATATTTAAGAGTGCCTTGAAATAGTATTTGACAAATCTAATGGATATAGAATGTTTTTGAATAAGCAATGACTTCTTCGTTCATTTCATTATCAAGTTTGTTGTGTATGTGTTTTTCTGCGGACCTGTGAATATGAGAATAACATCAAAAGGAAACCATGTAATAGTCCTAACAAATAAAGAAAACGAGCTCCCTGGTTATATTTGCTTTTGAAAAGCGTATGTAACGGAAGATGGTGAAACAATGTCATACTCTCTGAGCCAAAAGCAGTTTGTGGATTGGGGAGACTGGAGCTTGGGAGTGAAGAATTTATTTGAAGCTTGCTGAGAGTAACTAGACTTGCCTTTGGAGTGGGACATATTTTTCACTAGCTTTGCACTGAATTCCAGAGACCAAAAAGTTGCTCTAAAGGGATAGCGATGGTAGTCTCTTGTGAAGCATAACGACCTACTGGTCCATGTTCTACCAGGCTACAAAGTTAACAAGCATTGGCATAGCCAATAGGTCTCGCCTTTGGGACCTTATAAGTGTTTAGCCATGCAACAGTTGATGTTGTTGCACCAAGGATATTGTGCTGCATAACTAAATACTTATAAGGTCTCAAAGGTAAGACCTATTGGCCATGCCAGTGCTTGTTTTCCCTTGTGTTATACCTTTTCACTTCCCCTGCACCCATATCTTCCACCGCAAGATCGCAGATATCCATGACAGCTTCAGCAACCAGGCCCCCCCGACAGACACAGACTCCTCAGACTCACCGCCCCCCAGCCACATTGACCCCTTGCTTTCCTGGACTCACGTCAACGATGAAGAAACCATCAAAATCATGAACACCATCCACCCGGGCTCAACATCTGACCCCTGCCCGCACCACATCTTCAACAAAGCTAGCTCCACCATCGCACCCCATCTCCGCAAGATCATAAACAGCTCCTTTGAGACCACCACCTTCCCTGAGAGCTGGAAGCATGCCGAGATAAACACCCTACTCAAGTAACCCAAGGCAGACCCTAAGGACCTCAAGAACTTCCGGCCCATCTCCCTCCTCCCGTTCCTGGCGAAAGTCATCGAGAAGATCGTCAACAGGCAAGTGACCTCCTCCCTCGAACAGAACAACAACCTGGACCCGTCCCAATCTGGATTCCGAAGCAACCACAGCACCGAAACAACCCTCATTGCCGCCACCGACGACATCAGGGCCATGATGGACAACGGACAAACAGCGGCCCTCATCCTCCTGGACCTCTCGGCCTCCTTCGACACTGTCTGCCACCACACCCTCCGCTCACACCTCCACAATGCAGGGATCTGTGACAAAGCACTGGACTGGACCACTTCCTTCCTCACCGGCAGAACCCAGAGCATCCGCCTCCCCCCCCCATTCCGCTCTAAAGACACCAAGATCATCTGCGGCGTACCCCAAGGATCGTCCCTCAGCCCGACACTCTTCAACATCTAAATGACACCGCTCGCCAACATCACCAGATCGCACGACCTTAACATCGTCTCATATGCCAACGACACCCAGCTGATCCTCTCCCTCACCAAGGCCCCCACCACCGCCAAATCCAACCTCCACGAAGAAATGAAGGCCATCGCCGAATGGATGACGAACAGCCGCCTGAAACTGATCATCGGGTCCACTCCCTACGCCTGGGACGACTCATGGTGGCCAGCCGCACTGGGAGCTGCACCAACGTCCACCAACCACACACGCAACCTGGGAGTCATCCTGGACTCTGCATTGTCAATGACCCAACAAGTGAACGCCGTCTCTTCCTCCAGCTTCAACACCCTCCGCATGCTCCGCAAGATCTACCATTGGATCCCCACCGGTACCAGAAGGACGGTCACCCAGGCCCTCGTCAGCAACAGACTGGACTACGGCAACACCCTCTATGCAGGAACCTCAGCCAAACTCCAGAAACGACTACAACACATACAGAACGCCTCTTCACGCCTCATCCTCGACATCCCCCGCCACAGCCACATAACAGCCCACCTGAAAGACCTGCACTGGCTCCCCGTCAACAAGAGGATCACCTTCAAGCTCCTCACCCATGCTCACAAGGCTCTCCACAACACCAGACCAGCGTACCTCAACAAACAACTCACCTTCTACACCCCGAACCGCCAGCTTCCCTCTGCTGACCTCGCCCTCGCCACCGTCCCCCGCATCTGTCTAATGACCGCCGGAGGCAGATCGTTCTCTCACCTTGCCGCAAAAACCTGGAACACCCTCACCTTCCGCCTACGACAGACCCAGGACCTGCTGGCCTTCAGGAGACTCCTCAAGACCAGGCTGTTTGAGCAGTAGCAGCAGAACCCCCTCCCCCCCCGTGCCTTGAGACCCTCACGGGTAAGCAGTGCGCTCTACAAATGGATTGATTGATTGATTGATATCTCCTGTTCTCTGTTGTTTAAGTGTAAAACTAACTGCTTTCAGCAGTAAAGTTAATTATTTCCAGGTGAAAGACTGGTAATTTTGCTTCTCTCCAGCAAGTTGTGTACGGAATTACGCCCACGACTATGCCGCTTGCTTTTCATTCAATGAATGCATTTATCTACCCTCCCATTGATTCATTTATCCATCGCAGACATCAGCGGGACGTCTACTAGGGTACTAAACACATTTGCAGTTCACGTGAAATCTTTTTCAGGGAAGTAGGGAACTGAACACCTGTCAGTTTACCTTGCTGTTTTCAGCTGTTATCACACAAAATTATTAAGCTTATTCTTTTAAACTACATTCTTTACCGCGCTTGAACTCCCAGGCTGAAGTGTCAAAGCGATGTCGTGGTCACAGGAACGGAAGCAACTGCAGGGAGGTACGAAGGGAGTCAGCAATTACCACTGGAAGCTGCAGATAAAACAAATGTTTGGCTACTACGAAATGCCAAGTGACTGTCTGAGCTAATTGTTTGATTTTATGCACCTGACAGAGAGCAGCATACACCACAGTGATATCAAAGTCTGTTCGCGCAGATATGTCCCTGGTAACAGACATGTACGGACCCTTCTAGCTTTGGGGACAGAGGGGGCTTAACACGGCAGAAATGCGTTTTATGTCCACCTGCAACACCTAAAAAATCATGTGAAGCAAAATTTCAGGAACCTTGGTGAGTTTCACGAGATTTTGCATGCATGACTGAAATTTCAGATAGACCAGAGATATGTCCATTGATATATGAAACCTTCCGTGCATTCCACCATCAGTTGAGAACAGACGTGCTGGCTCTGGCCTGCGCATTCTTAATATAGAAATGACTGTGCAGGTGGGCCATGCCGGCGCGTGACCTTCAGGAACCGTGAAGGGGTGGGACAAGCCGGAGGGTCGTTTTACAAAACAGCAGGCCCGGCTGCACACACGTCGTGAAACAAAACAAAACCGATCAGGGGAGAGGGGCATTGCGTGACAGCAACCGGCAATAAACTGAATTTCAAAAGGAAAAGAAGAAACCAAAACTCCAGCGGCATGCCTCCAACTGTTTAGGACTGTGGATTCATATGTTAATATCTGCCGATGTAACGACGTAGGCAATGACGACTCTGATAAGAAGAAAAAACAAGCGTGGCCGCGAACAAAAGTGAAAGCGCCAGGATGTCGAGCCGGAAAGAATGTAAACAAGCACGCGCGGCCACGCTAATTGTAAACAAATGGCCTCTGTGCGTCATTAGAAAAAAAACAGATGGCCCCTGCACGCGCCACTGCTCGAACAAGCACAAAAGTGAAAGTTTATTAGAAAACAGATGGCCCCTGCACGCGCCGCTGCTCGCTCCCACAAGGTGGATGTCGCCACATGCACGAGTGTGTGGAAAAGAGCAGACCAATTTCTAAAGGTTATTTCCTAGAGCCGTGCATGCACGCTGTCTAGGCAAGACCTAAAAATGACTTGAAACTAAGGAAGCATGTGCCTGCCTGTAAGAAATCCACAGGACCGCTTACAACTGGACACTGCCTGCTCCTCTGAAACATCTCCCATGTGTGATTGGAGAGTGCAGAACAATTTGCTGTGGACTTTAACCTATGGATTGTTACCTGAGAAAACAGTAGTGAAAGTTTGGAGGCTTTTGAGTCAACAAGTTCGAGTTAAAGAACATTTTCTGAAGCTAGGAATTACAATAAAACCAGCACCACTGGAGAGCTGCCAAACTTACATTTAAAAACACGGCCTCTGCTGCTTCATCTTTGCAGTTTTTTCCCACATAGGTTTTTGGCAGGCCTACAGTAGGACCGCTCAACATACATGGCAGGGACCCAACACAAAGATACTTGTGTTATGGACACCAGTCAGGAGGAACTCTGGTGGCTCTCGCGCTGCTTCCCGCCTCCTCCCTGCTCAAAATAGTAAGTCCTGAGCACCGCTGACGATCACAATCATTGGCGCTGCGTCTCCCGCGAAGCGGGAGGCGCGAGGTCAATTTGAATGGCCCGGTGTTTGGGGGCGTGGCCGGGTAGCGCTGATGGCTCTCGTGCTGCTTCCCGCCTCCTCTCTGCTCAAAATAGTAAGTCCTGAGCACCGCTGACGATCACAATCCTTAGCGCTGCTACTACTGTAACAGGGTGCGAGTGAGCCTGGGCAGTTCATCAAACCAGGGGAGACCGTCAACACACCTGCTTTTCTGCCTTCCTCAGCCACTTAGTTCCTTGAAATAAGCTTGTCTGCAAACACTCTAGTATCATATTGGAATGTCATTGATTTCTTTTTTTACATGAATTGGTTGCCTCAGTTCCCCAAACTTGCCAGACTGTGATGGCCGGATTATTGGAGCTTCTATGAATGAGAGTGCAACAGTGCCCTTAAGTAGCACTTAAAAAGGTGCAGGGTTTTGTCAAAGGCTGTGGTGCTGGGTTTCAGCGTTTGGGTGCTTGCCAGAGGGCCTTATTTCTAAGAGCGCACAGTTGGCAGCGGGTAAACAATGGGCAGCTCCAGTGTAGTAAATATCTCATCGGCTCACAGTCTATGCAGCTGCATCTTTCAATTATTAAGTCCTGTTATTTACAATGCTTAGAAACAGCAGTAAAAGTGGCAGAAAAACAAGCCAATGACTGAAGATGGAAGAGGAAGAAACACAGTTTGACCTGAAGTAGAGTTATTTCACCTGCCACATGGATGTAAAACAGCATGGTTTCTGGTGATGCTGCCAAACTCTTGCCCTACTGCTGCCAACAGTTGATCGGTCCTGGAACCTCCTCCTAACTCTTAATAAGTTGAGTGAACCCAGGCCATTCTCCCAAATCATCTCCTACCCTGTTCTGGGCTTCCGCCTGATCTTCCACCAGCTGCCCTTTTCCCTGCCACCAGGCTGATGGCTTCACAATTCTTAGCTCTACTAATTCCCTGTCATTCACCCAACTACCACTCATGTCTTGCTTTCTTTGACGCACCCTATCATATCATCCCATCAAATTTCCTCACCCATGCCCCTGCCCATACTGGCAATTCCCTTTGTTACTCTCAGATTCCCCACCCATACTGCCAGTGCCACTTCTCCCAATCTGCCTCCTTTCTTATTGATTCTCTAGCCTCTCCAACTTGAAGAGTACCTTTTTGCTCTGTTGCTCCTTAGTTGACTGCTGATTCAGCAGGCTCTCAATTTTTAAGTCCAGGTCTGAGGCATGCTTGAGGGACTTCTTTGCAGGTTCCACCACTTTCTTCTCAGCTGATGGGCAAGCCATGGCAGATGAGGAGGGAGTAAGAGAAGATGTGGGATACTGTTCCAGTCGGCGCTTCTGTCGAATGCCAGGCTCAATTACTTCGGGGGCCTGTTTCTCAGCCACCACACAGATCATAGCAGACAACTTGCAGTGATCAGCGTATATGACGACTGTAGGGCGGTCCTCTAGCAGGGTACGAGTTTTCACCTCAATTAGCTCTTGGGCTGCAAACCTCTGAAGCAGGCTCTCCACGCTCTCCCGGCTAACAGGGACACTGGCCTGCAAAACAGATTGGGAATGTGTGTGATACAGCACTAGGAAGGTACTAGAGAAAGGGCCAGAAATGTCCACCATTCTACCCAAAATAGTCTACTTAAAGACTCTAAGAACATAGGACCCCCTTGAAGTCACCCCTGCCACAGTATAACTTCTAATAGACAATTTGACACCAGGAAATCCCAAATCCCCTTTAATACACAGTTGGCATATCAAAATCTCTGAAGCAAACAGTCATTTGCAATGACCTAGGAAGGCATACATTGTTATCTGCCCCTACCCCAGGTAGGTACACTTTTCTGTACCAGGCCCTTGTTGGGCACAATGGGCAGGTACTGTTCCCACAGATGCATGTACCTTCTAATTATTACAAACTGCACATTTATCTCAGTTACTATGGCCAATATGAAATGGTTGCACCCTTACCCAACAGAAGGCAGGCATGCTGTCCTCCTATCAAGCACCCTGGCAGATAAACATTGTCTTATTGTGCCCTCAACAAGCAGAGTAATATCTTAGCATGACCCAAACAGGCATGCTGTGCCCCTGCTGGCACACTACCAACCTGTCAAAACCCAGGCTAGCACACTGCTGCCATCGTATCCCCAGGACCCGGATGAAAATACAACCTCTTACTGAACCAAACACAGACAACAACCCCCCTCAATAGTTCCCCAAAAGAGTATTCTTCTTCCAATACCATGCTCATTGCCTGCTGGATGGAAACAGAATCTGTGGGCAGTGCCAGAGAGAGATCGGACAAGTGATGGAGCAGCTTTTTCTCCAGCTCTGGGTCAATGACCACCTTGGGCACAGAGGCTGGTGAGGATTCTGGCCCAGTGCTGTCACTACAGAAGGAATGGGATAAGCTGCCCTCCGGATCTGTGAAGATAAGGGAAAACCAAAACCGAATTTCTCAGTAACAAAATCTTGAAAATGGATGGTACAGACCTACAACTGCACAACTACTGAGTGGCACAGTCCTTAAAAAATGCTCAGTCACGACACTAAATTACATAAGAGACAAATACTCCCAAACAAAATTAGGGGAGAAAGGGACAAGAGGGAATGGGCCAACCGGAATTGAACCCTCAAAGTATGTATACATGTACACAGAAAACAATACCGGTCTAAAGGGAATATAGTGAACAAAGGACATTTTCCAATTTCTCTTACACCATATAGTGTCTAGTACAGCGTTTCTTGACCTGTGCTATGGGGACCCTTGGGGGTCTGCAAAGCCTACTCAGGTGGTCCATGACTGATAAATAATATTAACAGATTAACGAAGTGTTTAGAAATGAAGACACAAAATGGAAAATAGAAACTTTTATGGCAAGGCCCGGAGTCCAATATTATGCATATTACCTTTATTGCTCTCGAGCACAGCAGCAACAAACACTAGAATCAGAAAACTATAAAAACTCTAGAACATTGAACATGTACATAATCATAGAACCGGCAGCCATCTTCCTCTTTTGTTGCTGCTCAAGCACAGATAAGTCCATTCATATCTTACTATATAAATGTGGTATGTTTGGATTTGAGTTTAAAAATATGTATGAATATGTTGGATAAAATTATAGGTAAACAATTACAAGGAGTTAAATAAACTGATGTTTATTGAAATAATTTTAAAAGTGGATATCAAAAATTTGATAAGAGTAGATTAGAAAAAAAGACTGTTGGTTAATTTATGAGTGTAGAGTGGTGTGGCTGAAAATTATTTCGGAAGAGTGAAGCAATTTATTTTTGTAAAGGATAAAAAGTTGGGTTTTGAAGAAAAAGAATGTAGCGGATTACCGTGCATATAGCGGTTTGAATTGAAGCAATGATGTGTGCGCGAGGTTCCAAGTGAGGTGAGAGGCGGATTTGAGCTGTGCGTGCGCTGGAGCGAGCTTCGGAGTAGGAAGCTGCGCTCAAGCGCATTTGAATTTCTCATCGCGCATGAGTGGTTTTGAAGTGCACGAATTAGAAATTTGGTGCATCAAGGCCGCCGTACTTGTGCAACGTACGGCAGCCATTTTGAGTAATTGGGTTATCCAAAGTAAATCGAATATAAAAGAAGCAGACATTTTTTGGGGCATTACGTGTGGAAAGTCTGTCAGAACGCGAGTCAGTTTCTGATAGACTTTTGACAGAAGTTCAAGAGGAGGTCGGTTTACGGGCGCTGTGAGAATTATATTGGATTAGGAAGATTGAGTTGAATTGTAAGTTTGAGGTTAGTACAGGTTGCATTTGAAGAGATTTATAGTAGTTTAGAGTAAGGAGAAGGGTGAATAATTTAAGAAGAAAGATTAATTAGAGTGTGGTGAATTAAAGATTCTTGTGAAGAGGATTATTCAGTAAATAAGGTATTAAAATGGAGAATACAGAGACAGGTTTTGAGGAGAGGATAAAGGAGTATATGAATAAAATGTTTGGGGAGATGAGTGCATCTCTTGATAAAAGAATTGAGAGTAGTGTGGAGGAGACTGTAATGAACTAAGACTCTAGGAAGAGGTCTGGGGAGTATGAGAATTTCTGCACAACCGAGGAGGTGGAGGTTGTCGCAGGGGGATCAAGCGAAAGCGCAAAAAAGAAGCAGAAAAGAAAACATGTGGAAAAGAAAAGGAACGATAAAGATTTTGAACGTAAGGTTCAGAAGGAATATGCTATAAAGGCAAAAGAAAGCGCTATAAAGGCGCGTAAGCGTAAGCACAGTGTGGTGGCTTGTGACTCGTCCTCTACAAGTGGTGATGTGGAGTTGACATGCACAACAAGCTTTGAGGATTCTGATGTGGAGGAAGTTCCACTCAAAACAAGCATTGGCGTAGTGTTTATTTTCAAGTTTTTGCTATGTTGTAGAGTATTGTGGCTGATGTGTTTTATGTTGAAAAGTTGTGATTAAAAGTGTTATATGTGGTACTTAGTGGTATTATGCGGAGTGTATTGATGTTGCATTGAATATAGTGTAATTATGTGGTGTGTAATTATGTGGTACTGAGTGTTGTTATGTGTAGTGTATTTATATTGCATTGAGTGTAGTTATAAATATGTGGTGTGTTATTACGTGGTACTGACTGATATTATGTGGATTGTAATATTTTTTTGTATTGACTTGAGTGTTATTACATGGTATGTAATTATGTGTCATTGAGTGGTATTATGTGGGGTGTATATTGCATTTAGTAGAGTGTTATTATGTGGTATGTAATTATGTGGCAGTGAGTGGTATTATTTGGAGTGTATTTTGCAGTTTTATTAAGTAGCATAATTATGTGGCACTGAGTTGTATTTTGTGCAGTGTTTTGTGTTGTATTGAGGAGAGTGTAATCATGTGTAGTGTAATTATGTGGCACTGATTTGTTTTATGTGTAGTGTATTTATGTTGCTTTGAGTCGAGTGTAATTATGTTGCATGCAATTATGTGTTAGTAAGTGGTATTATGTGGAGTGTATGTTGCATTTAGTAGAGTGTAATTAAGTGGTGTAATTATGTGGTTGTGAGTGTTGTAATGTGGAGTGTATTTATATTGTATTGAGTAAAGAGTAATTATGTGGTGTGTTATGTGATTGTGAGTGTTATGTGGTTTTTATTTATGTTGTATTGAGTATAGTGTAATTATGTGGCATGTAATTGTGTGGTATTGAGTGGTAATTTATGGGTTGTATGTTGCATTTAGTAGAGTTTAATCCTTTCGATGCTTGTGACGGAGCGGTACAGTCATGCGCGTCGGTCATGCTGTGCGCATGACGGAACCGCTCCATCACGGCCCCGCCCGCGCAAGAACCCTTCAGCACAGCGCGGTAATCCGCGCCGCGCTGAAGGGGTTAATTATGTTGTGTAATTATGTGTTTGCGAGTGTTCTGTGGAGTGTATTTATATTGTATTGAGTAGAGTGTAATTATGTGGCGTGTTAATATGTGGCACTGAGTGATATTATGTTGATTGTATTAATGCTGTATTGAGTAGAGTGTATTTATGTGGCATTGAGTGTTATAATGTGGAGCACATTTATGTAGCATTTATTGGAGTGTAATTATGTGTTTTGTAAATATGTGGCAGTGAGTGGTATTATGTGGGATGTATGTTGCATTTAGTATAGTGTTATTATGTGTTATGTAAATATATGGGAGTATTATTTTGTGTTGCATTGAGTGCAGTGTAATTATGTGGAGTGTAATTATATGGCACTGAGTGGTATTATATGTAGTGTATTTTGTTGCAGTGAGTATAGTGAATTTATGTGTTTTGTAATTATATGGTAGTGAGTGGTATTATGTGGAGTGTACGTTGCATATAGCAATGTGTAATTATGTGATGTAATTATGTGGTTTGGAGTGGTGTTATGTTGAGTGTATTTATATTGTTATGAGTAGAGTGTAAATATGTGGCATGTAAATCTATGGTATTTTGTGGGGTGTATGTTGCATTTAGTCGAGTTTAATTATGTGGTTTAATTATGTTGTTTTGAGTATTGTTGTGTGAAGTGTATTTATATTGTATTGAGTAGAGTGTAATTATGTGGCGTGTTAATACGTGGTACTGAGTGATATTATGTGGATTGTATTAATGCTGTATTGAGTAGATTGTAATTATGTGATATTTAGTTATGTGGCACTGAGTGGTTTTATGTGGGGTGTGTGTTGAATTTAGTATAATGTAATTATGTGTTATGTAATTATGTGGCAAGTAATGTGTTATTGAGTGTTATTATGTGGGGTGTATGTTGCATTTAGTAGAGTGTAATTATGTGGTTTAATTATGTGGTTTTGAGTGTTGTTGTGTGGAGTGCATTTATATTGTATTGAGTAGAGGGTAATTATGTGGTGTGTTAATATGTGACACTGAGTTGTATTATGTGTATTGTATTGATGCTGTATTAAGTAGAGAGTAATTATGTGGGGGGTTGTTTCCAGATAGCTGACAGCGTTTTCTAGATCCCTGCTGCCTACCTGTGTGTCCCGCTGATCTTGGACCTGCCTGTTCTTCTTCTGGCTTCCACGCCTCTCCCCCGCCGTCGCCCGACATTGCGACCGCTGTGAGGGGGGAGTGCTTGACGGGACGGGACTACAATACCCAGGTCCCCTTGCGACCCGGAAGCAGGAACTAACGCACTTTGCACGCCCGGAGGCGCTACTTAATCGATCACGCCCCCCGCGTCGCGGGTTCGCGCGCGGGTCGGCGCCGGGCTAAGCCCGGGCAATGGGCGGGCCATCTGAGGCCGAGGTTGGACCAGGTTGGGTTGGGCCAGGGACTCTGCCCGAAACTTCTTCTATACCATCTACGTACACACGAGCTGTGCGGTCTATATAGGGAAATTATCACATCTATCTGTATACTGTGCTCTAAGCGTACTGATTATTGTGGCCACTTCTTTGGTCTTACTCATGCCTGGGAAAAAACAAACCCCAGCAAATAATACCTTAGACAACTATTTGATTCAAGTTGTGGCTAAAATTAATAATGACAGGAGATCCTCATTGGGACTGGATTCATCTAATCAATCCCATATGGCCGAGAAAGAGTATGGGGATTCTCTGGCTCTACACAATAGTAGTGTATCCTGTGTGGCTCATGTCCCTCTACTTGATACTGACCCCATCCTGCCTAGTGGTGTAGTCGCACTTACAGAAGCCAATAGCGATAGTGAAGAGGTATCGGTGATATCTACTAACATCGAGTCCCCTCCTTCTATAATTCCTGTACCAGCTCCGAGGGCCACTCGGGGTAAAAGCAAGGTTATTCAGAAAAGAGGGGGTCTAAGATCAGGCAGAAATAAAATCGTAACCCCTTCGAGGAGAATATCAGTGGATGAGGAGGAGGAGGTTGATCTGTTTAGCGAAGCTCATGTTACCCTTTCTAACGCTCAATTTACCAAACTATGGAGTATGATGGATACAAAAATTAAAGGTATAGTCAAACCCCTGGTTAGTAAAATTGACAAATTAACCGCCGAGGTCAATAGACTAGGTGGTTTATTAGAGAAAACTTTGGCGAAGGTAGGGAATATAACTGAAGTTGTTGTAGAGCCAGCAACGAGCAAAACAATTCTTGCTGAGAATAGGGGATCTGTCTCCAACCCTGTACCACTGCCTAATGTATCTAGTGGTGCCTTTGCTGATTCACCCCCGGTCGCTTCCACTAATGATTCTAATATGGGAAAAGGGTCTTCCGAGCTTGTAGTTGAAGCCTCTCCATTAGTTCTTGTTCTTGCAAATGTACCCCCTTTGGCTTCTGGCGAGGTCGAATCTGTTCCTTCTCTATTAAACTAATCTTTATCATGGCTTACTAACAACATGATAATAACACCGCGGGGGAAGCAACAATTAGCTGTTGAACTCGCTAATGCCAGAAGAGTTGAATGGATTGGTAACAGCACCAAAAGGTTCAGAGGGGACTGTGTTATTTTAACCTTCACTGACCCTGAGGTTTTGTCAAATATTTTACCTAACATCTTGCCTCCACAGCGAAGGTCAACTTCAATTGTACCACTGACCCTGGACTTTTTTTATTCACGGAAAGGAAGAGGCATGAACCCTAATATTCTAAGAACTAAATGGAATGTTGTGACCAACAGGAGTTGTAATGATGTCAGATTTCGTGATTGGGGTCTATGTGTGGAAAATAGGTTTTCTGCTCTTTCAAACCTGAATGCTTGCGATTGACAACCATCCCTCTGTTTATCTGATTCACTCTACATTGTTGAGCTGGGCAAACGAGAAGGTTCCTGTCCTGTGGCTGTTATGCCGGAGGCCATAGCTGGCTTAACATCTGATAATCTAACACATAATGGTTTAAATGATAATGTGATGAGTGTACTTACTCCTAGCCCCAATCCCGTAATGGCACATGATTCTGGAAACTTATTATCTTGGAATGTGGCCGGGCTAGGCTCAAAGCAGGGTTGCGGTGACTGGTCTAATTTTGTTAGTAACTTTGATGTTTGCATCTTTCAGGAAACATGGGCTTGCGACCCTGTTTTCGCTTTGGGGTACCTAAACTTTTGTGTTCCAGCTTCTAAGGGCCCTAAAGGGCGCCCGATGGGGGGTCTTACCATTTGGATTAAACAATCTTTAAAGGCCGTTGCAAAAAACATAGAGACCGGGCAGAAAGATATCCAACTCATTAGACTCACGAGTGATTTATCCTTATCCATCGATATTTATAATATCTATGTCAGAGGTGGAAATGTAGGAAAATCTGAGGTTCTTCTTGCCCTGTATAATCTCCTCGAGACACACTCAGATGGTAAAAACATAATAATTGCTGGGGATTTAAACCGTACGTTTGAACCTCTTGATACAGGTGAAGCCTTTCTAGGTGCAGAGGAAGATAAACAATGGGATATCCCCTCAATAGACACCATCCCAGTAACTCGTTGGACAGAGGATATTTTGGGTTTGAATGCAATGTGTCTTGAACAAGGATTAAGAGCTTTAAATGGGAGGACAAAGTCAGACAGGGTACCAGCTATGACTTTTGATAACGGGAGAAGTAAAAGTCGCATTGACTATATTATCTGTAGCTTTTCCCTTTGGCCTACTGTTAGAGATATGGTCGTGACAGAAATGCCAGAGAGTGACCACAATCCGTTATGTGTCACTCACAAATGGTGGCTGTCTGAATCTAACGCCTCTATTTCTCTTGATGATCGCCTACCCCCGCTTATTGTACCAACGAATGATATGCGCAGGTTAAGATGGATTAGTGTTAGGACAGACCAGCAAGCTATCGATAATATAGGAGCTGCGACCGATAAGGCCATTATGGCCCTAGATGGCAAAGCAGGGATCACCACAAGCAAAGTTAACATCATTGAAGTTCATGAGTCCCTTTTCCAAGAAATCAAACATTATTTCTTGAAACCAGTAAACCCTAAGGTGACTCGAGTTCACAGAGTGGCCAAATGGTATAATCATGCTTGTAAGGTGGCACGAACTTCTCTAGGAGCTGCAATTAAGTGCAAAAACCTGGGGGCTATTCGCTCTGCAAGAAAGTCATATAAAACTTGCATTGCTAAAGCGAAAAAAGATTGGGATGAAGCCCACTGGGAAAAACTGAAGTGTGCTAGTGATCGAAAAGATTCCAGATTATTTTGGCATATTGTCAAATGGGGGCAAGAAAGGCCTGAAGAGGCTTGCAATAATTATGTCCCGCAGGAAGCCTGGGTAAACTTTTTTAGTGATCAATATGCTAATAGGGTTCAGATTGTAAATAACATTAGCCCTATCTATATAACTCCTGAGGACAATGTCTTTACGATGGCCGAAATTCTGTCGGCCCTCAAAACTGTACACAGAGGACGCGCTCCTGGCATTGATGGAGTCCCAGCGGACGTTTTCTTAAACGACACTGATAGGTGGTGTAAATATATTCACTTACTAATTAACCACATTGCGAGGGGAGCAGCTATCCCGGCTTCATGGCGGGGTGCTGTTATCATCCCTGTGTACAAAAAGGGTGATCGTTCCCAGCCTTGTAATTACCGCCCGATCAGCCTGATCGACACAGTGCAAAAAATCGTTGGGCGAGTGATTGTTAATCGATTGCTCGATTGGGCGGAAGAATTTAATATTCTATCTCCATTTCAGGCTGGGTTTCGTAAGGCCACTAGTACCGTGGATCAAGTTTTTCGGTTCCAGCTGATCCAGTGGAGGACTGTGGTGCTAGGCGGGGGCAGTCTTTATGCGGCATTTGTCGACTTGAGGGCTGCCTTCGACCTGGTTCCTAGGACGAAACTGTGGGAAGTACTTGCGGCCTTGGGGGTCCCAGGAGTCCTGTTGACAATGATCATGAGATTACATGAAGGCACCTATGCTAAAATTCAATGGGGGGGATACGGTAAAGACACTGCCGATTTTCCTGTTGAGCGTGGGGTTCGGCAGGGGTGTGATGCTGAACGAGAGTCCGCTCGGTCTCGCATCACCTTTGGCGCCTCATTCTTCAGCCGGCATGATTGCAGATTCCCACCTTTGAAAGCGCAGTTGAGGAAGAAGCCCATAAGTGTAAAGGTGGGAAGCCATAAACCACTCTACTAAAAACAAATACCGACGAGGTTCAGCAATGCATATCCCTTCCATTCTCCTGCAAACACGCACAGAAGGCATCGGTAATCCATAGTCGGTGGCTTGGCACGGCAGCTAATCTCCCCTCGCCTCGCTGGTCTTGCTTGAGAGCCGCTTCCGGTTGAGGACAACTTCCGGTTTGAAGAACTTGAAATTGAAAAAGGACAAAAGTAGTCCCCCGGGCTAATGTTTAGCTCAGCTTCATTGATACCTCCAAATTGTGCAAATGCACAAGTGGCTGATCCCATGAACACGCAATTTAAATTTGTATTCAGAATTAAGTTGGCTCTTTTTTATGCTTGTAAATTTGTTTTTAACTCTCCAACTTTATTAGAATTTGGCTCTCACAAATACTCAATAGTGTTAAGAGTCACCAAAATTGACTAGATCGTGCTGGCAGCATCGAGGAAGCAAACATTATGACATTCTCGTGCATGCCAATAAACATGGTTCTAGAGGGAGGCATCTGATGATTTTTAAGCCAATGCCTCTCCTTCAATAGACGTGTTCTCCCAATTTTTTCTTTTTAAATCGCCCTCTTTCGTCTTCTAAAATGTTGAAATGTAGGCATTCTTCTTTCATTAATTTGCGGTTGTAATGCCAAAAGAAATAGACAGGACCTTCATGCTTTAAAAAATAAAGTTTATTTAGGAAGACATTTAGCATCTCTAAATAAATTATTATTCACCAACAAATGATACTTGCCATGAATGAAAGCACAGGAACAACATATTCCTAACAATGTATTCTTCAACTTCTAGTGTAAAATAATTTGCATAAAACAGAAAATATTGCACCAAGCCTAAAACAAGCCTACCTACCTGTATACACTTCGTGTAATAAAGAGATGCCTCTTTCATACATGCCAACATTTCAGAAGAGCAAAGTGGGAGCTTTAAAAAAAAAAAAAAAATCGGGAGAATGGGGCCTTGAATGGGATTACTGTCGTGTATGGGCTTTGGAAGTGTGCTACTGCAGGATCCGACATTTGAAACGCAAAATGCACGTTTTTTTCTTACCTTTCAGAAGCATGGAGCACAATGACAGGCAGAGAGAGGGTGATGCAAGTGTTGTGCACTGGCCTGGCAGGTTGCTGGCAGTGCATACATCCCCCCTCCCCACCGTGTGGCAGCCCGGGCTGAAACAACTTCCCTGGCACACACACAGCCGCCCAGAGTACTTCACAGGTCTTTTAAAGACCATTCGCTTGTTAATGAGGCTTTGTTTTGCTTTTTCACCCCTTCTAGACCCCCTGCATCGCCACTCTGACTATTGCTGGGAGAATTAGCACGTTACACAATACAAGCCCTGTCAGCTGAAACCCTCAAGGAATCGGGTTTTTGCTTGCAGGAATCGGGCGGCGGGAGACTAGCCTTGAAATCGGTAGTCTCCCGCCTGAATCGGGAGGGTTGGTATGTCTGCTCTTTTATTCTCTGCATTCCAAATAGGTTTTACAACTGGAGCTGCATTATACTTGAGGCACATTTTTCTGAATTGCTCTGGGCGCACCTTAAGAAAGGTGCACCCAGGGCAATGAAGGAAAATGCGCCATATTATGATTCATGTGCTACCCTCAGGGCAGCCACGAACTCACGCTGCCCTGGGGGAAGCGGTGCAAGCGGCAACCCACCCTGGGGCCAGCGCACTCATGTGAAAAAGGGAGCGGCTGCTTTAAAGCCGCTCTGGGTTTTCACAATACAGGCGGCAACCCGCCTGCACCTTAAAGGGGGTTTCAGAGGTCCCCTTACAGGCGGTCGCAGTAGGTGACTGCACCCACCTGAAAGGGGGTGTCTGGGGGGGTCCACGTGATCCCCATTACCCCCTCCAGAGGGCTGAGAAGTGCGCTTCCTGAGAGCTTATTTGATTTGCCTCTGTGTTGGCGTCTGTAATACGGCGCAGGTGCAGAGACGAAGGGATTCCCTCATTTGCATGAGGCACACCCTCATGCAAATGAGGGAATGCCCCCTGACGATAGCGCTTGCGCCTAATGTGCACCAGCACTAATGGTATTACATAAAGGGTCGCACACCCGTCTGCGGCCCATTTTGTAATACCAATACTCGCGGGTGTGCGCAAAGGGGGCGCAAACGCCTGTTGCACCTCTGGGGCACTTTGTGTAATACGGCCCCTGGTGTTCTACTTCACGTTCAGTATTGGACTCTTCAAGCAACCCTTTCCATCGACTACATTTTTGTGACAATGAAGGGCTCATTATTTTGACTCTGTCTGATTACTTTTGAATATGAAAAGATTTTGTAATATTGCAGGCAAAAGCCCAAACATGCCAACAGACCGAATTCAAGTCAGAAATTCCTGATTCTCGAATCCAACAAAATTCTTTATTTTACTCGTCTCTCACCTAAAATGACCTCTGTTTCAATGCATGTCAATGGGAAAATGCATTCTCCAGATATATTTCGAAATTTCTCACTTTGTCAGCTGTAAAACATTGGCAAGTGTGAAAGTCCTTCTCCCAGATCATCAGTTGAGGTCATTAATACTGTGTACACATAAATTCACCTCTTTATTACTTGTTTAATATCTGCATAGATCAATGAACTTTTGAAAGTTGACTAGCTAGCTTTCCAGTGCGCTTGTCTTGGTATAGCATGCACCAAGTTTGCTGTACGTTTTTAGGCTCCCTTTGAGCAAGAAACATTATTTATATTAGAATCTCAATGTATGCAGCAGCTGGTGGATGATGCTGCAAGGCATTTCTGCTACAACTACTCCACAATTGAAAATTACTTGTAAATCTATGAAAAAAAATGTTCAAGACATAAGCATAACCCAATTATCAGTATTTACCAACTTTTATTGCTGTTAAATACACTTGCACTCACACATTTCATTTTTTTGTCCCGGTCTACTTAAATGTAATAAAAACAGTAAAAATATCATCCTGCAAATTACCTTTGACATACTTATCTGAAGCACATTGTTTGCTTATTTGTATGGTAGAGGCAACTCCTATATCAGCTAAATAGTTTTCACTGTTCAGCAATCAGCCAAAAGGCTTAGCATTCCTCATCAAAATGTAACCAAAATAGTGGATAGAAACAATTTAATCTTGTTAATGCTACTGAAGTAATTAGTCATTTTTAAATCATCCTGAAGTCATCAGGAATAATCTCAGCTTAAGAAGTAATCGTAAGCTAATTTTCAAATCGTTCTCAGTCATCAGGAAGATTCTTATCTCGTGAAGTCATCAAATGGTCATTTTCAAGTCATTCTGAAGTCATCGGGCTCAGGTTTCTAAACCTTGCTGATGACTTCAAGAGCTTGATGATGTCTGATGACATGAAAATGACTTCTACAGTAGTTGGATGATCATCTAATGACTCTGGGATGGCTTCTAAAGTAATCCTGTTTGACCAGGGGAAAGGTGAGGGGAAGCGAGGTTAGACTCGGACGGGAAGAGTAGTGAGATTGATATTAGAAGCTTAGGCGCTGAGCATTGGTAGAGAGTGATGGGATGGACCTAGCCAGTTGCATGCTATTAAGCCAGGATTGTGTTTGGACATGGAGCTTGCCTTCTGCATTTGAGAATAAACTCTGTTTTATTCGCATGACGTGTGGTTGACTTCTGATATCCAGAATTCGGTAAACTCCAGATAGGATCTTGGACAGTGTATGCTCATTAATAACAGACTAACAGATTAAATAACACCAACAGCCTTGTGAAGAAACTGTGATTGGATAGTGCCAAAGGCAAAGAGATTGAAAGGGTGCAAAGAACGACTTGAAGCAAGTTAAGTGGAATACAATTAGTTCTTCAATTAAATCCAGTCTAGAGTCTTGTTTAAAGGGCGCAGAGACGAATAGAATACCAGTGTGTTAAATTAATTTGAGCACAAATACACAGAAAATTATTGAGCTCGCAACACCCACAGCTGAATTATCCTACTAAACTAAAGGCACTAGCTGTGTGCATTCCACCCCTTAATGTACTGACCCAGTTCCTTTCATTTGTAATTATTTGCATTTTTATTGAGTATGGCCTAGGGTCATAGGCAAGACAGTGTAAAAATATAAACATAACATAGCCTTCACTCAGAAACATCACAATGTTTACCATTTTTACAATGAAAATTACATTGGAAAACAAACTGAGCATTTACAAAATGGCACATGTTGACAGCAGATAATACTCAAACAAGCATTGGCAAAGCCAGTAGATCTTGCCGATGTGAGAGATATTGTCTTTGTCAATGTCTTTTAGACAGGATGTAAAGCTGCATGGCTGAACGTTAGTGGAGTGGAGTGGCATACAGTGGGGTGGAGTGGAGTGCAGTGACATACAGTGGGGTGGAGTAGAGTGGTGTGGCATTGTGTGGAGTAGACTGGCATGGAGTTGAGTGGCATTGTGTGTAGTATACTGGCATGGAGTAGAGTGGCATTGTGTGGAGTAGACTGACATGGAGTAGAGTGGCGTACTGTGCTGTAGAGTGGGACTGAGTGGAGTGGAATAGAATGAAGTGGCATAAAGTAGTACATTTGTGGGTGTAAGTATCAATAGAGGCAGCAGATAGGAAGAAAGCAGCATAAATAAGTAGGCAGCTATAGTAGGCCACCATCCTTGCGGGAAATGCTCAGTTTGCATGTTCCCCCACACAACTAAAGATGCTGACATTGGCACCAATAAACCAAGGCACATGAAGACATTTATGAACTGCATTTGCGACAACATTATCTACTTTATTACATGTCCTTGTGGCCGAATTTATATAGGGATGAAGACACACAAGAACTGCATTAGAATCATTTTTTTTAAAAATACTTTTTTATTAGGTTTTCACAAAGGGTACAAAGAAAAAGATAGCCTTAATTTCATACATGTAAATTGTAATCCCTATCAGAGAGAAAGGGAACGAAAGAGAAAAGAAAAAATAAGAAGCAAGAACAAAAGAAAAAAGCAGAAAAATAAAAGGCCTAAAAAAGGAAATAGAAAAAAAAAAGTGTGTATATATAGGAAAGATCAGACAAAGCGGTCCCAAATGCAGTCTAATTTTTGTAAGGACCGTATGCCTCTGACTTTAGCCAATGCACGTTCCCTCTCGTATATGTCTTTCATGGTGGCCCACCATTCAGGAAAGGTGGGGGGTTTGGCGAGATCTATGTTCTTGCAATGCATAGGCGAGCAGCGACAAAATCAATAGAAAAAAAATCTCACGCCTCGAACAGCACTCTCTTTAAGATATAAAATGATCTCTTTGTTAGTAGGGAGAAAATCATAGCCTAGACGATGACCAATAAATTGTATTACTTTCCCCCAGAAAGTACCTAACATGGGACAGGTACAGAGCATATGAACGATGTTAGCTGCAAAAATTCTGCACTTTGGGCACCGTGTCCTATCTCCCCTATTCCCCCATACCCCTGTGCCCATCTCCCAATCCTTTCAGGAGTTTAACACAGCATGCAAATAGTTTGAAATTGTTGCAGCTTTAAACTTATCGAATGGATAGAGTTATATAAAATATCTAAAGCAGAGATGATTTCTGTGTCAGCAGTAGTTATGCCTAAAACTTGACTCCATTTAACAGCCAGACGTTGAGTATCATCACGCCTGGATTGACAGAGTTGTAAATACATTGTACTAATTCGTGATTTCAGTTTAAGATGTAATAAACATGTCAGTGAATCGTGAGAGTGTGGTGTTTGTATCGGTTGTCGTCTTAAAAAGTAATCCCTTATTTGTAAGTATTTGAAAAAGGATTGTTGCAGAAGATTGTAAGCAGATTGTAAAAACGCGAAAGTGCGGAAGCCATCGGAATCGTAGAGCTGACCTAGCAATTCAATCCTGTGGTTTGCCCACCGCCAAGCAGTAGAGTCATGGAATAGTTCCGGGAAGTAGGGTTTATTCCATATTTGGAAATAAACATGTTACCCTAGATCTTCAGGAGATAGTGAGCAGTGATCAAGAATTTCATGCCATATACGTACCATGTCCCTAACGGTCTTAAATCAGACTCTTTTATTGTATTTTGGATCATTGATCCTGTAGAGCATGGGTACTCACAAACTTTCTGTCTGGGGCCGAAATTCCAGTGTGGTTTGTGGCCGAGGGCCGCACCGGTAGGGGTGGGATCAGTGGGGGACGGGGTCAGTGGGGGGGGGGAGGGGCAAGAGTAAAAAATAATCAATCCTGTTTCAAAACATTAGACAATGCGACAATGCTGTATTTCAAAAGCAGATGGAACTACAAACAGCACATTTTGATAATACATTTTTATTAGCAGACAATAGCAATTTTAAGAGGCATTGCATTGCTTCATACACACTTTGACCCCAATTCCATCACTGGCTGTCAGTCAGTCGGTCTCTCTCTCTGTCAGTCAGTCTCTCTTTCTGTCAGTCAGACTCTCTCTCCCTCGCTCTCTCTGTAAGTCAGTCTCTCTCTTTCAGTCAGTCTCTCTGTCAGTCTCTCTCTCAGCCAGTCAGTCTCTCTCTCAGCCAGTCAGTCTTTCTGTCAGTCTCTCTCTCTCAGTCAGTCTCTCTCTGAGTCAGTCTCTCTCTCTCTTGCAGAGAGAGAGACTGATTGAGAGAGATAGACGGACGGACACAGAGAGAGACTGACTGACTGTCAGCCAGTCTCTCTCTCTCCGTCAGTGTCTCTCTCAGCCAGTCAGTCTATCTCTGTCAGTCTCTCTCTCTGTCAGTCTCTCTCTCAGCCAGTCAGTCTCTCTCTCAGCCAGTAAGTCTCTCTTTGTGTGTGTGTCTCTCTCTCAGTCAGTCTCTCTCTGAGTCAGTCTCTCTCTCTCTTGCAGAGAGAGAGACTGACTGACTGAGAGAGACTGACTGAACGTCAGCCAGTCTCTCTCTGTCAGTCTCTCTCTCTGTCAGTCTCTCTCTGTCAGTCTCTCTCTCAGCCAGTCAGTCTCTCTCTGAGTCAGTCTCTCTCTCTCTCTTGCATAGAGAGAGACTGACTGACTTACAGAGAGAGACTGACTGACTGTCAGTCAGTCTCTCTCTCTCAGTCAGTCTCTCTCTCTCTGTCAGTGTCTCTCTCAGCCAGTCAGTCTCTCTCAGTCAGTCCCTCTTTCAGTCTCTCTCTCGGTCTCTCTCTGTCAGTCACACTCTCTCTGTCAGTCAGTCACACTCTCTCTGTCAGCCAGTGTCTCTGTCAGTCAGTCAGTCTGTGTCTGTCAGTCAGTCTGTTTCTCTGTCAGTTAGTCAGTCTCCCTCTATCAGTCTCTCTCCCTCTGTCAGTCTCTTTCTCTCAGTCAGTCTCTCTCTCTCATTCAGTCTCTCTCTGTCAGACAGTCTCTCTCTGTCAGACAGTCTCTCTCAGCCAGTCAGTCTCTCTCTCAGCCAGTCATTCTCTCCGTCAGCCTCTTTCTCTCTCTGAGTCAGTCTCTCTCTCAGTCAGTCTGTCTCTGTCACTTTCTCTCAGTCAGTGTCTCTCTCTCAGTCAGTGTCTCTCTCTCTCTGTCAGTCAGTCTCTCTGTCTCTCTCAGTCAGTCAGTCTCTTAGTCAGAGTCTGTCAGTCAGTCTCTCTCTCTGTCATTCAGTCTCTCAGCCAGTCTCTCTCTCCACTCTTTCTCTCCACTCTCTCTCTCCTCTCTCCACTCTCTCACTCTCTCTCTCCACTCTCTCACTCTCTCTCCACTCTCTCCCACCTTCTCGCCACTCTCTCTCTCTCTCCCTCCACTCTCTCTCTCTCTCTAAACAAAAGCTGGGGGGTCTGAAAGGTCCACGGGCCGCAAAGGAAGGCATGCTGGGCCGCTGGTGGCCCACGGGCCGTACAGGGAGTACCATGGCTGTAGAGAAACGTATTGCTGTCTGTACTTAGTGCTAAGAAAAAGCAAAAGTATGGTTTCTTGTCAGTTAGTAAACTTTAGATGCGCCCAGTGAATACCGCCCACAAATAAAGTTTAAAATCGGGGAGTTGGAGTCCTCCTTGCTTGAAGTGGAACTTAAGAAATCGAATTGTGCGGCGTGCTTGCTTATATCCCAGTATAAAGCTATTATTTGCACCTTCCAGTTTTTTTAGAAAGAAGTTGGGGACACGGAGAGGGATAGCTCGAAACAGGTATCGAAACTTAGGCAAGATAGTCATTTTAATGATGTTGCATCTACCAATTATGGTTATCGGAAGTTTATTCCATTTCTTTAAGCTTTGGATGACCGAGTATAGCAATGGCTCATAGTTAAGTTTCCATACCTGTTCGACAGGGGGAGAGATTTTTATCCCCAAATAAGTTGTGGTAGTTCAGTCACCCGTTATAGGTGTGGCCGGATCCAGATTATGCAGAATATGAGTTTTGTGAGAGTTCAGTTTATACCCTGAAAGACAGCCAAAATTGTCCGCCTCTTCCTGTATTGAAATCAGTGCTATTACCAGATCGGAAGAGAAAACTGCGATGTCGTCAGCGTAGGCGATAACTTTTCATTTACGTGTCCCGTTACTGAACGGAATAATATGGACGTTCCAATTTAGTGATTTGATGAGCGGCTCGATGTATTAATGCAAACAGCATCGGGGAAAGTGGGCACCCCTGCCTAGTGCCACGATGTAGCTGGAACAGGGCGGAGTATAAATTAGTGTATATAAGTTTAGCCTGCGGATAAGTGTATAGTGCACGGACCCATTTAGTAAATCGAACTTGTAAGCAGTTAATGTTGCTGTTAGAAGGTGGTTCTGACACTCTGCGCTGCCTGGATTTTTCGCTCTTTGAGCACCTAATAGTTGAACTTTTACTGTGGGGGAGCCTCATAAGTAGGGACTCACCCACAGTGAACTCATGATGAAAGAGACTGCATGTGGATTTTACTGGTGTTCCCCTGGCTTGACTAAACCGCTGCACAGCAGCTGGAGTAAGGGCACCGGGCTGGTAACATGCAGACACATGTGTACATGCTGGTGCACACGTGTCAAGGCTGCACAGGGGACTGCATGTGTATTTTTATCGGTGTCCACCTGTCGTGAGTAGGCCACTGCGCTGCAGCCAGAGCAAGGGGCACCGGGCTGGTTACATGCAGACACGGGTGTACATGCGTTTGACAAGTGTAACGGCGTGGCCAGCCCAGGAGCAGCTACAAAGTGAATGGTGTGGCAGGACTTATGCAGAATTGTGTGGTGACATGGAATAGGCTTTATACAGTGGAAAGAAACATGCCAGGGAAAGTCAGTGCGTTTCACTGTTTTTCACTTCATTATTCTCCTATGGGGATGTGGTGCCCATGGGCTAGCTTCACTTTCCTAAGGCCTACAAATTCCAGACATGCACTAAAGTCCACTGTAACGTGTGTGAGAACAAGTATTCTGCAGAGTCCAAAGTCATATTTGTACTGCTTTTGGGTCATCCAGAAATGTCATATTTCTCTGAGTCAGCTCATAACCAGGGCCTGGCTGGGGGCTGACCCTGCCAGGCTGAATTAATGACCTTCCTCTCCAAGCTGTAGCTTCAGAAGCCCAGCCCTGCACAACCAGCATTCCAAGGGCAAGGGCCCCCACTCCAAAAAGAGAAGATGGGTGGAGCTACAGGTTCATCCAACAGCAGCGGATACCTGGTGCCAGGCACCAGGCTGCTCTGGAGAGAAGGCAGCAAGGGGGGAAGGGGCTCTCAGAGACCATGTGGCATGAGACCCCTGGACGACGCCATTTTGAACAAACCCAGAGGCCTGGGCAGGAAGGGGGGAACAGGGGCAGAGAAGTGAAGTGTTGTTGTGTGATAGGGCAAACAGAGACTTCCTGTCAGCCCCCTCCCCAATTCTTTAAAAGAACTTGCACAGGAAGAGAAGCTGTCTCTGGGGTGTGGTCTGCTGAGGAAGACTGGTGCTGGAGCCTGGCTCCATGGGCAGTTGGAAGGAAGAACCCCCTGACTGTTCCAGGATGCAGAATTGCGCCAGGAAGGGAGTCCAGGACCAGTGAGCAGAAGCCTGGGCCTCTGTGCAAGGAGAAGAGAGGCCCAGGAGGAGAGCCCTGCGAAAGGCTGGCGCAGGGAGCCAGTGAAGACAGCTCCCTGCTGAATTCACCCTCATTGAGACCAGAAGGGTGAAGGAAAGTATCCCCAGTGGCTGGGGAGCGCCATCAGGAGCAAGAAGAGGCGAAAAGGGTGAAGAGCGGACCCCTGGGGGCTGAGATATGCCCCCCAGAAGATAGGCTCAAAAACAACAGTTGATGGACAGAATGTAGAACAATGTCATACATTCACCCCAGTACAGAGATCTGGGCCTAAATCCATTGTTGTTTTGCTCACCATGCCATTTCAGTTTGAACCCAGCCATATGAAAATCAGTCTTGACCCTGTGCCTCATGGGAACAGTCCAGCCCGAACTGCCAAGCTAGGTCCTCCCTGGACTGGAAACAAGCATCCTAGGACCGGTTTCGGGCTTTCAGCCCTCATCAGCCAGGATAGTTTGATTCCAGTGGCATGGAGAGCACGAGACCCACATCTGGGCATACCCGTCCCACTCGGGGTGACAAATGCAAAAACAACAGTTGATGGACAGAATGTAGAACAATGTCATACATTCACCCCAGTACAGAGACCTGGTCCTAAATCCATAGTATTGTTGCTCACCATGCCATTCCAGAAGGTAGGCGACCTTTGACCTCTAGCCGACTGACGAAGTGTGTAGGGCTCCGCCGCCGGTCTCAAAGATGCCCCCGGCGTGGGTCAGGTCCCAGGGGTTGCCCCCAGAAGCAGTGAAGTCAGGGTGCGCCGTGAAGGTGCCCTCGCGGGGTGCCAGGAGCCCACCTTGGCCCTCGCCGAAAATTAAACCGGGGAGTGCCATCACGCTCTCCGTGAAGATGGGGGAGGGGCCGGGGATCCCAACTCCGGGCCCCGTGTGGGGAGGAGGAGGCGGGGAGCGCCGTCGCACCCCTCCCCGCAAGGAAGCCTGTAGGGGCCTGGGACCCCAACTCCGGGTCCTGACAACCAGAAGTCAAGCCGGGGAGCACCGTCGCACTCCCTGTGAAGATGTGCAAGCGGGGAGCCAGGAACCCACCCTGGTCCCCGAGAGAGCAGAGGTCGGGGTGCGCTGTCGCGCTCCCTGGAAAGGAGTGCCTGGGGCCCCGGGACCCCAGCTCCCAGCCCGACGCGAAGAGAAGTCGGGGAGCGCCATCGTGCTCCCCGTGAAGATGTTCAGGGGCCCCGGACCCAATCTCCAGTCCCCAAAGCGACGGAAGAAGGTGGGGAGCGCTGTCTCACTCCCCCGCACCAGTGGGAAGGCGAAGGGTGTGCCATCGCACTCCCCTGAAGACCCGCCAAGCCGGTGGCTGCCTTGCATCTGCCCGCGTGGGTGGGTAGACCAGAAGAGATGTGCCGGCTCCCGCGGCAGCACGCGAGGGTGCTGGCCAGTCGGGAGCCGGTGGGGGCAGCTGGGGGTGGGCTCCCCGGGCTGCCCTCCAGCACGGCTGCACTGCGGGAGGTCTGGGTGGGACCGGGCCTCCGTGAAGAAAGGAGCGGCCGGGGGTGGGCTCCCCGATCTGCGATGCATCCCCTGGGGGTCTGGGTTGGACCGGGCCCCCCAACGATGAGCTGGATACGGCGAACCCGCTAGGGGTGCAATCGCGACTCTCCCTGACGCAGCGGGGGAGCTGCCACTATAATATTCACTGGAGCCGGGAGGAGAGTGCCCCATAATGCCTTGCAGGCCCGGACTGGCCTGCAAGGAAAAGCAGTCTTTTTCTCGGCTGGTGATGACCCCAGGAGGATGGGGGCACCGCCTAGTGAGTGCCAAGGGGCGGGGGAGCTGCAGGAGCAACGCAGACTCCCCTAGCACGAAGATGAAAAGTTCCTCTCCTAAGTCTCTGGGGACTCTGAAGAAATAACCCCTCAATGGCTCAGCCAGCATTGAATCACTTCCTGGGCTGGAACTTTGGTTCTGCAGCTGGGGGTGTATTGAGAAGCGCACCAAGGGATGAAGGGCTGAGTTAGGGATGCATCCCCTGGAGGTGAAGAGGTACAAATGCATGAGAAGTGTATTACTAATGTAATTTCTATGAAGTGCATTGTTCAAGGTTATTTCTATGGAGGGACTGTAAGTATCATGTGTAATGTGAGGTCATAAGCAATGAGGGGTTATGTTGCTAGACATTCCTGCTAGGGTGTCTGGCTGTATATGCTTAATCCTGTGATTTCATTTGTGATGCCTTTTAGAGGTTATAATGGCAATGGATTATAAATGTTATCAAGTCTAATAAGCACCTCATTTTTAAAGGGATGCCTAAACTTGTATTCTTGCTGCTGCGTTATGTGAAGAAGAACCCAGACTGTTAGCCCCTAAGATGTAGAGGTGTATACTTCATGATCAGTTTGGGATGCTCAATCAGGTTTATGTGTCACCAGGGCAGGTGTGCCTATTTTAAATGCTGGTTGAGATAATGCGGTGGGTCGCCACTGGGATGGTGCCAGTGTGCAGGGCTCTTGCTCCAGGTTATGTTCAACTAACTGCATTAGGGGCAAGATGATGTGCATACTCAGGGTGTGGTGGTAGTAGACCCCACCCCCCCTGCGGGCGGGGTGGTGATGTTTTACAATGTCATAAAGTAATTCCAACAGCTTATGTATATTTGTAAATTGGTGCATAGTATTGAGTAGTGCGTTTAATAAATGTACTCTTACTTTTATAAAGCAAAGTACAGACTGGACAATCAACTATTGAGTGTTATTTCTGCGTACCTGAAAATGGTGATTACTAGCCTACACCACCTCCCTTGAGTAGGCCTTAGACTGCTCTGCAACGCTACCCTCTGAGTGTCAGGCACTACACTAGGGTGTTTGATTCCCAGTGAAGGACACATGTGACATATTATTTGTGCAGGCCTCACAGATACTGCCCCGTTTTCCAACAGTTGCACATAGAGCGTCCCATGCCACTCGATCAAATGCTTTTTCAGCGTCTAATAGGACCATCCCCAAATTGCAAGATGTCCTATTAGCCATGTCGAACGCCATTATGGCTGTATTGACAAGACCCGTAGTGTCTCTATGAACCCATGCTCTTGGTCGGATACTAGATTAAAGGTGCTAAACGGTTAGCCAGTATCTTGGCAAAGATTTTAGCGTCAGAGTTGATAAGAGATATTGGACGGTAGGATCCGCAGTCATCCGCTGATTTCCCCTTTTTAAGAAAAAAGACAATGTTAGTCATATCCCACGATTTGGGCACTTTCATTCGGTCTCCTACCTGATGTATAACATCACTCAGTAGCGCTAGGATAGAATTTTTAAAATGTTTATAAAATTCAATTGGCAGGGTATCACTCCCAGTGGCCTTGCCAGATGGCAACACGGCTAGAGCGGTCGTAATCTCTTCATTAGTGATATCCTATTGAAGAAGGTCAGCTGCATCTTTATTTAGAGATGGGAGATCGCAAAGTTTTAAGTACTCTTCAAGTACCGTTTTGTCCGAGTTACATGATGAGGTATAAAGTCCTTTGTAAAATTGAATAAATTGCTCTAAAATGTAATTAGGGGAAGTATGTAGCCTACCATCTCTGCCCCTTATCGCATTAATCTGCCCTTTAGATTTCTTGTCCGCCACCTGGTATGCCAAAATTCTTCCAACCTGATCCCCATATTCATAGCAGTTCTTGTTCTAAGCAACCATGATCTTTTCTTTTAATATTCTGCCCAAAGGTAGGCACAGATCTATTAATGAGGCATATATTTGATCTCGGTTTGGCCCACCTAGCCTAAGTTCCTCCACATACAGGATTTCTAATTGTATTAATGCATTGCAAGATGACCTTGCATTACTCTCATTAGTTTTATTCAAGCGGTAAACATATTGTTGGGTGGTGCCACGTATGTTAGCCTTCATTGTGTCCCAAACTATGGTAGGAGAGGCGGTATCGACATTAGACTGTAAAAACTTGGTTAGAGCTACTTGGGTAAATGATATAAATTATGGGTCCATCAGCAAATGTCTAGGAAATGAAAAAGGCCGCTTAGTCTTATCTGTGACTGCTAGTTGAAAGGTGAACATAATAGGATTATGGTCAGAGGTTATCCGGGGGCACACCTCAATTTTGGTTGTTGTTAAAATTCTATTGTTAGCCATGGCCAGATCTATTTTAGAATAATGCTGATGAGGGGCAGATTAATGTGTATTTCCCGGGGACATGGGGTGAAGCGTCCACCATACGTCAGATAAGCAGTGTAGCCGAGCCAATTCGTAGATTGATTTTTGAACCCTTCGCATTCTCGGATCGGCTGTCCTATTAGTAGAATCAATATCGTAATTTAATGTGCAATTGAAATTCCCTATAATAATCAGTTCTCTGTGCCAGTCAAGCAGTTCCAGTATTAAATTATTGAATTTGGGCCATATACTGCACAGAATACAAACATTTTATCATGCATTTCCAATTGTGCAATCACCCATCTACCACGCTGGTCGAAAGAGGTTTTAAGAATTTTGCAGATTAACCGCTTGTCCTTCAGTATCGCTACTCCTCTAATTGCTACTCCCTGTGATGTACATTCAACAATTTCAAAACCTAGTTTTAGCAAGCCTCTTTCCTTGTAAGCCAGATGTGTTTCCGTGAGAAGTAACATATGAGGTTTATAAAGCTTAAGCTCCTCCCTGACCAGCTGGTGCTTAGATGCCTCATTGAACCCAGCTACATTCAAACCTATTCATCTAATTATCTCCATCATAGAACATACAAAATCTTCAGAAAATGTGAAAAACAAGTTATAGGGCTTTATTTGCAACCCCCCATTATATTGACCCCTAAAGAAATTCTGAGAGAAAAGACTTTGAGGAAATGTAAACAGATACATAAACACAATTAGAATTTGTAAAATACCAGGTTCATTTTCAACTAATGCTGTTAGTACCCCTTGTGTTTTAAACCCCCAGTATCTCCCTGTGTCCTGCGTGCAAGCCCCATGAGAAGCCCCCCCTTACCCTGTGCCACCCTCCACCCACCCTTCCAGTGTTCTAGAAAGGGAATCACCCCTCTGACCCAGCTGTCGATCACTGATAGCCATAAGAGAGCATGGCCCCGAGAGCACCCCCTGAGTATCAGTTGTATGAAAAGTGATGCAATATTAGAGCCTAAAGATAAGAAGAAGAAAGGCAGGCAAGTGTCGGGAGAGAAAGGAAGGGCAGAAGAAAAGTCAGAAGTCGTGACTATATTTAGCAAGTGCTAAATGTCATTTTAGCGGCAGCGATAGCAAAAAGTTGTGGTAAATGTCTGCTGATCTTCTTTGAGAAGATGGCGTTCGTTCTGCTCATATGGTCCAAGTGAAAGAACTGTGCATGACCATCTTTGATAACCTTCAGGCGGATGGTTCCTGCAGATACACCTGGGCCCCAATTGCTTTCCAAGGATCGATGAGCTGCCGCATCCTCCACCTCTTGTTCATCGTAATTTTACAGAGATCTGATCTTACAGAAAGGGAAACTGATTCCACGGCCACTGGTGTCGTAGGTTGGGCTTTAATGGCGATAGCCTATCGTAAGAGGAAGTTGCCTACATAGATAAGGATTGAGCGCAGCCGTCATAAGTTGGTCTGGTCTGCTTGGTTCAAAAAGATTGGCAAACTGTGAGCCATTTGGATTTGGGAATCCCAATCCCAATAGGTTACATCAGCAAAGGCCTTCTGGAACAGCTGAACAATAAAAGCCTGTGGATCAGAGCCCTCCTTGCCTTCCGGGACCCCGACCATCTTATGTTCTTCCAGTGCTGCCGGTTTTCGATGTCCTCGATTTTCCCCTGCAAGGCCAAAAGTTGATTATCATGATCCCGGACAAGGTTAGTGGAGTGTGTTACTGCTTCTTCGTTATCTGCCAGACGTTGCTGTAGTTCCATCATATCATTAGTAAGTATAGCCACCTTGCTGGTTACTGCTGTTAATGATTGCTGGATCATGGCGTTGTCTGCTGTGAGCTGCACGTAGTGCTCCTGCGCCTCAATTCTTTGTGCCTGTAATGCGCGCAGGATTGATCAGAGTGATGGTTCTAATGGTTCTAACATCCCTGATGTCACTGTTGCTACAGATACCTCTGGCGCCGCACATTTGGATGTGAGAACTTCCCTTGCTGTCGGCATGGAATTGACAGATAGAAGAGGAGAGCCAGATGTGAGTAGATCTGCTTTCGGTGGGTGTGCAGTGGTGTTGTGTGCTGTCAGAGGTGGAGAGGGATTTTGACTAATACTAAGTCCACCAGCCAGTCCGGTGTTAGAAAGTCTCGCCATAATAACCTTGACCTCTCCCTTTGAAGTGACCCATTTACTTAGAGGGCTGCATTCCGTCCTCTCTTTTGAATGTGCTGGAGCAATACCTTGAGGTTGCGTCCTACTGAAAAGTTTGGCAGCATTTTAGGACATCTGGCAGATTTAGCAAGCATAAGATTGTGTTTTTTTTTAACTGAGGGAAGGCTAGCCGAGTCCTCTAAGAGCTATGCGGATAGATCATTCATGCTCTGCAAAGGTTAAGATGAGGAGGGTGAGATGTCCACCTCGGCAAATTGCTCAGTACATAGATCTTTAAAATGTGTATCAGCCCCTAGATCCGATGTATCAGCAGTTTGAGAGAGCCGCGCCGGCTCTGGTAGGAGAGTATCTGCCCACGCCGTTAATTCTGCGCAACCCTGGTCCTCCTCAGGCAGTAAGCCAACTACCTTGTTACCCACTGCATCATCCAAAGCAGGCGACTGTGATAATGTCAGTGATTGCTAAGGCGATAGCGAGCCAGCAGTATTCAAACAGATAACAGAAGTGCCAGCACTTACCTCTGTCTGTCAGACCTGCAGAGCGGATCGTTGTTGCTGTATCACATGTGATGTAGGGACTGAGGCCCCCCCAGAAAGCACTTCCTCCAAGTGCGCTGTATACATACTTGTATGGGCAGGGAGTTAATCAATGCTGGCAGAATCTCTGTCATCTCCGTCAGTCCTCCCTTCATGCCCGAGCTGCACTTCCCCCAGTATAATCTCAACCATGGCCGCTTCTGGAGCAGCAAAGAGGATATCGGCCACTTTCCTCGAGTGGAGCAATTTTAGATCTCGCCGTCCCGTATGGGGTGCGCTTTTCTTACTCGCAACCCCCACCGGCATCTGCAAGTGCGGTTCCATGATCGTGTTGCCTTCAGCGTTTCTCCCACCCAACAGAGCAGTAGCCGAGTTCCGAGCGGAAAGCTCTCTCCTCTGTGCACTGACCTTAGGTGGAGCCATAGCGTGCGATGTCTGCAGACATATGGTCTGGTACTTACCCATGTCCCCTACTCTAACGACTGACCCTGTGGTTATGGATGACATTTCCCTCCCCTTCAGTGTAACACTTGTGAGACCACACAGATAGTTTTTCTTTTTTAGATTGGGGGGAGTAACCCCCCCGGCCGTATTTATTAACATTTAACAAAACAAATTAAAAAACATTATATACAGAAACTTTACGCAGAAAGTACAGATACATTTTGACAGTCAGATATTCCACGGCTAACCTTAACGCAGTCTAATACACAAGACACTCCTGCCGTAAATCTATCAATACATGTTATTTACTTTCTGTGTGTCCCCTCTAGAGCCTACGGCAAAGTCAATGACTGGCAGCTCCCCCAGTCCCCGTGTACTAATAAGGTTGCGCAAGGGGTTACAGCTTATCGGATGAATACTTTCCCCCGGGCCCCCCCTACGCCCTGTGCCTTAAACTCCATTACGTGGGGGCTGCAGACTTCTGCATAGTGGCACCTTAATGCGCATGCGCGTGTGGGGTGGCCCCAGGCCCACTGGGAAGGATGACTCCCCCGGCCCCCGCACCCCGACAGCCTACCTACCGGCTGTTACTACCCCCTCGAGTTATATGGTGCTGACCGTTGAGGACCGAAGACTATGCTTACCAATCATGACCTTACCGCCACAGGCCAGCGTAGTTGCCCGACTACCTGGTCTCCCCCTCACCCTCTAGGAAGGTCATGCACTGCGCCTTACGCTCTCCACCCAAGCTAGGATGTCTTCTATGAAAGCCTGATTCCCTTTATGTGAGAGGTGCACCCCGTCCTGAAGTAAAAATTGCTCCCCCTTGATGTATCTGTGTCCTATGGACCCTAGTCTAGGGGGCCTAAAGAGTTTATCAAATTTGTTGTTGATCCGCTTTACCGCGTAATTCAACGCTCTCACTGACTCACCACCCCTCCAGTGTGTCCTGGGAATCATGTGTGACCATGCTATTATCGACTGGGGACACTGATTTGCTAGCCATCCAACTTCATTGAGGAGATCCTCGACCAGCACTCTCCTGCCTAACCGGGCCAAGTCGTTACCCCCCAAGTGCAGGATCCAGATTGCCGGTGGTCCCGTACTTGCTTTCAAAGCTCGGTTCACCAACTTCCTGAATTGACCAACGCACAAACCACCCTGACCGAAAAAGGATAAGTTTATCCCTAGCTGAGTGGTCTTGGCAGCTCCTGAAAAGAAATTCTTCAAACGTCGAACATATGAGTGCCCTATCATCCACACATGTTAATCCTCCTGGTGCGAAGAGTGAACTTGCGCCACCATGCTTGCTGTTTGTCCGTAACTCGGCGCCCGCCGTACTACTGCTTGCTCTTGCGTTCTGTGAATGCAAAAGAGTCCAGACTCCTCTCCTGAGTCACAGGATGAATAAACTGCAACTGACGATGAAACAAACAAGAGGGGGGGTAAGTGCCTTGCCATGCTGGCATAAAAACACACAAAATTCCATGAAACGGCATCTAGCGCCTGTCAGCTGGCGACACTGACACAGCCCCCTTTCCCTGAGTAACAGGGAGAAAAAGGGGGGAAAACCCCCTTGTGCACCTAACAGTTGGATAGCCGCACCGTATTAGAGCATGTGCACCCGCACATATCTCTTGAAGGAATTAGAGGACCACCTACCGATCCTTTTGAGACGCTCGTCCCCCAGCCCTCTTGCTGCTTCCTCTGTGGCTACTCCTATCCTAAACGAATGAGTCCCGAAATCGGCAGGGTCTAGCCCGGCACTCTTCAACGCTAGGAGCATGACTCTCCTGAACTGAAATACTGTGAGTGGTGTCCCGTCCCCATGTATCAGGAGAGGCCCTCCCTGAGTGTGTGCCCATTGGGCCATGAAAACCTCAGGCCTGTAAACCGGGCAGCATTGTGTGTTCCCTGCTCTGTGTAATACTATGTTCTCACCCTTACCTTCTTGATCGGTTTTTGATTTCCGGATGGAAATCAGCACTGAATCTTTCTTGATGCCAACGTGTCCCATTTGCAGGCCCCCCAGCCAATCTTCCATATTCCTGGTGACTAACTCGCCTACCCTAAAAGCACCGTAAAATGCAATGCAGAATGCAGCTTGAAACAAAATGACTTCGTCTGAGGAAGAGCAAACCCGCTTCAGAGCCCCCAATAGCTTGTCTAGTGTTTCGAAACCTATGGGTCGTCTGACATCCGGCTGCCCTCCCTGCAAGCGTTGCCACCCTTTCAGCGCCTGGTGTTCTATGAAATTCTTTGTGGGATCCCCCTTTCCTTTCATTTTTGCAAAAAATGATATGGCTGCGATATGCCTTCTCGTCCCTGCAACCGTGCGCCCCTGCTCTCTCATGTACACCAGGTAGTCAACTACTGATTCATGGTCCTGCCATTTGTGCTCCCACTGTTCCCCCAAGAACAAGCATAAAGACCCAAACGCCCCTTCGTAGGCACTCCTGGTTCTGGGCGCTAGGCTTGCTGCCACGAGGTTCGATACTCTGGGGCACCATGCTGCCATAGATGTTCTGGGAAAAGTGATGGGTGCGCTGCTGCCTCTGGAATATGTGACCTGAAAGCCTGCATTTTAAAACGAGACCATGCGTCAGCCGCGTGGTTCAGAATGCCTGGCACGTGTTTTGCTTTAAAAAGGACATTCAATTTCATTCACTGTAAAACAATCTCATTCAATAACCGCAGTATCATGCTACATTTGGCTGTTTGGCTATTCACGCAGTCTACTACTGACATGTTGTCTGTCCAGAATATCACAGACTGTTTTTTTAAAACCTCTGCCCACACAATCAGTGCCACCAGAATTGGAAAAAGCTCTAAGAAACTTATATTGGTGGTGATTCCAAAATCCCTCCACCAGTCTGGCCAATGCTGAGCTACCCATTCGCGCCCCAGGATGGCTTAGAAACCCTCGCTACCTGCAGCGTCAGTCATGAGGCCCAACTCCGGGCTGGACTTAGGTGGGCTGGGCCACACCACTTTCCCATTAAAATCGTGCAAAAATGTCTTCCAAATCAACATGTCTTGCCTGACCTCAACGGACAGCCTGGTGTGGTGATGCTTCTCCCGGAGACCTGACATTGCATGCGCGATAGAGTGAGAAAAGGGGCGTGCCATTGGGATTATGCGTAGTGCAAAATTCAATTGCCCCACCACCTGCTGTAGATGGTGCAATGTAACCTTCTCTTTCCTGAGGCAGCGCTGCAACGCCGCCCCGAAATTCTTAACTTTGTCAGCGGGTAACCGCGAGACCCCTTGGACAGAATCTAATTCAATTCCCAAGAATTCGATTGTTGTGCTTGGACCCACTGTTTTGCCGGGAGCCAAAGGCACACCGAACTCCTGCATTAATGCACAGAATTTTGACAATGCTGACTCGCACTCCCCAGATTGTGGCGCCCTCAGAAACAGAAAATCATCCAGGTAGTGTAGCACCCAGCGATGCCCTGACACCCGTCGGAATGCCCATTCCAAGAACGAGCTAAATTTCTCAAAATAGGCGCAGGATACTGAGCAACCCATTGGCATGCATTTGTCGACATAATACTTCCCCTGGAACTGGAAACCCAGTAAGTGAAAAAAGACCTAAGCATGTCTACCGCTTGGTCGAAAGATGCATATTTCACGCTACAAAGTGTGTCAGAGATGGCATCGTTCACTGAACCCCCCCTTGGCGCAGAAAGATTGTGAATCAGCCTGTATTCGCCTGGCGCTTTCTTAGGTACTACCCCTAGAGGGGAACACACAAAATCCTTCATTGGGACGTCATCAAAAGGCCCGGCTACCCTACCCAGGCTCACTTCCTTAAGGATTTTTGCTGTTTCTATATTCTACATTGGACCTCACTGACAGCTGGGTCCGGCAATGCGTCACCCCATTGTAACCCAGGGCTGGTATCCTGAAACCTTCATCAAAGCCCTCCCTGATCGTTCTGGCTGCCTCTGGGCAATTGTAAGACTCTAACAAAGGTATCATAGTGCTAATGTTAATAGGAGAAATAGCCTTTCTTAGTAGTAGTCTGCTATTCTTGCTTTTTCCCCCCTCTGCCTCTGGACTTCTTGTGACACCTGTACTCTGGGTGGGATGCATTACCACAGTAACCACAGGAATGTTTGACCCTACATGTGCCCGGTGCTCTACTGCAGCTCCGTTTGTTGAAGTCAAAGCAGACTCCTTTCTTTCCATTGCTCCCTGGCTTTCCCGTGAACCCCCTGTGTTACCGGCGGGGCCTGTCTTAAAGGGCTGAGACCGCACTGTATCAGGTAGCTGCCCCCGCCCACCCTCACCTGTGCCCTGCACCAAATATCTCAGATGAATAAACATGTCTGTCTGGCTCCATCTTAGGGTTGGATCCTGCGCTTTTGCCCTTCTAAATTCCTTGTCATACTCTCCACCCATCCCCACCTTGCGTAGCATGGGCAACTGTGATCCTATTCTGATAACACGCCATTTCAGATCCAACCTCTGGGAAACGCTCTAACATGACGGCCATGAATATAGTGAAACCCTGTATCCAATTGGCCAAGTTCTCCTCAACTCTGTATTTCAGGACTATTATTGGACCATTTTTGTAGTGTGTCCATTCCTTGTTCCTTTTTGCCTCTTCCCTGTCTGCCTCATCAATCAAGAGGGAAAACATGCTAACGTACTCCCCTCTCCAGATCCTTTCTTTAGTCTCCTTTGACACATGCCACCCCAGACCCAGCAGGGGCATCATTCCCGTCCAAGGCAACCCTGAAAAAATTTTTGGGGATAATGTCGATAACAAAAGCCTCCTCAGTATCAATTGTGGGGTCATGACTGCTAGTTTTCTCGAGGTCAAATTGTACCCCATGTATGAACTGTATTGGGATTATATATCCAAACCTTTGGACAGGAAATTGCTTTTTCAATTAAGGGCGGGCTCTCTTCCTCTTCGTTACCGAACATCTAAATGGAGGGAAGGAGGCCCTGCTACATGCCCAGCTTGTGGGGAAGGTAATGAAACACTTGGTCACTTTTTGTTTTCCTGTAAACCATACTCTACTCCAAGGCGTGTATGGTTGGCACCTATGAGTAGGAATTTGGGCACCAGGAGTAGTATGGTGGCTTTGCGCATAATAAGATCGACTACTTTAACTTGGATTATAATCGCCACCGCCAAGTACTTGGGGTGGGCTTGGACAATCAGGCAGAGATTGCTAGTCCGGTGATTACTCTCTGCCTAGTTGAACAGAGACTGCTAGAGTATTGTCTATTCTCTGTGTGATGTATTTCTTCGTGTCATCGGGACAAAACAATTTTAAATGCTTCTTTTTAGAATAATGATTTTATAAAATTATATTTAATTGTACTAATTACATTAATGAACGTTACACCTGCGAAATGTATGTCTAAGAGGCTCTGTCACTAGCACAAAGAATATATAAATTGTATATAATTGCAGTACCTCCAACTATGAATTGTATTATTGTGATGAATTTTAACTCTTCTTTGTAAATAACTTGTATTCTTTTTTTATGAACTGTGCGTTTGTCAAAATGACATTTCAGATTTAATTGTTTTTTATTATATGTTTGTTTGTCTGCTTTTATGAGTAAATCTCGAATAAAGCACTTTTTTTTTTTTTTTTGAATTTTAAATTGAATTATGTGATCTGTAATTATGTGGCACTGAGTGGTATTATGTGAGGCGTGTGTTGTATTTAGTATAATGCAATAATGTGTTATGTAATTATATGGGTGTGGCATTTTGTGTTGCATTGAGTACAGTGTAATTATGTGCAGTATAATGATGTGTTACTGAGTGGTATTATATGGAGTTTATTTTGTTGCATTGAGTATAGTGAATTTACTTGTAATGTAATTATGTGGCAGTGAGTGGTATTATGTGGAGTGTACGTTACATATAGCAATGTGTAATTATGTGATGTAATTATGTGGTTTGAAGTGGTGTTATGTTGAGTGTATTTAGTAAATGTAGGAGTAATGTGAACAAAGAGTGTAATTGCATGCTTTCTTTTATCCACTGATTTATGTGCTGGATGATCCTGGTGACATTTGGTTGTTTCCTGTACTCGGGGGTACTAGAACATTTTACAAATTGCATGCTCAGCAGACAGTGCCACTCTAAAGTGTGTTGCTGCTTCAGCATTGCAAATGCATTTGAAACCTCAGCGCGCGCTCCAGGCGCTTCTAAAACACCCTGTGCCTCGGTGCAAGTAAGTGTTCCCTCCGCCCCCACTTGATGGGCAGGTGTAAATTTTCAATCTATCTGCCCAGGGTGCCCGAGCGAAGGCAATCCGCCTGGGATGGAAGGGCTGCTGAGGCAGGCGCTGCAGGGATTTCCAAAACATCCTGCCATCCTCCGTGCCAGTGAGAGCTACCTCTATGGCCATGCGTGAAGTTTCCACACACGTTTCATGGGTGACCAGAGTGCTCAGGAAATGTTACCTACATCGTTAGGGAGCACAGTGGGAGGGACATATTATTAAAGCTGGTCCCCTCCTGAGCTCGGAGGTTTATATAATTACGAAAGACAACCCCAGCAAGGCTGGAAAGCGCTAAGGAGGCGTGGATCTAATACGTCATGCTTTCTGTTATCCAGTGATTTATGTGCTGGATGATCCTGGTGACATTTGGTTGTTTCCTGTACTTTGGGGTACTAGAACATTTTACAAATTGCATGATCAGCACACAGTGCCACTCTAAAGTGTGTTAATGTGTTGCTGCTGCAGCATTGCAAATGCATTTCAAACATCAGCACGCACCTCGCGTTGAAAGTAAAGAGCAGCAGGGGGAGGGGAGAGAGGAGGGGCCCTGCGCTGTTTCCCTTGCGGGAGCGAGCAGGAACCCTCTGTTAATTACAAACAGATGGTTTTAAAGCTCGCTCCCACAAGGGAATCGTCAAACGTGCACGCGTTGCCATTGAAAGCAATGCAATGTGTGCATGTTTTTGAGAGCCAAACTGAATCGATTATTAAAGGTCTCCTCCTATGTATCGCATGCGCGCTGCGTAGGCGAGACCTAAAAAAGAAGGTTGATGGAAAGGAAATTAAGATGGAGATTAGTGATTTTATGGATCCCCAAGGTGAGGAGATGTTCAATCCTCTCTTGATTCAACACCCTCTGTCTCCACAGTGGACTCCACAGGAGCATGTGGCAAAGTATGTGAGGTTTTGGATAAGAAGGGAAATTCCTAAAGACGTAAGAACAAGGTTAAGATCAGAGTGTCAAAGGCCAAGTTTGGACTGTAAAGTGGTGTAAACGCCGGAGTTAGATCCAAAAATGCAGGCTTTCCTAAATAAATCAGAAAAAGATCCAAGAAGGGGTCTTGATAAAGGGCTTAAAGGTTGCCAAGATAGGCTGCTAGACGTATTAGGTCCATTAACAAAATTATTTGATTTATGTGAAGAGGCACACTCTAGTAATGCAGGAGTGGACGTAGTTGAGCTACGTCAATGGATTCAGAGGGCGATTTGCATTGTGGGAAATTCAAATGCAGCGTTATGTGTAGAAAGGAGGAAAAGCATACTATTTAAGATTGACCCTAAACTAGCAGAGTTAGCTAGCTAAGAAATGGGAGAGCAAAGTGATAGTTTGCTTTTTGGAGATGACTTCGTAAAAGATATGGCAAGATATGTGGGTACCTTTAACTCACTTCAAAAGGCTCAGAAGGATATCCGTAGGGTTTTTGGAATGACTGGGAGGATGCAGGGTCGATTAACCAGCCGAGGACAGGGGCTTCTTTGGTAGAGGTTATAGGTCCTATGGAGCAAACTATGGAGCGAGCTATGGTTTCACACGGACTGAGCAGGGTAGCTTCTACCCCCAGAGACAGAGGGCAAGGACAAGAGGCTTGCGGGCACTGAGCAGAACAAGGGGTGCTTCAGGTAAGTTGTTTACTAGACCCTATTTCTATCCATGTAAAATTGGGCAGCAGACTAGCCCCGTTTGTTACGAGATGGAGAGAAATAACTCAAGATCCATGGGTCTTGGAAACAGTGAAAGGTTATCAAATAGATTTTATTCAAAAGCCAGTACAAGGGAGGTGTCCGAATATTTTACGGTTTTCAAAGGAAATGGAGGATCGGGTGACGAAAGAAGTAGAAGCTTTAGAAGCAAAAGGGGCAATAGAGCAAGCAAAAATGGTTCCAGGTTGTTTTGTAAGCAATTTGTTTTTAGTGGAAAAGAAGGAAAAAGGAATGAGGCCAGTAATAAATCTCAGAGAGCTAAACGATTGGGTTTGCTACAACCATTTCAAAATGGAAGGAATACATATGTTGCCGTACTTAATGAGGAAAGGGGATTGGTTAACCCAATTAGATCTGAAGGATGCTTTTCTGACAATTCCGATGTGCGAGGAGCAGAGGGATTACCTTCTGTTCAGATGGAAAGGTGTGCGATGGAGGTTCAAAAGTCTCCCATTCGGGCTGATGTCAGCTCCATGGTGTTTTACAAAGGTAATGAGGCCAGTAGTGGCACGGCTGAGGTCCAGAGGAATCCATTTAATAGTTTATCTGGACGATATTTTAATAATGGTCGAAGAAAGGATTTTGTCTATGGAGCAGACGGAGTTTGCTATGAAGGTTATAGAAGATCTGGGTTTTGTGGTGAACAGGGAGAAGTCTTGTGTGGAACCCCAGCAAATGATGCAGTTTTTAGGTTTTCCGATACAGACATTGGAATGTGTATTGAGGTTACCGATGGAGAAGGTGAAAAAAACTTCAGAAGGAGGTGAAAAGAGTGAAGAATGCACAGTGGATTACTTTGCAACAGCTGGCTCGGTTGTTGGGTCTGTTATCTGCGTTGATTTAAGCGATCTTTCCCGCTCCCCTTCATTACAGAGCGTTGCAGAGGTTGAAAGCATTTCATTTGAGGCAGGGGGTGAAATGTTCTCAGAAAATAAGGATGAATCCAGAAACGAGGGAAGAGTTAGGTTGATGGTTAATGAGTCTGGAAGCATGGAATGGAAGGGCAATTTTGGGAGAACTTCCAGAGATAGAAATAGAGTTGGATGCGAGTTTACACGGTTAGGGAGCAAGGTATGGCCCAGTGTCGACAGGAGGACAATGGTCCAGGAAGGAAAAAGAGTTACATATAAATTGTCTGGAGCTTTTGGCAGGGTTGTTTGCGATAAAGAGTTTCATGAAGGATCAGGTGAGATGTGTGCTGTTGAAGATGGACAACTTGTCGGCAGTATGTTAGGTGAATAAGATGGGAGGCACTCAGTCAAAGAGACTAGCAGATTTAGCGAAGGAATTTTGGAGGTTTTGTTTAGAGAGGGAAATTATGGTTCAGGCATAGTATATCCCAGGGTTGAGCAACGTGGAAGCGGATTGGTATTCAAGGAATTTCAAGGATGTGAGCAACTGGAGGTTGAACAAGGGAGTTTTTCAGAGGTTGTATCAGAGATGGGGGTCCAATGCAAGTGGATTTGTTTGCGGTCAGGCTGAATACACAGTTAATGGAATTTTACAGCTGGAGGCCGGATCCGGAGGCGAAGGGGATAGATGGTTTTCTTCAGGAGTGGAATGTGGGGAGGCAATATGCATTCTCACCGTTTTCAATGATTCAGAGAGTGTTGACGAAAGTCAGGAAGGACAAGGCAGAGTTAGTTCTTTTTTGAAATCACAGGTGTGGTTCCTGGATGTGATGAGTTTGTTGATGTAGGATCCAGTTATGTTGCCGAATTACAGGGACATAATTTTGGATGTGCAGGGGAACGCACAGAAGTTGGTAGTGACAGGTCAGTTGAGGCTTGTGGTTTGGTTGATTTCAGGAGAGTATTCCAAGTGCATGGCCTATCAGAGGAGGCTGCAGACCTCATCTCGAGTTCATGGTCTAATGGAACTACAAGGGTCTACAAGTCAGCATGGAGAAAGTGGTGTGGTTGGTGTGTTGAAAGGGTTTTTTTATCCCGTATCAGCACCTTTAGGAGAGGTTGTTAATTATTTATCGGTTCTATATAATAGTGGTTTGGCCTACAATACCGTGAATTTAAGCAGGTCTGCAATTTCAGCAGGGCATGTATTGGTGGATGGTATGCCGGTGGCACAGCATGTTTTGGTTAAAAGGTTGGTGAAGAGCGTAAGGGTTGGTTTTTCCTGATAAGGCTAAGTATGGTGTTCTTTGGGATGTTTCAGTTGTACTAAGGGAATTGGACAATTGGGGTGTGAATTTGTGTTTGGATCTGAAGTTTTTATCTTGGAAGATGGCTATGCTTTTGTGTTTAGTATCTTTTAGAAGAGTTTCAGATATTAGAGCTTTGGAGGTGAATTTGAGATGTTATCAACCTGAAGGTGTGTGTTTTGAGTTGAGGAAGAGGACGAAGACTATGTCTAGGACTATTTTCTATCCTCTTTTGGAAAGTCATAGAAATTTGTGTGTGGTTAACTGTCTTAGTGAATATGAGAGGAGGACTGTTGGTTTAAGGCAGAGTGATTGTTCACAATTGTTAATTTCATATAGGAAGCCATTTAAGGCTGTTTCAGCATCTACCTTGGCAAGGTGAGTTAAAGAGGTTATGTCTAAGGCTGGAGTGAATGTGAGTGTTTTTGGGGCACATTCTGTAAGAGGTGCTATGGCCAGTAAGTCGTTTATGAGAGGGTTTAGTTTGAGTGGCATTTTGAGGGCGGCTGATTGGTCAAATGATTCAACTTTTAAAAGATTTTATTTTAAACCTGTGGAAAATGAGTTGGATAGAGTTTTAGATGAACTTTGAACATGCATAATATTGGCCTCCGGGCCTTTCCATAAAACGCAGATTTTTCACAGTTTTAATCGGTAGAAAATCATGATTTTATTAAAGGCACGGAGGCTAATATTATCCCTCCTCTGCCCGCCCGTTTTTAAATGTTTGTTTATATATATTTTTTCTTAGGATAAAGAAGAAGTCTTGGTTTTCAGGGAAGAGAGAAACAGTTTGGACAATCTGAATCAACTGATGAATCTGTTTATTTAATGGACTTGGTTTATTTTGCAGCAGTTAAAATAGGAAGATGGCTGCCGGTTCTAAGATTTTATACATGTTCAATGTTCTAGTTTGTATAGTGTTCTGATTCTAGTGTTTGTTGCTGCTGTATTTGAGAGCAATAAACGTAATATGCATAATATTAGCCTCCGTGCCTTTAATAAAATCATGATTTTCTACCCATTAAAACTGTGGAAAATCAGCATTTTAAAACATTTTGCAAATGTGAAGGAATTTGAAATTGGAGGCTAAAAAATAATCAGTACCCTCAGATTGATTTGTGGGAGCAGTGCAAATGCATCAAACAGAATGAAGTATGGGCAATCAGTGGCCTCAATTGGACTTAGAATTCAATCTTCCCATTAAAATAATATTTTTTTGATTTTGACATTTGCTTATGAATTAAATAAAAAGAATTACACATTTGTGTATTTGTTTGATGAATGCTTTTTCTGTACTTTTTGTGTATTGTTCAAATCATTGAAAATCCTTAGGCCAGAATGCCTGGCATCCAATAATGACTCAGTGGGGCTCCCCGGAATCCAATAATGTTTCAGTGGGGGTTCCCGGGTTCCAGTACTGATTAAATGGGGCCTGTTAGAAATGTGATCTCTGGTTGGCTAGGGCTTGCGCCAAAGCCAGGCAGAGACCACCACTCTAAGTCAGGGCTGGGGAGTTACACGCCAAGATAACCCCTGCTCACCCCCTTGGTAGCTTGGCACGAGCAGTCAGGCTTATCCCGGAGGCAATGTGTAAAGCGTTTGCGCGCGCAAACAGCAACAACACCCTAGGCCCACCACAAAAGAAACTCCACACAAGGTTATATATAAAAAATAGCCTTTGTATTATAATAAACACATTAGATGATAATCACATATTTTACACTGTGCCAACTGGCACTGGGCACAATTTTACAGGGGACTATTTACACAAGCCAGGGCCACATGGACCACTGTCAGAATTAGCATAAATCACCAATAGTAAAATGTAGAACATATACCAACGGAAACACAAAGTAACTGTAGAGCACAACCAGTGACTACTGGCGCAATAATGACCTCAGCATTATCATAATAGAATCGGGTATAAAACCTATCCTGTATACATCACAGGGGCATAAACACATTATGCAATTTCTCATAAGTCTAACGCATTAGACCTTACCTCCTAAGTCGAATTATACTAGGGGCGTATATCACACAGGGAAGTATAATCTCCCTAACATAAACCTAAACAGGTAAAACAACATCCTATGCAGAAATCATATCTAGAGGTTTAAAACCCAGGGTGCGCACAACATACTACACACAATACATTTCCTAATACCATAAGCATTAACCCAATAGTACTTCAATCACATTAGGGTCCAGGTTGCGCCAGCACCTAAACGTAGCAGCTGCCCACTACTTGCTGGGCAGCTGGGGACAAGAACAGGGCCTAAATGCTGCAGCTGGCACTAAGTGCTGCGCAGCTGGGGAAGCCAAATGAGGCATGGGCTCTCAGTGGCCCTTGAAATAATGTCCAAAACGTTGGAGCCACCTAGGCTTTAAAAACGACATGTCCCCCAGTACTGTGGAGCCACACGGGGCTCCTCAAATTAATATGCGCCCAACGTTGGAGCCATGCACGGGCTCTAAACATACACATGTCCCCCTGGAGCACACTGGCTCCTGGAATAATCCTGCCCTAAGAAAGAGAAAGCACTTGCCCCTCGGTGGAGCCATCAGGCTCTAAGATAATTATACTCCACGTTGGAGCGGCCCGCTGCTAGACGGGGCCGCTCTGACTGCCACGGGGCCCTCACTGGCCCCACATGGAGCTTCTACAGAAGCTTTGCATCCTCGTTGGAGCGCGTAGGCTCTTAAAAACAAAACATGCCCTCATAGCGTTGGAGCCACACGGGGCTGTTAAGATAAACATGCCCCCATAGCGTTGGAGCCACACGGGGCTCTTAAGATAAACATGCCCCCTTTGTCGGTGTGGCCCGCTCTCTTGCGGGACCACTCAGCGCCAATGCCACCACAGGGCCGCAGTCGGCACCACCAATGCGCCTAGCCTCCCCCCGTAGCTGTCTCAACTCACCGGCTCTGGGCGGGGGGAGGACTTCTCTCTTCCGGGTCTCCGGCGGCGCCACTTCTCCCTCAAGGTCCAGCGCGGGGTGGGCTCCCGCCTGGATCCATTGGATTCTTCACCCGGGCCCCCTCCAGGGACCCGGGGCTTTTCCTTGATCTGGCCATCACCGCAGGGCTCTCCCTCGAGCCTGGGAGCCCCGTGTCAACACGTAAGCCGGCACTTCAGCTTCCGTCCGGCGGCCCCGCCCACAACCAGGCGGGGCAGCGGCGATCTCAGCAGCAATGAGGGGTAGGCTCCCTCCGTAATGCAAAATGTACAGCGGGGTGGGCACCCGCTAAGGCACACAACGCGGGGTGGTCACCCGCATGAAACAACAAAACCAGCGGGGTGGACAACCGCAAGGGCTCACACCAGCGGGGTGGGCACCCGCTTTAATCCCGCCAGCACCACGAAGATGCAGGGTGGGCACCTGCGCACCAAAAGCAAAAGATAAGCGGGGTGGGCACCCGCAAGGCCGGCATCACGGGGGAATCCCTCAGCTGGGGATTCCCTCTCTCTCCTGGGAAGCAGCGCAGCTAGGCCTCCGTGCTCTTCCTCAAATAAAGGGCCAAATAAGTAAAAGCGCTCCCAGGCGCTAGAAGAAGGCAAAGGTCCTGGGGCAAGGAAAAATGAATCCCCAAAGGTCCCAGAAGTCCATCAGGCATCCAGGGGCTGGGCAGGGCCCAAGGAGGCAAGCCTTCCCCTGGGCCCCAGCAGCAGCACGCCCCTGGTCGATTCGAGTCCAAGAACAAGAACATTTTCATGGGGTCACAGCCCCTCTTTTATACACAGAATCCTTTGTCTCCAAAGGTGCAGGGAAGGGGCGAACCAGATGCAACTGGTTCCTGAGCACTTTGTTTTGCTCAGCCCCTCTCCCTATTCACAGGACAGGCCAGGGACATTAGACGCACCACAGGGGGTGGAGCCAGTATTGTGTGGGGAAAGCCCAGCCCTATTCAGGTCCCAGGTGTACTCCTCCATGCCATCAATCTGCAGCTCTCTCCATTCACCACCGGGGCAGACCCATCCTGACTCCTGGAGCCAGACACACCAGCCAATCGCAAGCCAGACAGTCACTGCACATTTATTATACCGACAGGCCAGCTTCTAGAAGTGGCACTTCTACACGAAACACCGTAACGCCGCACACATCATTGCGCAGCATTCGCTCTCACGAGTTCGCACATACCAAACTCGACCCTGCACTCCTCTCACATCAGGACTTAACACGGTCACTCAGATCCCCCATGCATTCCTATGGGAGGGCAGTTCAGTCTCACTAAAAACATACACAGAGCGCACGCACTTTCCACTGGGACAGTGTGAAAGCGCCTAGAGGCCTAAAACCACTAGTACAACATAGGAAAAAGGCTAGGATAATGCAAAAAGTTCTAGGGGTGAACTTGCCAGAAGGGCCAAGTCCAACAGGGCCACAGAAGTCAAACGGTTAAGAACCACTGGTTGTTTTTATTTGTATGACAGGGAAAGGAATTAGGGAATCTGACATTTGTAAGGAAAGCCCGCACACACCTAACCAGATATCATGCTTCATCCTTTGGGCCTCCACATTTGTCAAGAATTTTTATAATGACGAATGGGCTTCCAACTTTGTAGGAATCATTTAGAGGATTTTTTTAAAGGCGGAGCAAAGTTGGTGGATCTAGTGTCTGAGATAAAAATAGCCTAGGTATCTCAAGTATGTCTTTACTAAGGCGAGGACCCAGGAGAGGATTAAAACTGAGTGGTCATTTCCTAGGAGGGTAATTACTTGCACATCGTTCTGGTTGACATGTTTCTGCCTATTAGTCCCAGAGGTGACCATGGCATTCATTAGGACCAGATTCCCAATTTGATGCAAAACTACGCCACATGCATTTCAGACTTCATTTACTCATTCACACATCTTGTGATTATAAGAGTACTAAAGGAATACTCGTAGAATATTCAAAGAAAAAAGACAAGACAAAATGAAAATCAAAAATCGATTTTTATGTACATTTAGACACCAAAACAAAAAAGATCCACCGGAGGGTTCCGTAAATACAGAATTTACAAGGTATAGTAAATCAGCACTTTTTACTTAACCATGAACAGGCACTGACAAATACAATTATTTTGACACTTAGAAGCTTTTTCAGGTAAAACATTGGCAAGTATCTGGGGGATCTGGGAGCACATAAAATAAGACAAATATATCAGACACCGACAACACACACCCATACGACCCTGCACAAGACGAGGAGGGCATGGCAGGATGACATCCCAGACCTGACGCACGATGATTGGGCAGAGGCGATAGCCAGTTCCCGTGGCGCTGCGGTAGCTTCCAGATACTGTCTTATACAGTTTAAGTATGTACACCGCGTGTACTACACCCGGTCGCGCCTGTGGAAGATGGGAGTTGTGGGGTCCCCCCTGTGCTTGCGTTGCGTCAGGGAGGAGAGGAGCTTTTTCCACATGGTGTAGAGCTGTACGGCTCTACATCCTTTCTGGCGCAGGGTCTTGACCTGTCTTGGGGAGGTGTTATCCTGAGACCTCCCTCAGGACCCCCGGTTGTTCCTACTCCACAGTACTGAAGACATAGGTGGCAATCGGTATAAGCAGCATTTACTTTTTCTTGCCCTAGCCATCGCCAAACGGAACACTGCCCAACTATGGAAGGATACCTCTCCTCTGACAATGGGAAAGTGTCAAGGAGAATTGGATAAGTGTATGGGAGCTGAAATGGCTGTATTTCAGGCACGGGGTTGTCCCCAAAAACATAGAAAAATCTGGTCTCGATGGGCTTCATACAGGGGTATTGATCTTCCACCTCATCCATCACATTTCCCGTAACGGTGATTCAATGGGCATTCCGCAGATTGCTATATGTAAAGTGTTTTCTTGTCCTTCTGGGTGTATGAAGGTGTCGATATTTGTTTGACAAGGCGGGTGGGGTGTGGTGGGGTAGTCTGCGTACAGTTCTTAGTGTGTTTTCTTTTGTTATGTATACAAAATGTACTCACTGATAACTCCACATTTGATAATCCTTTAATAATATGTTTGATTTGTGGATGTAGTCAGGCCTTCACCCATGTGGTACTCTCAAAACCTAATAAAAAATGTTAAAAAAAAAATATTAACTTTGGTAAGTATCAATGCAGTTACTTGAAGTTACTTTAGGCTACCAACTCCATCAGGGAGCAACAAGGTCCACAAAAACAGTTACTGCTCCAGGAATAGTCGCACTCAGTTCAATTCCAGCGTCAGTGGCTCCTTGCCATTGACGTCTATGGAGTGGTCCTGATGCAAGGGATACAGGATCCTGAAGATGCATAAGGATGCTGAAGATGCTGTATGGTCGACGTTGGTCTTCCATGGGCTACTGCTCGGTCTCTGGATTTTATGGGGCAATCCTGGCCCCAAGGTTCGACGTCCCTAGAAGTCCTTTTGAGCTTGGCAGAAGTCCAGTCGGCAATGGGCTACTAGTCGCCCGGAACAGTGGTTCTCTTCTTTTGACGGTAAACTTCCCTTCTGGGTGACCTAGCTGTACTCACACCATTCTCCTGGGTTCAGCAGACTCTGGGGCAGCTTTTGAGCATTAGGTCTTGGTCCCTTGGGATTCACAGCAGTGAGGAGTGGCAATTCAGGAATTAGGGCTACCAACTCACCCCAGCAGGCTTCTTCAGCTGTTGTGGGCCTGTGCTGAGAACAGGAGGTCAGCCAGTGACCCTGTGAGTCTCTTGCTTTGGCTGGGCTCTCAACTCGACTTATCCATTAGCAGGACACATCAGGCAGAGGTCCTTCTTTGATAGCCACTATGTTCAGCAGGTGCAGTCCACACCAGGGCAGCCTCTCTTCACTGGGTCTTTGGTGCAACGGGGTAGTCCTTCTGTCCTCTACTCCAGTCCAACGAGATTTGAGTTCTGGTTGCAAGGGGTGCCCTTTTTATGCCCAGAAAGGGGCTTCAGGGAACGTTGCGCTCACTAGCCGATTGGCTAGCGGGTTCCCTCCTGCCTGATGCCAACTTCTTATTATGTATAGCATGCAGCTATCCCAGACGTCTCCATTTTGCCCATCCTCAAGATGGCAGAACCCCTCTCAGCATGTAGAGCTCACTAGCTCAACCCTGAGGTGTGGCTACCAAGGGGGCTACACTCCTCTGAAGACCAGTTTGGCTACTGGTTTCCCCTCTCTGTTCTGAGTGCCAGCCTGTCTACTTAAACAATACAGGAGCCTTTCTGAATGAATGAATGAATGAATGATACAACGTATAAAGCGCATGAATACCTGGAGGCGTCTTGGCGCTATACAAAGCAAAAAGGAGTAGAACAAGCTAATTAGTGTCAATAGAGATCATTGATTAAATAACCAGGTTTAAAGGCTCTTCCTAAAGACCGAGAGTGAAGGTGCTGTTTTCAGTTCAAGTGACAAATAGATCCAATGGAGAGCTGTAATTCTGAAAAAAAAACTTTTCCCCCCAGGTGATGCATCTGAAGGGAGCAACCCTCAAGAGACTGGCTGAATATGACCGCAACATTCTGTCTGGAATATACCGCATAACATTTTTCCTGAGGTAGACTGGGGCTTTTCCATAGAGTTTTTTTATATGCTAAAGCCTTGAAAGTAATGCAATGGCAGACCGGGAGCCAGTGCAAATGTCTGATGGCGGCCCTGACTGACTGAAATTTATTCCTAGAAGAAAACCTGCAGCCGCATTTTGAATGGTCTGCAATTTCTTAAGTGACCCTTTTAGAAGGCTGTTACAATAGTCCAGTCACGATAGAACCAGGGCGATTACCACCACCTTCGCAAGATCAGCCAGAAGAAATTGTTTGATTTGTTTTCTATTTTGTGCCAGTAAAATGAGGATGACGTGATCAGGTTAACTTGCTATATTTTAGCTCCTTGTCCAACAGAAATCCCAGGTGTTTTACTTTGGGCGTAGGCGGCGTGACCAAGTCAGAGGGACACCAGCTATGAGACCAGATGGCCGGATTATTGCATAACTGAATAACCTCTGTTTTTGAGGAGTTAAGCATCAGGCAGTTGTTGGCCATCCAACTACTCACTGCACTCATACAGTTGTTAACCGTATTGCCGAAGTATCTTTCATTTTTTGACAGGGAGATAATTTTTTGTTTGACATTGGTGTAGGACACCAAGGACAGACCAAAAGATTTGATGAGAGCGGCAAGAGGTGTAACAGAGATTAAACAAGGTGGGGGACAATGAGGACCCCTGAGTAACCCCACAAGGCAGACAGTACGGCTCTGAGTTGAAAGTACCCAGAGATACCGCCTGTTGGCGCCCTGAAAGGAAAGATTTAATTAGCGCCAGTGCAGAGTTGTCAATCCCTAAATAATGCAGTCGGTCAACCAGTAGCTTATGATTGACCATATCGAAGGCCGCTGAGAAATCCAGCAGGATCAAAACTGTGTTGCCCCCACTGTCAAGATATGATCTAATATCCTCTGTGGCTGTAAGAAGAGCAGTTTTGGTACTGTGTTTTTTTTTAAGCCGAACTGCGTATCATCTAAGAGATGATTAGCCTCAATAAAGGAGGAGAGTTGTTTGCCGTTCAAAGGCAGCTTCCCCTTTGAAGCTCGCCATTTGTGCCAATATCAGTGTGGCTTCCTGCCAGGCGAGGTAACACCTCTCCCCCACGCAGGCTTCTATTGTGTCTTTTCCTGGGTGTCGTTTGCACATCTCCCCAGGGGGGGCAGAAAGCTGTCTCAAGGACAGACCTCATGTGCAATCGTGAATGGGCACAGGAGACGTTGGGGAATAAAGTGACAACTTTCTAAAAGTTGCACACTACAACAAGTTACAATAATTTCGACTTGGGTCTCTTGTAACATGCTTTTTTTGAACCTTTTTTATTGATTTCAATCAATGCAGACAATTTTACATCAATTACAGTAGTCAGTTAAAAGCTACATTGCATTACAGGTTCCCAGAGCGTCTAGATACCCTTAGCAATGGCATCAAGCACTACAGGAGGCATTGGTTCAAAACACTACATAAATCAACAAACTTGTAAAACAAATGCAACTGGCAGGTCTTAACGGTGACAGTTAGTCTAGATCGCTGCTCAAATAATATATAAGCATAGCGCCACTTGTTGGTGGAACCTGTAGGATCTGAATCTAAACGTGAATAGGGTGATAAAGTAAAAGTTACACTGAAGGACAGTCCAATTACAGACATTATGTTTGAACCAAAAGACAATAGGGGACATGTGGGTCAAGAGAGGGGACATAGCAGGGAACCCTCACGGAGTGCAAGAGAGCGTATTGGATGCCACAGCTCCCCATCTTTCTCTGGACATCAGGGTTCCTCTGAGAGTACATGCAAGAGTGTGTCCCACTCCAGTTCAATGGGAACTTTGTGAAAGCCTCTAACTTCTTCCCTAAGGAGTGAAATTGATTCAGCCTTACACTACTTCAGGGTTGTTGCGTAAAACTGTGGTGGTGTTGTTTGATACTTTACAGTATCAACTTTAGTAGCCTCAGTCAGAAGTTAGTAAGGCTGAGGTGTCAGCTTGTAACGCTGCACTCACCAATGGGGCTGCTAACCTTTTCCACAGTAGAAACGACAATTGAGTTTTACTGCTGGAAAATGTAAAAGGGTTTTTCCTGCTGGAACATGTAAAAGTACATGTTCCGCTTTCTAATATACAGCACCCGGCTTTAGGCTTGGTAGGCCTACCTTAGGGGTGACTTACATTTATCAACAAGCATTGGCATAGCCAATAGGTTTCGCCTTTGGGACCTTATAAGTGTTTAGCCATGCAAAAGTTAATGTTGTTGCACCAAGGATATTGTGCTGGATAACTAAACACTTATAAGGTCCCAAAGGCGAGACCTATTGGCTATGCCAATGCTTGTTTGGTTTGAACTTTCAGTCATATTGCACAGCAGCACTGCTGCTGTGCAACATGGATAAAGAAACATTGAAAAGCATTTCAGCCATGTTGTCCACATTAAAAGAACACGAAGGGAAATTGTAAAGCTTTGAAGTGTAAACGGGAGACAGAGATGATTTTTGGTTGTTAATAAGTATTAATGGGGTAAATAGCACCTCATATGCGGGTGGGGGTCAAATGCGCAGAGAGAAGAGTGTTGCGGAGCCATCGCACCTCTTGTACCAGTGGTACCTGCGCCCTTGGAAATGTGGGGCAAAGACTTGGGGTTGGAAAGGCCTAAGTGTATGGGCTAAATACAGCAGTAATCTTGGTTGATTGGGTTTGTGTGGGGCCCGGTGCCACTGCACTGGGTGTATAGAAGGAAGGCATGGTTTAGTAAGTGTAGTTTCATAGGCTACAGGGGGGAGAGGTGGGTTCAGGGATGTTGCCTTGCGAAGGAGGTGATAGATGGAGGTGTTACAACAGCACAGGCACAAAGCATATTTTGTAGTTAGCCACGAAACCTGGTGCAAAGTGCATGATAGTGCGCAGCGGGGTAGGCAGCGTGTGATGGCCTGTAGTGCTACAGGAAGATAGGCTCCTTGGCTAATGTAAGAAATCTGAAATGAAGCAGTAATAGGCGCTCAATAGCTCCCAGAAGCCTCAAGGCCCTGAAGCAACATCCCCTGCTGCATGGAGTATGTGTGCGTGCGCGTGAATGCATGCATGCGTACGTGAATGCGTGTCTGTGTGTGTGTGTGTGTGTGTGTGTGCGCGCAAAGGGCATGGATGGGAGAGGGAGTGGTGTGTTAAAGGGCCCTAGAAGAGTGATGGTGTGTTGTTTCAGAAGGACATGTTCCCATCATTTCTAAGTCACAACGCAGCACTAATCAAAGGTTTTACAAAGTGCCAGTGGTGCAGGCAGGGTATTTGGGGCTGGAGTACAGGTAAGCAGTTGAGTGCTTCGACTCCTGTTTCAACTATGTAAGTAAGCATCATCAGAGGGGTGTGGATTTTTGGGGCACAGCGTTCCTGCATCTGTGGCCTACAATGAGGCTATGTTCCACCGAGTTTAGTTGTGTAAGCTATGGATGGGAAAGGAAGAGGTATAGGCCTGGTTGTTGTGTAAGGGGGGGGCAGGGAACAACATATCTTGTTAGTTGGTTTTGTATGAAAATGACAGGGTGAGTGACAGAGCAAAGTTTGAAACTTTGAATGCACTGGAAGGTCTGAAGAAAAGAGTGTAACTGGTAGAGAACATAATTCAGGAAATGCTGAAAGTAACTGAAGGAGTCTATCCAGCGCGTGAATATTGTTGAAACGTCATTGAATGTGGTGGCAGCAAATGGCTAATACTACAGAGGAGGTTTTGAAGCTTGGAAGAGGAAAAGGAAGACGGAGCGGTGGGGTTCGAGGGACTCAGCGAAGGACAACGATCGTCGGTTGTCGCTATTCTGAAGAAACACTGTGCGGACAAGCACAACATGTGTGGTTTCAGATCAAAAGCACACGTGAGAGTGAAAAGTGTTGTGGCACCACTGCACCTGCTGCACCAAAGGAAACCATGCACATGGAAATGCGTAGCAAACTATAGGGACGGGAGAGGAAAACGCTTATGGGTGAAATAAAGCAGTACTGTGTGGTTAATGGGTTTGTGTGGAGGCACGTTGCCACTGCCCCTGCTGCACCAATGGAAGCCATGCACATGGAAATGTGGGGAAAACTCTAGGGACAGGAGAGGAAAACGCTTATGGGTGAAATAAAGCAGTAGTGTGTGGTTAATGGGTTTGTGTGGGCATGGTGCCACTGCACCTGCTGCACTACTGGAAGCCATGCACCTGGAAATGTGGGGTAAACTCTAGAGACAGGAGAGGAAAACGTTTATGGGTGAAACAACGCAGTAGTGTGTGGTTAATGGGGGTGTGTGGTGCACGGTGCCACTGCACCTGCTGACAACAAAAGTTAGTAGCCAGTAAATGTAGTTGCGTTAGCTGTATGCAGGAGAGGAAGACAGAGAGGTGTGTTGGGGATGGGATGCAGCGAGAAGGGCGATGTGTTGATGTTATCATAGCACAGGCATGAAATACGACACTTCCAGTCTACAGTGGCCGAGTGGGAGCCATGTTTTACTTTTGTCACACCAGGGTGGCAGAACCAGAGCTGGAGTCCCTGAGGTTACCCTCTAGCTTACAAGCCCCGGATACTATATACTAGGGGCGTACAAGTAAGTTACCTTATGCTAATTGGGTACAAGCTAATCAAACATGCACACTTCTTTCTCTTTTGACTTTGTTTATGCGTTTTGCGCATAACAAAGTCTATTTAGAACAGAAGGGGAATGAAGTAGACAAGGCACAATCGTTGACCTTACCTACAATAACATCGCTTAGTACCACACTATTCTCCTGCAGCAATATTGAGTATATATCAAGCGTCATCATCAGTTATATCATTTTGTATTTCATGTTTGGGTGGCTAGTTTCCCCCATCCATCTATCTAACATTTCAGACTAATCATGCAGAACCTCAAACACCTTTTCGTATGTGTGGATAATTCCCATATGTATTGCTTCTGCTGTTGCCCACTCTTCTATATCCTTCTTCAATGATTTCTTCCCTGGGGCCTATGGGCGGTACCAGCAGATTTCTATACGCCAATTCTGATCCCACAGAAGTTAACCTACACCACAGTCCTGATTCCCGGGGAACGAGGTTCAATAAACAATGTCCTACAATTCATTCCAGCCCAAACCCAACTATGTTTCGAAGCCTATCAACTACCCCTTGCCAAAACTCAAGTACAGAGGCACAGCTCCACGTAATATGGAGAAATTCAGCCTCAGCCCCTCCCCACATCTTGGCATGCTGGTGATAAAGCTGGGAATATTCTGACCAGCTGGACATTTTCTGTGCAGTCAAGTATAATTCATACACTATGTGAAAATGCACTAACTTAAACCTGGCATTGCTACATATGGATTCTACCTGGCTACAGGTTGATTCTCACTCTGTGTCTGTGAGCGGTGCGTCCAAATCAGTCTCCCCTTCCTGCCAAGCCCTAAAGGGCAGTTTAATTCTATTCTTTTTCAGTGCAATGTAAAGGTCCGATCCGGCACTCATGGAATGCCACAGATGCATTAGAGACTCCAGCACTTCGGTCGTTTGAGGAGCGTTAGGGAAATCTGCCCAGATTTCCCTGGCAGTATCTGCTATTTTACCATATTGTAGAAAATGTCCCAGCCCTTCATCAAAGCTGGATTGGGCATCTTCAAATGTTGAGAAAGTCTCTCCAGGGTAGTAATGTGGTGCAGCCACCCTCACGTCACCGACAGTGCATTCGAGATACCTCGGAAAGGGCTGCAGCTATGATAGATCTAGAGAATAGGCGGCATTTCAATATCCCCTTGACCGTGACAGCCCACACCAGTGCAACAACCTTTTCTATGAACGGAAAGTGTCCGGGTACAATTCTACCCCTCATCAGTGTGGTGTGTATTGGTCCCAACAGCCCCTTGGCAATCGTCGTTCCCAGTTGTCATCCACATCGCACCACTTCCCAGCATGCTGCAGTTGTGCTGTTGGGTAGTACAACTCTGGGTCTGGTAGTCCCTGACCTCCTTCCTCAGGATTAAGCTTGAGCGCATCTAATTTTATTTTATTTCATTTCCCCACCTATACCAACATGGTCGGTAGTGTGTCCAGTGTCATAAACGTATTGTGGGACACTGCACATTATGCAATCTGAGAATGATAAAGGAATCTAGGCAAGAAAACAAACTTCATGACCACTATGCAGCCAGGGAGAGTTGTAGTTTTGTCCAGAAATTGATAGAGTTACGCAGGCCCTGCAATACCCTAACCCTATTCAGATTATATTGCTATTATGGTGAGTGCGTAACCTATACCCCCAAGATAATGAAAGTGGTAATGTCCAATGCTGGTCAATATGTGAGGTGGTCTAGTGTCCAATGTTGGTCAATATGTGGTAACCTGTCTTGTGAGGCCTTGGGCAACAAACCAATGAGAAACATCACTACTCTATCCATGTTCACTCACAGCCCTGCGCTATTTACAAATGTCTTCAGGTTGGCAAACAGGACTGGCAAGGAGCTCTCAGGGTCCTTGACATTAATTAAAGTATCATCGGCCATATATGAATTTGTTTAGGTTAGATCATGTCATGACCATGGTGGTGTACACAGATTTAGAGGCCTCCTTGGTGGTTCTAGACATCGAGAAAGCTTTTGATACCCTAAATTGGAATTATATGCAGAAGCACAAGACAAGGTTGCCTGCTCTCGTTTCTGCTGTTTGCCCTCCTGTTGAACCTTTGGCCCTCTGACTCCGAGAGCACATGCAAGAATGAGGGATTAAAGTGGGGCTCACCACACACGTGGTCTCCAGGTATCCAAACGAGACACTGTGGCTCTATTTGTGTGTGGGTTGCTCTATGTGAGTGGCTCTGTGTGGGTGGCTCTGTGTGTATGGGTGGCTTTGGGTGTGTGGCTCTGTGTGGGTGCAAATGCAATAGGTCTTGCATTTGAGAGTGATTAAGCTATTGACATTGTAAATAACAATGCTGTTTCTTTAAATGTTTTAAAAACAAAAACATAAACAAAAATAATGTCATGAGCAATGCCAATACCTTTAACTTTAACAATGCCGAGACCATTGCATTGTAAATGCTTGTTTGAGATACTCGTCAATTTATTCATTCCATTTAATATCTTTAATATAGATACAGTAAAGGGACTGTATATCAAAAGTTAAGCCTGTGTATGGGTATAGTGGCGCTACTAGGAATGGGGGGTTTCTGTTTGATTTCGTACTGTTAACCAAGGGCGTGGGTGGGTGTGGGGGAGGTAGTTATGTTGCTGTTTGAAATACAGAATATAGTAACGTGGAGATGTGGAGCTACTAAAGGTGATGTAGTACCACTGGGAGCACTTATAAAGCGCCCTATGGCATGATATATGTTTTACCCGCAAATTTGCATGTTTTAATACGGTTTGCTGATGAGCTTTTCAGGAGAGATCTGTTGAAGTTAAGGCTGTGTATGGCTATAGTGGCGCTTCTACGTTTGCTTGGGCTCTTTCTTTTATTGCGTAAAGTTAAGCAAGGGCGGGTGTTGAGGTGGTATAGTGGTACTGTGACTATTTATAGACCGTCTTATGGTATGGTGCATCACACTCTAGGCAAAACATCACTTAATTTTCGTAGCCTAGCACTTTCACACCGGTAGGTATGATTTGTTCACTTCGCACCCCCTCTATAGCACACCCTAAAAACCCCACAGAGATTACAGTGCTCCTACCCTCCTATTTCCCACTTTTTTCGCCCTTTTTTCCCTTTACTCGTTTCAACGGAATAACAAAATGGCAGCCAACACTTCCTCCTTCCATGAGACTCTAGACAATACCCCACATATTTTCCGTACCCAGGACTTTCACACCACTACGGGTGAGTAATTCATCCTAGTAGGTATAAACACATGCCGACACTACTTCCACAACTGTACTGCAGCAGCCAGGGCACATGACTTCACAGCATAAGACACACAGTGTGGGCTCACGCTTTAATCCTCGAGTCGCGCACAAGCTCACCTTAGAATCATCACACACTAGCCAATACCTCACTTAATTTTCGTAGCCTAGAACTTTCACACCGGTAGGTATGATTAGTTCACTTCGCACCGCCTCTATAGCACACCCTAAACACCCTACAAAGGTTACAGTGCTCCTACCCTCCTCTTTCCCACATTTTTTGCCCTTGTTCCCCCTTACTCGCTTCAACGGAATCACAAAATGGCGGCCAACACTTCCTAGTTGAAAACGCTCGCACCGCTCGCAGCCAATAAGCAGCAAGCTCGTGCTCGTAACGCCTCAGCCAATAAGATGGCAGAATTCCCAAATATTGATATCTGTACATTTCAATAGTTCTCAAAAACTACTGAACAGATTAATACCAAATAAACAAAAGCGTGCTTTCTAGACCAAGACCCTTCTCCCTGTCAAATTTGGGGTAATTCCGTTCACCCGTTCGACCTGTAGCCTTGTCTAAAGTTTCCTATGTTTGTGCTCGGAGATGTGCTGTTTAGAGCTTGTTGATGGGAGCTGCTGCGTGATTATCAGAAGATTTACTGCCACCCCGGGCACCTGGGGACGGCAAATGCAACCTGTCCCACACTTCCACAGAGTGAGGTGCAGCGCTATGTCTAGGAATTAATGGGGACAGGGGAGTCTCACACGCTAGGCTGCATGGTCAGCGACCAAACACTTTAATCGTCCACTTATTATGCAAATAAAGCAAACTGTCCGTCACGTGGGCAGTGTGCATTGCCTGGGAGTCAACACATGTCCTACAGACAATTATGCTCAGCCTGTTGTGGGGACGGTGGGCGGAAGTGGTGTAGTTTGGCGCCCAGTGAGACCCACCTAGTGAGCAGCCACTCTTACTGTCATCTGTACACACTGCCAGAAATGAATTCTACCTCTCACTTCGACTGAGCGCAGTGAGTGCAGCCCTAGGAGTGTGCAGCAAACACCCTGCAGATACCCCCCCTCTAAGTGAGAAAGAGTCGGGGTGTAGGGAATCTGACAGGCAGAAACTGTCATCTGGTGAGCAGTCATTTTACCGTTGATTGTACGTAATGCAAAAAAAGTATTTGCCCCCTCGCTTCTCCAGAGTGCTGCGCAGAATAAGTAGACAACGCACACCATGCAATCACAATCATGGGGCGAGGGGGGTGGCTTTGAAGGCCTAGGACTCAGATACCAACATTCAGTGAACGTTCACTTGTGTCTATAACTGTGCACAATGCGAAAAATGCCCTCTGTCCTAACTTCTCCAGAGTGCAGTTCAGCAACATGTAGACAACACACACAGCCTGCAATCACATTCATCTGGTGCAAGAAGGAAGGGACGGTGGAGAGGCCTGGCATTCAGATACCAACATTCAGTGAACGTTCACTTGTGTCTTTAACTGTGCAGAGTGCGAAAAATGCCCTCTGTCCTAACTTCTCCGGAGTGCAGTGCAGCAACATGTAGACAACACACACAGCCTGCAGTCACATTTATCTGGTGCAAGAAGGAAGGGGCCATGGAGAGGCCTGGCACTCAGATACCAACATTCAGTGTAAGTTCACTTGTGTCTTTAACTGTGCATTGTGCGAAAAATGCCCTCTGTCCTAACTTCTCCAGAGTGCAGTGCAGCAACATGTAGACAACACACATAGCCTGTAATCACATTCATCTGGTGCGAGAAAGAAGGGGCCGTGGAGAGGCCTGGCACTCGGATACCAATATTCAGTGAACTTTCACTTGTGACTTTAACTGTACACAATGTGAACATGGCATCTGGCCTAACTTCTCTACAGTGCAGTGCAGTGATATGTAGACAACAGTGATGTCATCTGTGATGTCACTGACCATATCATGAGCGATGTAATATGTGACGTCATCAGCAGTGCATTGCGAGGGCGCGAGTTATAGTTAGCTGAACTAACTATAACGGGGGAATTTCACTGGTTTTGTATGAGTGAAATGTCCTGCTAACTATAACTTTCTCTAAAACCTATGGTTTTTCAGTGAATTTCTAAGGTTTTTTAAATGCTAATTTCTAACTATAACGTGCCTGAAACTTTTGATTTTTTTAGTGAACATATATATATATATATATATATATATATATATATATATATATATATATATATATATATATATATATATATATATATATATATATATATATATATATATATATATATATATATATATATATATATTACCTACTGGCGGTCGCCAGTAGATAGTTATAGTTAGGACCGTGTTTCCATAGGAAATCCGCAACATTCTATTTGGAATAACTTTTGCGCTGGTTGACGAATCCTAGCGAAATTTTCAAAATAGGTGGGGCACTCCGCTCCGCTCCTACCCTGAAAGTCTCGGGGGGATTAGTCAAGCGGGGGCTGAGAAAAAAGGGGGGTCCCAAAACGCATTTTCCCCATGCAATTTTCCATAGGGACCTTTAGTCCAAGGTACAGCCCGAGCGGCTGAACAGAATTACTTGAAATTTGGCAGAGAGGTAGTCCTCAGGTCAGGGAAGTGCCTTTTGCAGGTCTGGTGTCAATCTGTTCAGTAGTTCCTGAGAAAATCAAAAGTAAAATCATATATATGTGGGCGGAGCCTAACCACACATCTCATCCTGAGATCTGATTGGCTGGCAGCACTTCATCCAAGAAGTGTTGGCAGCCATCTTGGGACCAATATACATGATAGCACCTCATTAAAAAGCATTGCATTTAATAGAAGGTTTTAAGACTTTAGTTACATTATAAATCATTTGTTGATGGTACCATACTCATTTTAGGAATTGTGGTATGTTCTAAGGTGATTTCACCACGTGAAAAAGCCTTCTGCTGGGATATCATGATTGAGAGAAAAATATTTTCTCATGCTTTTCCCACAGAGATTTGGAAGGTGATCTATAAACTAAACTGAGAGCTTATTTTCTGTAAATTCACATTATCTTTCTCAGTCATGTGAGAATGAAGTCTGACATTCTAAGTAAAACATGTACATCCAACAAGGGCAGAGACTGTCAGTTGATTCCTTTGTGTTCTACTGCAGCTTCCCAGAGTGTTCCAAAGAACAACTAGAGCGCTAACAGTCCTACTTAAGGTAAGCATATGGCACACCTGAAGCCATCTTGCTTGGATTAAAGTGGTAACTCTTAAAACATTTAATTTAAAAAGAAACAAAATGAGGGGGTTCATTTTTCCATAAAAAGTATGATTAGTGCTGCAGAAAGAAAAATTAGGGCACATTTTGAGTGACTTCTCAAATCCTCTTCTATTTCATAAAAAAATTCTGACATGCAGACTGAAACATGTACTTTCAATACCAGCAGCAGTTTTCCCTGGTGAGCAGTAGCTTTACTACAGTGATCTAATGAGCAAAAATAGTGCTAACATTCTGAATTTATGGCAAATGTGTGACACATCTGAATGCCTTCTTGATGGAATAAAAGTAAAAAACTGAAAGTATTTCCTACTGAGGAGACTGCAGTACATAAGGAAATTAGGAAACTTCATTACAAATAAATCTCCCAAGATGGCCACCGGAGACAAAAGAGCCCAAATGTAGCCCAAAATCACCCAGATGTAGCCCAAATATATGAAGAAATATAGCTATTACAGCACAACCATAAATAGTGTATGTGAAGTCAAGCTGAATAACCAATAGTAAACTCATGCGTTATTCAGAAATAGAAACAGATATATATATATATATATCTCAAAAAAGTTCATCTGTAGAAATCTTCTGTTCAGAAAGAGTAAGATGAAAGGTCCAAGTTGTTTGTGATGCAAAACTTTCTTTTATTTGATAGTTGTATCAGATTCAAAATCCAAAAGCGAAAACAGCCAACACATGTTTCGTCAGTACATTATTAGTACTAAAGACTTTCTCAAGGCTGTAAACAAACAGATAAGGTATATGAAAAAACTAAATAAATAAAACATTGACATAAAACATATACATTTTAGATTATAATCCAAAAGACGATACCAAAGAAGTATAAACATGAAAAGGCACCGATCAGGTCTATATATAGTACCAAAGACTGTGAACAGAGGCCAACGTCCCGATTTGTGAGCACACCAAAGTGTAAAGTAACATATCTTAAGAATACAAGAGCCCGTGTCAAGACAGAAGAGAGGTCCATATGAGGAGATAAAGAGAGATCAGAGATTGTAAGATAAGAATGCAGAGGGGAAGTGTGTAGATAGACTGGCTATTGAATAGGTAAACTGACAAAGTGACGAATCTTGAAAGTGTCAAAAGTATAATGGAAAGCGAGGAAAAAAGAAAAGGAGTCGGATTTCTAAAATAACGGCTCCTAGAGAAATATATATATAAGTCACATACCTATATGAGAAAATAATGTGCAATGGAGTCCAAAGATTATCATAAGAGGTACATATGATGTCGCTCAAGTTGAGTAAAACGAGAGCGCCAAGAATATCTAAAAAAACACAAAATATCAAAATATCAAATTGGTCTTGGTCTGACTGCATGGAAAACGCAATATGTATATAAATATCGCAATAAAACCGGATAACAAAGGAAGTCAAATGTAAAAATAATAACCATCCATGGCAACGTATACAATATGCTGATCCATAAAGGAGTACACCTATAATGCCAAAATAAGGAACAAAGATGTAGTGGGTAACAAAGTAAATAGAAGCCTAGTGGTGGCGTAGACGTGACCAAATGGACACAAATATCCATGGTTATGGAGTGATAGTCCTGATATTAGTAAATCCAGCCAATGTCTTGCCCAAAGCATCAACTCACCTATGTATTATCCCGAAAAATCTTTAATGCGGGAGTAGAGGGTCAGTGGATAATGTCCATTCAATACAATAACATCTAAAAACAGAATGAGCCATAGGTAAAAGAAAAAACGGGGGGTCCCAATGTAACTAGTAACATTGCTGTTAGTGCAAGTTAGGCCAATTATAGGCCGATTTCCCTTTTGCCGGCCTTGGCTAAGATCACAGAGAAGCATGTACATGGTGTTCTCTCCAGCTTTCTCGAATCCAATGATTTGTTCCATCCATCGCAGTCCGGTTTCCGTCCTAATTTAAGCACGGAGACTGCACTGCTGGAAGTGTCGGAAATCATCAGGGAGACACTGGATTCTGGAGGAAGGGTCATGCTCGTCATGCTGGATTTGTCGGCGGCCTTTGACACCGTCCCCCATGAGGTGCTCCTCTCCAGACTTTATGACATCGGTCTGAGGGGGACGGTGTTCAATTGGTTTACATCTTTTCTCGAAGGCCGCCGACAAACGGTCTGGGCCTCTCCGAGCTCCGCCGAGATGTCGCCATTGGGAGTCGGTGTTCCACAGGGTTCTGTGTTGAGCCCGACTCTCTTTAACATCTTTATGACACCTTTGGCGGCACTGGTGGAGTCCTCTGGGGCCCGGATCGTATCCTACGCTGATGACACTCAACTGCTTTTCACGTGTGGGAAAGGCCAGGCTTTTGATGGAGAGAACATCCGGGGTTGCTTGGAGTTGGTCTTTGGCTGGTTCCAGCGAAACGGCCTTAAGGCAAACTCCAGTAAATCGGAGGTGCTGTTCTTCGGCTGCTCTCTGGACCCTGATTGGCAGGCCTGGTGGCCATTAGGTATGGATTGCCCTGTCCAGGCATCGCTTGTGGCTAAGAATCTGGGAGTGAAGGTTGACAATAATTTGTCACTGAGCTCACATATTTCTGGCCTGGTGGGTACCTGCTTTGGTATGCTTAAGATGCTCCGGAAGTTCCTGCCTTTACTCTCAGAAGAGCACAGAAAGATCACTGTGCAAGCCTTGATAGGCTCGAGATTGGACTATGCGAACGTCCTTTATGTAGGTCTTCCGGAATATCTGGTTCAGCGGCTGCAGGTTGTGCAGAACTCCGCGGCCCGGGCCATCTTTGGCCTTCATAGGCGAGCGAGAGCTTTGGGTCTGGTGCGATCGCTTCATTGGTTACCTTTCCGGAAGCGGATTATGTTTAAAGCACTGACCCTGGCGCATAAAGCGCTATTTGGCACCGGAGCGAGGTATCTACAGCAGAGATTGTCTTTCTATCGCCCAGTTAGATCTCTGCGGTCGGAATCTTTGTTTCTCGCGGTGGTTCCTCGGGTGAGGAAGGCCCGCACTGGGGGTCGCTCTTTTAGTTTGAGGGCCCCTCAGTTGTGGAACTCTCTGCCTTTGGACCTACGGTCCTCTTCTTCTCTCCTTCTGTTTAGGAAGAGCCTCAAGACGTGGCTTTTTAACCTGTAGGGTGTCTTTGTCTTTTTTTGTCTTTTTTTCTTTAGTCTGTTTTTATGTTTTCGGTTTTACTGAGCTGCCTCGATAAAGCGCCGGGACACTCCACGGAGTAGCCGTGCGCTATAGAAATAAAAGTTTAACATAACATAACTCACCATAGGTAAAATGCGGAACATATACTTCAAAGTCGTGCTCTTATGGTATCCAAAAAGTCTTAATGCGAGAGTAGAGGGTCAGTGGTTGATGTCCATAAAGTGCGAAAACATCTAAAAATGAAGTGAGCCATAAGTAAGAAAAAACGGGAGGTCCCAATAAAACTAGTAATCTTACTGTTAGCACCAGATTGGACCAAACGACGACTCACCATAGATAAAAAACGATAAACATTCTCCTAACTCGTGCGCTTGATAACGCTCCACAGGAAGCAAAGTCAGACCAAGAAACGCCATGTTCGGTGGACTCATATAGTGAACCCAGTCACATGATCAGCGTTGAGAGCCACTCGGCAAAAAAATTAGAGAGCGAGAGTGGACTCGTATGTGGGAAGCCAGCGCCATTTTGTAGTGACTAATGTATGAAACTAAAGTAATGTTAAAATAATGTTGGTGATCCCGAAAACGGGATCTACACATAGTGGTGTAATAGTAAGAGTGGCCAAAACTACACACACAAACATAGTAACTTCATTGTAATAATTATATAGGCGGGGCCATAGGGTAAATGAACCGGCGCCATCTTGTAATGGTTAGTGTAACCGTAAACAATGACTGTAGTATAGTCGAAGCAGTAAGGTGTTATACAAAATAATGCTAGGATTAATGTTTTACAAATCCAATGTTGGAAATAGGCAAGGTAGAAACGGAGAAAAAATGCAGAGGCTCAGAAAAGATGGGACACATAGTAGAAAAGGAAGTGTTAGACTGTAGCAAGAGCTCCAAGAGAAAAAACTTCAATATAAACCGGCATGATAACACATATGATGGCTAGAGGCAACAGTAATGCTACATTGTTATGAAAAAACTTAGTCAATACTGGATAGTTACAGCAAGTAGAAACAGAGTTCCAAGTCATATCCTGTATACATAAAGAACTTTCCAAAGTAGAAGTGATAACCGTATTCGACTTCTATTATCCCTGTGCTGACATTAAGGTAAACAACAAAGATAATACAGAGAAAACATAAGATAAAAGCATATGCTTAGTCTCGTAGGAATACATGTAGTTCTCTATCTATGTTCAACCCATGATCTACTGATCTCAGTCTAATGAGCCACATGGCTTCTAATTTTCTGAGAGCTGAGGTCTTATCTCCACCCCTGGGGTTATCTCGTAGTGCAGCAATACCATGAAATTTTAAGCCCAGAAGTTCCGTAGACTTATGTTCAGTGTTATAGTGAACGGCTAGAGGAGAATTCATACTATTATTTTGTATGGCTCGAATGTGTTCTTGTACTCGTTCTTTAAGAGCTCTAATAGTGCTTCCCACGTAGATAAGATTACATTTGCACACAATACAGTATACAACATATTTGGTGTTGCAGTTCATAAACTGTGTTATGTTGTGTGTTTGGCCAGTGTTGTAACTAAAGCTCGTGATTTTGTTGTGGGCAAACTGACATATGTTGCACATGGAACATTTATAAAAACCTTTCGGTTTAGCTGGTAGCCAGGTCAAAGCTAGATCATTTTTTATAGGCTGTTTGTTGGTAGAATTTAAAATGTTCCTTAAAGTGTTACCCCTTACAAATGTAACCACAGGTTTGTTCCCAAGGTAAGGATCCAAGTCATGATCTAGTCGAAGTAAATGCCAATGTTTCTGAAGAGTACGGAATACCTCATTACTATGTGTGTGAAATCGTGTGATGATATTCACTTTTCTACAAGATTTGTTGACATTGCTTGATTTGTACTTCAGTAGATCTGAGCGTTTTTTGTTGTTGATCCTGGTGTGAGCTTTATCAAGTGTATGTATGTATGTATGTATGTATTAAATTCTTATTGAGCGCAACTGTCACCCCAAGGGTATCCTGGCGCTGGACCATAGGTGAGTCATCAGATCCAATACACTACATTACTTTGGAAAGAGATAGGTCTTTAGCTCCCTTTTAAAGGAGGGGAATTCTTGCTTACTCCTGAGCAACAGAGGGAGAGTATTCCACAGCTTAGCTGCTGTAAAACCAAAGGCACGACCACCCATCCTCACTCTAATGAATTTAGGGACTATGGTCAAAAAAGCCGAGGAGGATCTTAAAGGTCTAGCAGCCTGGTACCACGAAAAGAGGTGTTGAAGTGGCAGCGGTCCCAGCCCATGTATCCTTATCATAGCCTCTAGTAGAGCGGTCCCAGCCCATGTATCCTTATCATAGCCTCTAGTAGAGAAACATTGCTTAAGATTTGTGATTTCTTGTTGAAATATCTGATCCGTGCTACAATTTCTTCTTATGCGTGTCATCTCACCATAAGGTATTGCCCTAATTTGTACAGTTGGGTGAGCACTAGTGGCATGTAGGACGGAGTTGCACGCCGTCTTTTTACAAAATAACCTGGATTCCAGTTTACCATTCTCTACATACAGTGTGACATCTAAGAAGTCAATATGTTCTTTATTGGAACTATAAGTAAAACTAAGATTGTATTCATTTGTATTCATGTAGGCAATGAAATCATGTAGGTCAGTGTCACTTCCTCTCCAAATCATAAGAATGTCGTCAATAAAGCGATCCCAGTAGACAATGGAGTTGGTAAGGTGGGATGGACAAGTTCTCCAAATGTGTTGATGTTCAAATAGACCCATATAGATATTGGCGAAGGAAGGCGAAAATTTGGCTCCCATAGCTACCCCCAGGTGTTGTCTGTACCAAGTTTCACGATGTTTAAAATAGTTATTATCCAGGGTTAACCTAGTGAGTTCAATCAACATTTTAGTATGTTCATATAGAGTAGCATCCCTTTTGGACAGAAAATATGTAAGGGCTTCCATACCCTTGTCCAACGGAATGCTGGTATAGAGCGCATTTACATCTAGTGTTACAAAAGTTAGGTCATCCTGCCAGGTGAAATTTTCCAATTTGTTAAGTAGGTCTTTAGTGTCCTCAATAAAGGCCGGTAATTGGCGCACTATTGGTTGGAGGTAGATGTCAATAAATTCTGAAATGTGTTCCGTGGGTCCCCCAATACCCGAAATAATGGGTCTCCCCGGTGGTGATGTGAGGTTTTTGTGGATCTTGGGCAGAATATACAAATATGCTATTCTGGGTGAGGGGGTGAACAAATATTTGGCTTCCATGTCTGATAACAGTCCTTCAGATTGCCAATATTTTAATGTACTCTCAACTAGTTTATTGATTGCTGGCAAGGGATTGTAAGCGATCTTAGTGTATGCCCTGGTGTCAGATAGCTGTCTCTCGATTTCACCATAGTAGTCAGCATTGTCCATAAGGACAATATTGCCTCCCTTGTCGGCCTCCTTAATGGTTATATCAGTATTTTCGGCTAGATTAAAAAGAGCCTTCCTTTCTTGAGTTGTCAAATTGTCTCTATGTCTGTTAGGAGTGCGTATTAACTTGTCCTCTAGTTTATACAAATCAGAGGTAACTGCTTTGTAAAAGCAATCTATTAGATTGTCTGCAGCCAACATGGGGGTGAATGTAGATTTCAATTTCAAGCCACTATCAGTTTGTAAATTGGTGGTTATGTTTAGATCATCCAGTATCGTTCCAATACTGGGCGTCATATCCACACTTTCATCAAGGGACGGGAGCATTTGTATATTATTGATGTCTTCAATGGTTTGTCCACTCTTGGAGGCTGTATATATAGGTAAAGGACACAATTTGTTCTGATTATCAAAGAATTTTTTTAATTTCAATTTACGAATAAATTTGAATAAGTCAATGTGAATTTGAGTGAAATCAGGTCTCGAATTGGGACAAAAACTTAATCCCTTTTTTAACACTATTGTCTCAGCATTATCCAATGTTAATTTAGACAAATTAACGATCGACACATCATCTTCAATGTTAGTCATAGAACTGTTAACTGATTCGCTGGTAATCATAGAGAGTCTAATGTCATCACTCAATTCCTCTGTACGCGCGACGCCGATCTTGTAATTCTTTTGCTGTTTTCTAAGTCTATTTTTGTGCCCCCCTCGCCTGGTTCTCTTCTTCCTGTTTGTTTTGGGTTGTTGAACCCCAACCTGGTCCCCTTTCTGTATCTCTCTAGTTCTGATAAAAAAGAAGATGTTCCTGGAGCAATGTTAGCATTACACAGTGATGTAGATGCTGTCTCACTTCTTACATCACTGATATCACTAGCAGTGCTAGAGAGATCGGAGTAATTTGCTGTTATATGGGCATCAGAGTTCTTGGTATCCAAATCTTTTATACCAGCTCTGGGCCTCTCCTCGTCAAATTTCTTCGCAAATGTAAAGATGCGACCATTTTTATAGTCGTTTTCATCCCTCTTTAGTTTGCGTATTTTTTTATCTCGAATGTATGTTTGATGTGCGTTAAGTACCTCTTTCAAAATTTTAAAGTTTTTCTCTGTTGCCTCAGCTAAATTCAGTTTCTTGATTTCCTCCTCAATCTGTTCTATTTCCTCTAATAATTTCCCTCTCTTCCTTTCTGCATGTCGGATTAATAAATCCATCATACCAAAAGAAGATGAGGATATCAGATTCTCCCACTCTAGGAGGAGATCTGGATCAAGATCCTCAAATGTTGGAAATATGATAACTCTTAAGCCTCTTGGTACCTGTTTTAATTCAATGTATTTCTTAAGAGTGGTGAGGTCCCACCACCTAGAGAGTTCTGACTTACGAAGTCTCTCTAGTTTAACAAACAGTTGTTTTAAACCTTGAGGTTTTGCCTCAGTTGTAAGTTTTTTGGTAGACTGAATGCCCTGTTCGCAAAAAATGTCATTAAATAATTTGTCCCTTTCATCATCAAAGCCTGCCATGATGTGAAAAAAGTAAAGTAATATCCAAATTAACTTTCACTCGGATCACGCCTACAGAGGAATTGAGTGCTGGTCACCACCAAACTGAAAACAAATGAGGAAGGGTAGTGGTGTTCCTAAAAAGGAAAAGACCTGCACATCAAAGAGCACACGGTTGTATACAATTCAGTCAGAAGGCGTCAAACAGTTGATTGTATAGAAAATAGATTTGGGTGTTTGGCTAGCTATGGGCACTCACTACCCAAAAGTGCCAATAAGGTGGATGAAAAATCAACCTATATAACATGAAGAAATATAGCTATTACAGCACAACCATAAATAGTGTATATGAAGTCAACCTGAATAACCAATAGTAAACTCATGCGTTATTCAGAAATAGAAACAGATATATATATATATCTCAAAAAAGTTCATCTGTAGAAATCTTCTGTTCAGAAAGAGTAAGATGAAAGGTCCAAGTTGTTTGTGATGCAAAACTTTCTTTTATTTGATAGTTGTATCAGAATCAAAATCCAAAAGCGAAAACAGCCAACCCGTGTTTCGTCAGTACATTATTAGTACTAAAGACTTTCTCAAGGCTGTAAACAAACAGATAAGGTATATGAAAAAACTAAATAAATAAAACATTGACATAAAACATATACATTTTAGATTATAATCCAAAAGACGATACCAAAGAAGTATAAACATGAAAAGGCACCGATCAGGTCTATATATAGTACCAAAGACTGTGAACAGAGGCCAACGTCCCGATTTGTGAGCACACCAAAGTGTAAAGTAACATATCTTAAAAATACAAGAGCCCGTGTCAAGACAGAAGAGAGGTCCATATGAGGAGATAAAGAGAGATCAGAGATTGTAAGATAAGAATGCAGAGGGGAAGTGTGTAGATAGACTGGCTATTGAATAGGTAAACTGACAAAGTGACGAATCTTGAAAGTGTCAAAAGTATGATGGAAAGCGAGGAAAAAAGAAAAGGAGTCGGATTTCTAAAATAACGGCTCCTAGAGAAATATATATATAAGTCACATACCTATATGAGAAAATAATGTGCAATGGAGTCCAAAGATTATCATAAGAGGTACATATGATGTCGCTCAAGTTGAGTAAAACGAGAGCGCCAAGAATATCTAAAAAAACACAAAATATCAAAATATCAAATTGGTCTTGGTCTGACTGCATGGAAAACGCAATATGTATATAAATATCGCAATAAAACCGGATAATAAAGGAAGTCAAATGTAAAAATAATAACCATCCATGGCAACGTATACAATATGCTGATCCATAAAGGAGTACACCTATAATGCCAAAATAAGGAACAAAGATGTAGTGGGTAACGAAGTAAATAGAAGCCTAGTGGTGGCGTCGACGTGACCAAATGGACACAAATATCCATGGTTATGGAGTGATAGTCCTGATATTAGTAAACCCAGCCAATGTCTTGCCCAAAGCATCAACTCACCTATGTATTATCCCGAAAAATCTTTAATGCGGGAGTAGAGGGTCAGTGGATAATGTCCATTCAATACAATAACATCTAAAAACAGAATGAGCCATAGGTAAAAAAAAAAAACGGGGGGTCCCAATGTAACTAGTAACATTGCTGTTAGTGCAAGTTAGGACCAGACAATAACTCACCATAGGTAAAATGCGGAAGATATACTTCAAAGTCGTGCTCTTATGGTATCCAAAAAGTCTTAATGCGAGAGTAGAGGGTCAGTGTTTGATGTCCATAAAGTGCGAAAACATCTAAAAATGAAGTGAGCCATAAGTAAGAAAAAACAGGAGGTCCCAATAAAACTAGTAATCTTACTGTTAGCACCAGATTGGACCAAACGACGACTCACCATAGATAAAAAACGATAAACATTCTCCTAACTCGTGCGCTTGATAACGCTCCACAGGAAGCAAAGTCAGACCAAGAAACGCCATGTTCGGTGGACTCATATAGTGAACCCAGTCACATGATCAGCGTTGAGAGCCACTCGGCAAAAAAATTAGAGAGCGAGAGTGGACTCGTATATAGGAAGCCAGCGCCATTTTGTAGTGACTAATGTATGAAACTAAAGTAATGTTAAAATAATGTTGGTGATCCCGAAAGCGGGATCTACACATAGTGGTGTAATAGTAAGAGTGGCCAAAACTACACACACAAACATAGTAACTTCATTGTAATAATTATATAGGCGGGGCCATAGGGTAAATGAACCGGCGCCATCTTGTAATGGTTAGTGTAACCGTAAACAATGACTGTAGTATAGTCGAAGCAGTAAGGTGTTATACAAAATAATGCTAGGATTAATGTTTTACAAATCCAATGTTGGAAATAGGCAAGGTAGAAACGGAGAAAAAAATGAAAATTGAAGGCAGGTAGGAGGGTGCAAAGGCAACAATTTAACCACACTGAGCAGGCAGGAAGGGCCGTAGCAGCACAACAGACTATGGAGGGCAGTGGAAAGGGGGGCAGGGGCAACAAACCAACAATACAGGACTTGCAAGAGAGGCTGTGGCAATGTAATAGACCATTGTGGGCAGAAGGAAGAGGCAATGGTAGTACAACCATACATGCCAACAGAACCGATTCAGCCAGGAAACGTCCAATGTTTTTAAGCTCAAATGGGCTTTATTTGATCTGTCTCCTGTCTACAATCTCCTCTTTTTCAATGTAACTCAAAGGGGAAAATCAATACCCCAGTTTTTTTTCGAAATCTCCCTCTTACCAAGTTCAAAATGTTCGCAAGTATGGTACATTGGATCATGGAAGGAAATGGGGTAGGGACATGGACATGGATAACAGAGGACAGGAGGGACATGGAGAGGTGCACCAAACTGACCCTGCAGGCCAGGCATCAGGGTTTGCAGCAGCACAATACACCACACAGGGCATGCGGGACGGGGGTGCAGCACAACAATCCATAGAAAGCAAGAGGGAGGGGACAGGACCATGCACATGGACAACAGAGAACAGAGGGGCTAGAGGCAATGGTAGCTAGCTGACCATAATGGACAGACAGGAGAGAAAGCTGCAGCATAACAGACCATAAAGGGCAGGAGGGACGGATCAGGGGCATTACAATGGAACAGACAAGCCAGGAGGGAGGGAGTAGGGGTCTGCACATGTAAACAGAGGGCTGGGGGCAAGGGGGCAGGGCAGGAGCAGCAAGATAGCCATGGAGGTCAGGCAGGATGGGCACTAGAAGCAAGACACACCATGAAGAGCAACACTGAGACTGTGATGGCATACACACAGACCATGGAGGGAAGGTGGGAGGGGGTCAGGGGCAGCTAACTGACCACACAGGGAAGGTGGGAGGGGCCATGGCAGCACAGAAGACCATGCATGGCAAGTGGGAGGGTTAGTGGCAGCACAATGGCTATGATGGGCAAGAAGGAGGGTGCAGGGGCATGCACAAAGGACGATGGAGGATAGAAGGGAGGGTCAGGACCTGTGCACAGAGAAGAAAGTTCAGGGGAAGGGGCCTCACAACAGACCGCACGGGGCAGGCAGGAGGAGCAGTTGCAGCACAACAGACCAGGGAGGGCAGAAGGGTGTGGCGGTACAATGGACCATGTAGGACAGGAGGAAGAGGATAGGGGCATTGCATGTGGACAGGCAGGGTGGAGGTGGCAGGGACAGGTTACAGTCATCTGACAATGCTAGGCAGGTGGGAGGGGAGTGGCAGCTCAACAGAACACTCAGAGTAGATAGGAGTGGCAGGTCCATGGAACATGGTGGGCAAAAAGGATGGAGCAGGGGCATGCACAAAGACATCGGAGGGCAGGGGGAAGGAGAATAGGGGCAGCACACTAAGCACAGAGTTTAAGTAGGAGGTCAATGATGGGGCATAGAATTGGGCAATGGAGGGCAGGAGGAGTGGACTGGTACATCATACTAAATTGAGGGCAGTGGCAGCACATCAGACCATGCATGGCTGGAGGGAGGAGGCTAGTCCATGGATTCACACAACAGAGGATAGGGAGGAGGGGGATGGGGCAGCAAGCTAACTGTTCAGCTAAGGCGGGTATTAGGAACTTTATTGTTTTTTAAAACGTGTGTCTGTGCGAACTACTTAAAATATGAACAAGTATGCAGCATAATCTCACTTTTATTCAGGAAGAAGAGGACGTTTGCGACTGTGGCTCCGGGCTCACTTGGCAGAAACACCCCCTGACCCTCCACCCCCTATCGCAAATTGTAATGCCTGTGAAAAGGGTAGATGAACACAGTGTTATATAGAACATAGTCCTGAGAGCACGATTGAAAATTAAAACTAGATATAGTGTATGGTATAAACTATGCACCAAAAAGTGTGATATAAGATTAACCGGCGTGAAATATAATATGCAATACATTGTGCGCAATTACAGATTCATTGGAGAGCGCGAGATAGCACAGGCACTAGCGCGTGCTATGCGATATGCGCCTTGGAGTGTAATATGCGCAGGGCAGTGTTGTGTAACCTAACTAGTCTCTAAAGTTGTAATATAAAATATGTGCTGGGGGGTGTAACGTTGCATATGCACTGTGACAAAGATATGGATCCCAGATTGTAATATGTATGGCATAGCACTGTGCGTTATAACATAGGCATCGAGGAAGGCACGTTAGATGGGGCAATATAACGCGTGCGAAGACAAGTGTGGCATGACATATTCACGAGGTGGTGTTACAGTGCACATGGGCTAGATAGTGTCATAGCATATGCACTAGCTAGTGGAATACAACACAGAGGTGTGTGGCACTCAGCAGGCAATGGTGGGTGTAACACAGCATTGGGCTCTGCCAGGAGCGCGCTGTGACTCTCAAGTGATGTTCGTCCCCTTTTCAGAAAGTAAAATAAAAAGTATTACACATCCGGCAGTGGATGTGTGTTTTTTTAACCGTGAGGGGGGTTTCTTGCATAGTTTTGGTCGAATTTTTGTCAAATCCCCTTTGAATGGCTTGGTGTGCATGTGTATTAAATTTGCCCGTCAATAGCTACCCATGTTTGTATAAATAAACGACAAGGGTGTCTACAGGGATTAGGCACGGTAGGGCATCAGACATGTCTGAGCTTCACTAGTGGTGTAAATACATTCCACGTGGATTCATTGTATGCATAGTCGCCTTTTAATGAATATCACGCAAATCGTCATGGTGATAGGTACGTACGGTTTGTCCAGCATGTCCTAGGTGTGTCTATAAATATATATTTTTTAAAAATAATAAAAAACAGTGGCCGGCCCTGGAGATTGGGGTGAAAAAATATAATTAGGAGACAGGCCCTGGGGGATGGGGTCATCAGGGCCAATAAATTAGAATAAGAAGGGGAACCACACAGCCCCCCGTCTTAAAAAATTAAAATAAATAAAAGACTGGCATCGTGCCGGAGGCCACGCCCCCTCCTTGCAGCACTCTACAAACGCGCTCCCTGGAGAATTGTAAGTTGGGGAATTAATTCCTCTTCAATACTGAGGGTCCCTGAGGGCCAACTAGTCCAACAGGCATCTCCAGTATGCGCCAGGGAGCTGCGCTGCAGACAGGTGTTCTGAGGCCAAGCCCCTTTTTACACCTCTCTGCAACGCAGCTCTGTGGCGCTTACTGGAGGTACCTAGTGGTCTAGTTTGACCCTAGGGACCCTTAGGATTCAAGGGGACTTAATCTCTCAACTTAGAACAGCCACAGGGCGTGTTTACACAGTGGTGAAGGGAGGGGACGGGGCCTGAGGTGACGTGTGCAAACACGCACTATGGCACGTTTTAAATTGGGGATATAATTTCCCTTCAATACTGAGGGCCCCTGGGGGCTAACTAGCCCACCAAGTGCTTCCATAAGCGCCACTGAGCTGCATTGCAGAGAGGTGGTCCAGGCCGTGCCACTTTTTACACCTCTCTGCAACGCAGCTCTGTGGCACTTACTGGAGGTACCTAGTGGGCTAGTTGGACCCTAGGGACCCTCAGGATTCAAATGAACTTAATCTCCCAACTAAAAACAGACACAGGGCGTGTTTACACAGTGGTGAAGGGAGGGGACGGGGCCTGAGTTAACGTGTGCAAAAACGCCCTGTGGCCTGTTTTAAGAGGTAGTTTTAATCCCCCTGCCCTATTATATACTAGGGGCTTACAGAGGAGGTCATGCTAATCACAGGGGGACTCCAACGCATAATGTTCCCTAGTGTATGTAGGTGTTTTCACTGTATTCTAAGTGTCTTTTAACATAGCACTGGCTCTAGGACTGGTTAGTCAGACTCAGTTACCACCAGTATCCGTCTGAAAAAGTTGAGGGTACAGGATGATTTTGCAACAAGGCTTCTTTCTGCTCTTCTTTTTGTTCTTTCTGCACGTTATCCTTCTTCCTGCACTTTTCTTCGTCTTTGAGGACTTCTGTTGCTTCTTTCTGCACTTCTTTCTGTGCATTTTTTCTTCTTTCTTCACATGTCCTATCTCTGTAGGCATAGTTAGAAATTAGCATTTAAAAAACCTTTGAAATTCACAGAAAAAACCATAGGTTTCAGGCACGTTATAGTTAGGAATTAGCATTTAAAAAACCTCAGAAATTCACTGAAAAAACCATAGGTTTCAGGGGTGTTATAGTTAGCTGGACTTTTCTCTTGTACAAAACCATTGAAATTCCCCCGTTATAGTTAGTTCAGCTAACTATAACTCGTGCGCCCGCAATGCACTGCTGATGACGTCACATATTACATCACTCATGACATGGTCAGTGACATCACTCATGACATCTCAAATGACATCACTGATGACATCACTGATGACATCATCCTTGTGATAGAGTGGCAGACCTCCTCTCACCCTAATATAAACTTTGATACACACATTCAAAAACAGAGACTACAATTTTCAAAACAATGGACATACCAATAACAGTTACAACAACCTCTTCAGTAATTCTAAGATCCACATACACATCCACTCATTCACCAACAGTCCTATACAGTCACTCATACATGTACTCACTCATCATATGTACTCATACACCTATACATCCTGTTACACAATGCCACTCATCCTTAGAGTTACTCACACACATAGTCACACATAGTCACTCATGCTAATTCATGCACCTATGCACTACGTAATACCCCCACCGAACCATGCAGACACTCAGACTGATACTCAAAAAAACAACTAATAACCTATATAGACACCCATGTAGCTACTCACCAACCCATGCAGCCACTTATACACAAAGTGAGAGACTGATACAGATATTTACATATTTAAACATTACTCACTAAGTCATGTATTCACTATGATACACTTAATCAGTCAGTTACACAATCAATTTTTCAAAAATAAATCATCCATTTAGACACTTATATACCCATTTATTCTTCCATCGACCTTGAGATATACATATATAAAACATATTTAATTTTCAGAAAAACACACATTCACTGGATGATGTCATCAGTGATGTCATCAGTGATGTCGTTTGAGATGTCATCAGTGATGTCATGAGTGATATCACTGACCATGTCATGAGTGATGTAATATGTGACGTCATCAGCAGTGCATTGCGGGCGCGCGAGTTATAGTTAGCTGAACTAACTATAACGGGGGAATTTCAATGGTTTTGTACAAGTGAAAAGTCCAGCTAACTATAACACCCCTGAAACCTATGGTTTTTTCAGTGAATATATATATATATATATATATATTTTAAACCAAGAGTGCCCAAAGCAACAAGAGTGCACTCGACTTTGCAGAGGAAACCAAGGTTTATTTAAATGAAAAACCAGCATCAGCATTCAATTTCATTGTCCTCTTCCCAACGCGTTTCAAGGCTCCTGCCTCTTAATCATGGGTAATTGGCATACACAGAGCAGATGACTCCAACCATTTTCCCTTGCAGCATGTCTAATTTAAATACCCCCAGTGGGCTTTGCGCAGTGCCTAAGTATGTCGATTTCATGCTGGGACTTGTAGTCCAAAAACAGAGTCACTTACAGTTTAAACCCTCCGGTGGGCTCCGCTGTGCACATGATTCATTTAATCCATTATTGCCCTCCAGTGGGCCATGAAGCTGATGAAGGTTTGATTTATTCTCCCCTGAAGTGCTGAAAAAAGTCTGGCAAGGTTCCGACTCCAGCCTCCCAGAAATTGAGGGATGGTGCATCTCTTCACGGCAGGGCTGCCGTGTAACTATTTTAAACAGTCATTCACTCACTAACACACCCATGCACACACCCATCCACCCATACAGTCCTGCACACATGCTGTCTTCAACACATACAAACAGTGAGTCACTCATCCATGCACCTATGCACTACGTAATACCCCCCACCGAACCATACAGACACACAGACACTCATACTGATACTCAAAAAACCAACTAATAACCTATATAGACACTCATGTAGGTACTCACCAACCCATGCAGCCACTTATACACAAAGTGAGAGACTGATACAGATATTTACATATTTAAACATTACTCACTGAGCCATGTATTCACTAAGATACACTTAATCAGTCAGTTATACAATCAATTTTTCAAAAACAAATCATCCATTTAGACACTTGTATACCCATTTATTCTTCCATCGACCTTGAGATATACATATATAAAACATATGTAATTTTCAGAAAAACACACATTCACTGGATGATGTCATTAGTGATGTCATCAGTGGTGTCATTTGAGATGTCATGAGTGATGTCATGAGTGATGTCACTGACCATGTCATGAGTGATGTAATATATGACGTCATCAGCAGTGCATTGCGGGCGCGCGAGTTATAGTTAGCTGAACTAACTATAACAGGGGAACTTTAATGGTTTTGTACGAGTGAAAAGTCCAGCTAACTATAACGCTCCTGAAACCTATGGTTTTTTCAGTGAATATATATATACATTACCTACTGGCGGTCGCCAGTAGGTAGTTATAGTTAGGACCTAGTTACTGTAGGAAAATGGCAACATTCTATTCGCAATAACTTTGGCGCCGATTGATGAATCTTCGTGAAATTTTGAAAACTAATTCTTTGTTGAGATCATCTCCTATGTTGAAAGTTTTGAGGTGATTCGTCAACGGGGGCCAAGAAAAAAGGGGGTCCCAAAATGTGTTATTTCAATGTTAATTTCCATAGGAAACTTTAGACAAGGCGACAGGTCGAACGGGTGAACGGAATTACCCCAAATTTGACAGGGAGAAGGGTCTTGGTCTAGAAAGCACGCTTTTGTTTATTTGGTATAAATCTGTTCAGTAGTTTTTGAGAAATATCGAAGTTTACAAATATCGATATTTGGGAATTCTGCCATCTGATTGGCTGAGGCGTTACGAGCACGAGCTTGCTGCTTATTGGCTGCGAGCGGTGCAAACGTTTTCAACTAGGAAGTGTTGGCCGCCATTTTGTGATTCCGTTGAAGTGAGTAAGGGGGAACAAGGGCAAAAAATGTGGGAAAGAGGAGGGTAGGAGCACTGTAACCTTTGTAGGGTGTTTAGGGTGTGCTATAGAGGCGGTGCGAAGTGAACTAATCATACCTACCGGTGTGAAAGTTCTAGGCTATGAAAATTAAGTGAGGTATTGGCTAGTGTGTGATGTTTCTAAGGTGAGCTTTTGCGCGACTCGAGGATTAAAGCGTGAGCCCACACTGTGTGTCTTATGCTGTGAAGTCATGTGCCCTGGCTGCTGCAGTACAGTTGTGGAAGTAGTGTCAGCATGTGTTTATACCTACTAGGATGAACTACTGACCCGTAGTGGTGTGAATGTCCTCCGTATGGAAAATATGTGGGGTATTGTCTAGAGTCTCATGGAAGGAGGAAGTGTTGGCTGCCATTTTGTTATTCCGTTGAAGCGAGTAAGGGGAAAAAAGGGCGAAAAAAGTGGGAAATAGGAGGGTAGGAGCACTGTAATCTCTATGGGGTTTTTAGGGTGTGCTATAGAGGGGGTGCGAAGTGAACTAATCATACCTACCGGTGTGAAAGTGCTAGGCTACGAAAATTAAGTGATGTTTTGCCTAGAGTGTGATGCTGCTAAGGTGAGGTGGTGCAGAACTCGGAGATTAGAGCTTGAGTCTGAATTGTGTGTCTTATGCTGTGAAGTCATGTGCCGTGGCCGCTGCAGTACAGCTGTGGAAGTAGTGTCAGCATGTGTTTATAACTACTAGGATGAACTACTGACCCGTACTGGTCTGAAAGTTCTGGGGTACAGAAAATATGTGAGGTAGTGTGTAGAGTCTCATGCTGCTAAGCTGAGCTGCTGCGGGACTCGGGGATGAAAGCGTGAGCCCAAACTGTGTGTCATATGCTGTGAAGTCATGTGCTCTGGCTGCTGTGCCACATCTGTGCAAGTGGTGTCAGCATGTAGTTATAGCTACTTGGAGGAACTTTTGTTTCGAACATTGTAACTTGTGTATGGTGCTTAGGGGGTGTTATATAGGGAGTGCGAAGGTAAATTTGTGTGTATGAAATGAATTTGGTATTTGGAAAGAGGAAAGCACTGACTCCTATGGGTCTGATGGCACTGGGGGCGTAAGGTGAGGTGCTGCTGGAGTTGGGAATAAAGCTGATGAACAACTGACCCCTATTGTGAACTTTTAACTTGCAAGTGCCGTTAAATGTTCGATAAAATGTCGCAAAGGTATATCGTTAGGTTAAAAAAAAAATGATGAACTTTTAACCTGCAGGTGTCGTAGAAGGTTCCAGAAAGTGTGGTGATAAAATAGGTTGAACTTGTGACCTGTATGTGGCGCGGAATAATAAGTAGCTTTTCAGAAGGAAAATTCTAAATTAACCAATGGAGGTAAGTTTTGGAATGTCGTTGAAGGAATGAAGTATTCTGATTTGTTCTTTATATGTATTTATGTGTGGAGCGACAGAGAAATTGTGCCATTTCTGGTTTCATTCTTGATGAAGTCGGAGCTTTACATGTACTATGTGAAAAGAGAGAATTGTATGCGTGTGTCATTTGAAATCTGGATAACAACTACAAAGGTGAGTTAGAAATGAACAAGGTGTGTTATGTGTTTTATAGTATTGATTAGGTATTTGAGGTGATGTTTTTAATTTTTAAAGTATTTTTTATTTCAAAGAATTATAGTGTTAGTAAAGTGTGGTGTTTGATATTGGTTATGAAATATGCATAAAATTTGAGCTGTTGTTATATAAGTATTTTATATATGTTTAGGAATTTTTCACAGAGAAGTGTAGTTTGTCATCTTTATAGGACTGTATTGTTTTGAAAATGAGGTACAGCGTTAATTTGAGTTTGCAATGTATTTGGGGAGATAAAGAAAATGTTGCACGTTTGCAAATGATAATTTTTGTGGAAATAGTGGGGTGGGGGGTGGTGGTAGGAGACGTATGTGTTATTAAGTTAAAAGCGATAAAACAAAATGCAGAAATGTTATGTGGGCAGGTTGTGGTCTTATTTTTGACACTGAGAGGTAGGTTTGAATGTAAGTCAGGGTAGGTTGTTGTACAGTGGGGCCACGTACAGTGTTTGGAAATTACATGGAGAGGAGATGGAAATAGGAAAAGTTATACGTTCCTTTTATATGTACGCATAGTTTGAATCATGTGAACCTAAGTTGACATAAATATGAATATGGTTTCTGGTTTGCATTTGGGTATAGTGAATAGTTTTTGTAGTTTCTGACTGGTGAATAATAAAAAGGTAGATATACTAAAATATATGGTAGTAAACGTATTAATTATTGTCTGTTCTTATGGAATAGAAGTAGTTGGGGAGTGCTTCTTTAGAAGAGATGCTTTATAAATATGTGAGAGATAAAAAAAATGTAAATGTGCGGTATATTTTCTGTATGACTTTGTTGACATTAGAGAACTACATGTGATTATAAGTGATACTATTTGTCAGGCTGTGTCGCTGTGGCGATTATATGTAGGTGTTGAAGTGGTTTGTGTTTTACTGATGATGAGCTTCACTATCCCTTTTTTGAGATACTCGTCAATTTATTCATTCCATTTAATATCTTTAATATAGATACAGTAAAGGGACTGTATATCAAAAGTTTGGGAATTAGAACTTTGTTTACTCTCCCCATGCCCTGCTATACACTCTACAGAACGTTTAAACGACTTTCGTAACATATAGATGTCTAGCTAGTAAAGGTGGTGTAGTTCGACTGGGCCCATTAATAAACCGTGGTATGGGATGGTTTATGTTTTACCCGCCAATTTGAATGTTTGAATACTTTTTGCTGATAAGTGTTCCGGCAGACACCTGTTGACATTAAGTCTATGTATGGCTATAGTGGCGGTAACGGGAGTGCTGGGGCTCATTCTTTAATTTCGTAAGGTTAAACAAGGGATGGGTGGGGGGTGGGGGAGGTGCGTATGTTGCTGATTATAAGGCAGATATTTGTAACATGAGCATGTGTAGTTACTAAAGGTAATATAGTTTCACTGGGCCCATTTATAAACAGTGATATGGGATGGTTTATGTTTTACCCGCCAATTTGCATGTTTGAATAGTTTTTGCTGATAAGTGTTCCGGTAGACACATGTTAAAATTAAGCCTGTGTATGGGTATAGTGGCGCTACTAGGAATGGGGGGTTTCTGTTTGATTTCGTACTGTTAACCAAGGGCGTGGGTGGGTGTGGGGGAGGTAGTTATGTTGCTGTTTGAAATACAGAATATAGTAACGTGGAGATGTGGAGCTACTTAAGGTGATGTAGTATCACTGGGAGCACTTATAAAGCGCCCTATGGCATGGTATATGTTTTACCAGCAAATTTGCATGTTTTAATACGGTTTGCTGATGAGCTTTTCAGGAGAGATCTGTTGAAGTTAAGGCTGTGTATGGCTATAGTGGCGCTTCTACGTTTGCTTGGGCTCTTTCTTTTATTGCGTAAAGTTAAGCAAGGGCGGGTGTTGAGGTGGTATAGTGGTACTGTGACTATTTATAGACCGTCTTATGGTATGGTGTATGTTTCAGTTGCAAAATTGTAAGTTTTAATGGCTTTTGCTGATGAGCGTTCTGGCAGACACCTGTTGACATTAAGTCTATCTATGGCTATAGTGGTGGTAACGGGAGTGCAGGGGCTTGTTGTTTGATTTCGTAAGGTTAAGCATGGGCATGGGTAGGGGTGGAGGATGTGCGGATGTTGCTGATTATAAGACGGACATTTGTAATGTGGGCATGTGTAGTTAGTAAAGGTAATGTAGTTTGAGTGGGCCTATTTATTAACCGTGCTATGGTATTGTTTATGTTTTTCCCACAAATTTGCATGCTTGAATACTTCTTGTTGATAAGTGTTCCGGCACACACCTGTTAAAATTAAGCCTGTGTATGGGTATAGTGGTGCTAATAGGAATGGTGGGGGTTTCTTTTTGATTTCGTACGGTTAAGGAAGGGGGGGTGGGTGTGGGGGAGGTGGATATGTTTCTGATTAAAACACAGAATTTAGTAACGTGCAGATGTCGAGCTACTGAAGGTGATGTAGTACCACTGGGAACACTTATAAAGTGCCCTATGGCATGGTATATGTTTTACCCGCAAATTTGTATGTTTTAATTCGCTTTGCTCATGAGCGTTCCTGTAGACGGTTGTTGAAATTAAGTTCTTGTATTGGTATAGTGTGTTTACTAGGTTTGGTGTGGCCCTTTTTTTAATTTTATGAAGTTAAGGAAAGATAGGGAAGAGGGTGGTGCAGTGGCTGTGTGCCCATTTATGAATCGGTTTATGGTATGGTATATGTTTTTCTGGCAAATTCCCATGTTTTAATTTGGTGATGAGTGTTCCAGCAGACAGGTACTGTGGTAGAAGGCTGATAGCATTGATGTAAAATTATGAAACTTGGTGCCACTGTAGATTTTAATGGAAGGTTGCACTGTTTGTTTGTTACTATGGTGTAGTTAGGGTTCTAAGTGGGGAAAAAAAAGTGGGGGTGCTCTAAAAAGGGGGCAAAGCTCTTAAAGGGGTGTGGGCTATGCAAGTTGGGGCGTGGTCTAAATCAAGATAAGTATCATTGTGTGCTTTAGAAAATCCTCTCCAAATATCGTAGGTTCAGAAAAAAACATTGTTTAAAGGATTTTCCTTTGTTCTACAGTGTGGGTAACCTAGCCTGATGTCTCCAGTTCTCAGTAGTGAGCAAATAAGCATGCATACATTGATGTGCATGCTGTCACTGCAGTGTAATAAAAAAAAAAAAAAATGACTATCTTTGAGAGGGCCGAAAATAGAGCCTGGTAGAGAGTCGTTTGGAGGCTGCCTGAAAATAAGTGCCGTTCCCCAGACCCGGCCCTATTAAAGCGCAGTATCCATGCATCCTAAGCACTGCGCCATTCAACCATCTTTTAATTGATGCATATATTCCAACTTATATATATACATAAATCTGTTCGTCCGCTTATCTTAAGCATCTATGAGCGCACTCGTGATACGCCTATATATACATAGATATATCTGTCCCAGAATCAATCCTAAGCATTTATCAGCCCACCCATCTATCGTAAGTACAGGTTTTTGCATTCATTCATCCTTCCATCCATCCATACATTGATACATTCATCTATGTATCTATCCATTAATGCATCTGGCCATGCATCCACTCGCCCTTTATTCAACTATACGTTCTTATTTCCGTGCATCGTCCGCCCCCGATCTTAAATACGACGTATTATAGTCATCCAGCTACCCTCTTAAGGCGTTGAAAAGGCTTGCGAAAAAGCATTGACAGGCAGATTTTTTAATAAAGAATAACAAAGCTTTGAGTTACTCTTTGTGGAGCATACTTCAACACCCTTCTCTGGTGGTGTTTTAAACAAAGGTACATCTAGCAAAAGAAATGTAAAGGAGCTTTTAAGTGCAATACGTTACTTTAGAAACATAACATTTGTGGAGTTGTTTATAGGTACACTGTTTTAAAGTGGCCGTGACTGACAGATACTAAATACCTGTACTTCTTATATTTGAGAAAGTATACCAGAGAGCTAATTTGGTGTGGTGAGAACCTTGAGTTTTATATTTCCATGTGAAGTACAGTATAGGAATATAAAAGTAATTGGAAAGCTTTTATGCTCATATTAAAGAGGGGGTGTGGGAACTTAGTGAGGCAGGCAAAGTGTGTGTTTTTGTAGCACTAAAACAAAACCGTGAGTAACGTGAGAGCAGGTTCATGCTGGAGTTGCCTTGTTGTGGTCGTTTGCAGAGGCGCAACCAGAGGGAAATTTCCGGGGGGGGCCTAATTCTTTCAGCAATAGGCAGAGTGGGCATGTAGGAGTTGTAAAAAGGGGTGAAAAAGAACAGAGTCTCCTTTACAAAAAAATGATGTTTTGAAGACCAGTGAAGTACTCGGGTGCGGCTCTGTGTGTGCGCCCGGGAATCTGTGTTAGAGAGTCCGGGGCAATGGGCGTTGCGCACCTGGTGGCCTGTCTGCTTATCACCCCACGATGATGTTGCATGTGCATTGCAAAAAGAGAAGGGAAATACTGAGAGAAAATGGCTCTCTTTAAAGGATTTCCATTCTCCTACAATGCGAGTCACTTGGCATGATGTCTGCACTTCTAAGTAGTGAGCAATATGCATGCTCTCACAGTGTCACTGTAGTGCAATAAAGAAAAAAAAAACGGATTATGTTTGTGAGGTCGGAAAATAGAGCCCTATAAAGACCCGTTTCGAGGCTCCCAAAGTGCTGGTGGTCACATCCCCACAGACACCCCCTCCAGTTAAAGCCCTTGGTGCAGTGTTATGTTTGCGAAGTTGTTGATAAAATTGTTAGGTAATAATGGAAATTTGTATGTGTGCTGTTTGGTTGCTAATATCATTCTAAGTACATAGATTAAAAATGTTTAAAATACTATTTATAAAGTTGTGTGCGGCGGGTTGCAGAGAAAGTGGTGTGGGGTGGTGGGGTGTGGCAGAGAGGTGAAAAGTATGAGGTAGTGCAGTTATATATAAATTATAAAGGAGTATGTAAATAATTAAATAAATACTTGCTGTATGTTCTATGGCACTACTTGTCATCCTAGTGATCATCTGTCGTGCTCCATCACGTTGCAGCACTGGGTCTGGAAGTTGTTAGTGGAAGTTTTGCAATTGTATGTTATTATTTTAACATAGTGAAGATATGTGAAAAATAATTGAATCTATTTTTTGTTTTTCAGAAAATTATTTCGTTTGGATTAAAATTTGGAAATGCCAAGAAGAAGTGAAAAAAAGAAAAGAGAAGAAAAATATATATTTGATGAAAAGGAAAAATCTTGAAGTAGAAAAAATGCGACTAGTAGAGAAACTGTTTGTTTGAGTAAAAGCAAAAGACAATTTTTGAAAAAAATATTACGAACATTTAGTGAGAAAAACATCACACAAAGCAAAAAGAAGAATTTTTCAAGTAAGGTGAAGCAGAGTTCAATTTCAAATACGAGGAAAAGGAAAGATGATAAGAAATAGTATCTGGTACTCGGAGACAAAAACTATTTCAAGAAATTCGTCAGAGACTTTTTCGATCTAGAGTGATTCCGAATTTATTGAAAACATGCTGCAAATATAAAAGAAGAATGTTCCAATTCAAAGAGAAGCAGCGTATTAAAAGTATAGTGGATACTGCTTTCAATTTGAAACAGAAGTTGTTCATTTTGATTTTAAAGAGAATGAAAGTATTGGATAAAATAGTCAAAGTATTGAAAGACAAAAGTAGAAAAAAAAGACTTGTGAACAGAACCAACTTTTGTCAAATCTTTAGTGGACATTGGAGACATACTTCTAGTACTGAACCTTTTTTTAATGAGGAAAGTTACTTCCCGGAAAATAGTTTATCATTTGCAGTTGATACTGGAGGTCGTTGCTACAAAGTTCAGGATGGTGTTTCTCTTCCAAAGGAGGTAATGGTTGGTAAAAGTGCAGAAGAGTTAATAGCTGAAGAAGTGCAAGGGAAACGTCCACGAGCTCCTGTGTATAAGTGGAGTTGTAGTAGCATTAGTACTATTTGACACGAATCCATTGATATAATGTAAAATTTGCTACGGGAATATACTCAGAAAAGTATAAAACAGACGATTAAGTTGTTACAAGGACTAGATCCATGTAATGTAAAAAAATATACTGAGAAGTATGGGCATTCTCTGGCTTGTCTTTCAAGGAAAGTTTGTAAAAGTGTTTTTCATCATTTGAGGATGTTAGCAGTACACCATTCAGAAATGCGGAACTTTGTAAAGAAACTGTACTTTGTAAAAAGTCCTGCATTAAGTTTAAGTGAACTGAATGGAAGTCTTTTATATGGTTCTTTATCAGATGTTCAAAAAAAGTGTGATGATATTGAAATGTGATATGTTGGTTCAGAAGAGCAGTTCATAGAAAGTGAAAGTTTGACAATTACAGATGTTAGAGGAGATGAGAAAGTGATTAGCACTGATCAGTTTGAAGGAGAAATTGGATAGTTTAATGTAGTGTGCTCTGAAATACCAAACTATGTTTGTGTTTGTTGTCGACATACTCATTATAAAAGTCAAAGTAGGAATGTTGATTTGTATTTGAAAAGTGAAAAGGAGAGCAATGGTAAGTGGGAAGAATTTGCAACTTACTTGTTTGTTGAAGGTCGATTTGAGTTAGGTAGTGATCAACGTATATGTAAATATTGTTACAACAAATTAGAAGAGAACAAAATGCCTGCTAGAGCAGTGCATAATAAGTTGGAGTTGGTAGCTATTCCGCAGGAGCTGGCCAAATTGAATACATATGAGTCGGTTCTAATTCAATCTGTTCATCCTTTTCAAACTATAATTCGGATGGAGCATAAAACTGGTAAACTGCCACCAACAGACTTGCAAAGAGGGCTGAAAGGAAGAGTGGTGTACTTACCACTGGATTTTAAGAAAAACATGGAAACTATTGCTGGAGAGAGAGGAAGATGAGGCAGTAGTTATTTTAGTAAATGGTGTACCCACAAAGAGTCGGAAAATATGGCAAGAATTTGTGAATGTTAATAAAGTTGAAAAGGCTACCTTATATCTTATAGAGAACAATATTTATTACAAAAATGTAAATGTGGATGAACAGGTAATACGTTTAGAAGATGATTTTGAAATTTCAAGTGGTCAAATAGAGAAAGTGGACAACTCAAGGACTGAAGAGATTTATGAACATTATACAATATGTCCTTTGCATTCAAAAGAAGTGATAGGAAGTAGCATTGAGCTATTTCAAATTAAAAAAGCACAGAGAACTCCAATGAGTTTATGGGAGAAAAGCTTGGAAGCTCGCTGTTTTCCATAGTTGTTTCCTACTGGAGATGGTGGACAATATGATGACCAACTTGTACGGATTCCAGCTTCAGAATATCGGTCAGCAAGATTATATTCTGAAGATCCTAGATTTTGACAGTGCATTCCATACATATTTCACCTTTTGTTTGAAAGTGATCTGTCTTCTCTCTCGTATGTAGTGAATCATATACTTAAAACTGGAGTTCATGAATCACTTCTTTCTGCAAAAGAATTTGTGGAGAAAGTTCAAGAAACAGATGAAAATTTAGAAGCACAGTTAATCAATTTGATGGCATGTCAACGTGGAACAAATGAGTATTTGTATCGTCGTCATGGAGAACTCAAGTGTATGTTACGGAACTTAGGTACACCAACATGGTTTGTCTTACTTAGCTGTGCAGAGTAAGCATGAGAAGATTTGCTTGAGTTTTTAAGAGAAGCGAATTTTAATATAAAAAATGTTGAAATAAAGACTCCTGGTGAACTGTGTTCATTGGATCCTGTAAATGTGTACAGATATTTTAACCATAAGTTTCAAGGTATGATGTCTTTTATCTCTAATAAAAAGAATCCACCTCTTGGAGAAGTTACCGATTTCTTTTGGAGAAAGGAGTATCAAGTAAGAGTGCACCTCATATACATATGCTAGTATGGATCAAGGATGCACCTAAATTTGGAAATGATTCTGATGAAACAATATTGTCTTTCATCGAACAGTATGTGACATGTGAGATTCCAAGAGAAGGAGGGGATAGAAACTTGAGACAGCAAGGTTTACGTTTCCAAAGTCACCGTTGTGGAAAGTATTGCAGAAGAAAATACAAGTCTAAAGGAACATTTTACACAAAATGTCGGTTTGGTTTTCCCCGTCCAGTCATTTATAAAGGAAGAGTAAATTCTTTTTTTTCTTCTGTGAGGCCCACAATAACTCTGAAATCTCCAAAGAATACCTACAACTTAAAAATAACAGAAGTGTCAAAGTATATCAATGACTACAATCCAGTCATTTTAAAAATGTGGAATGCGAACATGGACATCCAGTATGTTGCGGATAACTCAATTGCTGTTGCACGTTATGTTACATCGTACATAACAAAATCTGAAAAAACAGATGAAACAAATGTGGGAAGAAATTGCACAAGAGAATAGTCTTAGCAAAAAATTGTACAGCTTTAGTTTGAAAATGCTTTCCCACCGAGAAATTGGTTTGTATGAATGTTCAGACCGCTTGTGTTCTTCAAGTTTATATTCAAAGTCACGAGGAATCATTTGGGTAAGTTTAGGTCTTGCCTGCAAACAAAATAGAGTGTTGAAATCATTGGAAGAAATTGAACAATTAGCTGCAAATGAGCCAGATAGTACAGACAGTCTTAAAACTAATATGTTAGACACATACTATCCGAAAAGAAGTCAACATCTGGAACAGCTATGTCTGTATGAAGTACTTCAACATTACAGCTTTAAAAGAAATGTTAAAGAGAACTTAAAAGAAGGAAAGTTTGCAGTAGTTGGATGTCATGGTTGTTTAGTAAAACATGCAAAGGGTAATATTATAAACCACAAGAAACTTAGTTGTGAAACTCCAGATAAGCGAGAATTTTATTATTTAGCACTTCTGCAGCTGTTTAAACCATGGCGTAGCGAAAGTGAATTACTTGGAGAGTTTGACTGCTACGAAGATTCTTTTAATGCTTGTAAAGATTTTCCCTACATATTTAAAAATGTTGAATGATGAAGTTGAACAGGAAAAGACTATAATAGCTGAAAGAGCTCATGAAAGTTCTCAAGATAGTCAAAGTAGTGGTCCATGTAGTCAAGGTCCTCTTGGACAATCAATGCTGGAAAATGAAGCAGCTATTGCTATGCATGAAGTCAAAATTGCAATGCAAAAAGCACACAAGGAGAATATAACATTTGAAAAGTTAGAAGAACAAGTAAATGTTGAACAGAAATAAATATATGTGCAAGTGAGAGAACGGATAGAACATGGTTTGTTGCATGAAAAAAAAGAATGTCTGTGTTCATCATTTAAACCTCTTCTGATGTACATCAGTGGTCAAGCTGGGACAGGTAAAAGTTTTTTAATTAAAGTTTTGACCAGTTATCTTAAAAAAAACTACTGGTTCACATTTATGTTGTGTGGTAACAGCTCCAACTGGATTAGCTGCACACAGTGTTAAAGGAGTTACTTTGCATAGATTATTGATGTTACCAGTGGAGCATGATAATGAAATTAGAATATCAGAAGTTGTTTGGAGAAGCTTCTTATGAAGTGTCAAGAGTGCTGAAGAAAATGAAACTTTTAATTATTGATGAGGTGAGCATGGTCTCAAACTTAATGCTTGCTTTTGTACACTTAAGAATGCAACAGGTATTAAAAACAGATTACGACTTTCTCTTTGGGGGAAACATTCAATTGTATTTGGAGATCTGCTACAACTAACCCCTGTAAAAGGAGAACCAGTGTTTAAAACTCTTCTACATGAAGACACTAAGAAGTCTTTGGGAAGTATTGGAAATGTGAAGCTGTGGATACATTTTGAATATAAAAAACTCACTCAGAATATGCGACAAGCAAGAGATTAAGATTATGGAAATATTCTAAAAGATGTAAGAATTGGTGTTCTAACAAACATGGTAAACAAGCTTTTCAAAGTCGTCTACTAAAGAACTTGTTTACAAATGAAAACACACCAGCAGAAGTTATGTACAAGAAAATGAAAGAAAAAAAGTCTATAGTTTGTTTAATGCCTACAGTGGAAGAGTGTTATACATTTAATAGAGAATTTATGAAATTGGAAAATCAAGAAATAGTTCACATTGAAGCTATTGATAAAATAGAGCATCAAAGAATAACAATTGTTCTTTCAGAAAAACCACAGACTAAATTGGATTCTTTGGAAAAGTCTGTATCAAAAACTGCTGGCTTAGAATTTTTTAGATGTATGTTTAAACTGTTGGGTAATTTTGAAGCGTAATCTGAATGTAGAAGAAGGATTAGTGAATGGAGCAATGGGGAAAGTTGTTGATTTTGTGAAACATCAAAATAGAAATGGAATTGAATTTTTGAAAGTTAAATTTGATCAGATTGCAAAGGTAAGACAGATTGCACGTTCTGCCACACATTTTTTGCTTGTAAAAGACTTGTATGTTCGTAGAAAACAGTTTCCCTTCTGTTTAGCATATGCAATAACTATTCACAAATCACAAGGTTTAAGCGTAAATAATGCTTTGGTAAATGTTGGAAAAACTGTGTTTAAGGAGGGAATGGTATATGTTGCATTATCTTGAGTTAGAACGTTGTCTGGTTTGTATTTAATTGTTTTTTATGAGAACAAGTTAAGTGCTGATGTTAATTGTGTAAGAGAATATAATCGTTTGAAAAGGCTTTATGCTCCCCATTTAGGTGAATATCCTATTTATGAGAAACTTGTTGTGTGTTCAAAACGCAAATATGTTGAAGAGTTAACTATGGTTGAAAAGCAGAAAGAAAATCAACAGAAAAGAAAAGATGTAAAGAAGCAGAAAATACAAACGAGTGATGATGTTGTTGGATACCAATTAGAAAATGCTTCTGTGTCAACTGCTATGGTAATGTCATTCTAAATGTTATATTTTATCTTGAAGATGTTTGTGGTGAAATTATGGAAAGTCAGGAAAAAACTTTGTTCTGCACTACACTTTATTTCAGGAATTGAGAACTGATTGAAGTAAGATTCATTCTGCTTCTGGTATTCGCCAACTGTTGGATACGTGTCCTGGATCTTTAACGGTCAGTGCTAATATGCAACAAGATGCACAAGAATTTCTGATGGTTATGCTTGGAGTACTAGAAGAAGAAGGAATTCAGATTGAGAGTTTATTTGGACTCCGTTACAAATGGGAACATAAATGTGAACAGTGTTTGTTAACTTCAAGCACGATAGTTGACAGAGAATGATTTCTATATTTGACAATACCTGACTGCAAATCTGTACCATTTTCCAAATTACTGAAAGAAGCCGATCACGAGACGATCTGTTCTCGTTGTAAATCAACAATGCTATCTACATTATGCCTACAAAGATATGGAAAATATTTGATTATAATGCTACAACGCTGTAGACCAAATGGAAGAAAAGTGGAAACCAAAATTAAAAATGTTGTTGCTAGTCAAGTATCTATTTCTGGAAGAACTTTTGCAACAGTTGCTATTTTTTTCCATGCTGGAAGTACTACCACAAGTGGACATTATACAGGTTATTTAAAGTGTAATAATGGTTGGAGTCACTGCAATGATACACACTTGAAAATGATACCGAGATTGCCTTATGAATTACCCAACTCATACTTGATATTTCTGAAACAAAGATTTTCGGCTTTGTGGGAAGTTGTAAAGATACTTTAAGGAATTCATACTGGATGCTTTCAAAGCGAAATTTTTGATACATTATTTGGTGTATTGGGAAAATGTTCACAGAAACTACGAGCTAAAGGTAAGATTTGAAGATTGGAAATAGTATTGGATGTGTTAATTTTGGTGATTTTGTATTATATTTGTGAGAATTAGGGATTTGTTTTTTTTTTAACAATCTAGTTGATTGTTTTTTTCCCCCTGCTGTTTATGATGAAACTACTGTGACATCACTGTGAATAGTGAAGTTATGTAGTAGCTGATGACAGCAAAAAAAGGGAGAAAAATTGATTTCTGAATGTTAAATTATTTTGTATTATTTAAAAACTCACTGTAATTTGTGAAATATATTACATTACATAGTAGTTTTGCAGTTTATTTTATGTAGTTGAAAAGTTAGAAAAAACAGTAGCAATGACAAATAGCACAATAGTAGTTCGATATTTAAAAAACCTTAGAAATTCACTGAAAAAAACATACATTTCAGGGACGTTATAGTTAGAAATTAGCATTTAAAAAACCTTAGAAATTCACTGAGAAAACCATAGGTTTCAGAGACGTTATAGTTAGTTGGACATTTGACTCATAAAAAGAAATTCACCTGTTATAGTTATTTGAGCTAACTATAACTTGCGCGCTCGCAATGCACTGCTGATGACGTCACATATTACATCACTCATGACATGGTCAGTGACATCACTCATGACATCACTGATGACATCTCAAATGACATCACTGATGACATCACTGATGACATCATCTATGTGATAGTCTGACACACCTCTTCACACTCTAATACAACCTTTAATACGCCCACTCTAAAATACAGACTACCATTTTCGAAACCATAGACACACCAATACCAGATACTAGATACCCATCCACTGATTCCTCTCTATATATTGTGAGCCAGACATACACTGATACAGTCACTCATACATGCTGTCACTCATCATTACCTCTGTGTAATATCCACTCATACACCTATACATACATTCACACAGTGCTACTGATCCATAGAGTTACTCACACATCTACTCAGTCATGCCAAAAATCAACCACACACCCATGTACTCACCCATGCAGATATGCACACACCACCTGACTTATTTATACACACACCACTTCCCTTATTTATATATATACTATCACATACTCTCTTATACAATCACTAATACAAGTACACATTCGTGTATATAGACACTCTTGCAATCACTCTCTCTCACGTATAGTCAATTATACACCCCAACACTCACATATACGGTCTAAAAACATATATAGTTACTCACATATATACAACTGAGACATCAGTTCACTAAACAACACACCTGTACAAATAGTTAGCTATCCATACAGCCCTTCCGAGATGCAGTGGTGAATGTATAGATCCAGTGAAACAGCTACTCAGACACAGAGTCAGACACCCCCCACCCACCCAGATAGACACTCAGACACCCATACAGATACTCATACAAACAATCAATAACCCATATAGACACTGATGTAGCTACTCACCAACCCATGCACCTGCTTACACACCAACTGAGAGACTAATAGAGACATTCATACAGTTTAGTCACTAATCCATGCATTCATTAACATACGTTCAATCAGTGACTTATAGAGTCAGTCATGCATCTACTAAATAATCCATTCAGGAACTTATACATCGACTCATTCTTCAATAGACCTTGGCATAGATATATAAGAAAAATATTTACAGTTTACAGAAAAACATATTCACTGGATGATGTCATCAGTGATGTAATCAGTGATGTCATTTGAGATGTCATCAGTGATGTCATGAGTGATGTCACTGACCATGTCATGTGATGTAATATGTGACCTCATCAGCAGTGCATTGCGAGCGCGCGAGTTATAGTTAGCTCAACTATCTATAACAGGCGAATTTCTCTGGTTTTATATGAGTCAAATGTCCAACTAACTATAATGTCTCTGAAACCTACGTTTTTTTCAGTTAATTTCTAAGGTTTTTTGAATGCTAATTTATAACTATAACGTCCCTGAAACCTATGTTTTTTTCAGTGAATATATATATATATATATACACATATATATTACCTACTGGCAGTCGCCAGTAGGTAGTTATAGTTAGGACCTATTTTCCATAGGAAATCCGCAACATTCTATTTGGAATAACGTTGGCGCCGATTGACAATTCTTGGCAAAATTATCCAAACTTTTGGCCAGCTCCGGTCCGCTACTATCCAGAAACTTTCACGGTGATTCGTCAAGCGGGGGCTGAGAAAAAAGGGGGGTCCCAAAACGCGTTTTCCCCATGCATTTTCCCATAGGACCTGTTGATGCAGCTACAGCCCGAACTGCTGAACGGAATTACACCAAATTTGGCAAAGAGGTAGTCCTCGGTTCAGACTCGTGCCTTTTGCTTAAATGGTATAAATCCGTTCAGTAGTTCCTGAGAAAATTAGAGTTAAAAAGATAGATATATCTGGGCGGAGCCTAACCACACATCTCATCGTGAGATCTGATTGGCTGTCAGTACTTCATCCAAGAAGTGTTGGCAGCCATCTTGGGACCAATATACATGATAGCACCTCATTAAAAAGCATTGAAGTTAATAGAAGGTTTTAAGACTTTAGTTACATTATAAATCATTTGTTGATGGTACTATACTCATTTTAGGATTTGTGGTGTGTTCTAAGGTGATTTTACCATGTGAAAAAGCATTCTGCTGTGATATCATGAATCATGTTTGAGAGAAAACTATTTTCTCATGTTTTTCCCATAGAGGTTTGGAAGGTGATCTATAAGCTAAACTGAGAGCATATTTTCTGTAAATTCACATTATCTTTCTCAGTCATGTGAGAATGAAGTCTGACATTCTCAGTAAAATATGTACATCCAACAAGGGCAGAGACTGTCAGTTGATTCCTTTGTGTTCTACTGCAGCTTCCCAGAGTGTTCTAAAGAACAACTAGAGCGCTAACAGTCCTACTTATGACAAACCTATTGCACACCTGAAGCCATCTTGATTGGAATAAAGTGGTAACTCTTAAAACATTTAATTTAAAAAGGAACAAAATGAGGGGGTTCATATTGCCATAGAAAGTATGATTAGTGCTGCAGAAAGAAAAATGAGGGCACATTTTGTGTGACTTCTCAAATCCTCTTCTATTTCATTAAAGAATTCTGACATGCAGACTGAAACATGCACTTTCAATACCAGCAGCAGACTTCCCTGGTGATCAGTAGCTTTACTACAGTGATCTAATAAGCAACTAGAGTGCTAACATTCTGAATTTATGGCAAATGTGTGACACATCTGAATGCCTTCTTGATGGAATCAAAGTAAAAAATTGAAAGTATTTCCTACTGAGGAGACTGTAGTAAATGAGGAAATTAGGAATCTTCATAACAAATAAGTCTCCCAAAATGGCCACCAGAGACAAAAGAGCCCAAATATCACCCAGATGTAGCCCAAGTATAGCCCAATGACAGAATGTCCCAGAGTGTTCTAACGAACAACTAGAGCGCTAACAGTCTTACTTATGACAAAAGTATGGCACACCTGAAGCCATCTTGATTGGAATAAAGTGGTAACACTTAAAACATTTAATTTACAAAGGAACAAAATGAGGGGGTTCATTTTGCCATAGAAATTATCAGTGCTGCAGAAAGAAAAATTAGGGCACATTTTAACTTCTTAAATCCTCTTCTATTTCATTAAAAAATTCTGACATGCAGACTGAAACATGCACTTTGAATACCAGCAGCAGACTTCCCTGGTGAGCAGTAGCTTTACTACATTGATCTAATGAGCAACTAGAGTGCTAACATTCAGAATTTATGGCAAATGTGTGACACATCTGAATGCCTTCTTGATGGAACCAAAGTAAAAAACTGAAAGTATTTCCTACTGAGGAGACTGCAGTAAATGAGGAAATTAGGAAACTTCATAACAAATAAATCTCCCAAGATGGCCACCAGAGACAAAAGAGCCCAAATGTAGCCCAAATATCACCCAGATGTAGCCCAAGTATAGCCCAATGACAGAATGTCCCAGAGTGTTCTAACGAACAACTAGAGCACTAACAGTCTTACTTATGACAAAAGTATGGCACACCTGAAGCCATCTTGATTGGAATAAAGTGGTAACACTTAAAACATTTAATTTGCAAAGGAACAAAATGAGGGGGTTCATTTTGCCGTAGAAATTATGATTAGTGCTGCAGAAAGAAAAATTAGGGCACATTTTGACTTCTTAAATCCTCTTCTATTTCATAAAAAAATTCTGACTTGCAGACTGAAACATGCACTTTGAATACCAGCAGCAGAATTCCCTGGTGAGCAGTAGCTTTACTACAGTGATCTAATGAGCAACTAGAGTGCTAACATTCAGAATTGATGACAAATGTGTGACACATCTGAATGCCTTCTTGATGGAACCAAAGTAAAAAACTGAAAACATTTCCTACTGAGGAGACTGCAGTAAATGAGGAAATTAGGAAACTTCATAACAAATAAATCTCCTAAAATGGCCACCAGAGACAAAAGAGCCCTAATGCAGCTCAAATATCACCCAGATGTAGCCCACATGTAGCCCAATCACAGAAGTGTGGAAAACACTTATTTTTTGTGTATTTGCAGTTTTATATAGTGCAGACTTGTCAGGTATTGGAGTGCTTTACATGAGCATTGGTTACATCACACAAGATCAAATTCATTTTGGTTGTAGACATGGGGAGACTAAGTGATTTGACCAGAATCACAGAATGTTGAGCTGAAGCAGAAACTCCAACCTGGTTCCCCAGTTGCAAAGTCTGCAGCTCTGGAAGTAACACCACATCCTCTCCCCTAAGTGCAACATTTAATCAAGTGGTCATCTGGATAAAAAAACATAAAGATTACAAATAATTTAAAAGTTCTTTGTCGCTATTTGAAAACTCAGAAAATAGGTCCTCATTTTAGTTTTTTAGAGCACTAACTATAATTTTGATGCAAATAAGACCCTCTCATATATGTAATTTCTAATGGAAATGCTCTAGGTATTACATCAAGATGACGTCAGGCGTTCCACACTTTTGTAATAAGTATAGAATGTTAGCAATCTAGTTGTTCATTGGGATACTGTTGAGAGGCAGAGGCCAGGGGCACGGACTCTGAAAATTGAAGGCAGGTAGAAGAGTGCAGAGACAACAATTTGACCACACTGGGCACGCAGGAAGGCAGTGGCAGCACAACAGACTGTGGAGGGCAGTGGAAAGGGGGGCAGGGGCAACAAACCAACAATACAGGACTGGCAAGAGAGGCTGTGGCAATATAATAGACCATTGTGGGCAGAAGGAAGAGGCAGTGGTAGTACAGCCATACATGCCAACAGACCCGTTTCAGCCAGGAAACGTCCAATGTTTTTAAGCTCAAATGGGCTTTATTTGATCTGTCTCCTGTCTACAATCTCCTCTTTTTCAATGTAACTCCAAGGGGAAAATCAATACCCCGTTTTTTTTCAAAATCTCCCTCTTACCAAGTTCAAAATGTTCGCAAGTATGGTACATTGAATCATGGTAGGCAGGAGGAATTGGGGTAGGGACATGGACTCGGATATCAGAGGACAGGAGGGACATGGAGAGGTGCACCAAACTGACTCTACAGGGCATGCATCAGGGTTTGCAGCAGCACAATACACCACACAGGGCATGCGGGACGGGAGTGCAGTACAACAATCCATAGAAAGCAATAGGGAGGGGACAGGATCATGCGCATGGACAACAGAGAACAGAGGGGAAAGAGGCAATGGTATCTAGCTGACCATAATGGACAGACAGGAGAGAAAGCTGTAGAATAATAGACCATAAAGGGCAGGAGGGACGGATCAGGGGCATTACAATGGAACAGACAAGACAGGAGGGAGGGAATAGGGGTCTGCACATGGAAACAGAGGGCTGGGGGCATGGGGGCAGGGCAGGAGCAGCAAGATGACCATGGAGGTCAGACAGGATGGGCACTAGAAACAAGACACACCATGGAGAGCAACAGTGAGACTATGATGGCATATGCACAGACCATGGAGGGAAGGTGGGAGGGGTTCAGGGGCAGCTAGCTGACCACACCGGGAAGGTGGGAGGGGCCATGGCAGCACAGAAGACCATGCATGGCAAGCGGGAGGGTTAGTGGCAGCACAATGGCTATGATGGGCAAGAAGGAGGGTGCAGGGACATGCACAAAGGACCATGGAGGATAGAAGGGAGGGTCAGGACCTGGGCACAGACAAGAGAGTTCAGGGGAAGGGGCCTCACAACAGACCACGTGGGGCAGGCAGGAGGAGCAGTTGCAGCACAACAGACCAGGGAGGGCAGAAGGGTGTGGCAGTAAAATGGACCATGGAGGACAGGAGGAAGGGGATAGGGGCTTGGCATGTGGACAGGCAGGGTGGAGGTGGCATGGACAAGTTACAGTCATCTGACAATGCTAGGCAGGTGGGAGGGGAGAGGCAGCTCAACAGAACACTCAGAGTAGATAGGAGTGGCAGGTCCATGGAACATGGTGGGCAAAAAGGATGGAGCAGGGGCATGCACAAAGACATCGGAGGGCAGGGGGAAGGAGAATAGGGGCAGCAAGCTAAGCACAGAGGCTAAGTAGGAGGTCAATGATGGGCCATAGAATTGGGCAATGGAGGGCAGGAGGAGTGGACTGGTACATCATGCTAAATGGATGGCAGTGGCAGCACATCAGACCATGCATGGCAAGAGAGAGGAGGCTAGTCCATGGATTCAGACAACAGAGGATAGGGAGGAGGTGGATGGGGCAGCAAGCTAACTGTTCAGAGAAGGTGGGGATTAGGAACTTTATTGTTTTTAAAATGTGTGTCTGTGTGAACTACTTAAAATATGAACAAGTATGCAGCATAATCTCACTTTTATTCAGGAAGAAGAGGACATTTGTGACTGTGACTCTGGGCTCACTTGGCAGAAACACCCCCTGACCCTCCACTCCCCATCGCAACATGTAATGCCCGTGAAAAGGGTAGGTGGACGGTGTTATATAGAGCATAGTCCTGAGAGCACGATTGAAAATGAAAACTAGATATAGTATATGGTATAAACTATGCACCAAAAAGTGTGATATAAGATGAACCGGGGCGTGAAATATAATATGCAATACATTGTGCGCAATGACAGATTCATTGGAGAGCGTGAGATAGCACAGGCACTAGTGCGTGCTATGCAATATGCGCCTTGGAGTGTAATATGCACAGGGCAGTGTTGTGTAACCTAACTAGTCTCTAAAGTTGTTATATAAAATATGTGCTGGGGAGTGTAATGTTGCATATGCACTGTGACAAAGATATGGATCCCAGATTGTAATATGTATGGCATAGCGCTGTGCGTTATAACATAGGCATCGAGGAAGGCACGTTAGATGGGGCAATATAACCCGTGCGAAGGCAAGTGTGGCATGACATATTCACGGGGTGGTGTTACAGTGCATATGGGCTAGAGAGTGTCATAGCATACGCACTAGCTGGTGGAATACAACACAGAGGTGTGTGGCATTCGGGGGCACTGGTGGGTGTAACACAGCATTGGGCTCAGCCAGGAGCACGCTGTGACTCTCAAGTGAGGTTCGTCTCCTTTTCAGAGAGTAAAATAAAAAGTATTACACATCCGGCGGTGGATGTGTGTTTTATAAACCGTGAGGGGGGTTTCTTGCATAGTTTGGCTGAATTTTTGTCAAATCCCCTTTGAATGGCTTGGTGTGCGTATGTATTAAATGTGCCCGTCAATAGCTACCCATGTTTGTATAAACGACAAGGGTGTCTTGGAGAGTACCCACCGGCGGGGGTGCCGGGATTAGGCACGGTAGGGCGTCAGACACGTCAGAGCTTCACTAGCGGTGTAAATACATTCCACGTGGATTCATTGTATGCATAGTCGCCTTTTAATGAATATCACGCAAATCGTCATGGTGATAGGTACATACGGTTTGTCCAGCATGTCCTAGGTGTTTCTATAAATATATATTTTTTTTAAATAATAAAAAACAAAGGCCGGCCCCGGGGGATGGGGTCCCCGGGGCCATAAGTGGCCTGAGGAGGGGGGCAACGCAGCCCCCCTCCCAAAGAATAAAAACAAAAAAAGGCCATGACCCGGGGCTGGGGTCCCCGGGGCCGATTAAGGCCTTGGGCGGTGGGCCATGCGGCCCCCTTCCAAATTTATTGTTTTCAACAAAAAAATTAGGGTGCAGGCCCTGGGGGATGGGGTCCCCAGGGCCAATAAATTAGAAAAAGAAGGGGGGCCACACAGCCCTCCTTCTTAAAATAAATAAATAAATAAAAGACAGGCATCGCACCAGAGGCCACTCCCCCTCATTGCAGTACTCTGCAAACGCGCACCCTGGCCAGTTGTAAGTTGGGGAATTAATTCCCCTTCAATACTGAGGGTCCCTGAGGGCCAACTAGCCCAACCGGTATCTCCAGTATGCGCCAGGGAGCTGCGTTGCAGATAGGTGTTCTGAGGCCACGCACCTTTTTACACCTCTATGCAACGCAGCTCTGTGGCACTTACTGGAGGTACCTAGTGGGCTAGTTTGACCCTAGGGACCATGGGGGCCAATTAGCCCACCAGGTGCTTCCAGTAAGCCTCACTGCTCTGCGTTGCAGAGAGGTGGTGCAGGCAGAGCCCCTTTTTACACCTCTCTGCAATGGCGCTTACTGGATGTACCTAGTGGGCTATTTTGCCCCTAGGGACCCTCAGGATTCAAGGGGACTTAATCTCCCAACTTAAAATGGCCACAGGGCACGTTTACACAGTGGTGAAGTGAGGGGACGGGGCCTGAGGTGATGTGTGCAAACACGCCCTATGGCGCGTTTTAAGTTGGGAATATAATTCCCCTTCAATCCTGAGGGCCCCTGGGGGCTAACTAGCCCACCAGGTGCTTCCAGTAAGCGCCACTGAGCTGCGTTGCAGAGAGGTGGTCCAGGCCGTGCCACTTTTTACACCTCTCTGCAACGCAGCTCTGTGGCGCTTACTGGAGGTACCTAGTGGGCTAGTTGGACCCTAGGGACCCCCAGGATTCAAATGAACTTAATCTCCTGACTAAAAGCGGCCACAGGGCGTGTTTACACAGTGATGAAGGCAGGGGACGGGGCCTGAGTTAACGTTTGCAAACACGCCCTGTGGCGCGTTTTAAGTTGGGGAAATAATTCTCCTTCAATTCTGAGGGACCCTGGGGGCCAACTAGCCCACCAGGTGCTTCCAGAAAACGCCACTGCGCTGTGTTGCAGAGAGGTGGTCTAGGCCGTGCCCCTTTTTACATCTCTCTGCAACGCAGCTCTGTGGTGCTTACTGGAGGTACCTAGTGGTCTAGTTGGACCCTAGGAATCCTCAGGATTCAAGGGGACTTAATCTCACAACTTAAAACGGCCACAGGGCGTGATTACACAGTGGGGAAGGGAGGGGACGGGGCCTGAGGTGACGTGTGCAAACACACCCTGTGGCGCGTTTTAAGAGGTAGTTTTAATCCCCTGCCATATTATATACTAGGGGCTTACAGAGGAGGTCATGCTAATCACAGGGGGACCCCAACACATAGTGTTCCCTTGTGTATATAGGTGTTTTCACTGTAAGCTGAGTGTCTTTTAACATAGCACTGGCTCTGGGACTGGTTAGTCAGACTCAGCTACCACCAGTATCCGTCTGAAAAAGTTGAGGGTACAGGATGATTTTGCAACAAGGCTTCTTTCTGCTCTTCTGTTTGTTCTTTCTGCACGTTATCCTTCTTCCTGCACTTTTCATCGTCTTTGAGGACTTCTGTCGCTTCTTTCTGCATTTCTTTTTTTTCTTTCTGTGCGTTTTTTCTTCTTTCTTCACATGTCCTATCTCTGTAGGCATAGTTAGAAATTAGCATTTAAAAAACCTTTGAAATTCACTGAAAAAAACATAGGTTTCAGGCACGTTATAGTTAGGAATTAGCATTTAAAAAACCTTAGAAATTCACTGAAAAAAACATAGGTTTCAGGGGCGTTATAGTTAGCTGGACTTTTCACTCGTACAAAACCATTGAAATTCCCCTGTTATAGTTAGTTCAGCTAACTATAACTTGCACGCCCGCAATGCACTGCTGATGACGTCACATATTACATCACTCATGACATGGTCAGTGACATCACTCATGACATCACTGATGACATATCAAATGACATCACTGATGACATCACTGGTGACATCATCCTTGTGATAGAGTGGCAGACCTCCTCTCCCCCTAATATAACCTTTGATACACACATTCAAAAATAGAAACTAAAATTTTCAAAACAATGGACATACCAATACCAGTTACAACAACCTATTCAGTAATTCTAAGATCCACATACACACTCACTCATTCACCAACAGTCCTATACAGTCACTCATACATGTACTCACTCATCATATGTACTCATACACCTATACATCCTGTTACACAATGCCACTCATTCATAGAGTTACTCACACACATAGTCACTCATGCTAATAAAGAATCAAACATCCATTTACTTGCATATACAATTATACACACACCACCACACTTACTTCTACAGAAAGTTACACATACTTAGTCTTTTAAACAATCACTTATAGAAACACATACTTATTCATACAGGAACTCTTCCAATCTCTCACTCTCACATATACACACTTATATACACCAATAGTCACATATACTAGTTTAAAACATATGTAGTTACTCATAAAGACACTATTGAGACAGTCATTCACTCACTAACACACCCATGCACACACTCATCCACCCGTACAGTCCTGCACACATGCTGTCTTCAACACATACAAACAGTGAGTCACTCATTCATGTATCTATGCACTACGTAATACCCCCCACCGAACCATACAGACACTCAGACTCTCATACTGATACTCAAAAAACAACTAATAACCTATATAGACACTCATGTAGCTACTCACCATCCCATGCAGCCACGTATACACAAAGTGAGAGACTGATACAGATTTTTACATATTTAAACATTACTCACTAAGCCATGTATTCACTAAGATACACTTAATCAGTCAGTTATACAATCAATTTTTCAAAAACAAATCATCCGTTTAGACACTTATATACCCATTTATTCTTCCATTGACCTTGAGATATACATATATAAAACATATGTAATTTTCAGAAAAACACACATTCACTGGATGATGTCATCAGTGATGTCATTTGAGATGTCAACAGTGATGTCATGAGTGATGTCACTGACCATGTCATGAGTGATGTAATATGTGATGTCATCAGCAGTGCATTGGGGGCGCGCGAGTTATAGTTAGCTGAACTAACTATAAAGGGGGAATTTCAATGGTTTTGTACGAGTGAAAAGTCCAGCTAACTATAATGCCCCTAAAACCTATGTTTTTTTCAGTGAATATATATATATATATATATATATATATTTTATTTTATTTTTTTCACTGAAAAAACCATAGGTTTCAGGCACGTTATAGTTAGGAATTAACATTTTAAAAAACTTAGAAATTCACTGAAAAAACCATAGGTTTCAGGGGCGTTATAGTTAGTTGGACATTTCGCTTGTACAAAACCATTGAAATTCCCCTGTTATAGTTAGTTCAGCTAACTATAACTCGCGCGCCCGCAATGCACTGCTGATGATGTCATATATTACATCACTCATGACATGGTCAGTGACATCACTCATGACATCACTGTCATCACTCATGACATCACCCCCCTGGGGCTCTCAGGATTGAAGAGTAATTATTTCCCCAACTTAAAACGCGCCACAGGGCGTGTTTGCACACGTCACCTCAGGCCCCGTCCCCTTCCTTCACCACTGTATAAACGCGCCCTGTGGCCATTTTAAGTTGGGAGATTAAGTCCCCTTGAATCCTGAGGGTCCCTAATGTACAACTAGCCCACTAGGTACCTCCAGTAAGCGCCACAGAGCTGCGTTGCAGAGAGGTGTAAAAAGGAGCACGGCCAGGACTACCTCTCTGCAACGCAGTGCAGTGGCACTTACTGGAAGCACCTGGTAGGCTAGTTAGCCCCCATGGGCCCTCAGGATTGAAGGGGAATTATTTCCCCAACTTAAAACGAGCCTCAGGGCGTGTTTGCACACGTCACCTCAGGCCCAGTCCCATCCCTTCACCACTGTGCAACACACCCTGTGGCCGTTTTAAGTTGGGAGATTAAGTCCCCATTAATCCTGAGGGTCCCTAGGGTCCAACTAGCCCACTAGGTACCTCCAGTCCTCCAGTAAGCGCCACAGAGCTGCGTTGTAGAGAGGTGTAAAAAGGGGCACGACCTAGACCACCTCTCTGCAGCGCAGTGGCTCTTACTGGAAGCACATTGTGGGCTAGTTAGCCCCCAGGGGCCCTCAGGATTGCAGGGGAATTATTTCCCCAATTTAAAACGCACCACAGGCGTGTTTGCACACGTCACCTCAGGCCCCATACCCTCCCTTCTCCACTGTGTAAACTTGCCCTGTGGCAGTTTTAAGTTGGGAATTAAGTCCTGTTGAATCCTGAGGGTCCCTAGGGTCAAACTAGCCCACTAGGTACCTCCAGTAAGCGCCACAGAGCTGCGTTGCAGAGAGGTGTAAAAAGGGGTATGGCCTCTGAACACCTCTCTGCAATGCAGCTCCCTGATGTATACTGGATGTACCTGGTTGGCTTTTTGGCCCTCAGAGACCCTCAGTATTTAACCCTTTCGATGCGCATGACGGAGCAATTCCGTCATGCGCGTCGGTTTCGCTGTGCGCTTGACGGAACCGCTCCGTCATGGCCCCGCCCGCGCACAGAACCGTCAGCACAGCGTGGAAATCCGTGCCGCGCTGAAGGGGTTAAGATGAATTAATTCCCCAACTTACAACTCGCCAGGAGGCGCGTTTGCACAATGGTGAAGGAAGGGAGCGGGGCCTGAGATGACATGTCTGCAAACACGCCCTGTAGCGCGTTTTAAGTTGGGGAATTAATTCCTCTTCAATCCTGAGGGTCGCTGTGGGCCAACTAGCCTAGCAGGTACCTCCAGTATGTGCCAGAGAGCTCCGTTGCAGAGAGGTGTTCAGAGGCCACACCCCTTTGTACAACACTCTGCAACGCATCTCCGTGGCGCTTACTGGAGGTACCTGGTGGACTAGGTGGCCCCCAGGGACCCTCAGGATCGAAGGGGAATTTATTCCCCAACTTAAAATGCGCCACAGGGCACTTCATTTTTATAAAAAATTTCGACTGAAATTTGTGTTGGGTGCGCAAATCTCGCCGATTTGTTTTTAAAAAAAATGCTTCTTTGGGCCCTGAGGGTCCTTGTGGGACTCCCTAAGCATGGTATTTGTACCCTGCCCCCTTTTTGCGTTATTTTCTCTGCTTTCTTGTGCCACGGTTCTACCGAGGCACTAGATGGCTGCCAACACTTCCTGATTTGGAGTGTTGACCGCCAATTAGCATACAGCTCGTGATTGGGAAGGTGTGCGGATCCAGTGCGGCCATAGATATAGATATGATTTTACTTTTGATTTTCTCAGCAACTACTGAACGGATTTACACCAAAAAGGCACCTTTCTGAACCAGGGGCTACCTCTTTGCCAACTTTGGTGTAATTCTGTTCAGCAGTTCGGGCTGTAGCCACAGCTAAAATTTCCTATGGAAAATTGCATGGGGAAAACACGTTTTGGGACCCCCCTTTTTTCTCGGCCCCTGCTTGACGAATCACCCCAAAACTTTCAGGATAGGAGCGCACCGGAGCGCACCATGAGTTTTGGAAATTTCGCGAAGATTCGTCGACCGGAGCTAAAGTTATTGTAAATAGAATGTTGCGGATTTCCTATGGAAAATAGGTCCTAACTATAACTATCTACTGGCGACCGCCAGTAGATAATACACATATATATATACACATATATATACATATACACACATATATATATACGCACATATATATATATATATATATATATATATATAATATATATATATATATATACGCACATATATTATCTACTGGCGGTCGCCAGTAGATAGTTATAGTTAGGATCGTGTTTCCAGAGGAAATCTCAAAATTATATTTTGAATAACTTTGGCGCCGGTTGACGAATCCTCGCGAAAGTTTAAAAACTAATGGGGTGCTCCGTTCAGCTCCTACCCTGAAAGTCTCGGGGTGATTCGTCAAGCGGGGGCCAAGAAAAAAGGGGGGTCCCAAAAAGCGTTTTCCCCATGCATTTTTCCATAGGACATTTAGACGAAGGTACAGCCCGAACGGCTGAACAGAATTACTTGAAATTTGGCAGAGAGGTAGTCCTCAGGTCAGGGAAGTGCCTTTTGCAGGTCTGGTGTCAATCTGTTCAGTATTTCCTGAGAAAATAGCATTTAAAAGCATATAAATATCTATAAGCGCGTACCGTGCACGCACCGTGCGCGCACCGTGCGAGTACCCTAACGTGCGCGAGCGTAATTCTGATTGGTGGTTACATGTTAGTCAACGTTCGAATCGGTCGAAATCAGGAAGTGTCGGCCGCAATTGTTGTTTGTTTTCAGTGCGAGAGTGAAAAAGGAAGGTGGCGAACGTGAAAAGGGGGCAGGGTAGAGAGTTCCTGACCCCCTTGCCTTTGTCAGGGGGGGTCCCTGAAGGACCCCGAAGGCAGAAATATTTATTTATTTATTACCAAAAAAAAAAAAAAATACATTTTTAATACGTAGTTTATTGTAAAATAAATCTATTAAAAAAATTATAATACATAAATAAATTAGCATTTAAAAAACTGTTGAATTTGCAAGGTTTTTTAAATGCTAATTCCTAACTATAACGTGTGTGAAACCCATGGTTTTTTCAGTGAATATATATATATACATACACATATATATATATATATATACACACACATATATACACACATATATATACACACACACATATATATATATATATATATATATATGTGTGTGTGTGTACATGTATATATATATATACACACACACACATTACCTACTGGCGGTCACCAGTAGGTAGTTATAGTTAGGACCTAGTTACCATAGAAAAATCGTAACATTCTTTTCCCAATAACTTTGGCGCTGGATGATGAATCTTTGTGAAATTTTCAAAACTGGTGGGGCACTCTGGTCAGCTGAAAGTTTCGGGGTGATTCGTCAAGCGGGGGCCGAGAAAAAGGTGGGGTCCCAAAACCCTTTTTCTCCATGTTATTTCCCATAGGAAATTTTGGAACAGGCTACAGCCTGAACTGCTGAACGGAATTACACCAAATTTTGCAAAAAGGTAGCCCTTGGCTCAGAAAGAGACCTTTTTTAAATGGTGTAAATCCGTTGAGTAGTTCCTGAGAAAATAAAAAAATAGAGTTAAAAAAATCAATTTCCCATTGGAAAGTTTAGACACGGTTATAGCAAAAACTGCTGAACGGAATTACACCAAATTTGGCAAAACTGTACTGCTTGGCTCAGAAAGCGAGCTTTTAAAAAATGGTGTAAATGCGTTCAGTAGTTTTTGAGAAATTAAGAAATAAATATAGTGATATCTATGGCCGTGAAGGATCCGCGCACCCTCCCGATCACGAGCTTCATGCTAATTGGCTGTCAAGGCTCCAAACCAGGAAGTGTTGACAGCCATCTTGTGCCTCGGTAGAAGTAAGGCACAAGAAAACAGAAAGAGAAACGCGTGAAACAAGAAAAGGGGGCAGGGTAGAAACACCCTGACCCTATAGGCCTACTCAGGGAGTCCCACAAGGACCCCCAGGGCCAAATAAAGCATTTAAAAAAAAAAAAAGATCTGCAAGATTTGCGCACCCAATGCGAATTTCGGCTGAACATTTTTAAAAAACGAAGCGTGGGCTCCCGTGCTTTGTTAATTGAAGCCCCCGGGTGGGCCAAGTCCCGGGGGCAATGCTTATATTGTAATTTGGGGCTCAAAGGGGGCACTGCCAATTCAGGTGCAGAAGGTTGCTTATAGGGAGCATTGAGTGTGTAATCCACAGCTGCATTCTACAATTGTGCACAGATCTCTTCACTTGTTGCATATTCTGACCAGCATCATCAGCTAATTCTGGCTTCAGACCTCCTCTTCGGGTGCACAGACCCATGTGTCACTGTCTCGACCCCAGCCGCGTATCAGCCTTTCAAAGGCATTGGCTTGAATCAGAATATCTTCATGTATGTTTAGTCCGACCCCTCAAAACAAACAACACAACGAGTATAACACTAGACCCTGAAGCGTGATACAGCATCATTACATAGAATAAAGAACAGTGCCCCCTCTTCCCTGGACACAGAGCTGCGCCGTACAGCGCAGGGCTGCCGCACTCACCTGCCGAAGGTCCATTTCTGGCTCCTCAGACCCTCCGAAGTGAGATCGGCTCCTCTGGCTCTTATGTGGATCAGGGTTCGCTGGTGCCGGAGCAGGGTTACCCTTAATATTTAATCATCCTTGCCACCAACGCAGAGGCCGGAAGGGCTGTTCCTGGAAAGGGGAGAATTCCAGACTAGGTAGCCATTTATTTATTTATTTCATTTATTTAATTGTGTGTTGATTGATACTGTGTACATGCCAACTTCACCTATTGATATTTTTATGCGATACGATAGTGGAGAATTTTCAGAGTGAACTCGCTGAATGCCGTGCCCCTTCCTGCCCGGGAAGTCTTGCAAATGCAGTTTCTGAATTGATGACTGGGGAGGGGGATGCTTGTCGGCATTGAATAGAGTCCGTCAGTGCTGTTGATGGCGAAGCATCAATCAGTTACGGCACAGGTTGTCAATGATACAAGTGAGAGGTGGTCTGGAATGAATTATTCGATATCTGCATTAAACCGCCCATTTCGTGGAGGAAAATGGCCCCTCTGCTAGACCACGCCATCAGCCCCTTTTTTGATTTATTTTCCTCAAAGATCGATACTTTGAAAGGAGAGCCAGAATTTAATTCCTCCCTATTATTACCGATAGAAGATAATTGATCACTGACCACAAACACTACTTCTGGCCCTGTAATTGAATCATAAACGAGGTGGGAAGATGCTGGAGGTGAAGTCGGGGGGAGGGAGGCAGGGACAGGCCTGGAGTGATGGGACTTCTCCTCAAAACACCCGAGGGCAGTTCCAGTAAAAAGATGACCGATGTTCCTACCAGCCAAGGTGTAACTTGTTTGGCGCTACAGCCGTGCGCTGCCTCTCGCGTGACCTACGCATGTCCATGTTTGTGCTCGGAGATGTGCTGTTTAGAGCTTGTTGATGGGAGCTGCTGCGTGATTATCAGAAGATTTACTGCCACCCCGGGCACCTGGGGATGGCAAATGCAACCTGTCCCACACTTCCACAGAGTGAGGTGCAGCGCTATGTCTATGAATTAATGGGGACAGGGGAGTCTCACACGCTAGGCTGCATGGTGAGCGTCCAAACACTTTAATCGTCCACTTATTATGCAAATAAAGCAAACTGTCCGTCACGTGGGCAGTGTGCATTGCCAGGGAGTCAACAAATGTCCTACAGACAATTATGCTCATCCTGTTGTGGGGACGGTGGGCGGAAGTGGTGTAGTTTGGCGCCCAGTGAGACCCACCTAGTGAGCAGCCACTCTTACTGTCATCTGTACACACTGCCAGAAATGAATTCTACCTCTCACTTCGACTGAGCGCAGTGAGTGCAGCCCTAGGAGTGTGTAGCAAACACCCTGCAGATACCCCCCCTCAAGGTGAGAAAGAGTCGGGGTGCAGGGAATCTGACAGGCAGAAACTGTCATCTGGTGAGCAGTCATTTGACCGTTGATTTTATGTAATGCAAAAAAAGGATTTGCCCCCTCGCTTCTCCAGAGTGCTGCGCAGAATAAGTAGACAATACACACCATGCAATGACAATCATGGGGTGAGGGGGGTGGCTTTGAAGGCCTAGGACTCAGATACCAACATTCAGTGAACGTTCACTTGTGTCTATAACTGTGCACAATGCGAAAAATGCCCTCTGTCCTAACTTCTCCAGAGTGCAGTTCAGCAACATGTAGACAACACACACAGCCTGCAATCACATTCATCTGGTGCAAGAAGGAAGGGGCGGTGGAGAGGCCTGGCACTCAGATACCAACATTCAGTGAACGTTCACTTGTGTCTTTAACTGTGCCAAGTGCGAAAAATGCCCTCTGTCCTAACTTCTCCAGAGTGCAGTGCAGCAACATGTAGACAACACACACAGCCTGCAGTCACATTTATCTGGTGCAAGAAGGAAGGGGCCATGGAGAGGCCTGGCACTCAGATACCAACATTCAGTGAAAGTTCACTTGTGTCTTTAACTGTGCAGAGTGCGAAAAATGCCCTCTGTCCTAACTTCTCCAGAGTGCGGTGCAGCAACATGTAGACAACACACATAGCCTGTAATCACATTCCTCTGGTGCGAGAAGGAAGGGGCGGTGGAGAGGCCTGGCACTCAGATACCAATATTCAGTGAACTTTCACTTGTGTCTTTAACTGTGCCAAGTGCGAAAAATGCCCTCTGTCCTAACTTCTCCAGAGTGCAGTGCAGCAACATGTAAACAACACACACAGCCTGCAGTCACATTTATCTGGTGCAAGAAGGAAGGGGCCATGGAGAGGCCTGGCACTCAGGTACCAACATTCAGTGAAAGTTCACTTGTGTCTTGTGTGCAGTTCAGTGATATGTAGACAACACACACAGCCTGCAATCACATTTATCTGGAAGCGGAAGGGAAGGGGCCCTAGAGAGGCCTGGCACGCAGATGCCAACATTCAGTGAATATTCATTACCGTGCACAACGCAAGAAATGTCACCTGCCCCTCACTTCTTCAGAGTGCAGTACTCGGATAGGTAGAAAATAAACACCCTGTATTCATCTGTGGCGGTGGCGGGAGGGGGCATTGAGGGCCTGGCACTCCAATATCAACATTCAGTGAACGTCCACTCTCATCTCTAACTGTGCACAACGCAAGAAAAGCCGTCTGTCCAGAGTGCAGTGGCACAGTGCAGCCTATGTTTAGTAGCCAACAAGCACCCCGCATAAAACCACACTCACCAGGGCAGGAAGAAGGCCGTTGGTGGTTGAAGGGGGGCATGGGGATTTGGGGGGTAGCACCTACAGACCCACCCCCAGGCACCAAACCTTTTAATCATCAGTAGTGCAAACTGCAAGAAACACTATCAATCTGTCACACACCTCACCAGAGGGCAGCCCATGTTCGGTGTGGTCAATAAACACCCAGCAGACTAACTCTGCGGGAAGCGGTGGGGTGGAGGTGAGGGAGGGGGGAGGTCTGACGCCCCAGAGATCCACATCGAATAAACAGCTTTTTTGACAGTCAGCTGTACACAATACAAGAAATCCAATTTGTGCCTTACATCGCCAGAGTGCAGTGTGATAAACCCCACAGAGTGGGCACTCACCATTCACGGGTGGGGGGTGAAGAGGTGGGGAAGGGGTTTGGCTCTCAGTTTTGAACAACTGAAGTGCCGCTTGCACAGAAACAGGAGACCTCCAATTTTAGCACAAACTCATAAAATGAGTCCTGTTCTCTTACCAGGGAGTGATTCGTCTTGTTCTTCCATGAGTTTGTGCCGGCTTTAGATGCAGTTACCGTGTTTAAAACAGTATCTTTATTTAATGTCACATTGCACTTCTTTCTGTATTGGGCCTCTTTTTTGAGTCTTCAACACATGCCCTGCAATTTAGGAGCATTCACCCTGGATTTTTATTTTTGCATCTTTACTTCAGTAGAGAGATTATATATATATTCACTTAAAAAACCATAGGTTTCAGGCATATTATAGTTAGAAATTAGCATTTAAAAAACCTTTGAAATTCACTGAAAAAACCAAAGGTTTCAGGCACGTTATAGTTAGAAATTAGCATTTAAAAAACCTTAGAAATTCACTGAAAAAACCATAGGTTTTAGAGAAAGTTATAGTTAGCAGGACATTTCACTCGTACAAAACCAGTGAAATTCCCCCGTTATAGTTAGTTCAGCTAATGACATCACTAATGACATCACTGATGACATCATCCAGTGACTGTGTGCTTCTGTAAAGTTTAAATATGTTTAATATATGTAGGGAAAGGCGTATTGAAGAATGAGTGGGTGTATAAGTGTCTGAATGGATGATTTACTAGGTGCATGACTGACTCTATAAGTGAGTGATTTAATGTATCTTACAGCATGGGTTAGTGACTAAACCGTGTGAATGTCTGTATCCGTCTGTCTGTTGGTGTGTAAGCAGCTGCATGGGTTTGTGAATAGCTACATGAGTGTCTATATGAGTTATTGATAGGTTCTCTGAGTATCTGTATGGGTTCCTGAGTGTATGTGTGGGTGGGGTGTGTGTGACTCTGTGCATAGATATGTGAGTGGGTGATTCACTGGGTTCATGATTTCAAGAGTGCATCTGTGATGGACTGTATGGGTGGGTTAGTGTCTGTATAGGTGTGTTAGTGAGTGAATGTATATATCAGTGGTAAATGTGTGAGTAACTACATATGTGAAAGGCAGCATATATGTGTGTTGGAGTATATAAATGGCTATAAGTGGGAGTGTGTAATTGTGAGAGTGGCTGTATGGATGAGTGTGTGCTTGTATCAGTGATTGTATGAGAGCGAAAGAATGTGCTAGTATTTGTATGAGTAATTGAGCTGGTGTGTGTATAACTGTGTAGGTGAGTAAATGGCAGTGTGATTAATAATTTGCATTACTGACTAGGTGTCTGAGTACCTCTATGGATGAGTTGCAGTGTGTGAGTGTCTACATAGGTGTATGAGTGCATATGATAGTCCTGTACTGAGTGGCCATAAGTATGAGTGACTGTACGTGTGAGTGAGTGGATGTGTGTGTAAACCTCAGAATCAGTGAGGGGGTATGTAGTTATTGGTGTTGGAGTTTCTATGGTTTTGAGAATGGCAGTCTGTAATTTAGAGTGGGTGTATCAAAGGTTATATTAGGGTGTGAGAAGATGCATCAATTTATCACATGGATGATGTCATCAGTGATGTCATCAGTGATGTCATTTGAGATGTCATCAGTGATGTCACTGACCATATCATGAGTGATGTAATATGTGACGTCATCAGCAGTGCATTGCGAGGGCGCGAGTTATAGTTAGCTGAACTAACTATAACGGGGGAATTTCACTGGTTTTGTATGAGTGAAATGTCCTGCTAACTATAACTTTCTCTAAAACCTATGGTTTTTCAGTGAATTTCTAAGGTTTTTTTAAATGCTAATTTCTAACTATAACGTGCCTGAAACCTTTGGTTTTTTCAGTGAATATATATATATATATATATATATATTATCTACTGGCGGTCGCCAGTAGATAGTTATAGTTACAACCTAGTTTCCATAGGAAATCTCAAAATTCTATTTTGAATAACTTTGGCGCCGGTTGACGAATCCTCGTGAAATTTTCAAAACTAATGGGGCGCTCCGTTCAGCTCCTACCCTGAAAGTCTCGGGGTGATTCGTCAAGCGAGGGCCGAGAAAAAGGGGGGGTCCGAAAACACGTTTTCCCCATGCATTTTTCCATAGGACTTTTAGTCGCAGCTACAGCCCGAACGGCTGAACAGAATTACGTGAAATTTGGCAGAGAGGTAGCCATAAGGTCAAGGAAGTGCCTTTTGCAGGTCTGGTGTAAATCTGTTCAGTATTTCCTGAGAAAATAGCATTTAAAAGCATATCAATATCTATACGCGCGCACCGTGCGCGCACTGTGCGCGCACCCTGCCGTGCGCGAGCGCAATTCTGATTGGTTGTTAGATGTCGGTAAACATTCGAATTTGTCGAAACCAGGAAGTGTCGGCCGCCATTTTGTCTCTCGCAGTCTGAGGGGGTGAAAAAAAAAGGTGGAGAACGTGAAAAAGGGGGCAGAGTGGACAGTTCCTGACCCCCTAGCCTTGGTCAGGGGGTCACAGAAGGACCCCCAAGGGTGAAAAAAACATTTTTTATTTTTTTTAAATCGCGAGGTGCGCACTCGGTGCGCGCACGGCGAACCGTGGGTGCGAAGTGCGCGAAGTGCACCGAGCGTCCACAGCGCGCGCACGGTGCGCGCACGGTGAAAAACCTGAAAAATAAATAAATAAATAAATACATTAACTTAGCATTTAAAAAACCGTACAAATTCACTGAAAAAAACATAGGTTTCACACACGTTATAGTTACGAATTAGCATTTAAAAAACCTTGCAAATTCACTTTAAAAACCATAGGTTTCACACATGTTATAGTTAGCTGGACATTTCACTCGTAAAAAACCAATGAAATTCCCCCGTTATAGTTAGTGCAGGCAACTATAACTCACGCAACCGCAATCCTCTGCTGATGACGTCAGATATTACATCACTGATGACATATGTGTCTTTATGAAAAATAAATATTTGTAATGTATGTATAGCTAATGATTAATGGAAGAAGACATGGGTAAATAAGTGTCTAAATACAGTGATGTAATATCTGACGTCATCAGCAGAGGATTGTGGTCGCGTGAGTTATAGTTGCCTGCACTAACTATAACGGGGGAATTTCATTGGTTTTTACGAGTGAAATGTCCAGCTAACTATAACATGTGTCAAACCTATGGTTTTTTAAGTGAATTTGCAAGGCTTTTTAAATGCTAATTCGTAACTATAACGTGTGTGAAACCTATGGTTTTTTCAGTGAATATATATATATATATATTTTAAACCAAGAGTGCCCAAAGCAACAAGAGTGCACTCGACTTTGCAGTGGAAGCCAAGGTTTATTTAAATGAAAAACCAGCATCAGCATTCAATTTAATTGCCCTCTTCCCAACGCGTTTCAAGGCTCCTGCCTCTTAATCATGGGTAATTGGCATACACAGCAGATGACTCCAACCATTTTCCCTTGCAGCATGTCTAATTTAAATACCCCCAGTGGGCTTTGCGCAGTGCGTAAGTATGTCGATTTCATGCTGGGACTTGTAGTCCAAAAACAGAGTCACTTACAGTTTAAACCATCCGGTGGGCTCCGCTGTGCACATGATTCATTTAATCCATCTTGATGCTTTGGGCACTCTTGGTTTAAAATAGTTACACGGCAGCCCTGCCGTGAAGAGATGCACCATCCCTCAATTTCTGGGAGGCTGGAGTCGGAACCTTGCCAGACTTTTTTCAGCACTTCAGGGGAGAATAAATCAAACCTTCGTCAGCTTCATGGCCCACTGGAGGGCAATAATGGATTAAATGAATCCTGTGCACAGCGGAGCCCACCGGAGGGTTGAAACTGTAAGAGACTATATAGATATGATTTTACTTTTGTTTTTCTCAGCAACTACTGAACGGATTTACACCAAAAAGGCACCTTTCTGAACCAGGGGCTACCTCTTTGCCAAATTTGGTGTAATTCTGTTCAGCAGTTCGGGCTGTAGCCACGGCTAAAATTTCCTATGGAAAATTGCATGGGAAAAACACGTTTTGGGACCCCCCTTTTTTCTCTGCCCCTGCTTGATGAATCACCCCGAAACTTTCAGGATAGGAGCGGACCGGAGCACACCACGAGTTTTGGAAATTTCACGAAGATTCGTCGACCGGAGCTAAAGTTATTGTAAATAGAATGTTGCGGATTTCCTATGGAAAATAGGTCCTAACTATAACTATCTACTGGCGACCGCGAGTAGATAATACACATATATATATACACATATATATACATATACACACATATATATACGCACATATATATATATATATATACGCATATATATATATATACACATATACACACATATATATACACAAACATATATACACATATATATACATATACACACATATATTCACTGAAAAAACCATAGGTTTCAGGGGTGTTATAGTTAGCTGGACTTTTCACTTGTACAAAACCATTGAAATTCCCCCGTTATAGTTAGTTCAGCTAACTATAACTCGCGCGCCCGCAATGCACTGCTGATGACGTCACATATTACATCACTCATGACATGGTCAGTGACATCACTCATGACATCACTGATGACATCTCAAATGACATCACTGATGACATCACTGATGACATCATCCAGTGAATGTGTGTTTTTCTGAAAATTAAATATGTTTTATATATGTATATCTCAAGGTCGATGGAAGAATAAATGGGTATATAAGTGTCTAAATGGATGATTTGTTTTTGAAAAATTGATTGTGTAACTGACTGATTAAGTGTATCATAGTGAATACATGGCTTAGTGAGTAATGTTTAAATATGTAAATATCTGTATCAGTCTCTCACTTTGTGTATAAGTGGCTGCATGGGTTGGTGAGTAGCTACATGGGTGTCTATATAGGTTATTAGTTGGTTTTTTGAGTATCAGTCTGAGTGTCTGCATGGTTCGGTGGGGGGTATTACGTAGTGCATAGGTGCATGAATGAGTGACTCACTGTTTGTATGTGTTGAACACAGCATGTGTGCAGGACTGTATGGGTGGATGAGTGTGTGTATGGGTGTGTTAGTGAGTGAATGACTGTCTCAATAGTGTCTTTATGAGTAACTACATATGTTTTAAACTAGTATATGTGACTATTGGTGTATATATGTGAGTATATGTGAGAGCGAGAGATTGAAAGAGTTCCTGTATGAATAAGTATGTGTTTCTATAAGTGATTGTTTAAAAGACTAAGTATGTGTAAGTTTCCGTAGAAGTAAGTATGGTGGTGTGTGTATAACTGTATATGCAAGTAAATGTATGTTTGATTCTTTATTAGCATGAGTGACTATGTGTGTGAGTAACTCTATGGATGAGTGGCATTGTGTAACAGGATGTATAGGTGTATGAGTACATATGATGAGTGAGTACATGTATGAGTGACTGTATAGGACTGTTGGTGAATGAGTGGATGTGTATGTGGATCTTAGAATTACTGAAGAGGTTGTTGTAACTGGTATTGGTATGTCCATTGTTTTGAAAATTTTAGTCTCTATTTTTGAATGTGTGTATCAAAGGTTATATTAGGGTGAGAGGAGGTCTGCCACTCTATCACAAGGATGATGTCATCAGTGATGTCATCAGTGATGTCATTTGAGATGTCATCAGTGATGTCATGAGTGATGTCACTGATCATGTCATGAGTGATGTAATATGTGACGTCATCAGCAGTGCATTGCGGGCGCGCGAGTTATAGTTAGCTGAACTAACTATAACGGGGGAATTTCAATGGTTTTGTACAAGTGAAAAGTCCAGCTAACTATAACACCCCTGAAACCTATGGTTTTTTCAGTGAATTTCTGAGGTTTTTTAAATGCTAATTCCTAACTATAACGTGCCTGAAACCTATGGTTTTTTCTGTGAATTTCAAAGGTTTTTTAAATGCTAATTTCTAACTATGCCTACAGAGATAGGACATGTGAAGAAAGAAGAAAAAATGCACAGAAAGAAACAAAAGAAGTGCAGAAAGAAGCAACAGAAGTCCTCAAATACGAAGATAAGTGCAGGAAGAAGGATAACGTGCAGAAAGAACAAAAAGAAGAGCAGAAAGAAGCCTTGTTGCAAAATCATCCTGTACCCTCAACTTTTTCAGACGGATACTGGTGGTAACTGAGTCTGACTAACCAGTCCTAGAGCCAGTGCTATGTTAAAAGACACTTAGAATACAGTGAAAACACCTACATACACTAGGGAACATTATGCGTTGGGGTCCCCCTGTGATTAGCATGACCTCCTCTGTAAGCCCCTAGTATATAATAGGGCATGGGGATTAAAACTACCTCTTAAAACAGGCCACAGGGCGTTTTTGCACACGTTAACTCAGGCCCCGTCCCCTCCATTCACCACTGTGTAAACACGCCCTGTGTCCATTTTTAGTTGGGAGATTAAGTTCATTTGAATCCTGAGGGTCCCTAGGGTCCAACTAGCCCACTAGGTACCTCCAGTAAGTGCCACAGAGCTGCGTTGCAGAGAGGTGTAAAAAGTGGCACGGCCTGGACCACCTCTCTGCAATGCAGCTCAGTGGCGCTTACTGGAAGCACTTGGTGGGCTAGTTAGCCCCCAGGGGCCCTCAGTATTGAAGGGAAATTATATCCCCAATTTAAAACGTGCCATAGTGCGTGTTTGCACACGTCACCTCAGGCCCCGTCCCCTCCCTTCACCACTGTGTAAACGCGCCCTGTGGCTGTTCTAAGTTGAGAGATTAAGTCCCCTTGAATCCTAAGGGTCCCTAGGGTCAAACTAGACCACTAGGTACCTCCAGTAAGGGCCACAGAGCTGCGTTGCAGAGAGGTGTAAAAAGGGGCTTGGCCTCAGAACACCTGGCTGCAGCGCAGCTCCCTGGCGCATACTGGAGATGCCTGTTGGGGGCGCGTTTGCATAGTGCTGCACGGAGGGGGCATGGCCTCCGGCACGATGCCAGTCTTTTATTTATTTTAGTTTTTTAAGAAGGGGGGCTGTTTGGTTCCCCTTCTTATTCTAATTTATTGGCCCTGATGACCCCATCCCCCAGGGCCAGTCTCCTAATTATATTTTTTTGACCCCAATCCCCAGGGCCGGCCACTGTTTTTTATTATTTTTAAAAAATATATATTTATAGACACACCTAGGACATGCTGGACAAACCGTACGTACCTATCACCATGACGATTTGCGTGATATTCATTAAAAGGCGACTATGCATGCAATGAATCCACGTGGAATGTATTTACACCACTAGTGAAGCTCTGACATGTCTGATGCCCTACCGTGCCTAATCCTGGTAGACACCCTTGTCGTTTATTTATACAAACATGGGTAGCTATTGACGGGCACATTTAATACACATGCACACCAAGCCATTCAAATGGGATTCGACAAAAATTCGACCAAAACTATGCAAGAAACCCCCCTCACGGTTAATAAAACACACATCCACTGCCGGATGTGTAATACTTTTTATTTTACTCTCTGGAAAGGGGACGAACATCACTTGAGAGTCACAGCGTGCTCCTGACAGAGCCCAATGCTGTGTTACACCCACCATTGCCTGCCGAGTGCCACACACCTCTGTGTTGTATTCCACTAGTTAGTGCATATGCTATGACACTCTCTAGCCCATGTGCACTGTAACACCACCCCGTGAATATGTCATGCCACACTTGTCTTCGCACGGGTTATATTGCCCCATCTAACGTGCCTTTCTCGATGCCTATGTTATAACGCACAGTGCTATGCCATACATATTACAATCTGGGATCCATATCTTTGTCACAGTGCATATGCAACGTTACACTCCCCAGCACATATTTTATATTACAACTTTAGAGACTAGTTAGGTTACACAACACTGCCCTGTGCATATTACACTCCAAGGCGCATATCGCATAGCACGCGCTAGTGCCTGTGCTATCTCGCGCTCTCCAATGAATCTGTCATTGCGCACAATGTATTGCATATTATATTTCACGCCCGGTTCATCTTATATCACACTTTTTGGTGCATAGTTTATACCATACACTATATCTAGTTTTCATTTTCAATCGTGCTCTCAGGACTATGTTCTATATAACACTGTGTTCACCTACCCTTTTCACGGGCATTACATTTTGCGATAGGGGGTGGAGGGTCAGGGGGTGTTTCTGCCAAGTGAGCCCGGAGTCACAGTCACAAACGTCCTCTTCTTCCTGAATAAAAGTGAGATTATGCTGCATACTTGTTCATATTTTAAGTAGTTCGCACAGACACAATGTTTTAAAAACAATAAAGTTCCTAATACCCGCCTTCTCTGAACAGTTAGCTTGCTGCCCCATCCCCTTCCTCCCTATCCTCTGTTGTGTGAATCCATGGACTAGCCTCCTCCCTCCTGCCATGCATGGTCTGATGTGCTGCCATTGCCCTCAATTTAGTATGATGTACCAGTCCACTCCTCCTGCCCTCCATTGCCCAATTCTATGCCCCATCATTGACCTCCTGCTTAAACTCTGTGCTTAGCTTGCTGCCCCTATTCTCCTTCCCCCTGCCCTCCGATGTCTTTGTGCATGCCCCTGCTCCATCCTTTTTGCCCACCATGTCCCATGGACCTGCCACTCCTATCTACTCTGAGTGTTCTGTTGAGCTGCCACTCCCCTCCCACCTGCCTAGCATTGTCAGATGACTGTAACCTGTCCCTGCCACCTCCACCCTGCCTGTCCACATGCCATGCCCCTATCCTCTTCCTCCTGTCCTACATGGTCCATTGTACTGCCACACCCTTCTGCCCTCCCTGGTCTGTTGTGCTGCAACTGCTCCTCCTGCCTGCCCCGTGTGGTCTGTTGTGAGGTCCCTTCCCCTGAACTTTCTTGTCTGTGCACAGGTCCTGACCCTCCCTTCTATCCTCCATCGTCCTTTGTGCATGCCCCTCCACGCTCCTTCTTGCCCATCATAGCCATTGTGCTGCCACTAACCCTCCCACTTGCAATGCCTGGTCTTCTGTGCTGCCATGGCCCCTCCCACCTTCCCTGTGTGGTCAGTTAGCTGCCCCTGACCCCCTCCCACCTTCCCTCCATGGTCTGTGTGTGTGCCATCACAGTCTCACTGTTGCTCTTCATGGTGTGTCTTGCTTCTAGTGCCCATCCTGCCTGACCTCCATGGCTATCTTGCTGCTCCTGCCCTGCCCCCTTGCCCCCAGCCCTACTCCCTCCCTCCTGGCTTGTCTGTTCCATTGTAATGCCCCTGATCCGTCCCTCCTGCCCTTTATGGTCTGTTATGCTGCAGCTTTCTCTCCTGTCTGTCCATTATGGTCAGCTAGCTACCATTGCCTCTTGCCCCTCTGTTCTCTGTTGTCCATGTGCATGGTCCTGTCCCCTCCCTCTTGCTTTCTATGGATTGTTGTGCTGCACTCCCGTCCTGCATGCCCTGTGTGGTGTATTGTGCTGCTGCAAACCCTGATGCCTGCCCTGCAGGGTCGGTTTGGTGCACCTCTCCATGTCCCTCCTGTCCTCTGTTATCCAAGTCCATGTCCCTATCCCATTTCCTTCCATGATCCAATGTACCATACTTGCAAACATTTTGAACTTGGTAAGAGGGAGATTTTGAAAAAAAACTGGGGTATTGATTTTCCCCTTTGAGTTACATTGAAAAAGAGGATATTGTAGACAGGAGACAGATCAAATAAAGCCCATTTGAGCTTAAAAACATTGGACGTTTCCTGGCTGAATCGGGTCTGTTGGCATGTATGGTTGTACTACCATTGCCTCTTCCTTCTGCCCACAATGGTCTATTACATTGCCACAGCCTTGAAGGAGGGTAGATTTTGTATCACAGGGGGCCCCTGGCCCGTTCTGTCCACACCTGAAGTATGAGACCCTTGTCCTTGCCCTGCCAGCTGCATTTGTAGGCCGTATTAAATTGACCAGCGGGTCCTGTGTTGCTATATAATTATCCTGAGACATCCTTACCACTCAGCCAGCATAAAACCCCTGTGTAGGCCCTTCTGTTCAATATGTAGGCCTCTTTGTTAAATTGACCATAGCTCTGCAATTTTAGTGTATAGCAGTCTGAAGGCAGGTCTGCGAGGCCTTCTTATCCAAACTAGTAGCCCCCACCCTACCCGAGTGCTCCGTGCTCGGTATCAAAGTTCAACATCCCCCTGAAGCTGTCGACATACAGTAGGCTGCATCCTGGACTGGTACTTGCTTCCTGGGCAGGTTTCCCGCTTTTAAGGAAGTGGCAACCGCAGAGCGTCAAGTTAGGAGAACTGAGGAGATTTTATACATGAATATATTGAATTCCCGTACAATACCCATTATTTTCTGCTTGCTCTATGGAACTTACGATAAGCGATTAGCCTGAGAGACTGACCTTTTCACCCAGTCCATTGTCAGCATTAAGTAGGTAAATGACGAAATTTCTGGTAAAATCTGCAGACGAAGCTTTTGGGTAGCATACGTAGGTAGATGTAGCGTGCAAAGGAGCCCACAAAATGATATAAAAAGGGAGCACCCACAGATATCGACGGACTACCTCGCCGTCTGTATGTAGGTTAACAGGCAGTGCAGGTTTTCCCCAAGAGCTGGGAGCTCTTGTCTTCCTTTGCTTAAAATGTCTTGCTCTGCTTTGCTTGAAGTATCTTATTCTATTTTACCTATATGAAATGTCATGTTATGTTTAACCATTGTTCTCTTTACTTTTGCATTTAAAAGATTTTGTATTGTAATTGCAGGAATGCTTGCTCTAAGAGTAAACGTGAGTGTTCCTAGGTAACATTTTCCTTGGTGTAACTTGTTTCTCATGATGCATTTATAGATGTGTTTTCTCTCTCTCTCTGTCAGTACATTAATTGAGATACAGAGAATATTATGACAGCTGTATGATTATCTGGATTCTGTATTTTGTACTTTATGTCTCTATTCTGCGGTTTCTTTGAAGTTGCATCTTCTCATTAAACTGCCATTGTATTCTGCCTCCAATTCCATGTCTCATATGTCTGTTTTCTTCATTTTTGGAGCAAGCGTTCCTAGGCACCCCGGCTCAAATTAAGGTGCCCCTTTTGTCCCTGACTCACTCTCCTGCTCAGTTCTGTGGTGGCTCCCGGGGATCTGGGGACCGCCCCTAGCTTCCTTGACCCGTAATAGATCTTCCCTCCAACAGCCTCTCTTGCAAGTCCTGTATTGTTGGTTTGTTGCCCCTGCCCCCCTTTCCACTGCCCTCCATAGTCTGTTGTGCTTCCACGGCCCTTCCTGCCTGCTCAGTGTGGTTAAATTGTTGCCTTTGCACCCTCCTACCTGCCTTCAATTTTCAGAGTCCGTGCCCCTGGCCTCTGCCTCTCAACAGTATCCTAATGAACAACTAGATTGCTAACATTCTATATTTATTACAAAAGTGTGGAACACCTGACATCATCTTGATGTAATCAAAACTGTAATACCTAGAGCATTTCCTTTAGAAATTACATATATGAGAGGGTCTTATTGGCATCAAAATTATGGTTAGTGCTCTAAAAGACTAAAATAAGGACATATTTTCTGAGTTTTCAAATAGCGACAAAGCACTTTTAAATTATTTGTTATCTTTATGTTTTTTTATCCAGTTGACCACTTGATTAAATGTTGCACTTAGGGGAGAGGATGTGGTGTTACTTCCAGAACTGCAGACTTTGCAACTGGGGAACCATGTTGAAGTTTCTGCTTCAGCTCGACATTCTGTGATTCTGGTCAAATCACTTAGTCTCCCCATGTCTACAACCAAAATGAATTTGTTCTTGTGTGATGTAACCAATGCTCATGTAAAGCACTCCAATACCTGACAAGTCTGCACTATATAACACTGCAAAAACACAAAATAATAAGTGTTTTGCACACTTCTGTCATTGGGCTATATTTGGGCTACATTTGGGTGATTTTGGGCTACATTTGAGCTCTTTTGTCTCCGGTGGCCATCTTGGGAGATTTATTTGTTATGAAGTTTCCTAATTTCCTCATGTACTGCAGTCTCCTCAGTAGGAAATGCTTTCAGTTTTTTACTTTGATTCCATCATGAAGGTATTCAGATATGTCACACATTTGCCATAAATTCTGAATGTTAGCACTCTAGTTGCTCATTAGATCACTGTAGTAAAACTACTGCACCATGGAAGTCTGCTCCTGGTATTAAAAGTGCATGTTCCAGTCTGCATGTCAGAATTTTTTAATGAAATAGAAGAGGATTTGAGAAGTCACTCAAAATGTGCCCTCATTTTCTTTCTTCAGCATTAATCATAATTTCTATTGCAAAATGAACCTCCTCATTGTGTTCCTTTTTAAATTAAATGTTTTAAGTGTTACCAGTTTATTCCAATCAAGATGGCTTCAGGTGTGCCATACTTTTGTCATAATGAAGACAGTAAGCGCTCTAGTTGTTTTTAAGAACATTCTGGGACATTCTGTCATTGGGCTATACTTGGGCTACATCTGGGTGATATTTGGGCTACATTTGGGCTCTTTTGTCTCTGGTGGCCATCTTGGGAGACTTATTTGTTATGAAGTTTCCTAATTTCCTCATTTACTGCAGTCTCCTCAGTAGGAAATACTTTCAGTTTTTTACTTTGATTCCATCAAGAAGGCATTCAGATGTGTCACACATTTGCCATAAATTCAGAATGTTAGCACTCTTTTTGCTCATTAGATCACTGTAGTAAAGCTACTGCTCACCAGGGAAAACTGCTGCTGGTATTGAAAGTGCATGTTTCAGTCTGCATGTCAGAATTTTTTAATGAAATAGAAGAGGATTTGAGAAGTCACTCAAAATGTGCCCTAATTTTTCTTTCTGCAGCACTAATCATACTTTTTATGGAAAAATGAACCCCCTCATTTTGTTCCTTTTTAAATTAAATGTTTTAAGAGTTACCACTTTAATCCAAGCAAGATGGCTTCAGGTGTGCCATACGTTTATCATAAGTAGGACTGTTAGCGCTCTAGTAGTTCTTTGGAACACTCTGGGAAGCTGCAGTAGAACACAAAGGAATCAACTGACAGTCTCTGCCCTTGTTGGATGTACATGTTTTACTGAGAATGTCAGACTTCATTCTCACATGACTGAGAAAGATAATGTGAATTTACAGAAAATAAGCTCTCAGTTTAGCCTATAGATCACCTTCCAAACCTCTGTGGCAAAAGCATGAGAAAATATTTTTCTCTCAATCATGATATCCCAGCAGAAGGCTTTTTCACATGGTGAAATCACCTTAGAACATACCACAATTCCTAAAATGAGTATGGTACCATCAACAAATGATTTATAATGTAACTAAAGTCTTAAAACCTTCTATTAACTGCAATGCTTTTTAATGAGGTGCTATCATGTATATTGGTCCCAAGATGGCTGCCAACACTTCTTGGATGAAGTGCTGACAGCCAATCAGATCTCAGGATGAGATGTGTGGTTAGGCTCCGCCCACATATATATATGCTTTTAAATGCTATTTTCTCAGGAAATACTGAACAGATTTACACCAGACCTGCAAAAGGCACTTCCTTGACCTTATGGCTACCTCTCTGCCAAATTTCAAGTAATTCTGTTCAGCCGTTCGGGCTGTAGCTGTGTCTAAAGGTCCTATGGAAAAATGCATGGGGAAAACGTGTTTTGGGACCCCCCTTTTTTCTCGGCCCCTGCTTGACGAATCCCCCCAAGACTTTCAGGGTAGGAGCGGAGCGTAGCGCCCCACCTATTTTGAAAATTTCGCGAGGATTCGTCGACCGGCGCCAAAGTTATTCCAAATAGAATGTTGCGGATTTCCTATGGAAACAGGGTCCTAACTATAACTACCTACTGGCGACCGCCAGTAGGTAATATACATATACACACATATATATACATATACACACACACATATATACACACACGCATATACAAACACACACATATATATACACATATATATACACACACATATATTATCTACTGGCGGTCGCCAGTAGATAGTTATAGTTAGGACCGTGTTTCCATAGGAAATCTCAAAATTCTATTTTGAATGACTTTGGCGCCGGTTGACGAATCTTCGCGAAATTTTCAAAACTAATGGGGCGCTCCGCTCAGCTCCTACCCTGAAAGTCTCGGGGGGGATTCGTCAAGCGGGGGCCGAGAAAAAAGGGGGTCCCAAAACGCGTTTTCTCCATGCATTTTCCCATAGGACCTTTAGTCGAAGGTACAGCCCGAACGGCTGAACAGAATTACTTTAAATTTGGTAGAGAGGTAGTCCTCAGGTCCGGGAAGTGCCTTTTGCATATATGGAGTCAATCTGTTCAGTAGTTCCAGAGAAAATTGCAGTAAAAAGCACATACATATCTATAGCCGCGCACCGTGCGAGCACCCTAACCTGATTGGTTGTTACATGTCAGTCAACGTTCGAATCGGTCGAAATCAGGAAGTGTCGGCCGCCATTTTGTTTGTTTTCAGTGCGAGAGTGGAAAAGAAAGGTGGCGAACGTGAAAAGGGGGCAGGGTAGAGAGTTCCTGACCCCCTAGCCTTGGTCAGGGGGTCCCTGAAGGACCCCGAAGGCAGAAAAAAACATTTACATTTTTTTTTTTAAATCGCGGGGTGTGCACCCCGTGCGCGCATGGTGAAAAACCCATAAAAAAAAATTAAAAAAAATAATACGTAGTTTATTGAAAACAAAATATATAAAAAAAATAATAATACATACATAACTTAGCATTTAAAAAAAACATACAAATTCACTGAAAAAACCATAGGTTTCACACACGTTATAGTTAGTAAATAGCATTTAAAAAACCTTGCAAATTCACTTAAAAAACCATAGGTTTCACACATGTTATAGTTAGGTGGATATTTCACTCGTAAAACCAATGAAATTCCCCCGTTATAGTTAGTTGAGATAACTATAACTCGCGCGACCGCCACTCTATCACAAGGATGATGTCATCAGTGATGTTATGTTATCGTGATTTCTAAAGCGCACTGTTACCCTGGGGTGTCCTGGCGCTATGCGCTACCTGTCTAAGAAAGCAGAGGGCCGGGAATTCACGAGAAGAGCCAGGTTTTGAGGCCTTTTCTAAATGGGAGTAATCCAGGGGAGTTCCTGAGATAGGTGGGAAGGCTATTCCAGGCCTTAACGGCACAGTGGCAGAAACTTCTGCCGCCCCATCTGAGTTTGTAATAGCGGGGGAGAATAGCGCGTTTGGATGTCAGAGATCTCAGAGTTCTCCCTGGCACATACCACTGGATGGAATGTTTGAGGAATTCAGGGCCGATGCCATTAAGGGCTTTGAAGACTAAACATAGGGCTTTGAATTGAATTCGAGCTGCCACCGGTAACCAGTGTAGGGATCTAAGCCCTGCCCTTACTGATGTAAACCTGGGTATACCGGTGAGTAATCTGGCTGCGGCGTTTTGCACAGTCTGAAGTCTCGATAACTGTTTTGTTTGAATGTTGATATAGAGACTGTTGCAGTAATCCAACCGTGATAGGATTAATGCCGTTACTGCGATTTTTAGGCAGTCGTCTGGAAGGAGGGATCTAATTTTGCGTAAGAGCTTCAGGGTGAAGGCGCAGGAAGATACAACCCTACTGATCTGATCTTCGTACGAGAGTTTGGCATCAATGAGCACCCCAAGATTTTTTGCCTTTGAAACTGGGATGGGAGGTCTGCCCATAGATGACGGCCACCAGTCTGTCGTCCACAGGTTGGTCGTATTACCAAAAAGAATGACCTCGGTCTTTCCAGCGTTTAACTTAAGGCAGTTAGCTGCCATCCAGGTAGCTATCGCCTTCATGCAGTCGTGACACTTAGAGGCTGTTTCTGCCTCTGCCCCCTTTTTGATCGACAGCACAATTTGAGTGTCGTCGGCGTAAGAAGACAGTTGAAAGCCGAAGGATCTGACCAGGGTGGACAGTGGGGTAACATAGACATTGAACAAAGTGGGGCTAAGCGACGACCCCTGTGGAACCCCACATGGCAGAACAAAGGGCTTAGAACTGTTCTTACCTAGATCAACCGTTTGTGATCTATTGCTCAAAAAGGATTTTAGGAGATCCCAGGCCTTATCTCCGACCCCGACCGCTGTGAGACGGTCCATCAGAACATCATGATGGACCGTATCAAATGCGGCCGAGAGGTCCAAAAGGATAAGGATGGCAGCGCCTCCCTGATCCAAGGCCTCCCTGATCTCTTCAGTGGATTTTAAAAGTGCCAGCTCTGTGCTATGCTCAGCACGGAACCCGAATTGCGTAGAATCAAGAGAAGCATTCGTTTGTAAGAATTGGCTGAGTTGGGTATTCATAGCTCTCTCAATCATCTTGGCTGGGAGGGGGAGGCGCGAAATAGGCCTATAATTGTTCGGGTCGCTGGCATCCAAATTGGGTTTTTTTAAAAGAGGGAGAATTGAGGCGATTTTCCAGAGGACAGGAAAGCATCCAGCTTCAAAGATGGAGCAGAATAGTGGGGTAAGAGCTTTCCCGATGATTTCTGGGACCATCTTCAAAACGGAGGCTGGGCAAGGGTCCAATGGGGAGCCAGAGCGAATTTCAGAGAGGAGTTTCATGACTCCTGACTGTTCCAAAGGAATAAAATGATTGAGAGTTAGGCGGCATCTGTCACGCTCTTTATTCCCCATAAGCGTTGGTTGTAGGGAGGGTGACGGCGCAAAAGTAAATGATGAAAAGATAGTATCCACCTTTTGCAGAAAAAAAGCAGCTAATGATTCACAGAGTTCCGGGGTGCTTGCAATTTTTGGACAGGAGGGAGAGGTTAATTGGGAGATGGTTCTGAACAGCTCTTTAGATGAGGAACTGGCACCTCTGATCTGTTCTCCGTAATAAAGCTTTTTCGTTTCCTGTATTAGTTTTTTATATTTTACCAAAGCTAACTTGTACGCTTCCTTGCTGATGTCACAGTAATCTCTTCTCCAAGCTCGTTCAAGTTTTTTACATTCTAATTTTTGGTTCTTTAGATTTTCAGTATACCAGGGTGCGGAAGGATGTACCCGCTTAGTAGTACAGGTTTTGACTGGAACTAGTTGACTACAGGCCTGATCAACCCAGTCTGAATAGGTGGTAGCTGCCTCATCAATGTCGGTCACTGGAACAGGAAGTGAATTAAGTAATAGATCATTTAGGATGTGGCTGCTGATATTTTTCCAACACCTAGATTTAGAGGTGGTTCTGTCCTGAGGTTTAGGGTTTTTAAGTGAAATGCGATTAAGCTCAAATAAAATGGCTGTGTGATCAGTCCAGATTAGGGGCAGAGATTTTGAGTAAACAAGATTAGGGTAGTTGGAGAATATTCCATCCAACGTATGGCCTGCAGAGTGGGTGGGATCATCTACTAGTTGTTTAAGATCACCTCCATTAAATATTTGATGCAGTTTTTGACTATCCGGATCGTTCGCATCATCCAAGTGAAAGTTAAAATCGCCCAAAACGGTGAAATTGGTATTGCTTAGTCCTTCTTCTAGCAAGGAGCCAATGGAATCAAGAAAAGCCCCTCTAGGCCCCGGAGGGCGATACAGGAGGACACAGTTAAAGGTCTCATGGTGTGAGATTTGGATGTTAATTAGTAAGGCTTCACAAGTAGAGTTGGAGGCGTTGGTAAATTTCGGTTTAAAAGAGTCATGGTAAAGGACGGCCAATCCGCCACCTCTTCTAGAGGGTCTGTCTTGGGTAAAGCAGTGAAAACCTAAAGGGGTAGCTTTGAGTAAGTCAGGGCCAGAGGCTTCATGGGACCAGGATTCAGTTATCAGGGCCAGCTTAATATCGTTTTCCTCCATAAATAAAGCGCATTCCACGCTATGTTTAATAAGAGACCTAGCGTTAAGCAGAAGGCATTTAATGGGTGGCAGAGCTAAAGGGGTAGGAATAGTGTGGGCATGAAGGGGGCTACTCTTCGTCGAGATGCTTGAGAGAATAAAGGGGCACCCTGGGCAGTGTAGCTCCTGTGTCTCCTCCATCAGGTGAAGATCCCATCTGGGGCATCTAATATTTGCGGGAGCATGAGCCATCTCCAGAAGGTGCTCACGAGAATAACTGATCGGATGGGTGGCAAACGGACCAGGGGGACATGCCCTGAGCCCGGGCCGAGCGCGGACGGGCGCAGACGGGCTTGCCTTTGGCGCGCCTTTGGCGCGCCGGCGGCGCGCCCGCTGCGCGCGTCCGCTGCGCGGTCGCGTCAGCATGTGGCTTTGAAGGGAAGCGAAAAAAAAGACTGCAACGCTAACCGCAAATATGGCGGTGACCCAAGTTCCCAAACCTTTGCCGGGCAAGCGAAGAAAGAGGTAAGTGCAAGGTGCCTGTGCTTGTGTGCAGATACTAATTAAAATGAGCAGCCAATAAACGAGTTAAAATAAAACGAAGCTAAACATTGTACAGATAAAAACGTTCTTCATGTAAAGCAGCAATCACATTTAAAACAGTCAACAGTGTTAAAATATAGAGGCAAAAGCAGTTTTCGATTCAAGTGCGGGGAAAAGCCAACAAGTCACCACCTGGCGAGCGTTGAACGCAGCTTCGCCTAGGAGGTAGCGCTGCGCGGTCGCGTCAGCGTGTGGCTTTGAAGGGAAGCGAAAAAAAAGACTGCAACGCTAACCGCAAATATGGCGGTGACCCAAGTTCCCAAACCTTTGCCGGGCAAGCGAAGAAAGAGGTAAGTGCAAGGTGCCTGTGCTTGTGTGCAGATACTAATTAAAATGAGCAGCCAATAAACGAGTTAAAATAAAACGAAGCTAAACATTGTGCAGATAAAAACGTTCTTCATGTAAAGCAGCAATCACATTTAAAACAGTCAACAGTGTTAAAATATAGAGGCAAAAGCAGTTTTCGATTCAAGTGCGGGGAAAAGCCAACAAGTCACCACCTGGCGAGCGTTGAACGCAGCTTCGCCTAGGAGGTAGCGCTGCGCGGTCGCGTCAGCGTGTGGCTTTGAAGGGAAGCGAAAAAAAAGACTGCAACGCTAACCGCAAATATGGCGGTGACCCAAGTTCCCAAACCTTTGCCGGGCAAGCGAAGAAAGAGGTAAGTGCAAGGTGCCTGTGCTTGAGTGCAGATACTAATTAAAATGAGCAGCCAATAAACGAGTTAAAATAAAACGAAGCTAAACATTGTACAGATAAAAACGTTCTTCATGTAAAGCAGCAATCACATTTAAAACAGTCAACAGTGTTAAAATATAGAGGCAAAAGCAGTTTCGATTCAAGTGCGGGGAAAAGCCAACAAGTCACCACCTGGCGAGCGTTGAACGCAGCTTCGCCTAGGAGGTAGCGCTATGATGTTATGAGTGATGCCATTGACCATGTCATGAGTGATGTAATATGTAACGTCATGAGCAGAGGATTGCGGGCGCGCGAGTTATAGTTATCTCAACTAACTATAACCGGGGAATTTCATTGGTTTTTTACGAGTGAAATATCCACCTAACTATAACATGTGTGAAACCTATGGTTCTTTAAGTGAATATATATATATATATATATATATATATATATATATATTACCTACTGGCGGTCGCCAGTAGGTAGTTATAGTTAGGACCACGTTTCCATAGGAAATCCGCAACATTCTATTTTGAATAACTTTGGCGCCGGTTGACGAATCCTCGCGAATTTTTCAAAATAGGTGGGGCGCTACGCTCCGCTCCTACCCTGAAAGTCTCGGGGGGATCCGTCAAGCGGGGGCTGAGATAAAAGGGGGGTCCCAAAACGCGTTTTTCCCATGCATTTTTCCATAGGACCTTTAGAACGAGCTACAGCCCGAACGGCTGAACAGAATTACTCAAAATTTGGCAGAGAGGTAGTCCCTAGGTCAAGGAAGTGCCTTTTGTAGGTTTGGTGTAAATCTGTTCAGTAGATTCTGAGAAAATAGCCTTTAAATCAATATATATATCTGAGCCCGCTTACGGTACGCTTACCGTACGCTTACGGTAAGCGTACGGTGGCGTGCGCGAGCGCGATTCTGATTGGCTCTTAGATCTTAGTAAACATTCGAATCGGTCGAAACCAGGAAGCGGCGGCCGCCATTTTGTGTATTTCACTCTGGAAAAAAAAGAGTGAAAACAAGGAAAGGGGGCAATGAGGAGAGTTACAGACCCCCTAACATTTGTAAGGGGGTCAAAGAAGGACAGAAAAGTACAAAAAAAATATTTATTGATTTTAAAAAAAATCACGGGGTACGCGTACGGTAAGCTTACGGTAAGCGTACGGTAAAAAAAAATAAAAAAAAATAAATGAAAAGCAGATTTAAGAGTTTAGATATTAGGGAGCTCTAAAAAGAGCTGTTGTGTTTATGAAGTCATTTTTTAAGTGGTACCTACAAGTAAGTACCGATGCAGAGTCTAAGGTTCAAGAGGAAGACTCTGTTCCCTTCATCATTGAAGTGCACACCATCTCCTCTATAAATGTCTTGCATGTCATAACGCAAGTTGTTGTGGTAAATGGCACCCATACCATAGTCACGGAGGAAAGCAGAAAAAGAATGATTGGACCAGTTCCATTTTTGCCTTTGGCATATGTAGGAAAACACAAAGGCAGTTTTAGGGAACAGTGTAAACAGTTGTGCAAAGGTGTCCTTCATAAGCATTTCCAGACCTACCCCAGTCAAAGTGCCTAGGTCATTGCCACCACAGTGCACTATTATGAGGTCAGGGTGTTGGATTTGAATGAAGGATTTCACCAATGGCATCAATTGGTGCCACTTTAACCCTCTCTGACCAATCCATTTAATGTCTACATTTGGCAAAGCAAGGTCTCTCACCATACCTGTTTTCTCTGCAAACTTTTCACTCCAGAAGACATAGCTGTGCCCTACAATCCACACTGTGAACATCTTCAAAGGAGAACTGGATGCACTCAGGAGGTGTCTTTCAGTAGAATGGCAATATGAAAAGAAAGACAGTTTGGAAATGGAGGCATACATATTTTTTACAAAAGAAAAAGAACTGATTGGCTGTTTCATACCATTCTAGAATAAAAACTAGGCTGTATGTGTAAATTAATAGAAGCATGTTTTGTATTGGTAAAAAAAAATGTGTAACCAAAGAACAGTACTATGGATTTGCTGTTAGGTTTGAAAAGTCAAGCACTCTTGCTCTGTGGAATTGAAACATTGTTTGGCGAACTTCTGACCTAACTCAACACAGCAGTGTTCCATGAGCTGTTGCTATGGTAGCAGGCAGAAGTCAAGTTGGGGGAAGGGTACTAGGCAGAAGTCAAGTTGGGGGAAGGGTACTTTTGGAAAAGGGTTGGTTTTCAACCAATAGAAATGTGTGATTACATTTGAAAAAAAGGGGGAAGCACTGAGATTTGAAACTTACAAGTATATGTGTGGAAAAATAGAGGGAAAGTTTGCCATTATCTGGTTCTGCTGAGAGGAGAGAGGTGAACACAACAGAGATCCTGGCTCTGATAATCTGCTGTTTGAGTGTCACATTTCTTTCACAACTAACTAATTTTAAAGGTGAGTTTACAGTTTGAGAGGGGATGTATGTGGTAACTTAAGAAATGAATAATAGAAATGGAAATTGTTTTTGTTGTAGTTACACATGGTGGTTTCATAATGTGTCAGTCTGTAAAAGTGATTTTCACTTGCCCCGAAAAAAAAAAGAGCAGTAAGTGTGCTTTCAAATTGGCAAAGAAATTTCGTTTTGGGACTAATGTGAAAACATGACTCTGTGTGCAGAGAGGAATTATAGGCAGAGATTTATTGCGTCTTGCTCTGGTGATTTCACAGTTGCATTAGATGGAAAGGGGGAGCGAATTTTTGGGGGAAGAAGCAGAGTCTTAGCACACACCCATGTGCTTGCCATGTATAGTCATGCACAGTATTTACAAGCGAGTGGGGTTTTCAGGTTTCAGTCTGTAATGCAAATACATTCAGCATCACTAAGGCTGGTTGCCCTTGCTGGAGTGTAGGCAGTCACCAAGAATACACATGGTGGTGGTCTGAAAAAACAGTTTGGACATGTGCATTTAAATAAATCAAAAAAAGTGGTTTCATAATGTGTCAGTCTGTAAAAGTGATTTTCACTTGCCCCGAAAAAAAAAAAGAGCAGTAAGTGTGCTTTCAAATTGGCAAAGAAATTTCGTTTTGGGACTAATGTGAAAACATGACTCTGTGTGCAGAGAGGAATTATAGGCAGAGATTTATTGCGTCTTGCTCTGGTGATTTCACAGTTGCATTAGATGGAAAGGGGGAGCGAATTTTTGGGGGAAGAAGCAGAGTCTTAGCACACACCCATGTGCTTGCCATGTATAGTCATGCACAGTATTTACAAGCGAGTGGGGTTTTCAGGTTTCAGTCTGTAATGCAAATACATTCAGCATCACTAAGGCTGGTTGCCCTTGCTGTAGTGTAGCAGTCTGGACATGGGCTTTTTAAAAAATCTGAAAAGTGGTTTCATAATGTGACAGTTTGTAAAAGTGATTTTCACTTGCCCAAAAAAAAGAGCAGTTAGTGTGCATTCAAATTGGCATAGAAATTTCGTTTTGTGACTATTGTGAAAAGAAATGTAGTAATATATTTAAATACAATAAAGGAATTGTTACAGAGAATCGGTGAGATCTGTACAAATAAAACTTTAGAATTTTATTGGATTACCATTGGAAATTTAATCAAAAAAGAATTTTAAAATTACTATTTGGTCTAAAGGAAATGAAATCAGATGTATTTTGGAGTTATTTGAGATATAATATTGTGATTATACTTCTGAAACAAACATATCAGACGGTATTTTAAAGAAATAAGTATTGGTATTAGATGATATTTTTTTAGAATATTATGCATTTCTATAATGTTAAGTTTAAGTAAAAAAAGAATCAGGGCTTTTTTAATACAATCTTTGTGATTGTTATTTTTTTTTGCCCGCTGTAAAATGATGAATGCAATTGCTTTCACAATTTATAGTGAAATGCAATATATTCTGAAAACAGCAAAAATAAGGCAAAAATATTTTATGGAAAAAAATGTAAATATGTGTACTGTATTATAAAATGTTTTAAAAATATTAATACTTTTTTCTTTTTTTCCAGATAGATATAGAAATTTTTCGAAAACTACAAACATTTTTAAAACTATTTTTAAAAAAAACAAATGAATAAATATTTTTTCAGTGAGTATGGTAAGTCAATAATAATAATTGTAGTCTCTCAAGGACCTTGTAATGTGTTTATTGATTTTTAGTGTTTTAAAAAAAAAAAAAAAAAAAAAGTACGCGCGTACGGTAAAAAAAAAATAAAAAAAAGTTTTTAAAAACATATGTAAAAAAAAGATGAAAGATAAGGTTGGCTCTTAAAAGAACCGTTGTGTTCATGCAGGGACAGAGGAAAGGAAGCATGGGAAAATTATTCAAAGCGACAAATGTGTTTATCTATTTTGTTGTTCACTAGGGAAACACTGGTCTCCCTATAGCAAATTAGATCTTGACAAAATGTGCATCGAATATCAACCTTCCGAAATAGAGGGTTGATTTCCAGAGGGCCAGCAAAAGGAGATTCTCCCCCCACAGATGAAGGGCTCACCTGACCTGCAGAAGAAGGAGTCAGCCCTGCAGATGATGGTTCAGGCTGAGCTGCTGTGGATGTACTGGCTTGTCTTTCTGAAGAGTTACCTCCAAAAAGATGACCATGTGTCCTTCTGTGTACATCCTGGAGGTGTCTCTTCATGGTGTGATTCCCAAAGGAATACTTCCTGTTAGGATTACCTCTAGAAAGTACACGCTTACACAGCTTACAAGTCACTAAGGGTGCATTTACCTTTTGCTGGCCTTCAGGAAAAGTAAAATAATCCCATACATAAGAGGGCTTTTGTTTCCTCGATCTCTGCCTCAAGACAGTGCTGCTAGTGCTAGCCTCACTCTCAGAAGAGCTCTGCTGTTCTGCCATCGTATCCCAAAGACAAACCAGCTCCTTCTCCCAAGGGATCACAAGCAGAAATGAGGGGAATGGGTGTGGTGTAGGAGAGTTCTAGAACTGAAAGTAGTTTCAACCAATCAAAAGTTGTGTTTCATGATCACATGACCTACCGTACGCTTACGGTACGCTTACGGTACGCTTACGGCAAAAGTGCGCATGCGCGTAAAAAAGACACGCGCTTGCGCGCATGCGCATAACAGTGACTCCCGGCACTTCCGCGTAACGTGCGCGTGTAGCGTACACGCGTACGCGTCCCACGCGGAGTACGCGCGGCTACGCAAATTGCGTAACTATACGCAAGCAGCGTAGGAAAATTACGGACGTTGCGTAAACCGTACGCTTACCGTGAGCTTACGGTACGCGTACTAAAAAAATTAAAAAAAAATTAGAAAAAAAGTACTGCAAATAAATTTTACATGTTTATTTTAAAAAATGTATTAAAAAAAACATATTTAAGAATTTTAAAAATTTAATCATAGTCTTTATAAAAGGTAAGAAAATTAAAATAAAAATATGTTAGAAAAAATAGAAGAAAAAAAAAATTAGCATTTAAAAAACCTTGCAAATTCACAGAAAAAACCATGGGTTTCACACACGTTATAGTTAGGAATTAGCATTTAAAAAACCTTGCAAATTCACTGAAAAAACCATGGGTTTCACACACGTTATAGTTAGGAATTAGCATTTAAAAAACCTTAGAAATTCAGTGAAAAAACCATAGGTTTCACACACGTTATAGTTAGGAATTAGCATATAAAAAACCTTAGAAATTCAGTGAAAAAACCATAGGTTTCACACATGTTATAGTTAGCTGGACATTTTACTCGTAAAAAACCAATGAAATTCCCCCGTTATAGTTAGTTCAGCTAACTATAACTCGCGCGCCCGCAATGAACTGCTGATGACGTCACATATTACATCACTCATGACATGGTCAGTGACATCACTCATGACATCACTGATGACATCTCAAATGACATCACTGATGACCTCACTGATGACATCATCCTTGTGATAGAGTGGCAGACCTCCTCTTCCCCTAATAAAACCTTTGATACACACATTCAAAAATAGAGACTAAAATTTACAAAACAATGGACATACCAATAACAGTTACAACAACCTCTTCAGTAATTCTAAGATCCACATACACATCCACTCATTCACCAACAGTCCAATACAGTCACTCATACATGTACTCACTTTTCATATGTACTCATACACCTATACATCCTGTAACACAATGCCACTCATCCATAGAGCTACTCACACACATAGTCACTCATGCTAATAAAGAATCAAACATACATTTACTTGCATATACAGTTATACACACACCACCACACTTACTTCTACGGAAACTTACACATACTTAGTCTTTTAAACAATCACTTATGGAAATACATACTTATTCATACAGGAACTCTTTCAATCTCTCACTCTCACATATACTCACTTATATACACCAATAGTCACATATACTAGTTTTAAACATATGTAGTTACTCATAAAGACACTATTGAGACAGTCATTCACTCACTAACACACCCATACATACACTCATCCACCCATGCAGTCCTGCACACATGCTCTGTTCAACACATACAAACAGTGAGTCACTCATTCATGCACCTATGCACTACGTCATACCCCCCACCGAACCATGCAGACGCTCAGACTGATACTCAAAAAACCAACTAATAACCTATATAGACACCCATGTAGCTACTCACCAACCCATGCAGCCACTTATACACAAAGTGAAAAAATGATACAGATATTTATATATTTAAACATTACTCACTAAGCCATGTATTCACTATGATACACTTAATCAGTCAGTTACATAATCAATTTTTCAAAAAGAAATCATCCATTTAGACAGTAATATACCCATTTATTCTTCCATCAACCTTGAGATATACATATATAAAACATATTTAATTTTCAGAAAAACACACATTCACTGGATGATGTCATCAGTGAGGTCATCAGTGATGTCATTTGAGATGTCATCAGTGATGTCATGAGTGATGTCACTGACCATGTCATGAGTGATGTAATATGTGACGTCATCAGCAGTTCATTGCGGGCGCGCGAGTTATAGTTAGCTGAACTAACTATAACGGGGGAATTTCATTGGTTTTTTACGAGTAAAATGTCCAGCTAACTATAACATGTGTGAAACCTATGGTTTTTTCACTGAATTTCTAAGGTTTTTTATATGCTAATTCCTAACTATAACGTGTGTGAAACCTATGGTTTTTTCACTGAATTTCTAAGGTTTTTTAAATGCTAATTCCTAACTATAACGTGTGTGAAACCCATGGTTTTTTCAGTGAATATATATATATATATATATTTTCACTGAAAAAGCCATAGGTTTCAGGCACGTTATAGTTAGGAATTAGCATTTAAAAAACCTAGGAAATTCACTGAAAAAACCATAGGTTTCAGGGGCGTTATAGTTAGCTGGACTTTTCACTCGCACAAAAACCCTTGAAATTCCCCCGTTATAGTTAGTTCAGCTAACTATAACTCGCGCGCCCGCAATGCACTGCTGATGACGTCACATATTACATCACTCATGACATCGTCAGAGACATCAGTGATGACATCTCAAATGACATCACTGATGACATCATCCAGTGAATGTGTGTTTTTCTGAAAATTACATATGTTTTATATATGTATATCTAAAGGTCGATGGAAGAATAAATGGGTATATAAGTGTCTAAATGAATGATTTGTTTTTGAAAAATTGATTGTATAACTGACTGATTAGGTGTATCTTAGTGAATACATGGCTTAGTGAGTAATGTTTAAATGTGTAAATATCTGTATCAGTCTCTCACTTTGTGTATAAGTGGCTGCATGGGTTGGTGAGTAGCTACATGAGTGTCTATATAGGTTATTAGTTGGTTTTTTGAGTATCAGTATGAGTGTCTGAGTGTCTGTATGGTTCGGTGGGGGGTATTACGTAGTGCATAGGTGCATGAATGAGTGACTCACTGTTTGTATGTGTTGAAGACAGCATGTGTGCAGGACTGTATGGGTGGATGAGTGTGTGCATGGGTGTGTTAGTGATTGATAGACTGTCTCAATAGTGTATTTATGAGTAACTACATATGTTTTAAACTAGTATATGTGACTATTGGTGTATATAAGTGAGTATATGTGAGAGTGAGAGATTGAAAGAGTTCCTGTATGAATAAGTATGTGTTTCTATAAGTGATTGTTTAAAAGACTAAGTATGTGTAAGTTTCTGTAGAAGTAAGCGTGGTGGTGTGTGTATAACTGTATATGCAAATAAATGTATGTTTGATTCTTTATTAGCATGAGTGACTATGTGTGTGAGTAACTCTATTGATGAGTGGCATTGTGTAACAGGATGTATAGGTGTATGAGTACATATGATGAGTGAATACATGTATGAGTGAACCGGTCCTAGGAAGCTTGTTTCCGGTCCAGGGAAGACATGGCTTGGCAGTTCGGGCTGGACTGTTCCTATGAGGCACAGGGTCAGACTGATTTGCATATGGCCATGTCTGAACTGGGGTGGCAGAGTGGGCTAAAGAACGGTGGTGGATTAAACCCAGATCAGTTGACTGGGGGTGAGTGCTTGCAATGTTCAACACTCCGTCCATCATTTCCTTTGGTTTTGCTTTGTTCGCCATAAGTTGGCAGGGTATGCTCAGATGTGAGTCCCTTGCTCACTTTGCCACTGGATTCAAGCAAGCCTGGCTGAAGACGGCTGAAATGCCAGAAACCGGTCCTAGGAAGCTTGTTTCCGGTCCAGGGAAGACATGGCTTGGCAGTTCGGGCTGGACTGTTCCCATGAGGCACAGGGTCAGACTGATTTGCATATGGCCATGTCTGAACTGGGGTGGCAGAGTGGGCTAAAGAACGGTGGTGGATTAAACCCAGATCAGTTGACTGGGGGTGAGTGCTTGCAATGTTCAACACTCCGTCCAACATTTCCTTTGGTTTTGCTTTGTATAACTGTATATGCACGTAAATGGATGTTTGATTCTTTATTAGCATGAGTGACTATGTGTGTGAGTAACTCTATGGATGAGTGGCGTTGTGTAACAGGATGTATAGGTGTGTGAGTACATATGATGAGTGAGTAGATGTATGAGTGACTGTATAGGACTGTTGGTGAATGAGTGTATGTGTATGTGGATCTTAGAATTACTGAATAGGTTGTTGTAACTGGTATTGGTATGTTCATTGTTTTGAACATTGTAGTTTCTATTTTTGAATGTGTGTATCAAAGGTTATATTAGGGGAAGAGGAGGTCTGCCACTCTATCACAAGGATGATGTCACCACTGATGTCATTAGTGATGTCATTTGAGATGTCATCAGTGATGTCACTGGCCATATCATGAGTGATGTAATATGTGACGTCATCAGCAGTGCATTGCGAGTGCGCGAGTTATAGTTAGCTGAACTAACTATAACGGGGGAATTTCACTGGTTTTGTATGAGTGAAATGTCCTGCTAACTATAACTTTCTCTAAAACCTATGGTTTTTCAGTGAATTTCTAAGGTTTTTTTAAATGCTAATTTCTAACTATAACGTGCCTCAAACCTTTGGTTTTTTCAGTGAATATATATATATATATATATATATATATATATATATATTTTTCCATCAAGATGCCCAAAGAGCTCAGGGAATCACTCGACAGCAAGCCTGCCATCCGGCATAAAAAATCAGCTCGCCCTGATAACTTCTGCTTGAAATCTCCTTGCTCCTTGTCGGAGCCTCGACCGTGAGGGAATGCACCATCTCTGGATATTGAGAGGCTGTGGCTAGGAACTGTATCCACGCCAGTCAGCACAGCAAGCCGATTTGAAGAGACTTTTGCCCTATCACCTATGCACCTACGATAGGTGAATAAAAAGCTTTTAAACTACAGTATGGCGCAAGGAACCCACTGAGGGTACTGAATTTATAGCTTCAAGGACTACGTGTCCCACAAGGCAATATTAACTCCACGCACTAAGCGAAAGTCACGAGGAGCAATTATCCAATGAGTAAACATGCCATTAATTATAAATAAACGAAGCTTTCCAAGCGTCATCTGTATGCTAACTGCCTCTGAAGAAGCGGCGCAGAGCCGTGAAACGCGTCAGGCAAGGAGATTTCAAGCAGAAGTTATCAGGGCGAGCTGATTTTTTATGCCGGATGGCAGGCTTGCTGTCGAGTGATTCCCTGAGCTCTTTGGGCATCTTGATGGAAAATATTTACACGGAGCCTCGACCGTGAGGGAATGCACCATCTCTGGATATTGAGAGGCTGTGGCTAGGAACTGTATTCACGCCAGTCAGCACAGCAAGCCGATTTGAAGAGACTTTTGCCCTATCACCTCTGCACCTACGATAGGTGAATAAAAAGCTTTTAAACTACAGTATGGCGCAAGGAACCCACTGAGGGTACTGAATTTATAGCTTCAAGGACTACGTGTCCCACAAGGCAATATTAACTCCACGCACTAAGCGAAAGTCACGAGGAGCAATTATCCAATGAGTAAACATGCCATTAATTATAAATAAACAAAGCTTTCCAAGCGTCATCTGTATGCTAACTGCCTCTGAAGAAGCGGCGCAGAGCCGTGAAACGCGTCGGGCAAGGAGATTTCAAGCAGAAGTTATCAGGGCGAGCTGATTTTTTATGCCGGATGGCAGGCTTGCTGTCGAGTGATTCCCTGAGCTCTTTGGGCATCTTGATGGAAAATATATATATATATATATATATATATATATATATATATATATATATATATATATTCACTGAAAAAACCATAGGTTTCAGGGGTGTTATAGTTAGCTGGACTTTTCACTTGTACAAAACCATTGAAATTCCTCCATTATAGTTAGTTCAGCTAACTATAACTCGCGCGCCCGCAATGCACTGCTGATGACGTCACATATTACATCACTCATGACATGGTCAGTGACATCACTCATGAAATCACTGATGACATCTCAAATGACATGTGTAATACTTTTTATTTTACTCTCTGGAAAGGGGACGAACATCACTTGAGAGTCACAGCGCGCTCCTGGCAGAGCCCAATGCTGTGTTACACCCACCATTGCCTGCTGAGTGCCACACACCTCTGTGTTGAATTCCACTAGCTAGTGCATATGCTATGACACTCTAGCCCATGTGCACTGTAACACCACCCCGTGAATATGTCATGCCACACTTGTCTTCGCACGGGTTATATTGCCCCATCTAACGTGCCTTCCTCGATGCCTATGTTATAACGCACAGTGCTATGCCATACATATTACAATCTGGGATCCATATCTTTGTCACAGTGCATATGCAACGTTACACTCCCCAGCACATATTTTATATTACAACTTTAGAGACTAGTTAGGTTACACAACACTGCCCTGTGCATATTACACTCCAAGGCGCATATCGCATAGCACGCGCTAGTGCCTGTGCTATCTCGCGCTCTCCAATGAATCTGTCATTGCGCACAATGTATTGCATATTATATTTCACGCCCGTTTCATCTTATATCACACTTTTTGGTGCATAGTTTATACCATACACTATATCTAGTTTTAATTTTCAATCGTGCTCTCAGGACTATGTTCTATATAAAACTGTGTTCACCTACCCTTTTCACGGGCATTACATTTTGCGATAGGGGGTGGAGGGTCAGGGGGTGTTTCTGCCAAGTGAGCCCGGAGTCACAGTCACAAACGTCCTCTTCTTCCTGAATAAAAGTGAGATTATGCTGCATACTTGTTCATATTTTAAGTAGTTTGCACAGACACACGTTTTAAAAACAATAAAGTTCCTAATACCCACCTTCTCTGAACAGTTAGCTTGCTGCCCCATCCCCCTCCTCCCTATCCTCTGTTGTGTGAATCCATGGACTAGCCTCCTCCCTCCTGCCATGCATGGTCTGATGTGCTGCCACTGCCCTCAATTTAGTATGATGTACCAGTCCACTCCTCCTGCCCTCCATTGCCCAATTCTATGCCCCATCATTGACCTCCTGCTTAAACTCTGTGCTTAGCTTGCTGCCCCTATCCTCCTTCCCTCTGCCCTCCGATGTCTTTGTGTATGCCCCTGCTCCATCCTGTTTGCCCACCATGTTCCATGGACCTGCCACTCCTACCTACTCTGAGTGTTCTGTTGAGCTGCCACTCCCCTCCCACCTGCCTAGCATTGTCAGATGACTGTAACCTGTCCCTGCCACCTCCACCCTGCCTGTCCATATGCCATGCCCCTATCCTCTTGCTCCTGTCCTACATGGTCCATTGTACTGCCACACCCTTCTGCCCTCCCTGGTCTGTTGTGCTGCAACTGCTCCTCCTGCCTGCCCCGTGCAGTCTGTTGTGAGGCCCCTTCCCCTGAACTTTCTTGTCTGTGCACAGGTCCTGACCCTCCCTTCTATCCTCCATCGTCCTTTGTGCATGCCCCTGCACCCTCCTTCTTGCCCATCATAGCCATTGTGCTACCACTAACCCTCCCACTTGCCATGCATGGTCTTCTGTGCTGCCATGGCCCCTCCCACCTTCCCTGTGTGGTCAGTTAGCTGCCCCTGAACCCCTCCCACCTACCCTCCATGGTCTGTGTGTATGCCATCACAGTCTCACTGTTGCTCTTCATGGTGTGTCTTGCTTCTAGTGCCCATCCTGCCTGACCTCCATGGCTATCTTGCTGCTCCTGCCCTGCCCCCTTGCCCCCAGCCCTCTGTTTACATGTGCAGACCCCTACTCCCTCCCTCCTGGCTTGTCTGTTCCATTGTAATGCCCCTGATCCATCCCTCCTGCCCTTTATGGTCTGTTATGCTGCAGCTTTCTCTCCTGTCTGTCCATTATGGTCCTGCCTCTTGCCCCTCTGTTCTCTGTTGTCCATGTGCATGGTCCTGTCCCCTCCCTCTTGCTTTCTATGGATTGTTGTGCTGCACTCCCGTCCCGCATGCCCTGTGTGGTGTATTGTGCTGCTGCAAACCCTGATGCCCGCCCTGCAGGGTCAGTTTGGTGCACCTCTCCATGTCCCTCCTGTCCTCTGTTATCCAAGTCCATGTCCCTACCCCATTTCCTTCCATGATCCAATGTACCATACTTGCGAACATTTTGAACTTGGTAAGAGGGAGATTTTGAAAAAAAACTGGTGTATTGATTTCCCCCTTTGAGTTACATTGAAAAAGAGGAGATTGTAGACAGGAGACAGATAAAATAAAGCTCATTTGAGCTTAAAAACATTGGACGTTTCCTGGCTGAATCGGGTCTGTTGGCATGTATGGTTGTACTACCATTGCCTCTTCCTTCTGCCCACAATGGTCTATTACATTGCCACAGCCTCTCTTGCAAGTCCTGTATTGTTGGTTTGTTGCCCCTGCCCCCCTTTCCACTGCCCTCCATAGTCTGTTGTGCTGCCACGGCCCTTCCTGCCTGCTCAGTGTGGTTAAATTGTTGCCTTTGCACCCTCCTACCTGCCTTCAATTTTCAGAGTCCATGCCCCTGGCCTCTGCCTCTCAACAGTATCCTAATGAACAACTAGATTGCTAACATTCTATATTTATTACAAAAGTGTGGAACGCCTGACGTCATCTTGATGTAATCAAAACTGTAATACCTAGAGCATTTCCTTTAGAAATTACATATATGAGAGGGTCTTATTGGCATCAAAATTATGGTTAGTGCTCTAAAAGACTAAAATAAGGACATATTTTCTGAGTTTTCAAATAGCGAGAAAGCACTTTTAAATTATTTGTTACCTTTATGTTTTTTTTATCCAGTTGACCACTTGATTAAATGTTGCACTTTGGGGAGAGGATGTGGTGTTACTTCCAGAACTGCAGACTTTGCAACTGGGGAACCAGGTTGGAGTTTCTGCTTCAGCTCGACATTCTGTGATTCTGGTCAAATCACTTAGTCTCCCCATGTCTACAACCAAAATGAATTTGTTCTTGTGTGATATAACCAATGCTCATGTAAAGCACTCCAATACCTGACAAGTCTGCACTATATAACACTGCAAAAACACAAAATAATAAGTGTTTTGCACACTTCTGTCATTGGGCTATATTTGGGCTACATCTGGGTGATTTTGGGCTACATTTGGGCTCTTTTGTCTCCGGTGGCCATCTTGGGAGATTTATTTGTTATGAAGTTTCCTAATTTCCTCATGTACTGCAGTCTCCTCAGTAGGAAATGCTTTCAGTTTTTTACTTTGATTCCATCATGAAGGTATTCAGATATGTCACACATTTGCCATACATTCTGAATGTTAGCACTCTAGTTGCTCATTAGATCACTGTAGTAAAACTACTGTTCACCATGGAAGTCTGCTCCTGGTATTAAAAGTGCATGTTTCAGTCTGCATGTCAGAATTTTTTAATGAAATAGAAGAGGTTTTGAGAAGTCACTCAAAATGTGCCCTCATTTTCTTTCTTCAGCATTAATCATAATTTCTATGGCAAAATGAACCCCCTCATTGTGTTCCTTTTTAAATTAAATGTTTTAAGTGTTACCAGTTTATTCCAATCAAGATGGCTTCAGGTGTGCCATACTTGTGTCATAATGAAGACAGTAAGCGCTCTAGTTGTTTTTAAGAACACTCTGGGACATTCTGTCATTGGGCTATACTTGGGCTACATCTGTGTGATATTTGGGCTACATTTGGGCTCTTTTGTCTCTGGTGGCCATCTTGGCAGACTTATTTGTTATGAAGTTTCCTAATTTCCTCATTTACTGCAGTCTCCTCAGTAGGAAATACTTTCAGTTTTTTACTTTGATTCCAAAGGCATTCAGATGTGTCACACATTTGCCATAAATTCAGAATGTTAGCACTCTTTTTGCTCATTAGATCACTGTAGTAAAGCTATTGCTCACCAGGGAAAACTGCTGCTGGTATTGAAAGTGCATGTTTCAGTCTGCATGTCAGAATTTTTTAATGAAATAGAAGAGGATTTGAGAAGTCACTCAAAATGTGCCCTAATTTTTCTTTCTGCAGCACTAATCATACTTTTTATGGAAAAATGAACCCCCTCATTTTGTTCCTTTTTAAATTAAATGTTTTAAAAGTTACACATTTTTATCCAAGCAAGATGGCTTCAGGTGTGCCGTACGTTTATCATAGTAGGACTGTTAGCGCTCTAGTTGTTCTTTGGAACACTCTGGGAAGCTGCAGTAGAACACAAAGGAATCAACTGACAGTCTCTGCCCTTGTTGGATGTACATGTTTTACTGAGAATGTCAGACTTCATTCTCACATGACTGAGAAAGATAATGTGAATTTACAGAAAATAAGCTCTCAGTTTAGCTTATAGATCACCTTCCAAACCTCTGTGGGAAAAGCATGAGAAAATATTTTTCTCTCAATCATGATATCCCAGCAGAAGGCTTTTTCACATGGTGAAATCACCTTAGAACATACCACAATTCCTAAAATGAGTATGGTACCATCAACAAATGATTTATAATGTAACTAAAGTCTTAAAACCTTCTATTAACTGCAATGCTTTTTAATGAGGTGCTATCATGTATATTGGTCCCAAGATGGCTGCCAACACTTCTTGGATGAAGTGCTGACAGCCAATCAGATCTCAGGATGAGATGTGTGGTTAACCTCCGCCCACATATATATATGATTTTACTTTTGATTTTCTCAGGAACTACTGAACAGATTGACACCAGACCTGCAAAAGGCACATCCCTGACCTGAGGACTACCTCTCTACCAAATTTCAAGTAATTCTGTTCAGCCGTTCGGGCTGTACCTTGGACTAAAGGTCCCTATGGAAAATTGCATGGGGAAAACGCGTTTTGGGACCCCCCTTTTTTCTCAGCCCCCGCTTGACGAATCCCCCCGAGGCTTTCAGGGTAGGAGCGGAGCGGAGCGCCCCACCTATTTTGAAAATTTCGCGAGGATTCGTCAACCGGCGCCAAAGTTATTCCAAATAGAATGTTGCGGATTTCCTATGGAAACACGGTCCTAACTATAACTATCTACTGGCGACCGCCAGTAGATAATATATATATATATATATATATATATATATATTTTAAACCAAGAGTGCCCAAAGCAACAAGAGTGCACTCGACTTTGCAGAGGAAGCCAAGGTTTATTTAAATGAAAAACCAGCATCAGCATTCAATTTAATTGTCCTCTTCCCAACGCGTTTCAAGGCTCCTGCCTCTTAATCATGGGTAATTGGCATACACACAGCAGATGACTCCAACCATTTTCCCTTGCAGCATGTCTAATTTAAATACCCCCAGTGGGCTTTGCGCAGTGCGTAAGTATGTCGATTTCATGCTGGGACTTGTAGTCCAAAAACAGAGTCACTTACAGTTTAAACCATCCGGTGGGCTCCGCTGTGCACATGATTCATTTAATCCATCTTGTTGCTTTGGGCACTCTTGGTTTAAAATAGTTACACGGCAGCCCTGCCGTGAAGAGATGCACCATCCCTCAATTTCTGGGAGGCTGGATTCGTAACCTTGCCAGACTTTTTTCAGCACTTCAGGGGAGAATAAATCAAACCTTCGTCAGCTTCATGGCCCACTGGAGGGCAATAATGGATTAAATGAATCATATGCACAGCGGAGCCCACCGGAGAGTTTAAACTGTAAGTGACTCTGTTTTTGGACTACAAGTCCCAGCATGAAATCGACATACTTACGCACTGCGCAAAGCCCACTGGGGGTATTTAAACTAGACATGCTGCAAGGGAAAATGGTTGGAGTCATCTGCTGTGTGTATGCCAATTACCCATGATTAAGAGGCAGGAGCCTTGAAACGCGTTGGGAAGAGGACAATTAAATTGAATGCTGATGGTGGTTTTTCATTTAAATAAACCTTGGTTTCCTCTGCAAAGTCGAGTGCACTCTTGTTGCTTTGGGCACTCTTGGTTTAAAATATATATATATATATATATATTCTTTTTTTTACACTGAAAAAACCATAGGTTTCAGGGGCGTTATAATTAGTTGGACATGTCACTCGTACAAAACCATTGAAATTCCCCCGTTATAGTTAGTTCAGTTAACTATAACTCACGCCCCCCCAATGCACTGCTGATGACGTCACATATTACATCACTCATGACATGGTCAGTGACATCACTGATGACATCACTGATGACATCTCAAATGACATCACTGATGACATCACTGATTACATCATCCAGTGACTGTGTGTTTCTCTAAAGTTTAAATACGTTTTAATATATATAGGGAAAGGGATGTTGAAGAATGAGTGGGTGTATAAGTGTCTGAATGGATGATTTACTAGGTGTGTGACTGACTCTATAAGTGAGTGATTAAACATAACTTACTGAATGCATGGGTTAGCGACTAAACTGTGTGAATGTCTGTATCCGTCTGTCTGTTGGTGTGTAAGTGGCTGCATGGGTTTGCGATTAGCTGCATGAGTGTCGATATGGGTTATTGATTGGTTGTCTGAGTATCTGTATGGGTGCCTGAGTGTTTGTCTGGGTGGGTTGTGTATGACTCTGTGCATAGATGTGTGAGTGGGTGATTCGCTGGGTGCATGGTTTTAAGAGTGCATCTGTGATGGACTGTATGGTTGGGTGAGTGTATGTATTGGTGTGTTAGTGATTGAATGTATATCTCAGTGGTATATGTGTGAGTAACTAGGACCTATTATCCAGAGGAAAATCATAACATTCTTTTCGGTTGATGAATCTTCGCGAAAATTTCAAAACTCGTGGGGCGCTCCGGTCAGCTCCTATCTTAAACGTTTCGGGGTGATTCGGCAAGCGGGGGCCGAGAAAAAAGGGGGGTCCCAAAACGTGTTTTCTCCATGTTAATTCCCATAGGAAACTTTAGACACGGTTACAGCCTGAACAGCTGAACGGAATTACACCAAATTTGGCGAAAAGGTAGCCCTTGGTTCAGAAAGATCCCTTTTTGTTTAATGGTGTAAATCCGTTCAGTAGTTCATGAAAAATTAGAAAAAGAAAAAGTTTCAATATCTGGGAGGAGCCTAACGACACATCTCATCGTGAGATCTGATTGGCTGTCAGCACTTCATCCTGGAATTGCTGGCAGCCATCTTGGGACCAATATTCATGATAGTACCCCATTGAAATGCATTGTAGTGAATCAAAGATTTTGAGGGCTACCAAAAGGAGAACTATAAAGGGTGAAAGGGTGATAACAGACTTTAGTTACATTAGAATTCATTTGTTGATGGTACCATACTAATTTCAGGAATTGTGGTGTGTTCTAAGGTGATTTTACCCTGTGAAAAACCTTCTGCTGGGATATCATGAATCATGTTTGAGAGAAAACGGAAGCTAAAATGAGAGCATATTTTCTGTAAATTCACATTATCTTTCTAAGTCATGTGAGAATGAAGTCTGTCATACTCAGTTAATCATGTACATCCAACAAGGGCAGAGACTGCCAGTTGATTCCTTTGTGTTCTACTGCAGCTTCCAAGAGTGTTCTAAAGAACAACTAGAGCGCTAACAGTCTTACTTATGACAAAATTATGGCACACCTGAAGCCATCTTGATAGGAATAAACTGGAAACACTTAAAACATTTAATTTAAAAAGGAACAAAATGATGGGGTTCATTTTGTCATAGAAATTATGGTTAGTGCTGTAGAAAGAAAAATTAGGACATGTTTCAAGTGTGATCTCAAATATCTTCCTGTTATATTTCAACAGGAGCAGCATGTCAGTTGATGCCTTTGTGTTCTACTGCAGCTTCCCAGAGTGTTCTAAAGAACAACTAGAGCGCTAACAGTCTTACTTATGACAAAATTATGGCACACCTGAAGCCATCTTGATTGGAATAAACTGGTAACTCTTAAAACATTTAATTTAAAAAGCAACAAAATGAATAGAAATTATGGTTAGTGCTGCAGAAAGAAAATTTAGGGCATGTTTTAAGTGAGATCTCAAAGCTTGGATTTCTTCAGTATCAGAACCACGCCCCTTTTTTGAATCAACTTGGAAATTCAACTCCTCCGCTTGGATCCCGCTCTCTCACAGAGATCTCACTCGGCTGTTGCCCATTCTTGTGCCTTGACCTGATTGATAGCACTCTCGTTCTTAGCTGGGAACAAACTGCATACCTGCTACCTGTGTTTTGATAAGCACGGTGCTTCTGACAACAGGGCTCATCTGAAAAGCGGAACAGCGCGACGTAGAGCGGAAAAGGATTCTTCATTTTCTTTTTTGTGTGTGGTGCCGTGGGACAGAACACGCATTAGCGCTCTATTGTTTTCAAAAGGCGCGAAGCAGCGCTTAAGTGTTACGAGCGACTCTTCGCTCGGCATTCACGGAATGTTTGTTTTTTAAAAACGCTACGCGCGAACTAGCGCGTTGGAACTTGTACAAGCGCAGGAGCGCGTTGACCATTATTTTCATTTAAACACAGATCGTATCGGATTCAGCGCTACGAATAGCGCGTCTTCTACCACAGTGGCATCCAGCAACCCTGATCAGTAGAAAACATTCGCAAGACCAGCGGTCTTGTAAACAAGGACACTTATTCTAATTTACTTGCTTGGGGAATCATCACACTAATTATTGGCAGTGGCTATTGATCGTCCTCCTCCTACCCAGGACTTACAAGCCTTCTGTACCTACATTGCAACATTAATAAGACGTCCTCACCTTTGGGCGGAACCCCTCCACTGAATCAGTTTTCTAAACCTCCTTGCTTGAACCCTTGCTGTTTCAAAGAGAGTCCTACATCATAATCGCTACTGACATTGCTTTTGTTAAAGCCGCTTCGCCGTTTGAAAGTTACCTGCAGCCTGTTTCCCTGACTTTGCCATTGCTGAGGACTTCAGCGCCCAGGACGCTCTACAGGTCTGTCAACTCGCCGCACCTGAGTACTCCAAGGGATTTAAATACAACTTGCCGCTCCCGCTGCGCGGGAACCGCTTCGCCGTTTGGAAGTTACCTGCAGCCTGTTTCCCTGATTTTGCCATTGCTGAGGACTTCAGTGCCCAGGAGGCTCTGCGGGTCTGTCAACTCGCCGCACCTGAGTACTCCAAGGGATTTAAATACAACTTGCCGCTCCCGCTGCACGAGACACGCGCAGGCGCGCGCCGTGCAATGCCCGGGCAAAGGTCGGGCCGTCTGTGGCCGTCCGCGGCCAGACAAGGCTGGGCTGGGTCACCCTCCTTGAATTCGCCTGAAGGTTATATTGATAGTAGCTTGCTGTATTCTGCAATGACCCAGATTCCTTTATGGGTTCGTCCATGTAATCTGAAGTCCGTCAATTATTGTTTATTACAAACTCTTTATTGACTTCTGAGGTACCCTGTTCTTGTGCTGTAACTGCCCACGATTTTTCTGTTATTAACAGCGGAGTTATGGCTTCTCGTGCTAGCAAGCCGAGGAATTCTCTGGTGGCCGGTTCTGTTAGAGGGACCCTAGATCACTTCATCACTAGGGCCGCCTCGGAGTTGGAACATGAGATTGCCATTACTGAACGTCGCCTTTCCCTAGATTCCCTGCACAACAAACGGTCATCTCTAGGTCACATTCAGTTTGTAACCACGCCCCCAGCTGACGTTAGGGCAACTGTTTCAATTAGCGATAGCGGTGTTCCCTCGCAGTCACAAGATTCATACACATTACCTGAACTAAACAGGGATAGCAATATATATGATCCAACTTTAGATTTACCCCTAGAAATCTCATTAGAAGAATCAATACCACAACCATCTCTCAAGCATACTAAGAGAATGAAAACTTCCAACAAAACCATTGCCGCAGGGAACCAAAATAAAAAAAGAAGGTGTGGAACAAATGGGCAAAACAGCAGAAATACAATTACACCACAACCCCTTCTGAGCACCTCAAAGAGTCCTAAGACACCTGCTAGAAAGGTCTCTCGGGCCAACTTTTGGCCATCTTTTCCCCCCTCCTTAGATTTATTGGGAAACATTGAGCAGCTGGCAAAATCCCTAATATTACCATTAGTGGAGAGGATGAAGAAAACTGCAGAACAACTAGCATCATTAGAAGTCATGACTACCACTAACACTGAACTTCTAAGTAAGTTGTCTTCTCATACGTTTAAACCGCTCACACATGTAATTTCCACAGGGCCGGCATTAAATAACGAAACGACTAGCCAGAACCTGCTACCTATTTTTGAAGACCACACACTGGCAGCTAGGCCTTCTGGGAAAGGACAAATCACGCATAGCCAAGGCAGCAAAGGAGGGCAGGCAAACAAACCGGATCTTTCTTTAAGAAATACTATTAAAATCACCTACCTTTGAAGAACTTGATGGGTAATATACAACATATAGACCTGCCTCCGGAGGCAGCACCCTACGTAGTAGTACTTACAGGTGTTCCAGAATTAGCAGCTGGCCAATCAGAAAGGTATCAGGAACTCAAGAATAAAGTGGTTTACTGGCTGAGGCAAAATAGACCACTACCTCCAAACATTGACGGCCAAATTTTACATGTGAGAAGACTAGGATGGGTGGGGCTTAGACCGAAGGACATTCAGGGGGATGTTATCATTATTAACTTTAATGATCGAAGGGCAACAAGTCACATAGTAGACTGGTATACTGAGAGAGGCGGGGGAGGAATATTGACACATGATTTAAGTTACTTCTACCCTCGCTCCTTATCTTCTAACCAGCAAAGACCTGGCCCAACATACTCGGGCATTCGCGAAGGCCCTCTTTTTGACATCCCCATTTTTAATCGCTTTGCCATCTTTTCTAGCCTGGATGGAGTGGACTGACTCCTCAATCCGGTGCTTAGGGCCAGGAATCCCCTACACACTCTAAATTATATAGCAACGCAAGCGACCCCTAATCGAGAATTGGAAGATACACAGCTTGATTTATGAATTCGAGCAAGGCATCACGTTTGGCAACGGTATCTTGTGCTGCCAACACAAAGTTATTAAACATCGGTCCGGATAGCTTTCCATCAATCTCTGAGCCAGACAAATCAAACTACCTGCCATTAGTTAATGCTCCATCAATGCAACTATTAAATAGTGATAAGACTCACGGTTTGCTTTCTACTTTTTTACCTGCCCAGGGTTCTAGGCAGGGATTAACAGCTCGTACTGATCGCACTGCCCCTACTAATAAGAATGTCCAGATGCATAACCGACTATCGTGGAATGTGGCAGGTTTATCTAACAAGCTCACTATTCCTCTATGGGCAGATACTGTGACCCGATTTAGCATCATTTGCTTACAAGAAACCTGGAACATCGAAGAGATTCATCTTCTGGGCTATAAGACTTTACACACACCAGCAATATCTAGTTTGCATGGCAGAAACAAGGGGGGGATTATGTACATATATCTCAACTGGGTGTGGCTTGACACCAGTAAAGTTTACTGGGATGGAATTTTAGCAAATTCTTGTCCTCTCATGGGGGCACTTAAAAGATCTCATTTTGGTAAATTTTTATAACAATGTTCCAACTCCCTCTGTTGAATCAGTTCTTACTAACTTAAAGACGGACTTAATAAAGATAGAAGAACAGGCGGGAGCTGACGTGGTCCTCCTTTGGACAGGAGACTTCAATTGTCCTCTGTGCCCTTGGAGTAATCTGGGCGTCTGTGGCTTGGGAAAGTGTAGGGAAGACACCCCTACACATTTTTCACACAGTAAATTGGGGGATTTTCTTAACAGTCTGATCTTTCACTTTGATCTCTCTTATGTAAACGAACTGTGCACCCCACCGAAGCCTTTTCAACCAACCTATAATGGGAGAGGTTGTCATTCTATAATTGATTTTACACTCTTATCATCTAGGAACTCGGGGATATTGCATGACTGGGCCACACTAGATATCGCTCTCAGCGACCATTATCCCATCTCTGTGTGTTTAACACTAAGCACATATGCCACCGTAAATAAAAAGAACAGACTTTTTTATACTCCACCGGTTACATTGGCTAGTACCAACGGGTATTATCTTAAATGGGACAAAGTAGTCCCTTCCGACTTCCTCAAAGCCCTGCTTAAAAATACTTATGACTACATCCAATCTTGTCTTTCAATCGCTGAAGACCCCCAGATAGTTAGCAACTCTTTTTCTAAAATCTCCCTAGAGATTAGAAGATTACTGGTCAGGGTACCTGGAATAGCATCTCTGCATAGCCAAGGCTGGTTTAATGTGAGTTGTACCAAGGCTTTGAAAGCCCTAAAAACAGCCTTACACACTATCCCTAGACAACAGGCGCAAATCCGGTTAGCTAGGCAAGTGTATCGTGCTACCCTATCAAGCAGGAAAAAGCAACTGAAGAGAGAGGCTTGGATGGCCTTGCAGGAGGCGTCTGATAGGAGGGATAATATAGCCTTTTGGAAGGCAGTAAAAGTCCCTTTCTTGCAGAGTACGATGTCCCCAAATATAGACCTAGTAATACCTGGTGATACCTGGGTTAGACACTTTGGTAGCCTATATGACAGCCAGGAAGTTGCAGGATATCTGGGCATACAGCATTCTGACCCTGGTATACCCCTTGGGCAAAATATTCCTAGTCCTTTTCCAATAGGCATTACATTTGACTATGTGGAGGTCCTCGTGGCCTTGAAACAAAGTCCTTTGGGCAAAGCTCCGGGCCCGGATTGCATACCAATTGACATCTTTAAATCTCAGTTGGATCTCTGGGCCCCTCTGCTCACAAACGTGCTAAATTCGCTAAACACCACCGGATTCATCTCTACCTGGCAAGAAGCTATTGTAGTGCCAATTTTCAAAAAATGTGACAGGAACGATCCCTCCTGCTACCGTCCAATATCACTACTTGATGCCCTAATGAAAGTTGCTGGAAGAATCATCCTAAATAGAATCCAGGAGTGGACAAATGAGCACGATGTAATTTCCAATTTACAATACGGCTTTAGACCAGGAAAAGGGACTATTGAACAAGGTTTAAATTTAGCTCTTATAATCGCTAAATACACTCAGGCAAAAAAAGGTAACCTCTTCGTGACATTTGTTGACCTAAATTCCGCTTTTGACTGTGTTGACCATGAGTTGCTCTGGGCCACACTCGCAGAGATTGGACTAGAGAAATGCATTCTCTCTTTTATTAATGAACTTTACAGGGGAGCAGGAGCACGTGTAAGATTCGGGAGAGGGGGCGAATGTTCCGATACATTCCAGATCCACAGAGGCGTTAGACAGGGATGTATACTAGCACCCTCAACTCAGTTGGTAACCACCTCAACAAAACTTACCACGATTATCCCACTATAAACGGTACACCAATACCGATATTATTGTATGCAGACGACCCTGCAATTCTGTCTCAAACGTCCATGGGATTACAAAGGGCAGTAGTGAAGTTTACCGACTTCATGAAACATAGAGGCTTAAATGTCAATGTGTCTAAAACTTTTACCATGTCTTGCGGACCTGGGCACTTTAAGAAACAACGCCCAATCCGATTGAACGGAAGAAGGATAGAGCACATAGATAGGTTTTCGTATCTGGGTATTAATTTTGATAAGAGGGGCACTTGGCTGGCCGCCGCACAGGCAAGGGGAATTGCGTTTTCTAGGGCTACGGGCGCTCTTATCAATTTTTTTTAAAAACTGGGAGGGAGACCGGTCAAGCCCTTATTACAGATCTACAGGGCCAAATGTACATCTACTGGCACCTATGGATTTGGGATATGGGGGATTGAGCACCTACACCGCCTCCAATGCTCCGAGAATTCCTTCCTTCGCTATCTCCTTGCCGTCCCACGTGGAACTTCAACATACGCGGTACATAAGGAATTAGGCCTCACATATATCACGGACATCATTAACTCATTACCAATTTTACTGTGGCACAGTGTATGGACCAATCAGGAAACTAGCTTGAATAGGGAAGTTATAAAAGATTGTCTTAGCTTGGCGGGGGCTGATAACATCAAATGGCTAAAGTATGTGAGAAACATGTTAAACGATCTTGGACACCCTGAATTCTTTTCCAATCCACCATCCATGAATAAACTGCCTAGGGCTACCTTTAAAAAAATGATCTTACAGCATCTGGACAGTCATCGATGGCTCGTGGAACAGGGCAAGAGCATGGTGGTTGAGTATAAACTGTCAACCTCTTTGGAAGGGATCCAACACTACTTAACACAAGAACCATCACCTTTTACGCGTATGCTCCTGACCCGTTTTCGAACTGAAACTTTTTTCAGACTAATAACATTCCCACGTCAAAACAGTTGGACCAGAAACTTGGGGAAATGCCCATGTGACTGTATCTCACCGCAGACTAACATTCATTGCATCCTTTTTTGTAGGTTTTATCAGCTTCCGAGGGTAAGCTTTTTGAAACCTCTATTAAAATCTTGGGGTATACGCACTTGTAGAGCAGCCTATAACAAATTAAAAACCTTAGACAACCCCCTCGTCATCGCAGCTGTTTCCGCTTATTTAAAAGCGATTGTCAGAGTCAGGGTTTCGATGCAACCTGCGCTTTTTTAAATGCATTTTTAAAGTATTCACTTTTCATGTGGAATTTTATCATTGTGTTTTGTACTATCATGATAACTGTTTGCTTTTCTGATATTGTTTTTACATATCCAATAAAGTCTAGCACAGGATTGTCTCCCACCACGCCCCCTCCCCACACACACACACACACACACACACACACAACCATGGGCATTTCCACAAGTCAATTGGAGAATTCGTGATGGAGGATGGTGTGTCTAAAGATAATCACTTTTCAGCCAGTGCGATTGAATTAGATTACACCCACTACCTGTTCTAAAAAAAAGTATAACGTGAAACCCTAAGTGTTAGATTGACAATGCTCCCATTTTTTGATATATTGAATGTTTATTATGGAGAATTTTAGATTGTTAAATTGGTTTTTAAATCTGATGCATTTTATTTGTACTTTTATGGTATTTTTTTTTTATACCGAATAAAGTTATGAGATTGATTGAGATCTCAAATCCTCTTCTATTTCATTAGAAAATTCTGACATGCAGACTGAAACAATCACTTTCAATACCAGCAGTAGACTTCCAGTTAACTCCCTGGTGAGCAGTAGCTTTACTACAGTGATCTAATGAACAACTAGAGTGCTAACATTCTGAATTTATGGCAAATGTGTGACACATCTGAATGCCTTCTTGATGGAATCAAAGTAAAAAACTGAAAGCATTTCCTACTGAGGAGACAGCAGTAAATGCGGAAATTAGGAAACTTCATAGCAAATAAGTCTCCCAAGATGGCCACCAGAGATAAAAGAGCATAAATATCACCCAGATGTAGCCCACATATAGCCCAGTGACAGAAGTATGCAAATACTTTTTATTTTTAGTTTTTCTGCAGTTTTATATAGTGCAGACTGGTCAGGTATTGGAGCGTTACATCTTACTTGGACCCCTTATTGCGTATTTTGCACGAAGTACATGAGATTGATATTGGGAAACATTGAACTTTACGATTCTGTTAACCTGAAGTTGCTCTGAACCGGGCTTTGTAACACCCGTTTTTACCTACTGGTTTTAATTAATTCTCAATGTATTGTATTAGGAAAGAGGATTTACTGTTTTTATGTACACTTTTATGATCAATGTTTCTAAATCAGATCGAATAAAGTTAAATGAATTCTATGGCAGGACGGAGGCGAGGATTATGCATATCTTTCCTCACTTTATTTGCATAGCAGTTCAAAGAAAACGTAACACAACAATCATTAATCAAAAGACTACACAACCCATGAACCATTAGGGGATTAGTCTCCAAGGCAACTATAGTCCAATCATATCACAGTCCATCATATATAATATCGTGACGTCCCTTCCACTTCCTCTTTCTTCACTGCTCATCAGTTAAGTGCATTCCTTACATTCTTGGCTTAAATTGACATTGTTGCTGTTTGTATAGCGGTTTCTTGTGCACGTTATTAGCATTATTGCCTTGGTATTGTTTCATATTCCCAGAGCAGCAGGCTGTTGCCCGAGAGCGTTCTCCCCCTCTCAGTTTCTCCCGCTGTGCGCTCTGAGCGCGGTGAGATCCTATCAGGCGCGTCTGGTCCGAGTGAGGCGGCTCCGTTGAGCGCTCCCGCTGGTCTTTACATGCGTTTGGGAACCCGGTCCCTAATTTTGATACCGCTACGCGGTGATTTCCTCACACGGCCACGTTAGTGACCAGCACCACCTGGTGGTGGTAATTGCTATTGCGACTCTTATAACAGCTTCGGGGGAAAGCCCAGCTGTTGGAGCACCGGTGAGGGGGCTGCCTTGAGGATTTTAAGGGCATTTGTTCTGTGCTCACACCCTTTGCTATCATGTATTCTCCAGAAGGCCATTTTTACTCCTCCTACCAGGAAGTGGAGGAGGAATGGCCCCCCAATTTCTCCCTCCAGCAGTGGACCAAGCCCTCTCTCTGGCTATTTCTAGGGCACTGGCTCCTCTTAGGGATCAGGTTGCTAAGCTGTCAAAAAGCATCCCTGGGGTGTACAGTGACCCAGATCTGGTGGTGGCGGGTCCCAGTCGCTCTCAGATGAGGAATAAAAGGGCCGTTAAGCATAACGCGGGGCACTTGGAAGAATTTGATAAACTTACGGAGACCTTCCTTAAGAATGCACAAACGCTAAAACATGCACCCTGCCAGGAGGAGGAGGAGTCCGGAGAAAATTGCGATGCTGTCACCACTATTGTAGACCTGACGGCAGGTTTCCCTTAGAGGGAGAGGGTGTATCAGAGGACAATTTCTCCTCCGATGAGGATAAGGACTCGGGTGTCCCTGGCATCCAGAGTCCCACTCCTCTCAGTCCCGGGTTGGGGACGGGGTCTACTCGGACATGGTCGAGCCTATGCAAATTTAACATCCTAGGTCGGCGGAGTGGACCCCTGACACCAAAGTGGCAGAGTAGGTGGTGGGGAAAATCCATCAACCCCTTGAAAGGGAGGTCAGGAATAGGATGAGGGGAGCGTGCCCCAGGCCCTCACTGAAGGGGAAGGTGGCACACACGCCTGAAATTGATGAGAAACTATGTACCTTTTTCTCCAAGTATATGAGGGATCCCAAGAAAGGAATTGATAGGTCTTGGACGTGGTAGGGCCCTTGACCCAAATTATTCAATTGGCGGAGCGTTCAAAAGAGTCCGGATCCCCTTTTTCCACGGATATTGTGGATGGTTGGGCACACTACCCTAAACCCTAAAATACTACCCCCTCCACTACCCAAACACCACTGCACTACCCTAAACCCTAAAACACTACCCCCAGCATAATACCCTACACTACCCAAACATAACTGTACTACCCTAAACCCTAAAACACTACCACCAGCACAACTCCCTACACTACCCAAACACCACTGCACTACCATAAACCCTAAATTTACCCCCAGCACAACCCCCTACACTACACAAACACCACTGCACTACCCTAAACCCTACAACACTACCCCCAGCACGACCCCCTTCACTACACAAACAACACTGCACAACCTAAAACCCTAAAACACTACCCCAGCACGATCCCCTACACTACACAAACACCACTGCACTACCCTAAACACTAAATCTACCCCCAGCATGACCCCCTTCACTACCTAAACACCACTGCACTACCCTAAACCCTAAAACACTAACCCCAGCACGACCCCTTCACTACCCAAACACCGCTGCATGTCCCTAACCCTAAAACACAACCACCTACACTACACAAACACCACTACACTACCCTAAACCCTAAAACACTAGAACCCAGCACAATCCCCTTCAGTACACAAACACCACTGCACTACCCTAAACCCTAAAACACTACCCCCTATACTACACAAACACCACTGCACTACCCTAAACCACTACCCCCAGCACTACCCCTACACTACACAAACACCACTGCACTACCATAAATACTAAAACACTACCCCAGCACTACCCCTACACTACACAAACACCACTACACTACCATAAACCCTAAAACACTACCCCAGCACAACCCCCTACACTACACAAACACCACTGCACTACCCTAAACCCTAAAACACTACCCCCAGCATGACTCCCTACACTACCCAAACACCACTGCACTACCCTAAACCCTAAATCTACCCCCAGCATGACCCCCTACACTACCCAAACACCACTGCACGACCCTAAACCCTAAAACACTACCACCAGCATGACCCCCTACACTACTCAAACTCCACTGCACTACCCTAAACCCTAAAACACTAGCCAAGCACGACCCCCTACACTACCCATACACCACTGCACTACCCTAAACCCTAAAACACTACCACAGCACGACCCCTACATTACTGCACTACCCTAACCCTAAAACACTAACCCAGCACGACCCCCTACACTACCCAAACAGCACTGCACTGCCCTAAACCCTAAAACACTACCCCCAGCACGACCCCCTACACTACCCAAACACCACTGCACTACCCTATACCCTAGAAAAAAACCACCCCATGCCCAATCCCCCTTACCTCTCACTCCTTGTGGTTCCTGCTTCACGTCCTCTCTGAGGAGCGGTGCACGTCGTTGTGAGGAAACAGAACAGCCTCTGTTTCCTTACAACAACGTGGATCGTCTACATGTTTTTTAGAAGGCATGGTCATTTACCATACATACCTTTACAACAAAATTTGTTGTAAAGGCATGCGTGGTAAATGACCATGCGTTCTAAAAAAATGTGTAGTAATGACTTCGCGATGTACAACGCATGCGTGGTAATGCATGCGTTGTGATGGTATCGCGAAGTAAAAAAGTTGTTGTACCGGCTGTTTACCGATCGAAGCTGTGCATTCCCAGCTATTGTATTGTGAATGTGTCCGCGTGGCCTGGTTTCACTTCCGGTGGGAAAGTGGAAGAGTCTGTTTGGATCTAAAGGAGTTCTGTTGTTGGATGGGGCCAGCGCGACACGTCATCAGAAAACATAGCTAATGGAAAGCGTCCTCCCTGAAGTGTGGAGCAGTGCCATGAGAGGTCAACGAGTGTGCGTCCCACTGCAGTATGACCGTACCGTGTGACCCATGTGCTGCCTCCAGGGTAGCGGGAAGCGGCATCACAGGTCCTCTTGAAGACCGTTGTAGCACTAATTCTACATTTTGGTACTAGGGCATTTTAACTTTCTTGTTCCTGCCAGATACAAAGAGAAGATCCTGTGTCATTCAGTGCCCTTGTTACCTTTTTTGTGGGTTGTGGTGCTTGTCACTTCGCTGCCACACCGGTGCACACGACTGGGCACCCCACCTCGTGTGCCTTCTGCAGGGCCTCTGCCCTCGAATCACTGGTTTCAGTTTCTGGAGTGGCAACATAAACAGTTGCTCCCAAAGGACTAGCCTGAACACTTAGGTGAATATCCGCACCAGCATTCCACGGAAATTCTTTCCTAGCTCTCCCACGTCGAGGAGGATGTCAAAATAGCACGGCTCCGCTCGCGACACCGTATGACGTCTTTGGAGCCATAAGAGGACCTCGTCGGCGTGCTGACATCAGTTCCACCCAATTTTTCTGTGCCACCGAGGCAAACAGGCAGACCGAGACATTTTCACATGTATTCATAGTATAATAAATATATATATATATATATATATTCACTGAAAAAACCATAGGTTTCAGGCACGTTATAGTTAGAAATTAGCATTTAAAAAACCTTAGAAATTCACTGAAAAAACCATAGGTTTCAGGGGCGTTCTAGTTAGTTGGACATTTCACTCGTACAAAACCATAGAAATTCCCCCGTTATAGTTAGTTCAGCTAACTATAACTCGCGCGCCCGCAATGCACTGCTGATGACGTCGCATATTACATCACTCATGACATGGTCAGTGACATCACTCATGACATCACTGATGACATCTCAAATGACATCACTGATGACATCATCCAGTGAATGTGTGATTTTCTGAAAATTAGATATTTTTTATATATGTATATCTCAAGGTCGATGAAAGAATAAATGGGTATATAAGTGTCTAAATGAATGATTTTTTATGTTAAATTGATTGTATAACTGACTGATTAAGTGTATCTTAGTGAATACTTGGGTTAGTGAGTAATGTTTCAATATGTAAATATCTGTATCAGTCTCTCACTTTGTGTATAAGTGGCTGCATGGGTTGGTGAGTAGCTGCATGAGTGTCTATATGGGTAATTAGTTGGTTTTTTGAGTATCAGTATAAGTGTCTGAGTGTCTGTATGGTTCGGTTGGGGTAGATGCATGAATGAGTGACTCACTGTGTGTATGTGCTGAAGACAGCATGTGTGCAGGACTGTATAGGTGGATGAGTGTGTGTTTGGGTGTGTTAGTGAGTGAATGCCTGTCTCAACAGTGTCTTTATGAGTAACTGCATATGTTTTAAACTAGTATATGTGAGTATTGGTGTATATAAGTGAGTATATGTGAGAGTGAGAGATTGGAAGAGTTCCTGTACAAATAAGTAGGTGTTTCTATAAGTGATTGTTTAAGAGAGTAAGTATGTGTAAGTTTCTGTAGAAGTAAGGGTGGTAGTGTGTGTATAACTGTATATGCAAGTAAATGGATGTTTGATACTTTGTTTGCATGTGTGACTATGTGTGTGAGTAACTCTTTTGATGAGTGGCGGTATGTAACAGGATGTATAAGTGTATGAGTACATATGATGAGTGAGTACATGTATGAGTGACTGTATAGAAACTGTTGGTGAATGAGTGGATGTGTGTGTAGATCTTGGAATTACTGAATAGGTGTGTTGTAACTGGTATTGGTATGTCCATTGTTTTGAAAATGTTAGTTTGTATTTTTGAGTGTGTGTATCAAAGGTTATATTAGGGTGAGAGGAGGTCTGCCACTCTATCACAAGGATGATGTCATCAGTGATGTCATTTGAGATGTCATCAGTGATGTCATGAGTGATGTCACTGACCATGTCATGAGTGATGTAATATGTGACGTCATCAGCAGTGCGGGCGCGTGGGTTATAGTTAGCTGAACTAACTATAACAGGGGAATTTCTATGGTTTTGTACAAGTGAAATGTCAAACTAACTATAACGCCCCTGAAACCTATGGTTTTTTCAGTGAATATATATATAGTATATATATAGTTAAGACCTAGTTTTCATAGGACTATTGTTTTTTTGTTTTTCTAATAACTTTGGCGCCGTTTGATGAAACTTCACTACATTTTCAAAACTAGTTCACCACTCATTTCAGCTGCTATCTGGAAAGTTTCGGGGTGATTCATCAAGAAGGAGCCAAGGGAAGGGCCAGAGGGTTCCCAAAACATGTTTTCCTCATGCAATTTCCTATAGGGATTTTAGACACAACTAAAGCCCGAACCGCTGAATGGGTTTAAACCAAATTTGGCAGAAAGCTAGATCTTAGTCCAGAAAGAGTTCTTTTTGTAATTTGGTGTAAATCTTTTCAGTAGTTTTGGAGTTATTAAAGGAAAAACATTTATGCATCTCTAGAGATGCTCATCATCTGCGGTTCCACATGCCAACAGCAAAGGCGTAACTGGCTGGCTATAACTTGAGAGAAATATTGTGGCCACCATTTTGTGAATTGGGACACAGTTCCCGAGGGGGGGAAATAAAATCTAAAAAAAGACATATGGGGTCAGGATAGCGGCATCCTGATCCTATGGGACTGATGGAGGGGTCTGTAAGGGACCCCTCATTAGAAAGAAATTGTCCAGAAATATTTATTTTGTGCGCAAGAGGATCCACGGACCCACTGTGGCACTCAGGGTGCCCCAGTGTGAATCCGAGGCAGATCTGCAGATCCAGATCCCAATTTTTTTTAACATACACACACTCACACTCTCTCACACTCCCACACAATCACTCACACATCCATACACCCGCTCAAATATCCATAGTCACTCATACACCCTCTCACACACCCATATAGTCACTCATATATCCACTCAGACCCAGAGAACCACTCACACACCCACTCACAGACCCACACAGACACTCACACACCCAGTCACTCACATACACATAGTCACTGATACATCCACTCAGAGACCAGAGAACCACTCAAAAACCCACTCATAGACCCACACAGGCACTCACACCCATACGGTCACTGATACATCCACTCACAGACCCAGAGAACCACTCAAAAACCCACACATAGACCCACACAGGCACTCACACACCCATACATTCACTGTTAAATCCACTCACAGACCCATAGTCACTGATACTTCCACTCACAGATCCAGAGAACCACTCAAAGACAAACTCACACACCCATACAGGCACTCACACAATGCCCCCATCTGTATCCGTGTTGGATTTTAGGATCCAGATCCTAATTAAAATCAGAAACACATATAGTCTCTCACACATGTACTCAGAGAACCACTCGCACACCCACTCACTGACCCACATGGGCACTCACACATCCATTCACACACCCACATACAGCCACTTTTGCATCACTCACAGACTCACACAGCCACAGAGCCAGTCACATATACACTGACATACCCACATGACCACTCACACAGACAGGTTACAAGGACATTATAGTTGGGAAATAGCATTAAAAAACATAGAAACTCACTGGAAAAAAGAGTTACTGTGATGTTATATTTAGTAAATAGCATTAAAACAACATAGAAATTCACTGTAAAAAACTATGGTTACAGGGATGCTATAGTTATGAAATAGAATTAAAAAAACCTTAAAAATTCACTTAAAAAACCAAAGGTTATAGAGACGTTATATTTAGGTTCAGTTTTTAAACACACAAAATCATAGAAATTCAGCAGTTAGTTATAGTTATCTTAAGAAACTATAACTTGTGCCCCACGGTAACTAGAACTGATGCCCTTACTATGCACTGCTAATTACCCTACACATTACATCAGTCATGACATCTTCCATGACACCATTGATATCACTGCAACAGTTGCAATAAAATTATTGATGAGAAAACTGTGCATGGTGGGGGATTAGGTCATGAGTTATAGTTTCTTGAGATAACTATAACTGCTGCGTTTCTATGGTTTTGAGTGTTTAAAAACTGAGCCTAACTATAACGTCTCTATAACCTTTGGTTTTTGAAGTGAATTTCTAAGGTTTTTTAATTCAATTTCCTAACTATAACATCTCTGTAATATTTGGGTTTTTTTCAGTGAACTATATATATATACACATATACATATACATACACACACACACCCACCTACATACATACATAGATTGACACTCCGCACACACTCATTTTTCAAGTTCAAAGTGATAGTATAGTTAATTGCTGAAATGGGATAGAAACTAACGTTTAAAAAATGAAATTTCTCTGACGATCTCCAATTACAGGATAGTGAGCTAATAATAACTTTTGCTGCTGTCATGCATTGCTTATGACCTCATATATTGTTACACTCATGAGATGTTAAATCACATCATGATGACATCTCTGGCCAAGACATGCCCCTAGTTCCCCACCGGTAGCCAATTGCCCAGCTACGCACAGCCTTTAGCTATGCGCATAGCTGGCATGGCTGCAGGGCCTGGACTTTTGCCATGCCCCCTGAACCAACCTCCCCTCCCGTTGACGTGCAACACCTCACAGGTGTCCAACCCCCAATCCACCCCATAGCTCCCATAGCCCCCAGCTTAGCCCTGCACCCAACTCACTTAAGGCAGTCAACCCCCACTGTGCATGGTCTACAGTCTGCACAATGACAGATGGCAATACCTTTTCTCTTCTAGGTAGTTCCCTTTTAGCTTACACGTGCTAATCATTTAAAAGTGTATTTGCATGTTTGATATGAAATGCACATTTTAATTATGTTAATTTTTTCTTTACAACATGATAATCAAGTCTGCTTGAATGTATCCACAGTACTTAGACTGGGTTTGCTTTTTTTGTTTATATAATTTTTATTAAGTTATGAACAAAGTTTCGGAAAAAGTTGAGCGCTATATGTCTCGTTTATTGTTAATGTTCAAGAGAACACAGTATTGCAGAACAAAAATAAGTGTAAGGGTATCAGGACACTTTCTGCTAATTGATGATCCTGAACATTTTGAAGACGACTAAATAATATTATCTTAGCGAGGCACACTGTGCAATGGTTTTGAAAGGAGCTTCGAGCCAGGCAATACAAATGAGACAGGCCACGCAGAATCGCATATCCCGCTTTGGCTGAAGGCTAAAGGGAAGGCATTTGGTCTTCACTGGTAGCTGCAAGCACAAGACAAGAATTGAAGGGGCTGATACTATTGTGAACATAAAGTCTTATTTTCCAGACAGTTATGAGGTAGTGAATCATCTCTGAAATTAGAATTAGGAGTTCCTTTTAGAGCTAAGTTTAGCATAGTAAAGAGAAGAATGAAAGTGGGATTGCTATAAAGTTATACAGCAAATATGTTGGACTTTTTCCTGTTTACACTTTTAGTAACCGTTGCAGCTACCATTCCTTTTATATTTATTGTAGTAACAGGTTATATTGTGTGTACTAAGATAGGATTTAGATTTTAAAAATAAATCTTTAAAATGTATCCATGGTTTTCTAGTGTTTACAGGTGTGCTCTTCCTTAATGGAAGATGGTTTGGAATAACTATCCCTGTGATTTCTCAAAGGACTGGTCTTTACCTGAAATACCTCAATCTAATATCACCCAGTGGGTTGTCAGGTAGCTGCAGTTCAACTAGTTTTCTGTCTTGGACTGACAAGCTGACAAAATCATTTGTGCCAAAGGGGTCTAGAAAAATGAATTCTGGGTTGTGTTCTGGAGGATGATCTAGAAAAAGTATCACAGCAATGGCCATGCTGGGTACTGTGGTGTTGATATTGCAGTACCGGTAAGATGAAATAATATATCTATTTTTAAATTAACCTTAAGGGAGGGTCCTTTTGAGACCACCCAGAAGGCACTGGGGTTGGGGTATGCCCAGCCTGCTTTCTTATGTGGCCTGTTTGGAGACCAAATCCTGCAATGGCTGCTGCAACATTTTCTTCAGTGTTGCAGCTAGCCAATCAGATCATTCATTACCATTGGAGCCAGCACTAGTACCATGGTACCAAAATAACCAGCAGTAAAAACACTCCTTCAGCCAATTAGAATGGACTATTCTTTTTTTTTGGTACCGCAGGGGTCCCATGGGACTCCTGCCTAACTTTTTCTGAATGTTAGCCCTTTCATGCCACACACAACCACCTGTTTAAAAGAGAAGCCAACCGATACAGCGAGAGAGAGACAGAAATTTAATAAACGCAAAAGGTCATGGTCAGCACTAGACCAAAATAGGGGCCCAATTATTAAAGACAGTCTCAAAAGTGCACCGTTGGTATATGTCCTTGCATTAAGTGCAGCTATATGGCCTTCATGAATTCCCAAGAATTTACAGAAGTAGGACAAGAAATAGAACTCCTAGAAAGAATTTGTTAACTGCATTTTAGCATAAGCAAATGTGCATGTGTAGATTTGCTCATGCCAACATCTGAGTGTTTGCAAGTTCACTTTCCCTCCAGCCACTTTTTTCCCAACTCTGGAAGAAATTTTACGTCTGCCATTGTCAGGAGTAAATTTCCATCATTTCTCAGTATGGGAAAAGATTAGAAAAGAGTTGTTGAAAACCCTTAAAACATGTAAGTTAGTAGGTTTGCACAAAAGAGCATTCTAACCCTGGAGCTACTGCTTACCACTACCTTCAGCCCCAGTATGTAGATCTGTGTAAACATGGCAACATAAGGGGAAGGCAAGTATTCAAACGCTACTATGGTATGAGCCCTGGTATAATAAGAGAGGCTATATCAGAGCTCTTATATAATGAGATTGCTGCCATAATTTCTTGCCGCACAACATGGCACTAAAGCGACAAGTGGATTTTGTTACAGGACAAGTAGATTTATGAAGTAACCTGCCCCATGGACAAGTGGATATTTGGTTAAATGCCACACCCCTGAAGTGGTACTTGCCAGAATTTGATGTTGACATATACGTACAATGACTGGCCAAAAAGCAATTTTCACTGTTATTGCTGTAGCTGTCCTATGACAAGCACTAAAGTTCAGGTAAAATAATAAAATAATAAGACTACTAAGTTTGGATTGGCATAAGCTACAGAAGTGAAAAATATTAATAAGAAATCCAAATCATTGGCGAAGTTGGATTTTTAGTAAATACTTAGGAAAAGTAACATTAAAAAAGTTACACTTTACCTGCCTGAACTCAGAGTAGGTTAAACAGCATTAACCAGCAGCTGGACCCTCAATCAATAAATCAGTATTTGTTAAGCGTGACTACTCACATGCTAGGGTCTCAAGGCGCTAGGGACTGTAGGTCCTGCTGTGTGCTGAGGTTCAGTCGAATAGCCAGGTCTTGAGATCCTTCCTGAATTGGGTTAACAATGGGAATAGCCTGAGGTGGAGGGGCAGGGTGTTCCAGGTCTTGGCAGCAAAGTAGGAGAAGAAGCTTCCTCCGGTCCTGGTCTCGCGGATCTGGGGAACAGTGGTGAGGGCCTGTTCAGTGGAGCAGAGGTGTCTGGTGGATATGTGGAATGAGAGGTGATGGGTTAGGTATACTAGTCCAACGTCGTGGAGTACTTTATAGGTGTGTGAGGATCTTGAACGTAGCTATTTTGTTGACTGGGGGCCAGAGGAGTTCTCGCAGGTGTTCGGAGATGTGGCTGCAGCGTGGGATGTTGAAGAACAGTCTGGCTGCGGCTTTTTGAACGTTCTGTAGTTTCCTGAGGAGTTTATGGGTGATCCATGCGTAGAGGGAGTTTCTGTAATCGAGTCTGCTGCTGATGAGTGCATAGATGACCATCTTTCTGGCCTTAGTGAAGATCCATCTGAAGGTCTTTCGGAGCAGGCGCTGGGTGTGGAAGCATGATGAGAAAGCGTTGATCTGGCAGACCCTATTAGTGCTTCCCCCTAATTAGGCATGAAAACTGCTTACAGAGCAGGAAGAAGTGCTTAGGTGTTTTGACCAGAACACTTGGTGATGAAGAATATGACTCCTCTCAGCCCAGGAAGGACAGTCGGGGAGGAGCCAGAAACTTAATTAACTTGAAAGAGACCAGGCTGGTACCTTCTCTTTCATAGTTAAGTGAAAAGGGAGACCTAAGGAAGGGAAGCTATTTCAATTTCGAGATATTAACAACTTTGAGTTTTCTTGGAACCTAACGGGTAGATACACTCAATCTTCTTCTACCAATTTGCCTACATAGAGGTTAAGTAAGTCCAAACCTCAAGGAGTGGACAGCCCCCCACAAAATGGGCATTTTTTAAATAGGAAGGGAGTGATGGAAATGATGCCACATGGAATTTATATATATAATTATATATATTACTCGGGTTTAAGTTTATTGTATCAGTTCATTAAAACCATAACAATTTTGGAATAAAATTATAAAATATTACAGTTTATGACATCATAATTTGAAGATTGCCCAATGTTTGCTAATACAAAATATCATAAAACCAAGTTAAGTGTTTAGAATTGTTAAAAAAAAGAACAGTGCAATACTTGTGCAAATACACAATACCAATAAAAAATTATAGTCAAACTGCAGATTCAACTCAATCATATATATATATATATATATATTATCTACTGGCGGTCGCCAGTAGATAGTTATAGTTAGGACCGTGTTTCCATAGGAAATCCGCAGCATTCTATTTGGAATAACTTTGGCGCCGGTTGACGAATCCTTGCGAAATGTTCAAAATAGGTGGGGCGCAACGCTCCGCTCCTACCCTGAAAGTCTCGGGGGGATTCGTCAAGCGGGGGCTGAGAAAAAAGGGGGGTCCCAAAACGCGTTTTCCCCATGCAATTTTCCATAGGGACCTTTCGTCCAAGGTACAGCCCGAACGGCTGAACAGAATTACTTGAAATTTGGCAGAGAGGTAGTCCTCAGCTCAGGGAAGTGCCTTTTGCAGGTCTGGTGTCAATCTGTTCAGTAGTTCCTGAGAAAATCAAAAGTAAAATCATATATATATGTGGGTGGAGCCTAACCACACATCTCATCCTGAGATCTGATTGGCTGTCAGCACTTCATCCAAGAAGTGTTGGCAGCCATCTTGGGACCAATATACATGATAGCACCTCATTAAAAAGCATTGCAGTTAATAGAAGGTTTTAAGACTTTAGTTACATTATAAATCATTTGTTGATGGTACCATACTTATTTTAGGAATTGTGGTATGTTCTAAGGTGATTTCACCATGTCAAAAAGCCTTCTGCTGGGATATCATGATTGTGAGAAAAATATTTTCTCATTCTTTTCCCACAGAGGTTTGGAAGGTGATCTATAAGCTAAACTGAGAGCTTATTTTCTGTAAATTCACATTATCTTTCTCAGTCATGTGAGAATGAAGTCTGACATTCTCAGTAAAACATGTACATCCAACAAGGGCAGAGACTGTCAGTTGATTCCTTTGTGTTCTACTGCAGCTTCCCAGAGTGTTCCAAAGAACAACTAGAGCGCTAACAGTCCTACTTATGATAAACGGATGGCACACCTGAAGCCATCTTGCTTGGATTAAAGTGGTAACTCTTAAAACATTTAATTTAAAAAGGAACAAAATGAGGGGGTTCATTTTTCCATAACAAGTATGATTAGTGCTGCAGAAAGAAAAACTAGGGCACATTTTGACTTCTGAAATCCTCTTTTATTTCATTAAAAAATTCTGACATGCAGACTGAAACATGCACTTTCAATACCAGCAGCAGTTTTCCCTGGTGAGCAGTAGCTTTACTACAGTGATCTAATGAGCAAAAAGAGTGCTAACATTCTGAATTTATGGCAAATGTGTGACACATCTGAATGCCTTCTTGATGGAATCAAAGTAAAAAGCTGAAAGTATTTCCTACTGAGGAGACTGCAGTAAATGAGGAAATTAGGAAACTTCATAACAAATAAGTCTCCCAAGATGGCCACCAGAGACAAAAGAGCCCAAATGTAGCCCAAATATCACCCAGATGTAGCCCAAGTATAGCCCAATGACAGAATGTCCCAGAGTCTTCTTAAAAACAACTAGAGCGCTTACTGTCTTCATTATGACAAAAGTATGGCACACCTGAAGCCATCTTGATTGGAATAAACTGGTAACACTTAAAACAGTTAATTTAAAAAGGAACACAATGAGGGGGTTCATTTTGCCATAGAAATTATGATTAATGCTGAAGAAAGAAAATGAGGGCACATTTTGAGTGACTTCTCAAATCCTCTTCTATTTCATTAAAAAATTCTGACATGCAGACTGAAACATGCACTTTTAATACCAGGAGCAGACTTCCATGGTGAACAGCAGTTTTACTACAGTGATCTAATGAGCAACTAGAGTGCTAACTTTCAGAATTTATGGCAAATGTGTGACATATCTGAATACCTTTGTGATGGAATCAAAGTAAAAAACTGAAAGCATTTCCTACTGAGGAGACTGCAGTACATGAGGAAATTAGGAAACTTCATAACAAATAAATCTCCCAAGATGGCCACCGGAGACAAAAGAGCCCAAATATAGCCCAAAATCACCCAGATGTAGCCCAAATATAGCCCAATGACAGAAGTGTGCAAAACACTTATTATTTTGTGTTTTTGCAGTGTTATATAGTGCAGACTTGTCAGGTATTGGAGTGCTTTACATGAGCATTGGTTACATCACACAAGAACAAATTCATTTTGGTTGTAGACATGGGGAGACTAAGTGATTTGACCAGAATCACAGAATGTCGAGCTGAAGCAGAAACTCCAACCTGGTTCCCCAGTTGCAAAGTCTGCAGTTCTGGAAGTAACACCACATCCTCTCCCCTAAGTGCAACATTTAATCAAGTGGTCAACTGGATAAAAAAACATAAAGATAACAAATAATTTAAAAGTGCTTTGTCGCTATTTGAAAACTCAGAAAATCTGTCCTTATTTTAGTCTTTTAGAGCACTAACCATAATTTTGATGCCAATAAGACCCTCTCATATATGTAATTTCTAAAGGAAATGCTCTAGGTATTACAGTTTTGATTACATCAAGATGACGTCAGGCAATCTAGTTTTTCATTAGGATACTGTTGAGAGGCAGAGGCCAGGGGCACGGACTCTGAAAATTGAAGGCAGGTAGGAGGGTGCAAAGGCAACAATTTAACCACACTGAGCAGGCAGGAAGGGCCGTGGCAGCACAACAGACTATGGAGGGCAGTAGAAAGGGGGGCAGGGGCAACAAACCAACAATGCAGGACTTGCAAGAGATGCTGTGGCAATGTAATAGACCATTGTGGGCAGAAGGAAGAGGCAATGGTAGTACAACCATACATGCCAACAGACCCGATTCAGCCAGGAAACGTCCAATGTTTTTAAGCTCAAATGGGCTTTATTTGATCTGTCTCCTGTCAACAAACTCCTCTTTTTCAATGTAACTCAAAGGGGAAAATCAATACCCCAGTTTTTTTTGAAAATCTCCCTCTTACCAAGTTCAAAATGTTCGCAAGTATGGTACATTGGATCATGGAAGGAAATGGGGTAGGGACATGGACTTGGATAACAGAGGACAGGAGGGACATGGAGAGGTGCACCAAACTGACCCTGCAGGGCAGGCATCAGGGTTTGCAGCAGCACAATACACCACACAGGGCATGCGGGACGGGAGTGCAGCACAACAATCCATAGAAAGCAAGAGGGAGGGGACAGGACCATGCACATAGACATCAGAGAACAGAGGGGCAAGAGGCAATGGTAGCTAGCTGACCATAATGGACAGGCAGGAGAGAAAGCTGCAGCATAACAGACCATAAAGGGCAGGAGGGATGGATCAGGGGCATTACAATGGAACAGACAAGCCAGGAGGGAGAGAGTAGGGGTCTGCACATGTAAACAGAGGGCTGGGGGCAAGGGGGCAGGGCAGGAGCAGCAAGATAGCCATGGAGGTCAGGCAGGATGGGCACTAGAAGCAAGACACACCATGAAGAGCAACAGTGAGACTGTGATGGCATACACACAGACCATGGAGGGAAGGTGGGAGGGGGTCAGGGGCAGCTAACTGACCACACAGGGAAGGTGGGAGGGGCCATGGCAGCACAGAAGACCATGCATGGCAAGTGGGAGGGTTAGTGGTAGCACAATGGCTATGATGGGCAAGAAGGAGGGTGCAGGGGCATGCACAAAGGACGATGGAGGATAGAAGGGAGGGTCAGGACCTGTGCACAGACAAGAAAGTTCAGGGGAAGGGGCCTCACAACAGACCGCACGGGGAAGGCAGGAGGAGCAGTTGCAGCACAACAGACCAGGGAGGGCAGAAGGGTGTGGCAGTACAATGGACCATGTAGGACAGGAGCAAGAGGATAGGGGCATGGCATGTGGACAGGCAGGGTGGAGGTGGCAGGGACAGGTTACAGTCATCTGACAATGCTAGGCAGGTGGGAGGGGAGTGGCAGCTCAACAGAACACTCAGAGTAGATAGGAGTGGCAGGTCCATGGAACATGGTGGGCAAAAAGGATGGAGCAGGGGTATGCACAAAGACATCGGAGGGCAGGGGGAAGGAGAATAGGGGCAGAAAGCTAAGCACAGAGTTTAAGCAGGAGGTCAATGATGGGGCATAGAATTGGGCAATGGAGGGCAGGAGGAGGGGACTGGTACATCATACTAAATTGAGGGCAGTGGCAGCACATCAGACCATGCATGGCAGGAGGGAGGAGGCTAGTCCATGGATTCACACAACAGAGGATAGGGAGGAGGGGGATGGGGCAGCAAGCTAACTGTTCAGAGAAGGCGGGTATTAGGAACTTTATTGTTTTTAAAACATGTGTCTGTGCGAACTACTTAAAATATGAACAAGTATGCAGCATAATCTCACTTTTATTCAGGAAGAAGAGGACGTTTGTGACTGTGACTCCGGGCTCACTTGGCAGAAACACCCCCTGACCCTCCACCCCCTATAGCAAAATGTAATGCCCGTGAAAAGGGTAGGTGAACACAGTGTTATATAGAACATAGTCCTGAGAGCACGATTGAAAATGAAAACTAGATATAGTGTATGGTATAAACTATGCACCAAAAAGTGTGATATAAGATGAACCGGGCGTGAAATATAATATGCAATACATTGTGCGCAATGACAGATTCATTGGAGAGCGCGAGATAGCACAGGCACTAGCGCGTGCTATGCGATGTGCGCCTTGGAGTGTAATATGCACAGGGCAGTGTTGTGTAACCTAACTAGTCTCTAAAGTTGTAATATAAAATATGTGCTGGGGAGTGTAACGTTGCATATGCACTGTGACAAAGATATGGATCCCAGATTGTAATATGTATGGCATAGCACTGTGCGTTATAACATAGGCATCGAGGAAGGCGCGTTAGATGGGGCAATATAACCCGTGCGAAGACAAGTGTGGCATGACATATTCACGGGGTGGTGTTACAGTGCACATGGGCTAGAGAGTGTCAGAGCATATGCACTAGCTGGTGGAATACAACACAGAGGTGTGTGGCACTCGGCAGGCAATGGTGGGTGTAACACAGCATTGGGCTCTGCCAGGAGCGCGCTGTGACTCTCAAGTGATGTTCGTCCCTTTTCCAGAGAGTAAAATAAAAAGTATTACACATCCGGCAGTGGATGTGTGTTTTATTAACCGTGAGGGGGATTTCTTACATAGTTTTGGTAGAATTTTTGTCGAATCCCCTTTGAATGGCTTGGTGTGCATGTGTATTAAATGTGCCTTTCAATAGCTACCCATGTTTGTATAAATAAACGACAAGGGTGTCTACCGGGATTAGGCACGGTAGGGCATCACACATGTCAGAGCTTCACTAGTGGTGTAAATACATTCCACGTGGATTCATTGTATGCATAGTCGCCTTTTAATGAATATCACTCAAATCGTCATGGTGATAGGTACGTACGGTTTGTCCAGCATGTCCTAGGTGTGTCTATAAATATATATTTTTTAAAAATAATAAAAAACAGTGGCCGGCCCGGGGGATTGGGGTAAAAAAATATAATTAGGAGACAGGCCCTGGGGGATGGGGTCATCAGGGCCAATAAATTAGATTAAGAAGGGGAACCACACAGCCCCCCTTCTTAAAAAATTAAAATAAATAAAAGACTGGCATCGTGCCGGAGGCCACGCCCCCTCCTTGCAGCACTCTGCAAACGCACCCCCTGGCGAGTTGTAAGTTGGGGAATTAATTCCTCTTCAATACTGAGGGTCCCTGAGGGTCAACTAGCCCAACAGGCATCTCCAGTATGCGCCAGGGAGCTGCGCTGCAGACAGGTGTTCTGAGGCCAAGCCCCTTTTTACACCTCTCTGCAATGCAGCTCTGTGGCACTTACTGGAGGTACCTAGTGGTATAGTTTTACCCTAGGGACCCTTAGGATTCAAGGGGACTTGATCTCTCAACTTAGAACAGCCACAGGGCGCGTTTACACAGTGGTGAAGGGAGGGGACGGGGCCTGAGGTGACGTGTGCAAACACGCACTATGGCACGTTTTAAATTGGGGATATAATTTCCCTTCAATACTGAGGGCCCCTGGGGGCTAACTAGCCCACCAAGTGCTTCCAGTAAGCGCCACTGAGCTGCATTGCAGAGAGGTGGTCCAGGCTGTGCCACTTTTTACACCTCTCTGCAACGCAGCTCTGTGGCACTTACTGGAGGTACCTAGTGGGCTAGTTGGACCCTAGGGACCCTCAGGATTCAAAGGAACTTAATCTCCCAACTAAAAATTGACACAGGGCGTGTTTACACAGTGGTGAAGGGAGGGGACGGGGCCTGAGTTAACGTGTGCAAAAACGCCCTGTGGCCTGTTTTAAGAGGTAGTTTTAATCCCCCTGCCCTATTATATACTAGGGGCTTACAGAGGAGGTCATGCTAATCACAGGGGGACCCCAACGCATAATGTTCCCTAGTGTATGTAGGTGTTTTCACTGTATTCTAAGTGTCTTTTAACATAGCACTGGCTTTAGGACTGGTTAGTCAGACTCAGTTACCACCAGTATCCGTCTGAAAAACTTGAGGGTACAGGATGATTTTGCAACAAGGATTCTTTCTGCTCTTCTTTTTGTTCTTTCTGCACGTTATCCTTCTTCCTGCACTTTTCTTTGTCTTTGAGGATTTCTGTTGCTTCTTTCTGCACTTCTTTTTTTTCTTTCTGTGCATTTTTTCTTCTTTCTTCACATGTCCTATCTCTGTAGGCATAGTTAGAAATTAGCATTTAAAAAACCTTTGAAATTCACAGAAAAAACCATAGGTTTCAGGCACGTTATAGTTAGGAATTAGCATTTAAAAAACCTCAGAAATTCACTGAAAAAACCATCGGTTTCATGGGTGTTATAGTTAGCTGGACTTTTCACTTGTACAAAACCATTGAAATTCCCCCGTTATAGTTAGTTCAGCTAACTATAACTCGCGCGCCCGCAATGCACTGCTGATGACGTCACATATTACATCACTCATGACATGGTCAGTGACATCACTCATGACATCACTGATGACATCTCAAATGACATCACTGATGACATCACTGATGACATCATCCTTGTGATAGAGTGGCAGACCTCCTCTCACCCTAATATAACCTTTGATACACACATTCAAAAACAGAGACTAAAATTTTCAAAACAATGGACATACCAATACCAGTTACAACAACCTCTTCAGTAATTCTAAGATCCACATACACATCCACTCATTCACCAACAGTCCTATACAGTCACTCATACATGTACTCACTCATCATATGTACTCATACACCTATACATCATGTTACACAATGCCACTCATCCATAGAGTTACTCACACACATAGACACTCATGCTAATAAAGAATCAAACATACATTTACTTGCATATACAGTTATACACACACCACCACACTTACTTCTACGGAAACCTACACATACTTAGTCTTTTAAACAATCACTTATAGAAACACATACTTATTCATACAGGAACTCTTTCAATCTTTCACTCTCACATATACTCACTTATATACACCAATAGTCACATATACTAGTTTAAAACATATGTAGTTACTCATAAAGACACTATTGAGACAGTCATTCACTCACTAACACACCCATACACACACTCATCCACCCAAACAGTCCTGCACACATGCTGTCTTCAACACATACAAACAGTGAGTCACTCATTCATGCACCTATGCACTACGTAATACCCCCCACCGAACCATGCAGACACTCAGACTGATACTCAAAAAACCAACTAATAACCTATATAGACACCCATGTAGCTACTCACCAACCCATGCAGCCACTTATACACAAAGTGAGAGACTGATACAGATGTTTACATATTTAAACATTACTCACTAAGCCATGTATTCACTATGATACACTTAATCAGTCAGTTACACAATCAATTTTTCAAAAACAAATCATCCATTTAGACACTTATATACCCATTTATTCTTCCATCGACCTTGAGATATACATATATAAAACATATCATTTTCAGAAAAACACACATTCACTGGATGATGTAATCAGTTATGTAATCAGTGATGTCATTTGAGATGTCATCAGTGATGTCATGAGTGATGTCACTGACCATGTCATGAGTGATGTAATATGTGACGTCATCAGCAGTGCATTTCGGGCGCGCAAGTTATAGTTAGCTGAACTAACTATAACGGGGGAATTTCAATGGTTTTGTACAAGTGAAAAGTCCAGCTAACTATAACACCCCTGAAACCTATGGTTTTTTCAGTGAATATATATATATATGTATATATATATATATATATATATATATATATATATATGTGTATATATATATATACACATATATATATATACACACACACACATGTGTGTGTGCGAGAGAGAGGGGGAGAAAGGGGGAAGAGGAAGAGAGAGAGAGAAAGAGAGAGAAGAAAGAGAGAGAGAGAGAGAAAAAACAGTCAAATCTTTTAAACCTAAGTCTAAGCTTATTCCTCAACCTGCCTCTGACATGACTGATATACTTTCTCAGTGTGTGACTGTATTTGACTTGAAGAAATTACAAATTAATACATCCAGAATGAGAATCTAAATATTGGTTAGGAATAAAGATTATATGGATATAGAACACACATTATCAGAAAAGAAAGAGTGTATAATTAAGCCTTCAGAAGAGAGGGCTTGTTTGGTCTTGAGGCCTGGAGATAAATATCTGAAGGAAGCATTTAGGCAACTAAATAGCAACTAATGTTATGTAGGAATCTCCAAGTCTGAGTATTTGAAGGTCCATAAACAATATCATGAGGATCTGGGCTAGTGGAGAGATAAAAGAATCCTCACATATGGGATACATGTACCTTAGGAAGGACCATCCATGGTTGTCTACAATTTATATGATCCAAAAGTAACACAAGAACAGGGATATTCCCCCGGGCAGGCCCATTATATCAGCACAGGGAAGTTTGTTTGAAAATACCTCGAAACGTAAAGACAGTTTTTTGAGACCTTATGTAAAATGTTTACCTTCATAAATACAAGATACGACTTATTTCCCAAGAAGAATTTTTGAGTTATCACTGGAGGTGGATTACCTCTTAATGACAATGGATGTAAACTCACTTTATACAAGGATCAACAACCCTTTCCTTGCTTTTTTAATGGGGGGAGGGAGAGGAGATGCAGCACCGAAGCTGCAAGCAAAAGAAAGTATGGCATTCGTTAAACGGGCGCCACGCTAAAAGTATGCATGACATGTAAGGGAAACACAAAGGATGGGAGGTGGTGGTGTGGGGATGGCACTGGGGAGATTAAGTGCAGCAATGACAGGAACGAGGGAGGGGGAGTGAGGACGAGTGAGAGGCAACAGATTGCTAGAGCTGGCCAACCCCCCCCCAAAAAATATAGTGCTCGTCAACTCATACAGCACACCGTGTAACAACACCAGTAAAAGGTCCAGTCCTCATGGGAGGTTACAATTGCCGACAAGGCGTTACAAAGGTGGGACTACTAAGCCTATTCACACATGAAAAACAACGATTTTGCAAGGACAGTAACAGGAGCCAATTAAAAAGATGAGCGGGAAATGGGCAGAGCTTCTTGCCATACCTCAATACAGCATACCTCGCATATCAGGGCATGCGCTCCCCAGGCTCGACCTAAAAATGAACATGGGATTACAGCTTGGATGTATTTTTTGATATCACGACTTCTTAAACTATATCATCACAAACAGATGGCATTAAGAATGATGGAACTGTGCTTAGTACAGAATATTTATGTCTTTAATAATGATATCTTTAGACAGGAAATAAGGACAGCTATGGGCACCTGCTTCACCCTCAGATATGCTAATTTGCATTTGGGCTGGTGGGAGGAGCACCTGGTCAAAGATCCAGACATGAAATGATGGCAAAAGCACACAGTGCTTTAGTGAAGGTTGATTTATGACCTTTTTATTATATGGAAAGGTTCTCCTAGCAAGGAAAGAGAATTTGAACAGGAATTAAATCAGAATACATTGAACTTGGACTTTACAGGTACAATGATCAATTAGGAAATAGAATTTCTGAATGTTAAGATTAGGATAGAGGAAGGTGAGATCAATAATACTACAGTTTTTAGAAAACCAACGTCAGGAAACCTACTTACTTCATGCACGTAGTTTTCACCCGATAATGTGAAAGGAGAGCATCCCCTACAGAGAATTAATATATGAGAAGGAACTGTAGCACAGAGAAATCATATAAGGAAACCAGTGATGACATGAAATCTTGATTTAAAGTTTGGAGGGTACACTGAAAATGCAATAAACAGGGCAATCAACAGAGTGAGTTGTAGGACAAGAGATGATTTATTATTTAAAAAACAGGAGGTGGTAGAGAGTGAACCAACTGAAACATCTAGACTTATAACAGCACACAGAGGAGACGAAATGTGAGTACGTAGCATATTACACAAACATTGGTATCTAATCAGAAATGATCCAGTAAAAGGGAGAGATATTTTCCAAAAGATCGTTTCTTACTTTCCGTAAAGCTAGATTTATGAGAGATCAGTTGAAGAATTAACTGTTTAAGTTAGATACTACAATAGCCACCTATTAAACCAGGTTTCTGTAAATATGAATCGTGCAAAGCTTACATTACTGGTGAGAATATTCAGAACCTCACCAATCAATTTCCTAATAAAAGTAAACCACTGAAGGCAGTATATAATTGAAGGACTGAGTTCAGTATATATTCTCACATGTGCTAAGAGGTATTTAGGTAGTACCAAATTAGCAACATATAAGAGAATCATTCAACATCTGTGTGTGATCAAGAACAGGGATAACAGTTACCCAAATAGCAAGATACTTCTAGGAAAAACATAACGGGAAGACGAGTGGTCTTATGTACAGTGTCCTTTCTTCAGTTCCTTACAATCTCTAGGAGTGGGTGGGGAGAGAAATAGGGAAGGAGTGTGAGGAATAACTGAATCCACGCATATTTTAGGGCTGGATACACAGTAATCTTGCGGGTTAAGCATGGATGAGGAATTATTTGCACAGCTATGAGTTGGTATTTTATCAATAGCCTGCAGTAGGGAGCATATGCTTTATGTAAGCATTAAAGTTGATAGATAGGAGTGAGAAATTATAATGATCTATACAAGCATTTATTTTTTAGTTGACCAGCAGGGAGGTGAAAGCTGAATAACCATCAAAAAATAAACATTTAAATGAATCACACAAAGATAAGTAGAAATTAAACACAGATTGTAACTTATATTGATTATTTACAATAGGAATACAATTGTAACACCTAATCAAGCCCATATGGCCACTATTAATATGATTATTATGATGTTTTGAGGACACATGAGAATATATTTTGAGTTATTTTGTAAGATGTGATATAATGAGGTTACATAGTATCAATAGGTAAAGAGACAGAATAAGTTGGTGATTATATTGCTAATAAGGACGAGTCCACTTTGGTATGATGGCATATTCATGAATTAATTAAGAATTTTATACATGTATAGAGTATTTTTGTGGATACTGAAACAAATGATTTTTTCATGTATGCCGACAACTGCTGTATTCACTTCAGCTGTGAAGTATTTATTTTCTGTTAATCAGTCGTACACGCATGTGGTATGTATGAATTTGTATAGCAATGAAAATGGTGTTTTCCATCGTGAACGAAGCTACTGCGGTAGCTGAAAATCTCAAACCCCAGCATTCTAATATAATTGAAGCAATGGTGCCTTTCTTAGATGAAATAGAGACTGTATGTATGTGTGTGTGTGTGTGTGTGTATATATATATTTGTTTTCCTGAAGCACAAGTCTTCATATACCCGACAATACTGAATATTTTACTGAAAGGGGAGGACTTCCTTGGATAGAAACTCCCTCTATCTCCGAGGATAAGGCTTAATCCACATAGTAGCTGATCTTCGAAAGACAAGTTTTTAAATGGCTGTGATCTCTTTTAAGGACAAGTCTTTATCTATACATTGAGGTAGTGGGTCTCTGACGGACAACACTTTATATAACCGGTGAAATAGTGAATCTCTCAAGAGCATAGCTTTATATATGCATACATGCCAACTCGCTCACTTGGCGGGTGTCACCCTCTTTTTAGTGATATTCGCTTTCCTAAAATGCAACATGCCTCCATAGGCCTTAATAGGAGCACTCTGTTTGGAAATTTGTATCGCCCATTAAAAATGTTTTTAAACCATTAATTGTGTCACGATCACCATCAAGCGTTGTCCAATAGATTGACTTCAAAAGACTGGTCTTTTTGTGATACGTTATACAACTTTAAAGGACCAGGCTTTATTTATAGTCCTGAATTAACAAGTGGTGCAGTGTCAGTGTGTGTAACTCCAGTTATTACTCGGTTTACGGCTAGTAGCCTTCTAAATGCTGGACGTTTTAAGTTTATAATTCTAAGAGAAAGCATCAATGAAAGGTAACAGACGGCAAACTTGAGGTGCAAACTACATGACACAGGGACACTTAGCAGCTGAATGCAGGATAATAATGGCATTTCGCACGTATTGGTGGGTGTCTAAGGATACAGCAAGTCTTGCAGAATAATGTAGCTAACCCATCTGTATTCTCCCTTGCTTTCTACCTCTCCATGGTCTGATCGTACCTGCCTTAATCGCTTCTCCCCTTCAAGCCCCCGTGCACTCTGTCACAATTACCATCCTTACCGAGGCCCAGTTGGGATGTGACATCCTTCCTTCTGCGCTGAAATCTCTCTCGCAAGGAGTCAAGTTGTTTCTTATGCGCCTGGATGGAGCTCCAAGTGTCAGACATGCTGCCGTCAGACAGCAGCCGGAACCACAACGCACGAGCAAGTTACCTACGGGAAGTTTTTTTGCGATAGGACTTTTCCATAGTGCCCACAGTAGTTTCCCAGCCCACTTCCGGTCTGTGTCTCTACTGCAGCCATCTTAAAAAAGTATAGTTTTTCCGCTGCTAAAACAAAACTACGCAATCCGTATAGATGTCCTGTAGCTCCATATTAAAATTGGAATGCGTCATCGCGGAAGGTCGCTTAATTATGAACGGCCATTTGTGAGAAAAACTCGTATAACAGACCGTCCCAGGTTTAAGAATAACAAGCATTGGCATAGCCAATAGGTCTTACTTTTGGGACCTTATAAGTATTTAGTTATGCAGCACAATATCCTTAGTGCAACAACATTAACTGTTGCATGGTTAAACACTTATAAGGTCCCAAAGGCGAGACCTATTGGCTATGCCAGTGCTTGTTTTAGATCTTGCCTAGGGACAGCTTTATTGTTTTCACTGACTAATGTTTTGTAAAGTAAGGCACTGCAAAAACATTCTTATATTTAGCTGAATGCTTTTGATGGCTTATATCGGCCATATTACTTACGACTTAGGCTGTCCCAATGTAGATAATACAAACATGCAAGCGCCAGTATTTCCAAGGTCGCAGAGGTTGAAAGACTGTATCGTCGAATCAAATCGGTCTCCTGTAGCTTCTGCAGATGCATGCATCCAGCGCCGACTCCACATTATCTGAAGTCGCGTGCCAACAGTTTCCTTCAGCCGTCTTTAGAATTGATAAGAGAAACGAGCTCACAATTGGTAATAGGGAGATAGCCTTTCTGATTTGCATCTTTGAGTAACATGTCAATCATGTTTCATTCATGGCTTCATGCTACCAGGGGGAACAGTAGTACCTTGTCTGCCCGTCTTTCCTAAAAGCAAACTTTGTGGGGAATCCAGTCACCTCACATATGCATCTCTCTAGTTCCACCCAGTGGCCGCCTGAGGAACACTTGTATATGTACGCTCAAGATTCAGCATTCGGTGTTCCTTAATATGTGGCACAGCGAATGCAGCAGCCGTTTTGGGAAACAACATCATGCTGCAGGAAAGAGCATGTTTCTCAACTCCAGACGATATGAAATGTTAAGTTTATTAGTATAGTTTTAATACCGAGTTTCAAAAGAAAGAGTTGGGACATGAAATCAAGACTACTGGTTTCGAAGGGAGCATCCTTGTCACTATACTTTACCTTCAGGCAGTATGTGTAGAAATGTAAAAAAGTAAAAAAAGCACGCGAGTGGTGCGCGCGAAAGCACTTAATGAGCCATGACGGCTCGTAACTGTAAAAAAAAAAAGAGGCACGTTTGCTGGCGAGTGGTGTGCAATGTGTGCGCACCATGACGAGAGAGGAAAGCCAGATGGCGCCTCAGCTTGTGATTGTGGGAGTAACCGCACGGTCTATGCCACCCAAAAAGATGTGGTCGCATTTCTATAGCCCCCACTCTCTAAATGTTTCACCAGACCAGCGCATGCGCTGGCCCAGGCGAGACCTAAAAATCTTTTTTATTACTTCTGCGTTTTTAATGCTTCTGGCATTGCAAAACATGACATCAACAAAAACCAAAGGTGGGCTTGCCAAGACCAGACCAATTTATTACTTTTACCAATGAATGTTTCTCTTTTGTCTTGATCTGTCTCTAAACGACAACAGCTGGTACATGTTGCACAATGGGTTTACAGATCTTTGTTGAGATACTTCATGGTGAGATACTCATTAAATGCCATCTCCTTGCCTAAGTCAGCTAATGAGGTCTTGCTGTTCCACTGAGTGGTCCCAACTGCAGTTTGGTTCATGGTGCAGGCTTCATATAAGGTTTTTGTGTGGGTTTTAGAAATTGAACCCTTCACAAAGTGAGGATGCGTGCTAGAGTAGTAACTTACACTAGAATTGGCTGGGTGATCTTTTGTCGACGACAGCTTGCATGTGGGTTTAAATTCTGAACAAAAGGGGTAACAAGGTTTTTCATGTGTATCGATTAGCCAGATCTTGCTTTGTGAGGCTTTCGCACATGATACTACAGAGGAATTAATATCTAAACTTATGCCTTAAGACAGATGATACAAAGAGCTCTGAAAAGGCTTCTAGCACACAGAGAGCACCAAGAAAGAAATTGGAATTTAGGAAAGTTTGAAAAGTGGCCAAGGAAGCTTGATAGTTAAAACATCTAACAGCAAGATCATATACAAGGACGGAAAGCACAAAAGCTGCACAACATGGAAGTTGAGGACTTGGGAGTTAAAGAGATTTTCAGTTTATTTCACAGGATGACTTAAGTGGTCAAACAATACATGATATTGTTAGAAAGTACAACGGAAAACTGGCAGGCTTAGAAGAGGCAAAACCAGCACAACAATGGAGGCTGTGAGTAGTGTATTATGCATCCCTAAGAAGGCCTAATATGCAACATTGAACCCAGTGTAGGAGGCTATGAAAAACGCATAAAGAAAGGTTGGAGATAGCCCAGACTGACACAGTCCAGCTGGCGCATGTTTTCAAGTCATGCTCCATATAAATAAAGAGCTAGCGCAAAGCAGGAACCTGCACATGCATTGATTCCACAAACACAGTAGACAGCACTCGTGGCACACACTTTTTAGCATTCTAGGAACTAAATGTTGAAATATTTTAATTGAGGGTGTTGAGGCGGTCAGGTGTAAGAACAGCACGTATGTTTTTCACGGACCATGTTGGTACATGGGACAGCATCCAAACAGGCAGAGTCGGCACTTGCTCAGTGTGCTCCCAGGGCAGAAAGAAATGTGCCGCCCTCATTGCTGTTGTGTAAAATGAGGCGACAGATGGTCACTTTTCACAGGTCAGTCTGTGACTGGCTACATCAAAGCAGATATCTGATTATGAACATCTTGTACCTTCCCCAACTCACCTGAAACATCCACACTTAGCTCTGTAAGGCTGGCGCCAAGTTGTTTGTTGGGGTGAGGAGGGGGTGTTGGTGTATGGCAGCAGGAAGTGAAAGGTAAATGGGAGGGCACAGAAGGAGGCTGATATGGTGTTAAATTAAGCGATTAGTACTTTCAATTGTAGGAGTTAAGGTAGAGGGAGGCTGCTATACGCAGGATCTTCGTGCAGAGAGCTCTGTAAGCCCCTATAAAGATTGGCAGCCTGGGTCCAGCTCGCCCATGCCGAAAGCCCGCCCTGCAAACAGGGTCAGCTATGACAGAAAATAGGCCTGGGCACCAAAATATAAGTGGCCCCCATTAGTGAATTAGATTACTAAAAATGTGGCCTATGTTTGCAAATTATGTCAGTTTTCAACTTGTAAAGACTTGCTGTATAAATGGTTTGCAAGGTGTGGAAGACTGCATGCATTTGAGCTAACTGCAGGCCATGTATGTTTTAATATCAATTAAATCAACAATAAAAACTGGCCCAGCAGACCATGAAACAGTCCTACAAAACAGCTCAAATCCTGATCTGTCTGACCAGCCCATCTGGAACTGCCTGACTGCCCTATAGACCAGACCAACCCTGTAACCAAACAAGGTGCAGAAAAAACAGGGCAGGGGCAGCATTCAGTGTAGGATGGGAAGCCATGACCCACCCGTGGCCGTATTTCATTTGCGATCACCTGCTGTGTGGGTGCGGGTTAGAAAATGTTTTGATAGGGATGATGTTGGTTTCCAGTCCAGGCCTGCATGAAAGACAAGGTCCCATGACTGGACAAAAACCAGGCATTCTGAGCTAACAGCATAAATGTGCCCCCATCCCAAAACACTAACTTCTTCGTTTAAATCAATTAACTCAAATCGGAACTTCTAGAGATCCAAAAGCCGGAGAGCGGATGTCTAAGCGTGGTTTAAATCTACAAGCATGACCTGGACTTATGGAGCTAAATTCTCTGCCAATTAATCTACTACTGCTTCTGTGAAAATTTCATAGCAGAGTCTTGGCGAGGGTCAATTCCCCCATTCAATCTACAGTAAAGGCCCTTACTCAGTCACAGACATCTATCGCATGACTGCATTATTAGATACTGATGCAAAGATCTTTGCTGGCATCTGTTGGACTTGGCCCTTTTTGCAGGGTCATCCCTAAACTTTTTGCCTTCCTCCTGTATTTTTTCTGACCTGTTGTTGGCTGTTTTATGACTCTGGGCACCTTACCACTGCTGATCAGTGCTAAGGTGCATATGCTCTCCCTATGGTAAAATGTATACATTGATTGGTGTCCATGTTTGGCTTATTTGGTTTACTATCAGCCCCTAGTAAAGTGCACCAGGAGTGCCAGGGCTTGTAAATGCAAATGCTGCTGGTGGGCTTGCAGCACTGGTTGTGCCACCCACAGAAGCGGCCTAGTAAAATGTGTCTAGGGTCTGCCATTGCAGAACCTGCGTGCAGTCTGGTACTGTCATGCTGACCGCGCAAGTGCACCTACTTGCCAGTCCCTAAACCTTCCCTTAACTACATATTAGTCACCCCTCTGGTAGGCCCAAGGGCAGGGTGCATTGTAAGCATAAGGTAGGACATGCCCTGATGTGTGTGGCATGTCCTAATAGTGAATTACAGCCATTTTCGTTTTTCACTATTGAAGGCTACCTGCTCTCCATAGGCCAGAATGGGCTGCTGGACTTATTACATGCTATAATCCCAGCGGACTCAGAGAGCATGGTAGAAAGTCAAGTTTAGTATGCCTGAACTCAGAATAATAAAATACTTCTTTTAGTAAAGTTTATTTTAATATCCTGTGTTTGTAAATACTACTTTTAGAAAGTTAGTATTTACTTGCTTAGCCATTTCAGTCCGCCTCTGCTTTGTGTGTGTGTGCTGCCTAGTTTCAGTGAGGGGCAGGGCTGGGGAATTCCAGGAGACAGGCTGGCTGCTAGGTGGTGGGTAGAGAGATTACACCAGGATGGGTGGGAGGAGTACACCTTGACTCTGAATAGACCTGTGCTCTGCCATCACAATGCTGGCTCCACCCCCTGTGGAGCGGCTGATGTCTCTGCCCTGCTGCTGAAAGGAAAGAGCAGAGTCACCACAACAAAGTGCTCCAAAACCGGACTGAGCCAGGCACAGGCCCCCTGGCGACACAGAACAAAAGAAACTTGCTATAAAAGAAGGAGCCCTGCTCCTAAGAAATCAGATCCTGTTTACGCCAAGAAGAACCTCTGCCCGAGGAGAAGCCCTGGGAAAGCTGCATGGAGGAGTACTGTCTCTAAGCCTGAGAGACTGGCCTGTGGTGGGTGCCTTGCTGTTGAAGGAGAGGAGGAAAAGACTGAGAAAGACTTTGAATTCAACTTGTGCTTTTAAAACAATCTCCAAGGGCTTGCTTGTGAACTTGCCCCCTGAACTGCGCCCCAGGAACAGTGGGCGCTACCCCTCCCTGGAAGAGAAGGAAGCTGCTGTGGGTGGATCACTGACGCTGACCCCAGAGAACCTGTGTGCCCCCATCTCGCTGAGCAACGCAACTTCTGCCCGCTTGTGCTGCTGTGAGCACCGTGAAGGCCTGCCCTGCCTGGCCTAAACAAAGTAAATAGCTGCCCCCTCGAGCCGTAGCTCGCAACGTAAAGAAGAGACTGCCTGCGTCCAAGCGCCGAGCCTCTGCGACCCCTGGCCGTGGCGATCACTGCAAGGACCGACGGCACCCTGGTTCGCCAATCCTGGCCAATGCGACAGCGCTGCGCGCTGAGCGATCACCCCCGAGCTGCCCCTCCTGCTTCCGACCCCCGAGGTGTGCTACGATGTCCTGAAGCGCCCCACGAAGCATCGTCGTCCACTGCCCAGGCAGGACTGCAACACGACGTGGGACGCCCCCCTACGGACTTCTGAGGCTGCCACGAACATTGACACCAAGAAATAAGGTACTGTGAGCCGAAGCGCCGTCGTACGAACCGTACTTTCCTGTGTACGGCCCGTACTACGCTATCGTACCGCTACGCCACTCACGCGGGAAGCATGAGGCTTTGTGCAGTTCGTCCCCAGCTCGTACGGTGCGTCCCGACGCCTGTACGGTCCGTCCAGCGTTAAAGATATACATGTTGCTCACGCGGGAAGCGTGAGGTGTGGCAAGAGGCGTACCGGACTCGTACGACGCGTACCTACGAAGGTACGGTCTGTACGGCTTGAGTCCTAGTACGCATGCTCACGCGGGAAGCGTGAGGAACGGCACGATGCGTCCAAAAGCTGGTACGAAGCGTACAGAAGGCCCTACGAGGTGCACAGGCCCCCAGAAGGTGCAGATTGCACCAAAAGTGACTTTAAGAACTGTCGACTCCCTAAGAATAATTGCAAGTAACTGGAACCTCATTTGAAAGTAAAGACTGTATTCTAAAGCCTGCTTAAAAAACTTTATATAAAGAACTTTATTTTTACAAAATACAGCCTTGTGTCTGTGTGTGGTGGGTTGGTGGTTATTGTGAGACGCCTGGAATGCTTAACCTAATGCCCTCTGGAATCTAGCCTGACTGCTCGCGCCACGTTACCTAGAGGGTGAGCAGGGGTTATTTTCTTAGAGTAATCCTTTGCCCTGACTTAGAGGAAAGGGTCCCTGCTTGTCGCAAGTGCATACCTGCGCCAACCAGAGACCCCGGATTCTAACATTGGTGGCAGCGGTGAGGATTTACGGATTTGCATTTTTGGTGTCTGCGCAGTGATTACTAGCCATTGCACAGTGAGGACAGTCCAGTAGCTTAAGCCACAGAACTTTTAAATTTAATTTCGTTTGCCAAGAAAGAAGATCCCTTGTGTTTGGAGTCATGCCGGGCCCAAACAGCATTGAGAAATCGATCTATGAAATCTCTGAAATAGCCGGAATGGAATGGGATGAGTCAAAACTGGATAGCTACAAGAAAGCTGAACTCAAGCACTTCTGCAGGAAGCTCAAAGTTCCACATGCAGGATGGAAGAACAAAGCAGATCTCTACAAGGCGCTGAAAGCCTGGATTGAATCAAGGAATGCAACTGAGGAAGTTACACCACTGAAACCAGCAGAGAGCGTTCATAGTTTTGGCAGAGGCCTGTCGTCAGAGAAGCTGGCAGACAGACAGGCCACCAGGGATCATGAAAGGAAGTTGGCAGACCTGGAAATAAAAAGCCAATTGGAGCTAGAAAGCAAAAAGCTGGCTCTGGAAGAAAAGAAAATGCAAATGGAGCATGACTTGATAATGAGGAAATATGATATGGAGCTCGAGAGGCTTGAGGCCATGAGTGTCTCAGCCCAGCAACAAGAAATGTGCGTAGCTCAGAGATTGAGCTTTGCTGAGTGTAAGGAGGAATCCAGCTCAGATGGTGGCAGCAATATTGAATTTTCTAGTTCTGAGAGAGTAGTACACACACCCAGAGATGTGGCGCCTGACTTGAAGGAGGGGGTTAACATACACTAGGAGGTTCAAGGGCATGAGGTAGCTCCAGTAGTGCGCAGTATCCCTGAAGGGAATAGGGTAACTGGCGCAGGGGTTCATGGTCCTAGTGGTGGGAGGGACACTCTACTGACTGTAGATGAGAGGTGCAGGGAGAGGGGTTCCCCCAAAATTGAAGTCCTGGTATGTGAGCGTGAAGACCACCCAGAAGAGTGTGGGTTGTGTGACAGCGACAGTCAGATACTGTCTTGCCAGACTCAGGAGAGTGGTGTGGAGTACGTGTGCGAGGCACTGGATGGTGAGGTGAAGGATAGTTTGGTTAACCCTGCTAGGGGGCTGTGTGATCCAATTGTGGGAGAGCATATTGTAAGTCCCTGTTTTCCAGAGCTATGCCAACACCTGTTGGAGAGTGAGTTCTCTGACCGCAGGGAGCTCACATTGGAGGCAGACCTTTTGGCGGAGTCCAGAGGGTCTGGAAAGGCATTGGGGAGTGATCCCAAGAGGAGTGGTTCAGGTATTTTCAAACCCAGTGTGGTAGAAGTGGCTCAGAGTAGCACAACTAGGTCCTGTAGTAGTGAGAGGGGTATAGGGCCTCACCTCCTGTCTTTAAGGAGTGAGAAGGGGTTATGTCCCGGTAGTGCCCAACCTCAGTCTCAGAGCTTGGATGGTTCTTTAAGGGAACACCAGGTGGGAAGCCTAGTCTGTCCTGAGGGGCTGCCCGTTGTGCGGGATCCCCTAGTGTCTGGTGAACAGGGAGTGTCTGTAAACAGGCCTCCCTCAGTTCTGGTGTCTGGCAGTACCGCTCCAGTTGGCAGGGTGCAGAGGTCCAGATTGAGGGGTGAGAGGGGGAAAAGTCCCCAGTGGAAAAAACAGTGGGTCAGGGGCCAGCCAGAAGGGCTGCGTCACCAGTGAATGACCATGGGGACACCACTCCTGTCCTGGGGGATCTTCGTGCACTGTCAGATGGACAGGGGTCAGGAGATCTGCACCAGGCAGACTGTCACACGACAAATGAGTTATGTGTCACCCTCAGGGGGGGCATGCGTGCTCCCCAGGAAGTCCTGGTGCGCCAGGCGAGCGTTCAACCGCATGGGTTGGTCCCAGGGTTGGGAAGCCAGGTTCCGGTGTTGTCCGACCTGGAGGGTGGGACAACTGTAATCAGTGTCCTGACCCATGTTGCTTGTAGGGGTACCACTCCAGTTGGGAGGGTACAGCCATCTGGAAGGGCGTGCAGAGGGAGGGAGTCCTCGACTCTGACCCCGGCTCAACTGAAGGGTTTAGACCCTAGGTTGGAGGGACAGGTTCAGGGTGTCCCCCCCCGACCTGGACGCCCAGTTGCAGGATAGAACCCCTGAACTGGTGGGCGAATTGCGCAGGACGCCTGCCCCAGGTGCCCTGGCAATTCTGGAAGGGGGTAGCACTCCAAGTGGGAGGGTACAGAGCCCCAAGGAGGAGGACCGGGTGTGGGAGAGTCCACCCCAGTCTTTGGTCCAGCCGCCGGATACAGGCCTGGGGCTGGTGGGTCAGTGCCAGGATGTCATACTTGACCTGACAGGAGGGAGAATGGACAAAGGGTGCCAAGCACCTGGGGCTACTGCCCCCCGCTCCCTGGCGCCATAGAGGTTTGAGAGCCCTGAGAGGCATACGGCCTGGGTCTCATCCCTGACTACTGTCAGTGGCCACTGTAGCATTTTGCTGTCTGTCTGTTGGGACACACCTGTGGGCCAGTTAAGGTTAGGTGCTGCACAGGTGGTGTCCACAGGTGAGGAGAAGGGTTCCCCATGGATTGGCTTGGTGGGTCCTGAGAGTATGGATAGAGGAAGTCCAATAGGTTCAGATTGGCGTAGAACTGTAGTCTGCCCCTGCAGTTGCGGGCCAGGTTCTTGTTCTATCGCCCCAAGCAGGGAAGACCATCACGGTGGTGATTGGTCTGCCCTGCGTTTTGGCTGGAAGGAGGTTGTGTTGGACTTGGCCCTTTTTGCAGGGTCATCCCTAAACTTTTTACCTTCCTCCTGTATTTTTTCTGACCTGTTGTTGGCTGTTTTATGACTCTGGACACCTTACCACTGCTGATCAGTGCTAAGGTGCATATGCTCTCCCTATGGTAAAATGTATACATTGATTGGTGTCCATGTTTGGCTTATTTGGTTTACTATCAGCCCCTAGTAAAGTGCACCAGGAGTGCCAGGGCTTGTAAATGCAAAGGCTGCTGGTGGGCTTGCAGCACTGGTTGTGCCACCCACAGAAGCGGCCTAGTAAAATGTGTCTAGGGTCTGCCATTGCAGAACCTGCGTGCAGTCTGGTACTGTCATGCTGACCGCGCGAGTGCACCTACTTGCCAGTCCCTAAACCTTCCCTTAACTACATATTAGTCACCCCTCTGGTAGGCCCAAGGGCAGGGTGCATTGTAAGCATAAGGCAGGACATGCCCTGATGTGTGTGGCATGTCCTAATAGTGAATTACAGCCATTTTCGTTTTTCACTATTGAAGGCTACCTGCTCTCCATAGGTCAGAATGGGCTGCTGGAATTATTACACGCTATAATCCCAGCGGACTCAGAGAGCATGGTAGAAAGTCAAGTTTAGTATGCCTGAACTCAGAATAATAAAATACTTCTTTTAGTAAAGTTTATTTTAATATCCTGTGTTTGTAAGTACTACTTTTAGAAAGTTAGTATTGACTTGCTTAGCCATTTCAGTCCGCCTCTGCTGTGTGTGTGTGTGTGCTGCCTAGTTTCAGTGAGGGGCAGGGCTGGGGAATTCCAGGAGACAGGCTGGCTTTCAGGTGGTGGGTAGAGAGATTACACCAGGATTGGTGGGAGGAGTACACCTTGACTCTGAATAGACCTGTGCTCTGCCATCACAATGCTGGCTCCGCCCCCTGTGGAGCGGCTGATGTCTCTGCCCTCTGCGCTGAAAGGAAAGAGCAGAGACACCACAACAAAGTGCTCCTGAACCGGACTGAGCCAGGCACAGGCCCCCTGGCGACAAAGAACAAAAGAAACTTGCTATAAAAGAAGGAGCCCTGCTCCTAAGAAATCCGATCCTGTTTACGCCAAGAAGAACCTCTGCCCGAGGAGAAGGACCTGGGAAAGCTGCATGGAGGAGTACTGTCTCTAAGCCTGAGAGACCTGCCTGTGGTGGGTGCCTTGCTGGTGAAGGAGAGGAGGAAAAGACTGAGAAAGACTTTGAATTCAACTTGTGCTTTTAAAACAATCTCCAAGGGCTTGCTTGTGAACTTGCCCCCTGAACTGCGCCCCAGGAACAGTGGGCGCTACCCCTCCCTGGAAGAGAAGGAAGCTGCTGTGGGTGGATCACTGACGCTGACCCCAGAGAACCTGTGTTCCCCCATCTCGCTGAGCAACGCGACTTCTGCCCGCTTGTGCTGCTGTGAGAACCGTGAAGGCCTGCCCTGCCTGGCCTAAACAAAGTAAACAGCTGCCCCCTCGAGCCGTAGCTCGCAACCTAAAGAAGAGACTGCCTGCGCCCAAGCGCCGAGCCTTTGCGACCCCTGGCCGTGGAGATCACTGCAAAGACCGACGGCACCCTGTTTCACCGATCCTGGCCGATGCGACAGCGCTGCACCCTGAGAGATCACCCCCGAGCTGCCCCTCCTGCTTCTGATCCCCGAGGTGTGCTACGACGTCCTGAAGCGCCCCATGAAGCATCGTCGTCCACTGCCCAGGCGGGACTGCAACGCGACGTGGGACGCCCCTCTACGGACTTCTGAGGCCGCCACGAACATTGCCCCCAAGAAATAAGGTACTGTGAGCCCAAGCGCCGTCGTACGAACCGTACTTTCCTGTGTACGGCCCATACTACGCTATCGTACCGCTACGCCACTCACGTGGGAAGCGTGAGGCTTTGTGCGGTTCGTCCCCAGCTCGTACGGTGCGTCCTGGCGCCTGTACGGTCCGTCCAGCGTTAAAGATATACACGTTGCTCACGCGGGAAGCGTGAGGTGTGGCAAGAGGCGTACCGGACTCGTACGGCGCGTACCTACGAAGGTACGGTCCGTACGGCTTGAGTCCTAGTACGCGTGCTCAGGCGGGAAGCGTGAGGAACGGCACGACGTGTCCAAAAGCTGGTACGATGCGTACAGAAGGCCCTACGAGGCGCACAGGCCCCCAGAAGGTGCAGATTGCACCAAAAGTGACCATTTTAAGAACTGTGGACTCCCTAAGAATAATTGCAAGTAACTGGAACCTCATTTGAAAGTAAAGACTGTATTCTAAAGCCTGCTTAAAGAACTTTATATAAAGAACTTTATTTTTACAAAATACAGCCTTGTGTCTCTGTGTGGTGGGTTGGTGGTTATTGTGAGACGCCTTGAATGCTTAACCTAATGCCCTCTGGAATCTAGCCTGACTGCTCGCGCCACGTTACCTAGAGGGTGAGCAGGGGTTATTTTCTTAGAGTAATCCTTTGCCCTTACTTAGAGGAAAGGGTCCCTGTTTGTCGCAAGTGCATACCTGCACCAACCAGAGACCCCAGATTCTAACAGCATCCTTCTGCAGGAGTTCGAAAACTTGGTGGAGGAATCAGGCCGGCTCTCATGCAATCAAACAGTTTTCCGTCCTATCTCGAGCACGACAGACAATCTCATTGCCCTTTGTAAGCTAATATCGAAACATACTCAGAAAAAACAACTCCCCTACACATGCTTTATTAATTTTCCAAAGGCCTTCAAACACGCTGACAGGAATTCGATGCGGCATAAATTGGCAACAAGGAACATCCCAACCAACCTCCTGCGAGCATTAAAGCTATTGTACTCTGAAACTTTGTGAAAGATTAGCCTGGGCACAAATAAGGGTCTAATTACACCCCTAAGTGGGAAGGGTATGCACAGACATGGGTCCCGTGCTCACTGCACCACTGGATTCAAGCTAGCCTGGCTGATGAAGGGTGATGTCCTGAAACCGGTCCCAAGATGCTAGTTTCCAGTCCAGGGAGTACCTGGCTTGGCAGTTCGGGCTGGACTGTTCCCACAAGGAACAGGGTCAAGACTGATTTGCATATGGCTAGGTCCAAACTGGGGTGGTGTGGTGAGAAAAGGAATGATGGATTTAACCCAGATCCTTGTGACTGGGGGTGAATGCTTGCACTGTCCAGCATTCCGTCCATCAATAGTTTCTTTTGCATATGTCGCCAAAACATGGCCTTAAACAAGGCTGTATCCTTGCCGCAACACTATTTAATCTTTTCATTTCAGGTCTGAGCATAGCTCTGGATGAGGCGCACTCAGAACCCCAAAACTGGGACAGCAACCATTGACATTACTGCAGTATGCAGACGATATAGTCATCGTGAATTTAACCCCCATTGGCCTTCAAAACGTGCTTAACACACCAGCTCTTTACTGCACAACAAGCCGGATAACAGTTAATTTAGAAAAAAATAAAATACTCATCTTCGTAAACGGCAGCAAAAAGAAGGGCATATGGTACCTGGGAAGCAGCACAGCAAAAAGGAGTTCCAGCTATAAATACCTGTGGGTTTGGCTACACGAGCACCACTCGCCAAGGCTTCATCTAAACTCATAAAAGTCTTGCCTCAAAAACATACACAGTAAATTTCCCACGCCAACTTGGAAACCAACTCTGGCAGCAATCAAAGCAAAACTGATCCCAATGCTGCCTTCCCAGAAAAGCTAAACTACTGATCCATAAGACAGCATTTAATCCTCAGAGTAAAGTCTGCTGGCTGCTAGTCTATCTCCAACAATACACGTCACCTGCACCAATCTGGTTGGACTGCGGGCTCCATGAGCAAGGTCTAGTACATCAAAGCAATCTCCTCAAGTACCTGTCAACCCTAAAATCGGACCCTACGAACACTCTAAAAGCAGTAATCTGGAAAGAGATTCCGGATAACAGTCAAACGAACTGTTGGGCCCAGGGGAGAAATGAGGCTTTATAAGCACTGGCCTTGCAACATCTGTGGGAAGCAAACTTACCACATCACATTTTCAAACTTGCAGTGAACAAACAAACAAGGGTATAATCCTGGGCGCAGACAAGCAACGCTTCCACAGCGTGAACACTGATGGCTATGTATCAATACATACAAATCGCTGTTGTGTCGGGCAGCGCTACTGCGGCGCGGGGCCCGGTCACACAATAACCCTGGTCGCGGGATGGGGGCCTATAAATAATACTCGGAGCCAGCGGTAGGTGGTATGCCTAGTATCGTGGTCGTAGCCCTACTGGCGTACGCACGCACGTAACTAGGTTTTATTGAGCTTACGCGGGTCACATGACCGGCACGTTACGGTGTGGTGCCTGTTACGTCACAGGCGCAACACTACATTCCTCCCCAACTCCCCAACAACATTAAAACAAAACAGAGCAGCTGACTGAAGCCTTAAAATTAAACAGCAGACATCCCGTTAGCTCCCCACAATGAGAAATGAAACAGTCATACGTTAGGTGGTCTCTTAACCGGCAGGACGGTTCCGGATTGCTCCTTAGGTGGTACTGCGACAGTCCACGACCCTGAGAGCCATCGCCTTGACTGTCCATCACCTGGGTTGGGTCCCCGAATCTCGGAGAGGACCGGGCCTCGCCTTCCGCTGGTTCCCGGTCTCGTTGGCCCAGGCTGTGCAGTGAGGTCCCTTGACTTCCGGCGTCTTCGGCCGCATCAGGAATTGGCACCACGTCGGTGCTGTCCGGCCTCGCCTCTGGTGCTACTCTCATGTTGGGACTGCCCTCCTCCTGGTTGGGTGACCGTTCGGGCACTTCGGGGTGGTATCTTTTGAAGTGTGATACATTTCGTGTTACTCTCTCTCTCCCTCGGGTGGCCACAATGCGGGTTCCCTTGACATAGACCACTGTCCAGGGGTCCTTTTCGAAAACCAACCGAAACTTCCCGCTAGTGACTCTGTTTTTGAGTAGCACTCTGTCTCCTCTGCGGAGGTTGACCACCGTCGATCGTCGGCGACGGCTGACTTGCACGTGTGTTCTCTGGTGCTGGGCATCTATGAGAGTATCATTGGGGACCTCCGGCCGCCATTCCGGGTGGTGCGGAATTGAGTCACTGACTACCCTTCCCATCAACAAGTGAGCCGGGGCAATACCAGTTGTGGAGTGTGGTGTTTGGCGATAGCTCCGGAGGAACGTGAATATGGCGAGTTCCAACGACTGAGCCTTGTCATGCGCAATCCGTATCACTTTGTTGAGTGTTCGCATGAATCTTTCAACCTCCCCGTTGGCCTGGGGCCAGCGAGGGGTGATTCTCCGGTGGTGAATACCAATGGACTTCAGATATGCCGCAAATTCTTGACTTTGAAACGGGGGCCCATTGTCCGTTCGCATCTCCTGCATGAGGCCATGGGCCGCCATGATTTTTTCAATCTTTGGTATGATCTCCGCGGCACTGAGGACGGACAATATTTCCACTTCCGAGTGGTCGTCGATCGCTACCAGGGTGTGGCGACCATCCGGTAGGCTGCCACAGTCAATGCTCACTCGGGACCACGGGGTTCTTGGGCGAGGTTCTACGATGATCGGGGCAGGCCTGGGTGTTTCTCCTGTCACCTGACATGCCGGGCAAGCCCTGACGGTGGCTTCCACGAGATCGTCCATTAGCGGGAACCACACCTTAGTGCGAAGCCTCGACTTTGTTTTCACCATACCTTGATGTCTAATGTGCGCAAGGTCCACCACCCGCTGGGTCAGGGATGTAGGAATGACTAGTCTGTGCCCACGCAGCCGGCATCCGGTGCTGTCTTCGGTGAGTTCATCTCAGACATGGTGTAGGCGGTCCATCACTTTTTGTGCAGTGGCTGTTAGATTCTTCCACTCTTCCTTAGAACGGTGCCAGTTGCTGCTCCGGATCATGATCTTAGCACGCTGAAGACATTAATCTTGGCTCGTGGCCTCTCGTAGGCTCTCCATGGATAGGGGTATAGGGCAGGACTGCGCCGTGATGCACCGGACATATTCTTCCGTGTCCGCGGCATCCTCCATTTCTTGTGCTGTGGCCTTCCTCGGGGGACGAGACAAGTATTTGGACGGATTCTTGGACCCAGGTTGGTACTCTACCTTACAGTTATAATTTTGTAATTGCAACATCCATTTTTCAATGCGTGGTGGCGGGTTGGTCGACGTTCCGGAGAAGTGGGCCACCAGAGGCTTGTGGTCTGTTGCTACCACGAACGGTTTTCCATACAGGTACAGGTGGAAATGGTGGCATCCCCAGTGGATGGCAAAATTGCTTCTTTTTCTATCTGCGAGTACCTTTGCTCGGTCTCGGTGAGCGACCGGCTGGCGAATTCTATTTGGTTCCACTCTTCCTGAGGGCTCTTTCTTTGCAGGAGGACCGCTCCTAATCCTACCGGGCTGGCATCCACGGCAACTAGGGTCAGTTTCGTAGGATCAAAGAACGCCAGGGTGGTAGCTTCGGAAAGAGCCTCCTTGATTTTCTCGAAGGCGTGGACTTGCTCAGGGCCCCACCTCCAGGTGGTGGATTCCTTAGTCAGCTCCCTTAGTGGGGACGTTAGGTTGGCCAAGTCTTGGATAAATCTCCCACAGTATTTGACCATTCCTAGGAAGCTACGGACTTCTGTGACGTTGGTGGGCGCGGTGGCCTCTTTAATGTCTCGCACCTTTTCGGGTCAGGGTTCACTCCTTCCACGGAGAATGTGTAGCCAAAGAATTGTAGCTTTTGGCGGAGGAACTCACACTTCTCTCGGTGAAGGGTGAGGCCGGCATCCCGCACCCGGCGTAGCACTTGAAGTAGGCGTTCGTTGTGTTCTTTGATGGTTGTCGCGTGTACCATGATGTCATCGCTGACATTGATAACCCCGGGGATATCGGCGATCAACTCTTGTATCACGTTTTGAAATACTTCCGCAGCACTGGACACTCCAAAACTTAACCTGGTGTACCTCCGGAGTCCCACGTGTGTGGAAAACGTGGTGATGTTGCGGGAGGCCTCGTCCAACACTAATTGATGATATCCGGACCTTAGATCAAGTTTTGAAAACCAGCAGGCTCCTGCCATTTCTCCGATGAGGTCGTCTATCGTGGGAGTGATGTGGCGTTCCCGCTTGATCGCCACATTGGGGAGTCTCATATCGACACAAATCCTCACCGCGCCTGGTTGTTTGGGCTTCCGGGTGACGACGATCGGGGATACCCATAGCGGGAGCCCTGACACCTTCTCAATTATACCCGCTGCCTCCAGTTTCTTGAGCTACTGTTCCACCAGGGGCCGCAGGTGAAACGCTATTCGCCGGTGGCGTAGGGCGACGGGCTGGACCGTTGGGTCTACGTGGAGATGAATTTCTTTCCCCTTGAACTTCCCTATTCCTTGGAACACTTCTGTGAATTCCGCGAGTAGGTGTTGTAGCGATTCATGGTGTACTCCAAATGCGAATGTTAGGACTCCTAGGTCTTCTGCGGCTCGGCACCCCAAGAGCATTTCTTGGCCATCTTCAGTCACGTAGACGTTGGTCATGATGGTCCTAGAGCCATGTGCTAGGGTCGTCTGGAATCGCCCCCGTACCTTCAGAGGAGCGTCTTGGCCATACGCAAACACCTTGATGGTTGAGGGGTGGAGCGGAGGTTTTGGATCAATGGTGCTGTGGAGGGTGGCCGCCATGATATTGATAGTGGCCCCGGTGTCGACCACGGCGGTGACTTCCTGGGATCCTACCCGAATACTGCACTGTGGTAGGCGACTTGATTGACGGGTGGCCGTGCCAATCATGTGAATTTTGTGCACCACTCTCTCCTCCTCCTCATCATCGTCCATGTCACTGTGCTCCGGGTCCTCCTCTTTGAGAGTGTGTGCTACCTGGCGAGGTTTGCGATACTTTTTCGACTGACACACTTTTTCGAAGTAGTTGAATCGCCCACAACCTGAACATCGTTTGCCTTTCGCGGGGCACTCAGCTGCCGAGTGCGGCGGTCCTCCACAGTATCCACAGGACTTTGCCTGTCCCGGGGCGTGTGTTCCTTGTCCTTTCCTACTCCATCTCTGTGGGGGTTTGGTTGTCACTGCATTGACTGGTTCCGCTTTTATCGGCGTTTGCAGCGCCGCCTCCATGTGCGCGGCACGCGCTTTTGACAGTTCTTTGGTCCGCCCCATGGTCAATATTTCCGCTAGGGACTTGCCAGACTCTTCTAGTATGCGCTCTCGCAGCTTGGCCGACGCACACCCCTGTATTATTTGTCCCCTGATTTGTTCAGTCTCGTCGCGAAACCCACACGTGGCCACTAGGTTCTTTAGACGGGAGTGGTACGTGTCCAGCGATTCTTCCGGAAGCTGGCGCGCTTGCCGAAAGATGAACCTTTCATAGTCCTGATTGGCCATCGGTTCAAAATGTTCGTTGAGAGCATTTATTAGCGTGTGGTGACTCTTGGGGTAGCTTCGGCTAGCGTCTTCACGATGTTGTGTATGTCTTTGCCACCTAGGTGGATGAGCATTGCCCGCTTCTGATCCTTGTGGACCTTGGTGGCGTCAAAGAAAATGCGCAAGCGGTCCACCCAGTCCTTCCACCTGGCAGCTAGCGACGATGGCGGACCTTCGACTGTGAAGGGCTCAATGGGGGGAATGGTGGCCATACCGCTGCCGTTCCCTGTCCTCCAGGTCTCCGCGGGCCTCTGCGATGCTTCACGTCTGCCCTTGGCACCGCTACTTTCTTTCCCCTCTTTGCTTTCGGGTGCAACTGTGCAGGTCAGATGCACGTGCGCTGGCCTTCTTGTGGGGTAGTTGCTCCTTGCCCCCGCTGTGCTGGGACCCCTGCTCTAGTGGCTGTGCTTCGCCCCTTATGCGGTGAGGCCTCTTCGTGAGGCTGCGTGGTGACGCCCGGGGCACCGTAGGCCGGCTTGTATTGCGAGTGGACCTGCTTTTAGGTGTCTTCCTCCCCATCACCATGCCACAGGGAGCGGTACTCACATGCAGGTTCAGGCTCCTCCCTCAGTCTGCAGGGATACCGGCAGGCTCTCCACGTGTGCACACCTCACTAGGCGCCTGGGGCGATCAGCAGCGAGGCTAGAATCGAGGCCTCGACCACGTGGGCACCACAGCAGCGCTCCGCTTGTCTCTCGCAGCTCCTGGGGCCAAAACCAGCTGCAGCAGACGTGCTGAAGGCACCGGGGGTGCCGCGCAGCCCGCCAAAGGGGTCGCCGATCACACGCGCACACTGGGGCACGAGCGCCACGAGCGGAGGAATGCGCTCACGGCCGCCACACCAGCGCACGGGACACACGGGCACGCCCACCCTCGTCGCCACTTTGTTGTGTTGGGCAGCGCTACTGCGACGCGGGGCCCGGTCACCCAATAACCCTGGTCGCTGGATGGGGGCCTATAAATAATACTCGGAGCCAGCGGTAGGTGGTATGCCTAGTATCGTGGTCGTAGCCCTACTGGCGTACGCACGCAAGTAACTAGCTTTTATTGAGCTTACGCGGGTCACATGACCCGCACGTTACGGTGTGGCTCCTGTTACGTCACAGGCGCAACACTACAATCGCCAATGCCACAAAGCAATTTATTTGAAACCATCATAGGCTTTTACAAATCTAGATTTGTTTGCGTTAAGACTCGGCCTATTACCAACAAAGGATGCAATGGCTCCATGGGCCCCAGAACCGACTTCACCGTCATGCAGGCGGTGTCAGTGGCCAGACAGATCTGCACATATTATGCATATGCCCCATTTTGCAACAGGCGCAGGAAGCTTTTTTAATGCTAACAGAGTAAGAACATGCCTGGCAAAACTTTCTATCACTGTAGTGTAGAGCAACAATTTAAAGTGGTCGTACAATCAAATGGAGGAACTATGTCCTAAAGGCTTTCCCCTTCTCCTCTGCTCTTTCCATGCACTAGCACTTTACCGTCTGTTTGTCAGTCTCAACTAAGGAGAATTAATGAAGAGTTTGTTAGTGATCAGCACGCAACTGCACTTTTGAACTGTTTTACACTGGTAGAATGCGTCCCATCTTTGAGTTTAATCACTTGCGCATCTGCTTTTCAGGTAGCATTAGGGACATTTACCGAAGAGTCCATGAACTTCACACTTTACCTTGTGTAGACTTGTATTAAGTAGGACATTTACTGGTGACCCCATGTTTTAGTATGACCTTTTTATTTTTAACTGATTTTATACTGGTTAACATTGTGTTCTTATATCATGTAAAGGTTTTAATTAACTATAACATGATTAATAAACTTTAAACTTAAACTAAGCGCGTTACGGGTTCAAACCGATGGAAGCTTTTAAAATGTATTGCCCTCATGCACGACATAAAAAGAGTATCTATCCACTGTCACTCAGCAAACTCATGCAATAAAACTCCAGAACAAAGCGTGGACGCTGAAATCAAGAGGCGAGTGGAGGCGTGGATGCAGAATAAAAAGCGCACAAGGAAGATTTCAGAACAAAAATAGTTGTTTGAGGTTTTATGCCCCACAGGGGAGGAGGGTCTCTCTTAACTGTTGTTGCAACTGAGCAAACTACGTAGCAAATGTCATAATACGCTCTTGGCCCAGTGGCCCACGGGGGTCGTTTTGCGGTACAGAAAGTAAATACAGCGGATTGCAGAATGGAAGCAACCCGTTTCCTGGACTTTTACATGTGAGCGATCACATCCACCGACAAAGCAAACTGTCCGGCGGCCACATCAGCAGTTGTCAGTAAAAAGCAAGACACCCTGGATGTTTCAATCTGAGACCGCCCTCTGAACATGCAAGCAGCTGGACTCTGCTCCAGGCATTATCATAAACGTTTTATTGCACGCAAAATGCCGGTGCCTTATCAGAAAAAGCTCTAAGAAATAATGTGTATTGCTTTAATGAAAATGTAATAATTCAGTGTGTCATGATAATCAGCTGTGTGCTGAACGTGGTTTGGGAAGGCTGGGGGGTGCTGGAGCAGGGTTCTCTATTTAAACCCAAACATCAGCTTATATTTTTATATGTCATAATTAAAATTACTAATAATTAATTATTAAGTATTAATTTTGTCGAGTTTTTTATTAATCAACCTTACTAATGAAAAAATTATACGTGGGAATGCAATTGCATGGCTTAATTATTAAGTGAACTGAGTTGGTGAGCAAATTAATTAAATAAGTGTGGCCAATGTGCTATTTGTTATGTGTTTGCGCTTTAAAATAATATGCTTTAATGCTTCTTTATGTCGCAAATGGCTAGATAAATACACACACATAAGGGTATTAGTGGGAATTAACACTGTATAATCAATACGATGTAGTAACGTTGTTTTGTGTTTCTTTTTAATTAAGTTGTCCATTTTGGCCTGTTGAGAAAATGGCCGACATCTACAGCCTGCATTTGAGTAGATGAAATATGAAGAGAGGCCTCGCTGAATATGGTTGAATATGACCTCGGCCTCTGTCTGAGCTAAAAGTTATGAAAAGACTACAACTCTGGGATGGTCGCCAAATATCCTTGGAGGAGAACATTTGTTACAAATGAACATTTTTGATAAACTTGTGGTGGCTTCACTGCGAGTGATATAATTCCGGAGAAGAGCATCCATGGATGTTGCAAATCTAGTTGTGACTTCCTTTTTCCGTGTTTTTATTTTTGAGATATCCGAGAGTGAAGATTTTTTCTAAATGTTGCAAGCTAACATCCTTTCCTGCTCGCTCTGCTCAACGGACGTTTAGAGTTTGTTTGTAACTTTTAGTATGCAAATTTTAGTATAAATATTTCTAGACTAGAGAGGGTCTGAGGCCACTTCTTCCTGAACTTATGCTCAAGAGGATCGATGCTGACTGAGAGGACGGCGACTCGAGAGACTTTGATTCTTTACTGAGAGACCTGTCCTAACTTAGAGTACGACATTTAGCCAGAATAGGTAAATATGAGAATAATGATTTTGCAATTAAATGGCTTTCCCTATGAATTAATTTAGATAAAATAATTCTTGTTTGAATTTCAGTGTCGGGTGGTTATTTCTTTGTCATATTATTGAGATCTCAAATGTGTTTAAACTGTTTTAATCATGACTCGAGACAATTCAATTTGATTGCATTGACCTCCAATTAGGTGCAGATTGATTTAGGAGTTCTCTCTTATATTCAGTGTGGATAGAGTAATAGAATGGATGTTGGTGTTATGGACCCACCAGCGTATGATGAGTGTATGTGCGCATGACTGTGAAATTGCTCTGTCCGTGGAAGTAGGGAGAATTTATAAGCTCTGATCTGCAGCAGAATCCTGGTAGCAGTATGATGGTTTTGATTATTGTCTTGATCTGATAGATTGCTTGTACATAGGCTTTTGAATTTATTGATTGATGTTGATACATGTACTAACACTAAATGTTGAAGTCGTCGTATTGAGTTATATGTAGTGTGTACGGCTTCTGGAACGTAGGGAGTCGGTGACAGTTCCGTGGTAGGGCAGAGGGAAGTGAGTGCTGCTCTCGGGAAAGACGGGATTGTTGGCCCTGTACGAATGCAGGGAAAAGCGTGTGACAATTGAAGTTGCGCATCGCATTGTCTGGGTTCGATTCAGTGACATCGTCGTGTGTTACTACTAGAGACATCATTTCTGTATAAGAGAAGTGTGTATGGTAGCAAAGGTTATCTGTGAAACTCTGGTCTTAAGTCCCAGGGATCCGTAAGGTTCGCCGTTAAAGCTTACTGCTGGAGAGGTAATAGGTATTCTCTGAGCTTGTTTGAAGGACTGGGCAGAAGTAAGCGCTGCTTGGTTAACGTGTGTTATAATTCTGTAGTAGGACAGATTGTTCGCTGTTCTCTGGAAAGACAGGATTCTGTGTAAATGTGCTACATTTTCTGGTGTGAAAGTGCGTGAATGTATGAGCATTTAGTTGATTGTGAAACTCTTAGGAACATTCTGGGAGGAAACAGTTAATGAATGCATGTTAGAAGGGCAGAGTAGAGGGATGTGCTACTGTGTCAACGAAAGTAATAATTCCGTAGTAGAGCAGAGGTAAGCGCTGTTCTAGAGAGAAGCGGGATTCTCGTGGGAAAGGTCTTTACTATTCTGTGGTTAGCGGAGCAGACAATGGAGATGTTTATATGTTGTAACTAATAGATTTGTGGAATCTGAAACAAAGTCTACCAAGAAGATTTTATAAAGGAGGGGTAGATGAGTGATAGGAGACAGGAGTAGAAGCGATTGCAGCGACTGCTGACGTCAGAAAGACCGCGCTGTGATTGGACAGTGGGTTAGAACGGCGAAAGCGCTGTGATTGGTGCGTTGGTGTGAGCCGTGCAGGGATTGGAAGAAGTACAGGTGACGTAGACGCTCCGGGATTGGTGCGTTAGTGTGAGTCGCGCTGTTATTGGACAAAAGATCGTACAGTTGTAGAAAGGACTAGAGAGTTGTGGTAAACGCAAAAATGTATTACCAAACAGAGGAAAAGAAAAAGAAATCCTTGTTCAGTAAGATTAAAAAATGGTTTGACAAGGATAAGGATATAATAACTAGAGAAGGTGAGTTATTACCTCCGACAAGGATTCCTGCATCCTTCATGGTTGCGAAATATGGGTATCATACCTGTATTTGGTTAGACAATTGGGCTAAGTACACTAAAGAAGATGGTGTTTTAGCATTCCCGGAACATGGTTCATTTAATCTGGCCGTGTTGAGAAATTTACGGGAGAAAATGATGTGTCTAGAGCCGAGACCAAGGCCGACACAGTTCGAGGCATTGGTAGAATGGGAAGATGAGGTGCATGAGCGAGAAAAGCAGAGGAGTGGAGGTAATTATAGGTACATTTTTGGGAGGAAATATGATCGTGAAACTCATCATGATCGAATGAGGAGATGGCGAGATGCTAGTATGTCAGAGGGACTATATCCTGTGAGCACTGTTGAGGAAGCGGAAGGGAGGAAAGGTACGGAAAAGGTACATGATGCAGAATTGAGAAGGTATGGGGCTAATGAATATGAGGATGAAGTCTTGGATGACATGATTTACAAGAGACCACCTCCATATAGACCAGAACCAGAAGTGAGAACACCAGTTGCTACACCGATGAGAGATACTTTGCAAATCATTAAAACAGAAGTTGAGACACCTGATCTGAAAAGTGGTAGCTCTTTCGCGGAAAGGGAAAGGGAGAGAGAGCGAAAGAGAGAAAGAGAGAATGAAATCGAAGATGAAAAAACAAGAGAATTAGCAAGAACAACATCTGAGTTGACAAAGAAAATCAGGGAGTTAACCAAGAATCTAGAAGCTGTTACAGTGCCTGTAACCATAGGTCCAGTTATGCCTATTTTTGATAAGCAAAGAATGGGTGAAAGTGGTTTAACAGTTCCATATGTAGGAAATGGATTGGTTGATTCTCCGGGAGAGTCAGGAATGAGGATGGGAGAAAATCAGTTGAGACATACCATATGTGGTGGAGAGTTAAATGTACAGCCTAATTCAGGATTGAATACTGGTTGTGTAGAAAGAAATGTTATGATGGGAGGATCAATTTTGGAACCACAGAGGATGGCAGAGCAAGTGAATACAGGGAAAAAGTCCACAGAAATAACGGCTGAGGATTTGAATGATTGGTTGAAAGTTCTCCAAAAGAAGGATAAAGATTCTCAGGCAATTGATGTAGCCAGGTTGCGCAAAGAACTGGAGGAGCTTATAGCAGGAACAATTCCTACAGAAATGTTAAAAAATCATCATGATGGAGAGTTGTTATTCATGTGCAGGAGTATCAGATGGAGGGCTAAGAATACACATGACAGGCTAAAAGGAATAGCGAGTGAAATGGGAATTGACATGGACAAGGTGAAAGTTTTACAGAAGCCTTACAGAGTGGACTCTTCGGATAAAGACATTGAGAATTTAAATGATGTTGGCAGAACAGGGCAGATTAAGGAAATGATTTCCTTATTGCGAAAATGGGGTGATGTGGAAAAGTGGAAGGATAGATGGTATAAGAAAAGAGAAGATACAGTGGACAGGACTTACTCAGCATTTCCTATGAGAGAAAAGGAAAAAACAGTGGATGCCTATCCTATGAGAGAGATTCCTGGAGGAGGATATGTACATGTCCCATGGACTAGGCAGGATATTTTGTCATTTACAAAGGATTTCCCTCGACTGAGAGAAAAGCCTGTCGAGTGGTATAGGCAGGTAGATAGGTTTGTGAAATTGTCAAAAGTGCTGTGGATTGACCTGAATAGTCTGTTTGATATAATTGTTCCAGCAGACTTGTGGGCAGAGTGTAAAATAGTTGTAGATTGGCCTGCTAAAGAATACCCGAGAGATCAAAGAACAGGAGCTCCAGACCCGGAGGTTATGAAGAAATACGAGCAGGTTATTGTGTTCCTGAAAAATAAGGTACCCCCTAAAGAGACAGATTGGGTTAAGATAGATCGAACACATCAGGAAGCAAAATAATCAGTTCATGCTTTTTATGAAAGGTTAATACTGGCTTTTAAACAGTTCAGTGGAGATGAACATCTGGGTGATAAGGATTTAAGTCATTTTGTATACAGATTTGTATATGGCTTGAGACCTGAAATCAGTGAAATGATTCGTGAGCACACAGTTGATTGGCAGAATAAGAAGATTGATGAAATCTTGAGACATGCAAAGTACTTCAGTGATGAAATTGAGGCAAAACAAAGAAAGCTGAAGGAAAAAGCGATGTGGGCACAGGTGAAGGTTGCAGAAAGACAAGAAGCACAGCTGGTTGAACAAGCAAATAATCCAGGAAATAGGCCTAGATATGGTACAGGAAAAGGAAAGGGGAACATCGAAGAGGCGAAGAAAAAGTTTCCGTGCCACAACTGCGGAAAATTAGGTCATTGGAGATCCGAGTGTACGAATCCACCATTAGTGAATAATGAAATCAATCCTTGAATCAACAGGTGCAGAACGAGGGGTGTAATCATCAACAGCAACAGCAGAAGGTTGTCAGGCAGCAGAATCAAGAGCCAAAACCGCCCTTGCCACAGAACAGAGGGTCCCAGAAATACAATCAAGACTCGGGATTCTACAATGATGAACAGGTAAACAAACCGAGACGTACGAATCCAGTACAACAGTACTGGTTAAAGAATGAGGGGAGTGAGTCTGAAGGGGACTACTGACGGTGCTGAAGAGAGGAGGAAGAGTGCATACTTGGAGCAACTCTAGAAATAGACCAGGCAGGACCATTTGTAGATGGGAAAATAAATGGGGAAAGTGTTACTTTTTTAGTAGACACAGGAGCGACGAGATCAACTGTCAGGTCAGCAGATATAAGAAATCTTCCTCTCTCGGACGAAGCAATCCAAGTGGTTGGTGTGCCTAATACACAGATTAAGACTCTTCTTACTGAACCAGTAAGGGTAAGGATAGGGACATTTTCAGATATGCACAGGTTTGTAGTGTGCGACACTAGTCCAGTGAATTTGTTAGGTAGGGACTTGTTGTGTAAAATGAATTGCACAATTTTTTGTACTCCGGATGGAATAGCCTTTGAGACACCGGATGAGGATGTCTTATACAGGATGACTCTAGATAATAGAGAAAATGAGGTTGTTGGAACATATGCTGTATTTAATCCAGATGATTTGCCTCAAGAGTTGAGACACACGGTAAAAGCAGCAGTTTGGGATTTTACTGGAGAGGATGTGGGATTGATGAATAATGTAGATCCAGTAAAGATTACAGTGAAAGAGGGAATCTCTTATCCTAATATCCCACAATACAGATTGACACCGGAGATAATTGAAGGAATAACACCTATAATTGATAAAATGATTCAGCAAGGTGTTTTGAGAGAGTTACTGAGTAGCCCATGTAATTCACCTATAATGGGACTGAAGAAACCTAATGGGAAGTTCAGAATAGTGCAGGATTTGAGAAAAGTTAACAAAATTGTGGTATCATGCTGTCCCATTGTGCCAAATCCATCAGTGATTTTGTATCAGATTCCTCATGATGCTGAATGGTACACGGTAATTGATTTGTGCCATGCTTTCTTTTCAATTCCATTGCATCATGACAGCCAGCCGATTTTTGCATTTCGGTTTGGACAGCGTATTTTGGCATGGTGCCGAATCCTACAGGGGTATACAGAGAGTCCTTCAATATTCAATCAGTTGCTGAAGAAGTCTTTGGAGAGTCTGACTATGCCTGAAAGCTCAGTACTAGTACAATATATCGATGACCTACTTGTGGCATCAAAGACACATGAAGCCTGTGAAGTAGATACCATAGCTTTACTGAATCATCTGGCAGATGGAGGATTAAAGGTATCTCCAGCCAAATTGCAATTTTGCAAGAAAGAAGTACATTATCTTGGACACAATATTGAAAAAGGTCTAAGAAAGGTGACCATTGACAGGATCAAAATTATCAGAGGAATGAGAGCCCCAATGACCCAGAGAGAAGTAAGAATGTTTCTGGGAATGGTGGGTTATTGTCGTCAGTGGATAAGTAACTTTTCCCTGATAGCAAAGCCACTGATTAAATTGACCAAAAGCGAAGTAAAAGACCCATTGGAATTGAATGCAGAACAAATGGCAGCATTTGAGGAATTGAAGAGCAGATTATGTGAAGCTCCTGCTCTAGGAATGCCAGACTATGAGAAGGAGTTTGAGCTGTACTGTAGTGAGAGGAATGGATGTGCACTTTCAGTGTTAATCCAGAAACATGGACGTCTGAGGAGACCAATTGCGTACTTCTCATCCACACTTGACCCAGTAGCTGTGGGTTTACCAGGTTGCCTGAAAGCAGTAGCTGCTACATGCAGAAGCTTGGAACAGAGTGAGGGTATAATAATGGGATATCCTGTACGGGTGTTTGTACCTCATGATGTGGCAATTCTTTTGACAAGAAGCAGAACTCAATATATGTCACATAGTCGGCTGACTAAATATGAGAAAATCATTCTGGGAGCATCACATGTGACTCTTGAGAGATGTGTGAATGTGAATCCAGCAACACTGTTGCCAGATGCTGAAAATGTGAGTGCGAGAGATGATGTTGATCATGATTGCTTGGATGTGCTTGATTACTGTACAATACCGAGACCAGACATAAGAGATCTGCCACTGCCTGAGAGTGATCATGTGTTGTTTGTGGATGGATCATGTCTGAGAACAGAAGAAGGTGTGCTGAGTGCTGCGTATGCGGTGTGCAAAGTTTAAGAAGTTATGGAAGCTTCATCTTTGAAAGGAGTTAAATCTGCTCAAGTAGCGGAATTGGTGGCACTGACAAAAGCTTGCAAGATTGAGAGAAATGTGAGAGTGACTGTAATGACTGATAGTCAGTACGGATTTGGAGTTGTTCATGACTTTGGCCAGCTTTGGCTACAGAGAGGTTTCCTGACCTCAAGTGAAACTCCTATAAAGAATGCTGAAGTGATTGGGAAATTGCTTGAGGCGAAACAGCTGCTTAAAGAACTAGCGGTTGTAAAATGTGCTGCTCATGGACAGGGTAATGATTTTGTTACTCTTGGTAATCGATTTGCAAATGACATAGCACAGTATTGTGCAAAGAACAATCATTCCATTAACAGGGGAAAGGAGAAAGAAATGTCTTTTTGTTCTGTGATGTTTACTAATGTACTAGAAACATGGGATGAGGTGAGGCAGTTGCAGGATGAAGCAGGAGATGAGGAAATGAGGGATTGGATCAAAGCAGGTTGTGCACCAAGGGAAAAAGATCATGTTTGGATTTATAGGGATGGAAGACCAGTCATGCCAAATTCGATGTTGTCAACAATGGCAAGAATGTATCATGGCCAGGGACACCTGGGGAGGGATGCTATGATTAGGTCCTTCAAGCAGACCTGGTATAATGCAAAGTTCAGGCTGATTGCAGAGAGCATCTGTCAAAGATGTTTGATTTGTCAGCAATTCAATACTGGAAAGAAAACAGTGGTGAGCTTAGGAATAATAGGCAGAGAAGGAGGTCCTTTTACCAGAATGCAAATTGATTTCATTGAAATGCCCCAAGTCAATAGATTGAGGTATGTTTTAGTGGTAGTCTGTTTGTTCTCAAGGTGGGTGGAAGCATATCCAACTAGGAGAAATGATGGAATAAGAGTGGCTAAGTTGCTGTTAAGAGAGTTGATTCCTAGGTATGGGTTCCCAGTGACAATTGAGTCAGACAGAGGAGGACACTTCTACAATGAGCTCATGAGTTTAATTTGTGAAGCATTGTGTATACAGCAGAAGCTACATTGTGCATACAGGCCAGAGGCTTCTGGCGTTGTTGAGCAGATGAATGGTACAATCAAAAACAGAATTGGCAAGATGTGCTTAGCTACTGGAATGAAATGGCCAGATGTCTTGTCTCTAGTGCTAATGACTATTAGATCTACTCCAGACAGAACTACGGGGTTGAGTCCACATGAAATATTAATGGGACGTGCAATGAGACATGCATTCGTGCCTGTCAACAAGCTGATGACTATAACTGATGACATGATTTTGGATTACTGTAAAGGCCTGGCTGACGCAGTTCATTCTGTATTTCACCAGGTTGGAGAAGACGCCACTACACTTGAAAAGAAGCAAGCCCATGATTTGAGCCCAGGGGACTGGGTGAGAATAAAAGTGCACAGAAGAAGAAATTGCTTGGTTCCAAGGTGGGGAAGGCCAAGACAAGTCATTCTGACTACGACAACTGCTGTGAAGTGTGCTGGAGTGAAGAACTGGATTCATGCAAGTCATACTCTGAGAGTTCCGAATCCAAAAGATGGGACTGGGAAAGAGTACTTTGAAGAATCAGATTCCAGTGATGATGCAGAAACTGAACCAGTGAGAAGAAAAAAGAATCCTGAAGGGGGGAAGGAGAAAGAGAGTCAGGTGATTCTTTTTTCTTTCCAAGAGAGGCTTCAAGGGAAACATTGGGAGTCTCAGAGGAGAGATCAGATTCTGTAAGAGTGCCTGAAGTTCCAACGAGCAGTAGAGAAGAAAGAAGAGAAAAGAGCAATTCCACAGAGTCTACACCTGAATCAGATGAGGAGGTTGAAAATCCACTTGAGATTACACCTGAAGAAGCAGGGTCAGAAGAAGATAGAGAGGGACAGATTGCGGAAGACCCCCGAGGAGGTGTAGGGAACATTCCTGATAAGCTAGGTGAAGGGACAAGTAGACAGCAAGAAGATTGCGTGTCAGAGACCCGAGGAGGGACAGTAGCAGGGAAATCTCAATCGGTGGAAAAGAAGACTGTGGAAAAAGAGAGAATTGTTGATGAACAAGAGGCAAATGAGACAGAATCGGATGAGAGTGAGAATGAGATACCAGAGGGTCGAGTTCTGAGAAAGAGAACTTGGATTGGAGAAAGAAACAATAGAGAAGTGAAACAGAAAAGAAGTGTAAAAGGAGATCTTTGGCCTAACAAAATAAAGAGGCTGAGATATCGACTGAAACGAGTGAATTCATCGAAAGCTGAACAGGTGAACGAGGTGTCAAGTCAAAATCAAGCAAAAGAAGAAGAACGAAAGGAATCAAAGGAACCAGAGGAGATCAAAAGAATCAGAAAACCCAACCAGAAGTATAGGTCACCGGAATGGACGTATGTGGCACTGTCTGAAGAAGAAGAAGAGACAGAGAGTCAAGGAAATCCAGAGGGGACCTTACGGAGAGTGGTTGAGGAAGAGAAAACTGTTGGAATCCTGAAAGTTATCTTGTCTGACATTGGAGAAGAGACAGATGTTCAGGATCTGATACAATTTGATGTTGCTGAAGAAGAAGTGAAAAGTGATGAAAACCCAAATTGAGTGAACTAAAGGAGTCACTTGGAGAAGAGTGAAGAAGAGTTCTGAAAATTAACAGATTGTAATAATCTAGTGTTCTAGAGATTCAGTAGTGGAGTAGTAGAGGCTAAGTCAAAAGGCACGGTCAAAGTAATAAGATGGCTAACATAGAAAATAATCAAAGTAGATGTACCTTTTTGAAAAGATGGTGTAGAATATGCTGCTGCTGTACAGGACTATTAATGCTACTATGGAGTGTGCTTGCTTTATTAGTTACTTTTAGAGTTACAATAGACACTTTGGGATTACATACTGAGAATATGACTAACATAGGGAAGAGTTCACAGAAAGTAGTACCAACTAGAATTAGTAATATATACATACATAAGGATAGGTCAATTAATGATTTTTCTAGTAATGTTTTTTCAAAATTATTGTATGAATATGTAAAGACAATGGAGGTAAGGGATTGCTACGTCTGTATGCAGTTGCCTGCATCCGTTTCAGAGGGAGTTACTTATCATCATATCCCAGCTACGTATGGGATTTCATGTAGTGTGTTGAGTAGTAGTTTTTATTTGTTAGGGAAAATAGATTATGAGATGTCTAATAAGGATAACATTTTTGGGCAATTGCCTATGAATAAAAAACTGAATCCTGCTAAAGAAGCTAACATTTTAGGTGAGATTTTTATTGAAACAGAAGAATTAACATTAGATTACATTTTTAGAAACAATTTAACTTGTAGTTTAAAGGAAGAGTAAAAAGCTTTCCTAGACATGGTAGAGAAAAGGAGAATGAGCATGCATGAAAAGGCAGGAGGATATAAAATGAGTGAGACAGTGTGGGACATTGAGATGGGAAAGGAGTTGAAAAATGGGGTCAGTCCAACTTTGGCTTTAGATGCACCACAGAAGGGTAAACTATGCATTACCAGAAGGAAATCCCAATATGATAATTATTTTGTTGGGACTAGTGAGTGCCATGATACATACTTTATTGCAACGGGATGGGGATTCAAAGGAGGAGAAGATCCAGTTTTCCCGGGAGTGTATTATATTTGTGGAAATAAGGCTTATTACAGGTTGCCTGACCATTGGTATGGCACATGTTATGTTGGCCGGGTCTTTCCAAAGATTTTCCATATGGATAGAATAGAAGATGCAGAACAAATTAATTTACTAACACGATTTAAAAGAGAAACGTGGACAGAAATTGTAGGAGATATTTTTGGAGCTTTGATACCAGCAGTGGGAATTTCATTAAATGCATATGGAATTCGGAAGTTATCAACAGTGGTGGATCGCTTATCGACAAGCACCGCTGGAGGGTTTCTATTGGTAAATACAGAGATGGTTGCCTTACGCGCCATGTCTATGCAAAATCGACTTGCCCTTGATATTCTATTGGCAAAGGAGGGTGGAGTCTGTGGAATGCTGAAAGTTCAACATTGTTGCACTTACATTCCTGATGAAAGCAAAGATCTAAAGGTATATATCAAAAATATTACTGATTTGCATGAAGAATTAGTACCACTGGAAGCTGAAAGTATCTGGACTAAAATGGCTAATAAGATGATTGCTGTTAAGAATTTTATTGCTAAGATAGGTAGTACCATTTTTGGTAAGATATTATTTCCATTGACATGTGTGATTGTTGCTTTATTGATTCTTAGATTAGGGTGTTTATGTTGTAGATATAGGAGGAGTAAAAAGAGAATGATAAAAGAAAATATTGTAAAGAGACAAAAGAGGTCAAAAAGAGACCCACAAGAAATAGAATTGGAAGAATTTAGAGAGGGCATGTATCTAGAAACAAAAAGAGATGATGAAAGAGAAACTGGAGTTTAAATAAAAAGCAAAAAGACATTTGAATTTCTCCTAAGGAAAAGGGGACTACATTTTTTGGGTTGGATTTTTGTGGTGATGATATATCACCAAAGGGGGGATTGCTGGAGCAGGGTGTTCTATTTAAACCCAAACATCAGCTTATATTTTTATAATGTCATAATTAAAATTACTAATAATTAATTATTAAGTATTAATTTTGTCGAGTTTTTTATTAATCAACCTTACTAATGAAAAAATTATACGTGGGAATGCAATTGCATGGCTTAATTAATAAGTGAACTGAGTTGGTGAGCAAATTAATTAAATAAGTGTGGCTAATGTGCTATTTGTTATGTGTTTGCGCTTTAAAATAATATGCTTTAATGCTTCTTTATGTTGCAAATGGCTAGATAAATACACACACATAAGGGTATTAGTGGGAATTAACACTGTATAATCAATACGATGTAGTAACGTTGTTTTGTGTTTCTTTTTAATTAAGTTGTCCATTTTGGCCTGTTGAGAAAATGGCCGACATCTACAGCCTGCATTTGAGTAGATGAAATATGAAGAGAGGCCTCGCTGAATATGGTTGAATATGACCTCGGCCTCTGTCTGAGCTAAAAGTTATGAAAAGACGACAACTCTGGGATGGTCGCCAAATATCCTTGGAGGAGAACATTTGTTACAAATGAACATTTTTGATAAACTTGTGGTGGCTTCACTGCGAGTGATATAATTCCGGAGAAGAGCATCCATGGATGTTGCAAATCTAGTTGTGGCTTCCTTTTTCCGTGTTTTTATTTTTGAGATATCCGAGAGTGAAGATTTTTTCTAAATGATGCAAGCTAACATCCTTTCCTGCTCGCTCTGCTCAACGGACGTTTAGAGTTTGTTTGTAACTTTTAGTATGCAAATTTTAGTATAAATATTTCTAGACTAGAGAGGGTCTGAGGCCACTTCTTCCTGAACTTATGCTCAAGAGGATCGATACTGACTCAAGAGACTTTGATTCTTTACTGAGAGACCTGTCCTAACTTAGAGTACGACATTTAGCCAGAATAGGTAAATATGAGAATAATGATTTTGCAATTGAATGGCTTTCCCTATGAATTAATTTAGATAAAATAATTCTTGCTTGAATTTCAGTGTCGGGTGGTTATTTCTTTGTCATATTATTGAGATCTCAAATGTGTTTAAACTGTTTTAATCATGACTCGAGACAATTCAATTTGATTGCATTGACCTCCAATTAGGTGCAGATTGATTTAGGAGTTCTCTCTTATATTCAGTGTGGATAGAGTAATAGAATGAATGTTGGTGTTATGGACCCACCAGCGTATGATGAGTGTATGTGCGCATGACTGTGAAATTGCTCTGTCCGTGGAAGTAGGGAGAATTTATAAGCTCTGATCTGCAGCATCTCTGCACACAGAGCGCCAATGAATGTGTTGGTGGTTTGCGAACAACCTAAAAACATGTAGCCCGGGGATTTCTTGCCTCCAGGTCACGCAGTCAACCACATGAAGCTAACAAGCATTGTCCTCGCGGCCGTGAAAGTGACACGGCTGCGCGGCCGTGAAAGTGAAACTAATCACGAGCGATGAAAGCCAGATGGCGCCTGAGGGAAGCCAGATGGTGCCTGATCGCGCGTGCCCGCGCGCTTAACCGCAAGTTCTAGGCCGTGGCAGCATTTTGAAAAGCGCACTTACTAAAAGTATCGCCAGGGCAGGGCAGCGCAGCGCAACAATGCACAAGAAAGTTCAAATCGCAGCCAGAAGTAAGTTTATGGTTTCTGTACCGAAAGATGGCGCTGTGCTGCCATTGAAATTAGATTCGACTCTGCGTTCCAATGCAGCCACTCAATTCAATTCACTTTAGAAGTGGACGTGATTTAGGATTATGGCAAAGATAACGGAAGAATGAAGTACATTCGTACTCTCATTGACTTTTCCACAAGAACACCTTTCAAAACATTTAAAGCAAAAACAAATTGCAATAAAAAATGCTACTCGCGTTAAAATAAAATATTGACAGAGGCAACAGATGTGGCTTTTATTTGCAGCTTCCTTTGTCCATTTGTTTATTATTATTTTCATGTATTATTTTACTCCACTCCAAAAGTCTTGTAGGCAGCTAAAGGCAGACCCAGAAGATATGTCGTGATTTTATAGATATAAAACCTGTAAATAAACAGCAAATTCCAGTGGAAGGAAAAAGTCCTAAATATGGTAAAGCCAGACCATGTTTCAGAGATAACTTAAAATCTTCCTACTTGTCACAAAGGAAAAGTGGGAATGCACAATTTTCTAGCTTTCATTTCTTAAAGTATTCATTCTATTAAGGACACAAGAGCAAGGGTTGTGCTATTCCATTTTTGTACTTTAAATATAGCATCTCATTAAGCTTAAGTACAAAATTACAGTTTGCAAGATAAACATGTAATTAACATAACCAACTAAGAAACAGTCAAATAAATAAAACCACTAGGTAATGCTCTCTTTTGTTGCTGCCGCACGAAATATCCATGATCTGTCTTCATAATTGATCCTCGTGTCTACGTCTTTAATAGTTTTAAAACTGTCACATGCGAAAGCTAAGGCATTTTACATTCTATGACAGGCAAGTATTACGCCTGCTTAAAAACTTCAATACTACTTGAAATGTAAGAGACTGGTTTATAACAGAATTTCTTAAAAATAGAATCTCAAAAACAGTTGGCTGCTGTCATGATATCCTTATGTCTGACGCCAGCTGACAATTACTTAGTAGCCATTGCTCCCCTTACACAATGAACACAGAAATTGTCCATATTACCACTGTCCTGAGACGAATTCCATTTCACCCAATGAGCTGTAGTTGCTCTAGAAACGGTGCAAAAGGCCACGTAAAAATAATTAAAAGTTGCCTTACCATAGAAGGTCTAAATTATTTCTTTCTACATTTGTAGTTTTTAAGACACTGAACCACGCAGAGTTTGTGATGATAGGTAAATGCTGGATAGGAAACTCTTCTATTTGAAGTTTTGTCTTTTTAAGTTCAGAACAGTAATCACATCAGCAGTAAACATTTTACCATACAAATCTAAGGCTTTGACATTTGAGTATCTCGTGCAAGAGAGCAGACAAAACATGCCCAATGTACAAGAAAGCTGTTTCCTTTTTTGGGGGGAGTTTTATAGAGTGCAAACTCGACCCAAAGGTATCAGAGCGCTTTACATCGGCACCAGTTGCGTTACAGATGGACACATTCATTTTTTTTGTTAGGCAAGGGGAGATTAAGTGATTTGCCCAGAAAGACAGGATGTTGAGCGGGCCTGCCGAGATTCAAACCCAGTTCCCCAGCTTCGAGGTCAACCGCTCTAGCAGTTAGGCCATGACTGCAGAAAGAAAGAAGATGTGTAACCCAATAATGTTTATATTCTCTCATTCTACATTTGTACCCTTTAAGATACTGAGCCACATAGAGTTTGTAATGAAAGGTATGGGTAGGAGACTGATCTGTTTGGAGGTTTTGTACTTCTTAATATCAGAACAGTAATTTAGGGAGGAGTAAACATTCTACCATCCAAACCTAAGGGTTTGATATTTGAGAATCTCTGGTATGAGACCACACATACATATACCTACATGGCTAATGTTTCCTTGACACATCTGAATCACAGGGGAATAACTGCAAAAAAATATTACCACAATAACATCTCTAACTGAAGAATAAGATGGCTCGGATAGGGCTGTCAGCCTACCATCATAAGTTTTGTTATCACAGAATGTGACTACATTAAAGAATTGGCAATCGCTAAATAACCAGCAGGGATCGCTGATCTATAAGACTTCACTATCCTAAAGATTAAACCATTTGCCAGCAATTTCACCAAGTTGATAACCTTCACTGAATGAGCATATGGGATCCAAACTCTGCTCATTACACCAATATGCCAATCAAAACCAAGTGGAAGCATATCTTGTTTTTTGCGCCCGTGGCCCAAGGTTGGTTGTTGCAGTGAGTAGCCTTTGATGGAATGCCAGGAACTTTCCATCATTCACAGACATTTTCGTGTCCATGAGATGAAGATGTCCTGATTCAATCAATGAGTTAAACTGTGTTTAAGGATTCACCAGAATCTGAGGTTGCTAAAGCAGGAGAACTGTTATGGGGATTACATTTAGTCTCCCTTTTAGTTTTCCCTTCTAACTTAGCATCTTTTTGAGATGGTGGTTTGAACATGATTTTCACTAACACGAAAAAATTCCACGCAGGCATTTATTATAATTAGACATTGTTGTTATGTAGTCTGCACTGTTAGTTTCAGGAACACATGCTAGAGCACAATGTCCTTGCTTTGTTTTGTGCTTGTTGGAGACAACTCTTTTACCTAGACTAAGTAAAGATGTTTTCTGCGTCTCTTGCAGAATAAGATAAGGCCGGTGTGTAATTATTTAGACAGCGTCAGTTTTGAATACAATCAAGAGGCATTTCACACCGGAGTTATGATGAATGCTGCAGAGAGCTGTGAATGGGATGCAGCTCCACGGGCCCTGACATTCATTCTAATAAGGAAGATAGCTGCGCAAGCAGAGAAATGTTTAGGCTTAAACACTGAGATGGAGTGCATTAGTTCATGCACTGAGGTCAGCTTCCTGAGGCATTACACCAAAGTATGGGGTTAGATCATTCCAACTGGATCTTCAATGAAGGGTACTCCCTCAATGCTCTCACTAGTATAGGAGTATTAGTGATAGACAGAGTAGTTTCTTGAGGGTGCCCAAGGCTCCTTTATTGCCTTTATGCAGAGACGTCCCTTGTAATAACGGTTTATCATCCTCGGATTTGTTGGGAAGTACCTGTTTATTTTTGTAGAATCTTAAAGCTTGGTCTTTTAAAAGGATAGTCCCCTGTAGTGTTTCCTTTCTGTGGGTTTCATTCATTAATATGGCAGCGCAATCAGAGAATATGGCTGTTAATTGTAGATGAGCAGTAACAGCTCCATTTAAATAGATATGGGCTTGCCAATGGCGATGGAGATGTTACCTTCATGGTTGAGGATCACAAAGACTATTGTTGTAAAATGTTTTATTTCTGGGTTAATTTTCCTGCAGTCGATGCAAATTCACGGACATTTTACATATATACTGAGGCTGCAGTTCCAGTTGCTTATAGTCCTTATCAGTATTTATAAATCCCATTAACATTCCAGGAATACCACAATTGATTCCAAGGCACCCTCCCAAATACCCATCAGAATGTAAGACTGGGCCCTCTCAGTAAGGATAGGGTGACCTGGCTGGTTTTAGCAGGCTATACAACATATCTGAATGCAAATCAATTAACACAGCAAGAGCAGCTTGCTCTATTAAACCATTTGGTTAGACTGTATGTGATGTCTGATGCAGTTCATAATGCTTACCTTAAACACTTCCCCTGCAAGGGTTCCTTAAGCTGGACCAGCGCAGTTAGCTTTGCCTGCAATTAGTCTGATTACCATTAATGTTAATATGGGTAAGATCCAAGCCAAATGTGATGAGATTGCGTTTTGGATAGCACAAAAAATGAATCAGCTTGAGGCGTTATTTCCCCATACGGGACCACAAGATTAGTTTAGAATTCTCACTATGTGTCTTCTACTTGGTATGGTTCCCTCAGTTGAGGACTGTAAAATGTAGGCGACTTTATTTGCTTCCATCTACACCATTACTCATGGTACTCCTTCAATTTCTGTTTTGCCTGAAGTGTTTAAACAAATTCAGACTGAACATGAAGCAGCCCCTGCCCTAGATTTGGGGATGAAACTAATTGGCAACTTTACCACAGTGTCCTCAAGTGTTTAAGTAATATTCAGGGCAAGTCAGCTTCTTTAGTGATGCGCCAATGGCTCGCTTTAGTTCCCGCTGTAGATCTGGAAAGTGAGCTGCCTAAAATAATTTCTGAAACCTATTCTTATATAGGTCGAGATAGTTTGAGAACCAGGACTAATAAGCCACAAAGTAAAGGCAAGTTAGAAGCCAATACTGGCAGGCAGACACCTGAGTCTTCTAAAAGAAATGCTAGGATAAAAATAAAAAAAAAACATCAGAACTAAAATACGGACTGGATCTCAGCAATCAGAGTCTTCCAGGAACCATTTTAATTTGCATGACCATGATAAAATTAAAGAGTCTGATAGGTATCAGTATTCTGATACATGTCCTTCTCGTTCCTTGCAGGACTCTCCAGACAAGAAGTCAGAGAGACAGGGTTGAAGCGATCGCAGTCAGGAGGAGTATAGATGTACTCACAACGCTCCTCTAACAACAGTATAAAAGAGGAAAAGAAACTTCCACAACAAAAAATGCAATTTAAAAAGAGGTGGCGTGAATTTCTAAAAAAAATGCCACAAATGCTCAAAACTCTTCCTCGGAACAAGACGTGGGCGAGAACTCTTCTTGACAGTGCAGAAGAGGCCACAATAGCTCACCAGACTCTTCAAGAGTGTCTGGTGGCAAAATCGAGGGATGAATATGTACAGATTGAAACTCCAGATCAGCGGCTTAGCCCTCCGGCTAGAATTTATGATTTGGAGTTTCTTCGAAATGTTCCACAAGGGAAAGATGTAATAATGCCTTTCTTTTCCGTTCTTGTTCTGGAAAAGGTGAAAGCAGCATATGCTGCAGAATGGGCTCTTGCACAGGCTCCAGCTGTATATTGTAATCAAGTGGAATGGGATAAAGACTCATCTTATCAATTTATTCCTATAAGGTTCAGTTCTCAGGTGCAAGCACAATATCCTATTAAACATAAAGCTAAACGCCCAGTTAGGGAGATTCTATCACAATTAGAACATAAAGGTGTGCTTGAGCCTTATGTCTCCCCTATGAAAAATTCATTATTTCCAGTGCTTAAACCTGATCATTCTTATCGTATAGTCTTGTTCTATTGAAATTTAAACAGTCATACACTGACTTTTTCTGTACAGAATTGCCACTGTACGGGCTTGATATATAATCTTGTTTGCAAACAATACAAAACTACATTGGACATTTCCAGGGTTTTTTTCTGTCAAAATGCGGCACCTGAAAGACAGAATTTGACAGAGTTCTCTGCATTGAGAGCACAACGAAGATTCTGTCGACTCCCACAGGGCTAAAAGAACAGTCCAGGTTTGTTTGTTTACCGGGTGATGTCAGTTTTACAAGAAATTGACTCAAAAGCATTGTCTTACGTTGATGACATTTACATCATGGACAATGATTTAAATGTGCATTTGGCCAGAGTGTATCATATTATTCTGGGTTTCACTAATTATGGCTAGAAATTTACATTTCATAAAACTAAAATTGCCTTCTGTGTCCTATTTTTAGGGTATGAGTTATCTAGTGAAGGCGAAAGTCTGGCATCACATTTCTTAGAAAAATGTGCTTTATTGCAACCACCTAATGATTAACAAAAGCTTCAATAACTTTTGGGATTTCTGAATTTTGGTAGAACATACATACCAAATTATGCACAAGTTAGACCATTGTACGGTTTAATTTGTCCTGATTTTTCCGATAAATATTGGACTGCTGAACATTTTTGTATTCTCCAAAATTTGCAAGCAGACAAGCTTGAGTCTAAACCCTTACATACACGTGTTAACTCTCCTAATTTAGTAATCCACATAATTGTGGGTTCTAGCAGTTACAAATATGTTTTATTTAATGAAGGAGAAACATTGCAGATTGCTTATAAATCGTATTTAAATTAGATTATATTTGTGACCCTAATTTGAGAACACAGGAATATCTCTAGTATGAACAGGAATACCTCATGTCTAGTGAAATGTTGCCTCTAGATGAATAGGCTTTCATAATCTATACTGATGGTTCAGCCCAGCTGGTGGCGAGTGCAAAGTGCAAGTGCTCAGCTGCATATGCTACAGTTAAGGGTGTGGTGAAGGATGGAGTTTTTTAGGCACACAGAACTTATAGAAAAACTTCAGGTGACTGTACCGCTCAGCTGGTTGAATTAAAAGCGTTGGTTCTGACTGGTTCTGCAAAATATAGATTCAGAATTCCCCACACTTATAGAGTGTGAATACTATTAGTGCGTCACGGCCTTTAATGACCATTTACCCTATTGGCACTTGAATGGATTCAGAGTTTTGAAAAGAAATCCTTTTACGCATTAGCTTCTTTGGGGGAAAGTGACAGCTCTGAAGATGCTTTGCCATGGGCTCATGTGATCCAAACATTAAGTCATCAACATGTTGGTATACACGTTGCAGGGAATTAATTGGCTGATGAAGTTGCCCATGCGGCTGTTTAGACTGTATTTGTGGCTGCAATTATTCGTTCACATACAAGAATAGATGATGACATAATGGCTACGGTCACTGCCTTGGCTTGGGTAGGGTTTTTATCAGCAGACCAGAAAATGTGTACATTGCTGTGACATTTGTCAACAAATTAAAGGGTCCACCATTGCATCAATCTGCCACTGACGAAGCAAAGGTGCAATCAGTGGTTTCTGGCCGGATTCCTAAAGTTGGGGCCTTAGTCTGGGAGAAGATTGCAGATAAAAAAGAGTTTGGCCGGCCTATCATGCACCGGTGCCTGTCCTTGCCATACAAGGTACTCAAACTGTGATTTTGCCGCCACTTGGTGGTTGTAAACAAAAAGTTTTGATTGATTTGATAAAATTACACCATGTGGCCGGTTCCCCACAGTGGGCCACAAGGGTTTCTGGGTAGTTCCTTGTCACCTTTCCGTACCCTGAAAGAAATACCTCTAAATGCAATTAGTAGTCCTAATCTTACTACTCTCCTGCTGGGGTCTTCAGATGCTGAACTTTCAATCATACAGATTGATGACAACACAGGATGTGTCTCTGATGTAGTTTTGCCTTTTTCTTCTGCTGCTCCTTGCAATGAAATTATGTATTATCAACCACCTTTAGAGGGGTCTGCCGGATCTTCTTCAGACTCTTCGCATATCTCTTTGCGTGGTGTGCGTGGACTATCACTTTGGTTGAAACAGACATTTCTGATTCCTCCTTGTTCCTATTGTTAGATTTTTCTTCCACTATTTATTCTCCCCCTTTGTAATGAATTAAAGATAGCCTTCTTTCTGCTGTTAAATGGACAATATCTCCCTGATTGCACTACTTCTGAACTGGCAGCTGAAATGCGTACTCTCCATTCTTCATCACATAAGGTTGGAGAGACTTGTCCTTTGTGAACATTACTGCATTCTCTGTCCATGATGGTATTGTATGGGACTAAATTCTCTATGATATTTTTGGTCCCACAAAAATACTGCAAATTCCATATGTACTTAAATTTGCTATGGATGACATCATTACCCCAGGTTCCATTTCAGATAAATGGAAGGTTGTGACTGTTACTAATATGCTATCTGAATTAGAACCATACACAGAATTTGAAAATGAGGATTTGTAATTGAATTCTGCAAATTATAATGACATTTTTCATTTATCATCATACAGTGGGAACACAGTTTGACACCATCTGTAGGTAGTTGTCGATAATGGGATCACCACATTGTCAACTCATATTTATTCATTGAGTAATATTGCTTCATCTGCATTCGATATAATACAGAATCACCTGTCTGTACGTCATCATGGCCAGAGTCAATTGAGATTGATTTTGCAATTGAGTTGGACTTTGCAGGTTCTGAATTCAAATAGAGTGCCATTGAATTCTTTAAATACAATTAAGGTGTTTATGCCTTATAATTTGACAGGAATGCAAAATATAATGGCTACAAAAGAAGCCACTTACACTATGCTTAATATCGAGCGCTTAGAAAAAAGTTTTCTTTTTGGTTGTGGAACTCCGTCTGCGGTTTGGATTATTCATGGTTTAATTTCTCTTCCAATTTCCATGTTTCATTTCACATCCTGTCTCAGGCACTTTCAGGTAGACAGGTATGAGGAGATGGGTGCTCTTTTTTGGCACGAAGCCTGGTTATTCCATTTTCAGTAGAGATGCATACACGAGAACAAAGAGGCTTTTGCAAGGCTTCGTATTTGTGGGGTTTCTTTTGGCCACTTGTTAGTCTGCAAAGAGATTACACTTCATTAAGTTTGCAATACCTGTATTACTAATTTTGCCTGTTTTTCTAAAGGTGTTCTCGTACAATTGATCAAAATTTAATTTCTTTTGCTTTCTAATGAGAGTTATCTAATTGTAATTATCAAAGTTGTTGTAGGATGAAACTAGGTGTCCCTTATGTGGTCACTGTTTCCAGAGATGTAACTTGCTGTATGCTTATTTTATATCCTCCCATACATACTACCAGAGAAGCAGGTGTGATGCCCAAGGTCACCGTAGATACTATATGCTTTGATATGCTTTAAGCAGGCTGAAAGCCTTGCTGTTTCAAACTGATGTGGCTCTAACATCTGCCCGAGAAACCTTTGATCTTCAAGTAGCACATCTCTCGTCAGAAGTGCAGTCTCTTTTAAGGACTTAATTGCCACAGCATTTAGGTAAGCTTGTGTACAGTATTTTAATGCCTCTAACACCAATGGAGTGGCACACATTTTAAAACTGATTGAGTCTGGACTGGTTTCTAAATTTCAGACTTTACTTGGAGTTATTCCATCCTTTCTGCACTCCTTCTTCTCAAGCGTTTCTGGAGGCATTCCAATTTTGTTATTGCTCCTTGTTGGTGCATTGATTCTATTTTTGTTACTCCAAAATGGATGTCCCACAACGAGGCCAACTGGATATGGAACTTCCACACATTCTTCTGTGTCATGAATGCATGATACAGTATTTTGGACAATCAGTGTTACTAGAACTGAATGAGAACTGGTCTCTGTCCTTCCGGCTGGTATGGTTTCAGATTGTCCAGCCTGTGTTTAGCTCATTCGAGTGTGAACTTGTCTTATGCTGTGCTGCGCAATTGTTGCAGATACAATTCTGCTTGTGCATCTTTGCGGTCACACCGTCTATATTCTCAAATGATGCTGCTTCTTTTGCTGAAAGATACCTAATATGATCCATATTTGTCAAGGTCATATGCTGCTTCGACTTCAGGTCTTTTTTTAAATTGTGGTTTGAACATGTTTTTCACTAACATGACAACATGCCACTCAGACATTTATTATAGTTAGACATTGTTGTTCTGCAGTCTGCACTATTAGGTTCAGGGAGACATACTAGAACGCGATGAGTTTGTTTTATTTTGTGCTTGCAGGAGACAACACTTTTACCCAGACTAAGCAATGATGTTTTGCTGTGTCTCTTGCAGAATGAGATAAGGCCTGTGTTTAATTATTTAAGCAGTGTCTGTTATGAATTCAGGCAAGAGCACTTCACACGAGAGTTTTTTTTTTTGTGGATTTTATATAGCGCAAACTAGACCCGGAGGTATCAGAGCGCTTTACATGGGCACCAGTTAAGTTACCGACAGACACATTCATTTTTTTTAGGCACAGGAGATTAGGTGATTTGCCAAGAAGCACAGAATGTTGAGCGTCCCTGCCAAGACTCGAACCTGGTACCCCAGCTCCGAGATGGACTGCCCTAGCCCTTAGGCCACATTCTCTCCCATGAGTTATCATGAATGCTTCAGAGAGCTGTGAATGAGATACAGCTCTGCAGGCCCCGGCATTCATTCCAATTAGGGAGATAGCTGTCCAAACAGAGATAAGTGTAGACATGCACACTGAGACGTAGTGCATTTGTTAATGCACTGAGGTCGGTTTCCTGAGGCATTACACCAAGGTATGGGGTTAGATCATTCCAACTGGGTCTGGCAGAAGGGTACTCTAACAATGCTCTCACTAGTGTAGGAATATAAGTGATAGACAGGAGTAATATTAGAAATAATCAACATGGTAGAAATGTTTGTATTTTTTACCATTCTAATAATGCTTCTAATAATGATGTGTCATGTCTGTCTAATAATCGCAGTTCATGCTTTACTTATAAGGATTAGATCTTTTCAATAAACCCTTGAAAATGTATTATTGTCTCTTCTGGAACCTTGGGCATGCAAAAGTGATTAACAAAAGGGTTAGATCTCTTTCCAAGAATTGCTTGGGAATAAGGGTAAAAAAAAAAATAGGTGGTCATTTTCGATGTTGCCGATAGAATCTATCAATCTAGAGGTTTAGGAGTCTAGATGCAGTACTGTGAGCTAGCCAGACCAACATTTACTTATGATATGGGATAACTCAGTGTATGTATTATGAAGTTTTGTTGATCTAATACACAATCCTCTCTACCTGAGCAGTCAGTCTGGGAATCATCACAAAGGGCAGGAAAGTGTACTGTCCAGCAGAAAAGCATTGTGACTCTAGCTTCCAGGTATGGATGCCAAATGCTAAACCTAGTAGTTGGTGGTTCAGATGGGAGGCATACAGTCTGGCTGGCAGGGTCTCTATAGCATCATTAGTCTTTGGAAAATGAAGGTATCCAAGTTCTAATTATTGGAATCCACCAGGCACCTGGAATTCCAGTCTGTTACGAAGCTGGATTTGTCTGGAAGACACTGCCATCACTGTGATTTTGTTATCCAGGAACAAGACTCCTTGACTAATTCTGCTAAGACCTTGCATCCGTTTCTCTGACTTTGTCAATACAAAGAACCATAAAGGTAATGTCCATCTTCAATAGCTTGCAGCATGTCATCCTGCCTTGAATCAGGTACTTCACTAAAAATGATCCAGATAGCAAATCTAGACCTTTTTGGGCACTTCAATCTATTGGAAAGAGAGCGGCATTGGGCCTGTTCAAACCTGTCGTGCAAGTATAAGACTCTATAAATATGCTTGGGGACAAGCCAAAGATTGCCCTGCCATATAAGGTGTCCACGTGTTGATGCCACTAAAGTGGCTCCATTTTAGCTACTTCTGAGCGAGGAACTGAATCCGCATACGATAACCTTTTCTTTCACATGACAAATGTTCAACCTCTGCAGATCCTGATAACGCAAAGACCCTGAAACAACTGCTTGAATTGAAACTGACTGCAACCTTGCCATTCTGTATAGCAAAGCTCGGTCCTTGAAATAGATTCACTGCAGCAATCAGATGTTGTTCCAAAAGGACTGTGGAATATGAAGATTGTGCAACCCAGATATATTATCATACAAATTCTAGAAGCCTTAAGATACTCCACAGCCACTTATATCACTTGTCCAATGACCTGCCAAAAAAGAGAAATGCAAATAAATGTGATGTTGCTATTTGAACAGAAGGTATTTGAGAAGAGAATACAAGATAAGAGGTTGTGCATCCTTAATGTCCAAACAGACCATCCAATCCCCTTATGTGAGAATGTCTCTTAAAAGGCGATTGCCCTCTACCTTGATGCAAATGTAAAATGAAGCCATTAAGATTCATCGAATTATGACCAAGCAAAATCCCTTCTTCTTCTTCTCCACCAGGTAGCAACCTACTTTCAGATCTAGCCTCTGCAAATCCAAGCTAGAAAATAATTGTCTAGTATGGAAGAGTGTTCTGAACCAGGGTTTGGTAAAATTCAAGGTGACATCATTGTAAAAATTTAAGGACCCAGCCTTTTGACATCACCTGAGCCTAATTGTGAACAAGTTGGCTGATTTTGCTCCCTAATTTTACAATGAAGAAAGGGAGAATGCTGACTTGGGAATCCTGAATGATAATAACTGCCCCTTCTGTGTCTGTTCCAGAAATGCCCTCAACTGCCTCTTCCCCTTGATGTGAAGAAAGCATCAAAACAAGACTGTTTCCAGTTCTCGAGTTTCTAGGTTGGAAATGAGGGCCTTGTTGATAGAAGAGGCAGGTCATGTGCCCTTTGCCGTAACCAGCCCGTCTGAAAAGTCTTCGGATAAAAACCCTTCTAAGTGAAATTTTGCCTTTTCTAAAGTACTGAAAGTGGCTATGAATCTACTCAACTCATTCACAAAAGGGTAACCAAAAAATAAACCCTGCACAACCAGTCTTGCCACCGTAGAAGCAAGGACCCCTAACTTGGGGTTCCAAGCAGCAAATAATGGATCGACACCACTTTGTAGATATAGTGAACTTTGCATTTCATGACATGAAGACACCCCAATGGCTTCAACCCACAAGGATGCTGGGGGCCACAGGAAAAACATCTCTTCTGCGTTTAAGGGCAAATCTATGATTTTAGTAATGGGACTTGCCAAATCCAGTAAGTTACCTTCATAAGAACAACCTGCTCTATCAACTTTTTCTTAGGGTGCCTAAAGGATTTTCCTAATGGATGTGGACATTTTTGGGATCTATCTCAGGAGTTTTCATCATTTCATCTTCCAGAAAGGGACTGTGACAATCCCCCTAAAGGCAGATGAAGACCAATTTGTCAATTGGTCTTCTTAGCATAGTTTGAACATATGCTGCCACTTTTCACTCCAGTGATCTAGGATAAATAATGTGATCTAAAAAGAAAAAGTCCAGTAACCCTTTTTTAATCAGGTTTTAATCCTTGATGTGGAAACCATCAATGTTTTTGCAGCCTACCCTTTTCTTCTTTTGACAGTTTGGAAGCCAATATCTTTCTTCCGGGGTGGGAATCACTTAGGGTATTATAACCTACTGGACCCTCCTCTGCAAATGAAGGGTCATAACCCTCATTTAAATCAAGAATAGCCTATGTTTCAGGTGGAAATGTATTGGTACCAAAATGAGAGTATGTGCTTTATTAAAAGTCTCCTGATTTCTAAACAGCCATTTCTTTGGTGCATTGGCATTTGGACCTGATTCTTGGGGGAGGCCATCCAACACTGCACTCTGAAGGTCTAGAGAAAGAGTGGCACCATTGCACAAGTATGTATTGGTTTTACGGCTACTGCCACTGCCTGTTCCACTTTCTCTTGAAAAGAATTACTAACATAACTGCCATTGCCTCCTCCATCATGGGCTCTTGAGAAATAGCAGCGAAAGGGGCGTTTCCCTGCCACCCTAGATAGAAACAAGAAAACGAGATGAAACACCAAGCAGCTGAAAACAAATTGCACTTGCTGCTTGATGGCCTTCTGCACATGCACTTACTGGGTGAGACTTCGCTCACCCTTGAGTCATAAGCTAAGACAGTCATGACACTGTTGAGGGTGTGTTGAGTTTCTTTGCCAGACTACTGGTTGAGTTTGGAGCGTTAATAATATTGGCCGAGGGCAGGATCACAAGAGCACATTAAACAAAAGGACCGGGGGCCGGGCAGGTCGAGGAGTGCAAAGTTGGAGTGGGTGTGGTGTCAGTGACCTCTGCTTCCTAGCAACGGAATGCTGCTGCTTATTGATCACTATTAATAGGCAACTGTGGCCTGGGGCAGGAGTTCAGCAGACTCCTTCCAGGTAAATTAAGCTGATGCCATGTGGGTTCACCGCATTTTTCCAACGCACACAGTTCAGAAGTTCCAGTCATGGCAGGGGAGCAACTCTGTCGCTTTTCAAGTCTTATCTCTTTCTTTTTGTTGAAGCTCAGCTTAAAGAAATTTGGAGTTTGCCTGTGTCATCATTCGCCAGTGTACACCCGTCCTGTCCTTGTCCTTGCTGGTTTTTACGTAGAGGAATGGAACCGTTTTAATATGCCTGGACCGGGAAACCAAGCCTTTACCAGCTGCTTGGAATCTTCCTTTTCTTTGCGGTAGACTGCTGCCTAGGCCGACCCTCTGAGTCTCTGCGGCTGCCCGCTGCTCACGCAGTTGATCACCTAAAAGGGCGGCCACAACCCCCTCTAGTCTTGGGACCCTGGGGAGGAGTCCCACAGCCCGACGTGTCGGCAGTGTCATTTACGGCACACAGAGGGTTGGGGGAAGGTATTTATACCTGCCCCCGCCTTTTGGGCACCCTCTTTGCTGCCAGACTCGCCGTTTGGAACTAGGAGTCCACAGCAGGATGAGCAGAGGAGTGTCGGGGTTCACCCTGGGTTAGGTGAGCTAGCCCAAGTTCTGCCCCCTTCTTTTGAGGCAATACATTTGGGCCCCGTGTGGTGGAGCGTCGTTTCAGTCCATATATACGCTCCACCATATTATATTTATTACCTCCTCTGCTCCTCTCCTGTTGTGCGGCGGGCTCACCTCCCGGGTCTAGCCAGTTGTGGTTGTGGCTGGGGCAATGGTTCGCGTGGCACACCAGAGCATACTCTTCCTCCATTGACCCAGTTTTAGCAGGCTGGACATAGGTGGTGGCGGGGCCACTGGTCCTGTCTGCCAAGTTGTTCTGGGTTGACCACGAGTGGGAAACGGGTAGATGGAGCAAAAATGTTGCAGAACTCCAGCCGGTTAGAGGTGGGCTACCCTTATCACAGTCGATAGAACTATAGCTCACATGGGGTGACGTGAGGCGCCAAACTGCCATGCCACCTTTGATTTCTCGGCAGGGGCCAACGTCCTGCAAACTCAGAGCATGGAGGCGGGGCGAGCCTCGGGCTTCGCCGGGAATCGATGAGGAAGAGGAACAGATAGATTGGAAAACTTTGGCTGTTTCAGTCAATGGGACTGCATTGCCGTGTTGGGTGGTGGTGGGGGGGGGGGGGGAGGTTCAACCCCCTGTGCCTAATTTGCCAACTGGTGGTGGTTGTGGCATGGACAGTTTCTGAAGCGTGGTGGTGTGGTTCAGTCGTGGGTGTCTGGGGGTCACGGGTGCAGCATGGGCGGAATGATCAAATAACACCTTCCTTGTTTGATGGCCAAATGAGTTTCCTCTTGTGTTCCCAAGTTGGCACTGTAGAAACGAAGCAGAGCCAAATAAGTGAGTTCAGAAGTTTATTCTGGAACAGCCCCACACCATGTGCGGTTCACAGGTCGGGACAAGAATGTTGGGACAGTTGACAGTTGGGGGTGACATTGGATCGCAATGTGGAATGTTGGGGAACCAATGGGAAGGGAGAGAATGTCAGTGGAGTCTGAGGACAATTACTGTCACGCGCCAAGGGTGGTGCATGGCATTAACTGTGGATACCACACATCTTCCTCTCTTAACATTCAAGTTATTCTCAAATGAAATCATCCAGTCATTTGGGTTTGTTAATGGTTCTACCAAACCTTTCCCTGAGACCGTGACTGTCAGTCGCAGCATCCGTATCAGAATGTGGATCGCTTTCATCACCACGGTCAGAGGTGGGAGTGTGTGAGTTGCTTTCCTCACCCTGGTCTGGTGCGCAGCAATCAGTAGGTTCAGCGGTGGGTGGTGGACCACTGTCCTGAGATTCAACATTTCTTGAATGCATTCTATTGTCAAGAAGCGTGGAACTGTGTCCCCTATCAGGTTCATCATAATCAACCCACAAATCATTGTTATGACCATTTAACTGACTTTGACTAGAGCCTTTTCCACTGAATGGCATTTGGCCAGTTTGTTCATGTGCCAAACTTTTCCATCACTGAGCCTGGCTGCGTTGTTGTATGATTTGCTGATGCGTAGAGCAGTGGTGAATCTGCTTTCTCCTTTCCTAACTTTTCTTTCCAAGCGAACTTTGACCAGATCGCCGATCTTGAATGAATGTTCTTTGACACCATGTTTGGTGTTGTACCAATCTTTATAACACTTTTGTGCCTTCTCAATGTTATTTCTGATGTTTACCAGTGACCACTCTATCTGTTTGGATGCGGGCATCCAACCTAAGTCATTGCTCAGGTGTTGTCTGCTTTTCATGAGGACAAAGGGTGATTCGTTGGTGCTGGCACAAGGTGAGATTCTATATGCCCAAATGAGTTTGAATATTTCCTCTTCTCAGTTGAGATTGGCATTCCTGGACAATTGTATGTTCCCTTTTATGACTCGGTTGAAGCGCTCCACAATGCCATTACCTTCAGGATGGTAGAGTGAAGTGGTGTGGTGAGTGATACAATTTCTTTCTAAAAATGACTTGAATGATTCTGACACAAACTGGGGGCCATTATCGGTAAGTAAGTGTTTGGGTAACCCTTCACTCAAGAATAGTTTGTCTAGAAATGAAATGACCGAAGAGCTGTCTACACTGGGAACAATTTTTATCACAGGCCATTTGGAGAAGTGATCTATGACCACAAGAATGTACTTGATCACCCCATCGTGGCCTTCAATGGGTTCGGTTATGTCCAAACCTATCCTCTCCCAGGGCATTCCCGGAGGGTTGAGGGGAGTAAGAGGAACTCTGGAGGTTCTTAGGCTTTTGTCTGAATCATTGCAATTCACGCAGTCTCTAATCATAACTTCAACTTGCTTGTCGATTCCTGGCCACCAATAAATGTTTCTGACGCTTTGCTTGGTTTTGGAAACACCTAGATGACCTATGTGGCATAGTCTGAGGATTTTGCCTCTGAGTGTGTTTGGGTGAAATTACCTTACCTATTCTGTACAGTACCCTATGTTCTAAACTCAGTTCATTCCTTATTTCCCAGAAAACTTTAACTTCATCATCAAGGCGCTTTTTTTCGGGCCAGGAGCTGTTGATGTATTTGCATACCTTGTGTAGGGTGAAATCTTTCAGCATGTGCTCTTTCCACTCAGTCGCTGTGATCCCATCCAGATCTGCGTTGAACAGTAATGCTACTTTCTCGGCTTCTTCCTGGTCATTTATGACCTCCTCATGGGGTAGGGTAGCCTGCTTAAGAAATCAGCCACTTTGTTCCTGACTCCTGACCAGTATTCGACCGTGTAATTGTAGTCCAGCAATTTGACCGACATCTTGCTGAGCCTGGGGGAAGCATTCTGCAGGCCCGATGCTGAGAGGATTTTGATGAGAGGTTTGTGGTCAGTGCGTAAATGTATGTTGTAACCCCAGACATACACTCTGAAGTCCACTTAAGAGCCCACGAACAAGCGAGCATCTCGCGTTCGATCACCGAGTACCTTTCCTCAGCAGAGGTCAGTGATCTAGACGCGAATACTACCACCCACTCGTTGTTGTCCGAGTCTTTCTGCGTAAGCACAGCACCAAGCCCTTTGTAGGTCTGAGCTCTGGGGTCAAAACCTTAAAGAAAGGTGCATTGCCTATTTTCTTTTTGATGACGTCAAAGGCATTCTGACATTCCAGGGACCACACAAATTTGACCTTGCTCTTTAGTAATTGTCTCAAGTTGTACGTTTTTTCTGAAAAGTTGCGAATGAACTTCGAGTATTATTCGGTTAAACCGAGAAAAGCCTTCACATCATCTTTGTCGGAGGGGAAAGGAGCTTCAAGGATGGCATCGACTAATCCCTGCTTAGGTTTTATGCCCTCCTGACTGATGGTGTGACCAAGGTAAACCACTTTATTTTGGGAAAATATGCATTTGTCCAATTCGACTGTCAATCCATGCCTTTTCAGATTTTCAAATACCTGCTTTAAGCGTGCATCATGTTCCATTTGGCTGCTGCCCATGACCAGGATATCGTCCTGGAAGAACCTCACTCCGGTAACGCCCTCAAAGATGGAAATCATGACTCTTTGAAAAAGCGCTGCCGCCGAGGCCAATCCAAAAGGTACCCTAGTGAAATGATAACAGCCAAAAGGCGTGATGAAAGTCGTGTACTGTCTGCTTTCCACATGCAATGTTACCTGATGGTACGCAGACTTTAAATCTATGATAGAGAATACATTCATATCTTTCATAGCATTGAAAATTTCACTTATGCGCCGCAAGGGGTACTGATCAACAGTTATGTTCTTATTTAGGTCTCTGAGATCTATGCAGAGTCTAATTAACCACTACCAAGGGAGAAACCCACTCTGCGGATTCGACCTTTTCACTTACTCCATTGGTGACCAGTCTGTTTAGTTCTGTTTGGACATCATCTCTGACAGAAACAGGAAGATGTCTGACCTTGTGTGTGCACGGGCAGGCATTGTCTTTTAGCTCAATTTTGTGTTGGAAGCTGTTGAGTAGGCCCACTTTTCCTGAAAACACTTTGGGGTAGTCCCTGATTAGGGTGCTATTGCATGCATTGTTATCCACTATAGACATAACAGGGTTATCACTGTTTGGATTGATAATGATCCCTAGGTTAGCCTGATTATTCCATCCCAGGACGGAAGGTCCTTTTTTAGCCACAAAGAGTTTGCAGAACACCTTCCTGCTTTTGAATTCAAACTCCAGTTCACGAGTCTCAATGAATTCAATGTTATCTCTAGTGTAGCTCTTAGCAATTACATTGGATTTTTCCTAGATGGCACCTATTTCACTTACAAAATGTTGCTTCCAGACATTTTCGTTAACAATTGTGAATGGGGAGACCGGATTCGGCAACTATGTTCATAGGCACTCCCCCCATTTTGATTTTACAAATGGGTTTCTTGACCCTAGTGGGAGCAAGCTCCAGAATGTCATATTCAATTGAGAACACATAGTTGATCTTGTCTGACTCTAAATCATCAGACTCCTCCGACTTGGAGTCGTACTCGCCCTGGATGTGTTTAACTGGCTTGCTGCGTCTGAAGGATTTCCTATGGCATACTTTTGCAAAATGCTCCGTCAGACCACACGACGTGTGTTAGATTTGGGGGTCTCTAGTTGGCACAAGTAGGTACTTGTGACAAATAGGGACCCTTGCCTCTAGTCAGGGTAAGGGGGTACACTCCTAAAATAACCCCTGCTCACCCCCTTGGTAGCTTGGAACGAGCAGATAGGCTTATCTCAGAGGCAGTGTGTAAAGCATTTGTGACCACATACAGTAATCCAGTGACAACACTACAAATGGACACCACACAGGTTTTATATAAAAAATAAGTATGCTTTATATAGATTTACCACAAGACCATAAACGCCAAAAATACACAATACTATTACTTTAAGGTGGTAGTTTTTAGCTTAGTTCAGTTCAGTTCTTAAGATGCAACACTTTGCGTCAATGTACCTTACGATGCGTTGCGCTTCCACGACAAGCAATGTCGCAGCGATGGAAATGCGGCAAAGTTCTGGTGCAGAGAAATAAAGACGTGAAGATCTTCCAGATGCGGCATGCTTCTCCGGGGATGCGAGAAGTTCTCGGTTCGATGCGTGGACTGCAGCGGCGACACCCTTGTTCAAAAGTGCGACGGCAACAGCTCCACCTGTGACACTCTTCTCCCACGATGCGTGAAGCTTCCACACGATGCGACAACTACAGCGGCGACATCCTTGTTCAGAAATGCAACGGCAGCAGCTCCGACGGCGGCGCGCTTCTCGGGGATGCGAGGCGCTTTCTCCGATGCGGTGCAATGCGACAGTTCCAGTGGTGACACCCTTGTTCAGAAGTGCGATGGCAGCAACAGCGATGGCGACACGCTTCTTCCTCGTTGCGAGACTCTTTTCTCGATGTGGTGCAGTGCGACAACTCCAGCAGCGACACCCTTGTTCAGAAGTGCGACCGCAGGCAGCAGCGACAGCGACACGCTTCCTCTTCGTTGTGAGATGCTTCTCTCGATGCGGTGCAGTGCGACAACTCCAGCGGCGACACCCTTGTTCAGAAGTGCGACGGCAGCAGCAGCAACGGCGACACGCTTAGGCTTTGTTGAGTCGCACTTCCAGCTCCTTGCGACACGCCGTACCTCAGAAGGCCCAAAACAGCAGAAGGAACTTCCAAAGAACTCTGGGAAGCTGGGGGTTGAAGTCTGTTGTCCCTGATACTTCAGCAGGAGGCAAGCTCTGTTCCAAGCCCTTGGAGATCCTTACAAGTTGAAATAAGGACACAAAGTCTCTTCTCCTTCCTTTGGCAGTCAGGCAAACCACTGCAGGCCAATCCCCCAAGCAGCACTTCAGCTTAGGGATAGTCTCTCCTCAGTTTCTTCAGGTTCGGCTCCTCAGTAAAGGTTTCTTCTTGTTCCAAAAGTGATCTAAATTCTTGGGATCAGGGTCCCACTACTGATACCCCAAAATCCTTTGTCCTCTGAGGGCAGAGGGGCCTTTGCCCAGCCCAAACCAGTTCTGGAGCACTCTGTTTACATGACTCCTTCTTTCCTTTCACAGTGCAGGGCAGAAATATCAGACGCCCCATAGGAGGTGGAGCCAGCATTGTGGAGGGAAAGCACAGCCCTGGAGCACTTTATTGACATGATTCCTTCTCTCCTTTCACAGTGCAGGGCAGAGACATCAGACGCACCACAGGGGGTGGAGCCAGCACTGCACTGTCCTATTCAGGTCCCAGGTGCAACTCCTCCCTCCCATCGAGATGCAGATCTCTCTATTCACCACTGGGCGGACTCACCCTGTCTCCGGGAATTTCCCAGCCCTGTCACTCAAACTCCAGACAAGGAATACACAGCCTAGCAGAGGCAGGTTTGAATGGTTCGACAAGAAAATACCTACTTTCTAAAAGTGGTATTTTCAAACACAGAATGTTAAAACCAACTTCACTAAAAGATGTATTTTATCATTCTGAGTTCAGGCATACTAAACTTGAATTTCTACCATGTTCTCTGAGTCAGTTAAGATTATAAACATGTAATAATCTAACAGCCCATTCTGGCCTATGGAGAACAGGTAGCCTTGCAATAGTGAAAAACGAAAATGGCTGTAATTCACTATTAGGACATGTCACACACACCAGGGCATGTCCTACCTTATACTTACAATGCACCCTGCCCTTGGGCCTACCATAGGGGTGTCTGATATGAAGAAAAGGGAAGGTTTAGGGACTGGCAAGTGGGTGCACTTGCCCAGTCAGCATGACAGTACCAGACTACACACAGGTTCTGCAATGGCAGGACTTAGACACGCTTTTACAGGCTGCGTCTGTGGGTGGCACAACCAGTGCTGCAAGCCCACCAGCAGCATTTGGATTTACACGCCCTGGGCACACTCAGTGCACTGTACTAGGGTCTGACAAGTAAACCAAATCAGTCAATTATGGAATCACCAATTCATACATCAATTTACAATAGGGAGAGCATATGCACTTTAGCACTGAACAGCAATGGTAAAGTGCCCAGAGTCATAAAACAGCCAACAACAGGTCAGAAAAAATACAGGAGGAAGGCAAAAAGTTCAGGGATGACCCTGTAAAAAGGGCCAAGTCCAACACAACCCCGTTCCAGCCAAAACGCAGGGTAGACTAATCACTACCTTGATGGGCTTCCCTGCTTTGGGCGATAGAACCTGGACCTGTCCCGCAACAACAGGGGCATATTCCAGTTCTACGCCAATCTGAACCCATTTCAATTCCTCTGTCCATACTCTCAGGGCCCACCAAGGTAATCCATGGGGATCCCTTCTCTTCACCTGTGCGCACCACCTGTGCAGCATCTAACCTTAACTTGCTCACAGGTGTGTCCCAACAGACAGACAGCAAGTCACCGTGGCCACTGACAGTAGTCAGGGATGAGACCCAGGCCTTATGCCTCTCAGGGCTCCCAAACCTCTGTGGCATCCGAGAGCAGGGGGCAGTAGCCCCAGGTGCTTGGCACCCTTTGTCCATTCTCTCTCCTGTCAGGTCAGGTGTGACCTCCTGACACTGACCCACCAGCCCCAGGCCTGTACCCGGCGGCTGGACCAGAGACTGCGGTGGTCTCTCCCACACCCGGTCCTCCTCCTTGGGGCTCTGTACCCTCCCATCTGGAGCGGTACCCCCTTCCAGAATTGCCAGGGCACCCGTGGCAGGTGTCCTGCACAATTCGCCCACCAGTTCAGGGGTTCTATCCTGCAACTGGGCGTCCAGGTCAGGGGGGACACCCTGAACCTGGCCCTCCAACCTAGGATCTAAACCCTTCAGTTGAGCCGGGGTCAGATGCGAGGATTCCCTCCCTCTGCACCCCCTTCCAGATGGCTGTACCCTCCCACCTCGAGTGGTACACCAAGAAGACTGACTGGTAGGGACACTGATTACAGATGTCCCTCCCTCCAGGTCAGGCAATCCCTGTACCTGGCTTCCCAACTAAGGGACCAAACCCTGCAATTGAACACTCGCCTGGCACACCAGGACTTCCGGGGGAGCACCTATGCCTCCCCCGAGGGTGACACACAACTCATGTGTCGTGTGACAGTCTGCCTGGTGCAGATCTCCCGACCCCTGTCCATCTGACAGTGCGTGAAGATCCCCCAGGACAGAAGTGGTGTCACCATGGTCATTCACAGGGGACGCAGCCCTTCTGGCTGGCCCCTGACCCACTAATTCTTCCACTGGGGACTCTTTCCCCCTCTCACCCCTCACTCTGGACTTCTGCACCCTCCCAACTGGAGCGGTACTGCCAGACACCAGAACTGATGGAGGTCTGCTTACAGACCCTCCCAGTTCACCAGACACTAGGGGATCCCGCACAATGGGCAGCCCCTCAGGACAGACTAGGCTCCCCACCTGGTGTTCCCTTAAAGAACCATCCAGGCTCTGAGACTGAGGTTGGGCACTACCGGGACATAACCCATTCTCACTCCTTCCCCTTAAAGACAGGACGTGAGGCCCTACACCCCTCTCACTATTACAGGACCTAGCTGGGCTACTCTGAGCCACTTCCACCACACTGGGTTTGAAGATACCTGAACCACTCCCCACAGGGTCACTCCCCCATGCCTCTCCAGACCCTCTGGAATCCACCAAAAGGTCTGCCTCCAATGTGAGCTCCCTGGGGTCAGAGAACTCACTCTCCAACAGGTGTTGGCATAGCTCTGGAAAACAGGGACTTAAAATATGCTCTCCCACAATTGGATAACACAGCCCCCTACAGGGGTTAACCAAACTATCCTTCACCCCACCATCCAGTGCCTTGCACACGTACTCCATACCACTCTCCTGAGACTGGCAAGACAGTATCTGACTGCCTCTGTCACACAACCCACACTCTTCTGGGCGGTCTTCACACTCACATACCAGGACTTCAACTTTGGGGGGACCCCTCTCCCTGCACCTCTCATCTAGAGTCAGTAGAGTCTCCCTCCCACCACTAGGACCATGAACCCCTGCACCAGTTACCCTATTCCACTCAGGGACACTGCGCACTACTGGAGCTACCTCATGTCCTTGAACCTCCTGCTGTATGTTAACCCCCTCCTTCAAGTCAGGTGCCATGTCTCTGGGTGTGTGTACTTCTCCCAGCACTAGATAACTGAATATTGCTGCCACCATCTGAGCTGGATTCCACCTCCAACTCAGCAAAGCTCACTCTCTGAGCTACACACATTTCATGTTGCTGGGCTGAGACACTCATGGCTTCAAGCCTCTCGAGCTCCATATCAAACTTCCTCATTATCAAGTCATGCTCCATTTGCATTTTTCTTTTCTTCTAGGGCCAATTTCCTATTCTCCAACTCCAGTTCTCCATTCCACTTGAGCATGGCCAGCTCCATTTCATGCATCCTACATCTCTCTCTGTCCTCCCAATACAAATCAACAGATGCTATGGATGCTGCTTTACTCATGGTGGTTACTTGGCAGTTCTTGGCAAAAATAGAAAATCCCAAAAAGAAATCTACCAAAAAGCATGTGGTTGCGTTATGGTCTGCACTCGCTAAGTAGTGTTCACCAATCACTGTATATAAGTCACAAATGCAAGTCCAGAATCCTCACCGCTGACCACCAATGTTAGATTTGTGGGTCTCTAGTTGGCACCGGTAGGTACTTGTGACAAATAGGGATCCTTGCCTCTAGTCAGGGTAAGGGGGTACACTCCTAAAATAACCCCTGCTCACCCCCTTGGTAGCTTGGCACCAGCAGACAGGCTTATCTCAGAGGCAGTGTGTAAAGCATTTGTGACCACATACAGTAATCCAGTGACAACACTACAAATGGACACCACACAGGTTTTATATAAAAAAATAAGTATGCTTTCTACAGATTTACCACAAGACCATAAACGACAAAAATACACAATACTATTACTTTAAGGTGGTAGTTTTTAGCTTAGTTCAGTTCAGTTCTTAAGATGCAACACTTTGCGTCAATGAACTTTACGATGCGTTGCGCTTCCACAACAAGCAATGTCGCAGCGATGGAAATGCGGCAAAGTTCTGATGCAAAGAAATGAAGACGTGATGATCTTCCAGATGCGGCACGCTTCTCCGGGGATGCGAGAAGTTCTCGGTTCGATGCGTGGACTGCAGCGGCGACACCCTTTTTCAAAAGTGCAAAGGCAACAGCTCCAACTGCGACACTCTTCTCCCACGATGCGTGAAGCTTCCGTACGATGCGACAACTACAGCGGAGACATCCTTGTTCAGAAATGCGACGGCAGCAGCTCCGACGGCGGCGCGCTTATCAGGGATGCGAGGCGCTTTCTCCGATGCGGCGCAATGCGACAGTTCAAGCGGCGACACCCTTGTTCAGAAGTGCGACGGCAGCAATAGCGATGGCGACACGCTTCTTCCTCGTTGCGAGACTCTTCTCTCGATGTGGTGCAGTGCGACAACTCCAGCAGCGACACCCTTGTGCAGATGTGCGACTGCAGGCAGCAGCGACACGCTTCCTCTTCGTTGTGAGATGCTTCTCTCAATGCAGTGCAGTGCGACAACTCCAGCGGCGACACCCTTGTTCAGAAGTGCGACGGCAGCAGCAGCGACGGCGACACACTTCGGCTTCGTTGAGTCACGCTTCCAGCTCCTTGCGACACGCAGTCCATCAGAAGGCCCAAAACAGCAGCAGGCACTTCCAAAGAACTCTGGGGAGCTGGGGGTTGAAGTCTGTTGTCCCTGAGACTTCAGCAGGAGGCAAGCTCTGTTCCAAGCCCTTGGAGATCCTTACAAGTTGAAATAGCACCCAAAGTCTCTTCTCCTTCTTTTGTCACTCAGGCAAACCACTGCAGGCCAATCCCCCAAGCAGCGCTTCAGCTTAGGGATAGTCTCTCTTCAGTTTCTTCAGGTTCCGCTCCTCATTAAAGGTTTCTTCTTGTTCCAAAAGTGATCTAAATTCTTGGGATCAGGGTCCCACTACTTATACCCCAAAATCCTTTGTCCTCTGAGGGCAGTGGGGCCTTTGCCCAGTCCAAACCAGTTCTGGAGCACTCTGTTTACATGACTCCTTCTTTCCTTTCACAGTGCAGGGCAGAAACATCAGATGCCCCACAGGAGGTGGAGCCAGCATTGTGGAGGGAAAGCACAGCCCTGGAGCACTTTGTTGACATGATTCCTTCTCTCCTTTCACAGTGCAGGGCAGAGACATCAGACGCACCACAGGGGGTGGAGCCAGCACTGCACTGTCGTATTCAGGTCCCAGGTGCAACTCCTCCCTCCCATCTAGATGCAGATCTCTCTATTCACCACTGGGCGGACTCACCCTGTCTCCGGGAATTTCCCAGCCCTGTCACTCAAACTCCAGACAAGGAATACACAGCCTAGCAGAGGCAGGTTTGAATGGTTAGACAAGAAAATACCTACTTTCTAAAAGTGGTATTTTCAAACACAGAATGTTAAAACCAACTTCACTAAAAGATGTATTTTATCATTCTGAGTTCAGGCATACTAAACTTGAATTTCTACCATGTTCTCTGAGTCAGTTAAGATTATAAACATGTAATAATCTAACAGCCCATTCTGGCCTATGGAGAACAGGTAGCCTTGCAATAGTGAAAAACTAAAATGGCTGTAATTCACTATTAGGACATGTCACACACTCCAGGGAATGTCCTACCTTATACTTACAATGCACCCTGCCCTTGGGCCTACCATAGGGGTGTCTGATATGAACAAAAGGGAAGGTTTATGGACTGGCAAGTGGGTGCACTTGCCCAGTCAGCATGACAGTACCAGACCGCAAAACTAAAGGAAATGATGGACGGAGTGTTGAACATTGCAAGCACTCGCCCCCAGTTAACTGATCTGGGTTTAATCCATCACCCTTCTTTTGCCCACTCTGCCACCCCAGTTCAGACATGGCCATATGCAAAGCAGTCTGACCCTGTGCCTCATGGGAACAGTCCAGCCCGATCTGCCAAGCCTTGTCTTCCCTGGGCCGGAAACAAGCTTCCTAGGACCGGTTTCTAGCATTTCAGCCGTCTTCAGCCAGGCTTGCTTGAATCCAGTGGCAAAGTGAGCAAGGGACTCACGTCTGAGCATACCCTGCCAACTTATGGCAAACAAAGCAAAACTAAAGGAAATGATGGACAGAGTGTTGAACATTGCAAGCACTCACCCCCAGTCAACTGATCTAGGTTTAATCCATCACCGTTCTTTAGCCCACTCTGCCACCCCAGTTCAGACATGGCCATATGCAAAGCAGTCTGACCCTGTCCCTCATGGGAACAGTCCAGCCCGAACTGCCAAGCCATGTCTTCCCTGGACCGGAAACAAGCTTCCTAGGACCGGTTTCTGGAATTTCAGCCGTCTTCAGCCAGGCTTGCTTGAATCCAGTGGCAAAGTGAGCAAGGAACTCACGTCTGAGCATACCCTGCCAACTTATGGCGAACAAAGCCAAACTAAAGGAAATGATGGACGGAGTGTTGAACATTGCAAGCACTCACCCCCAGTCAACTGATCTGGGTTTAATCCATCAACGCTCTTTAGCCCACTCTGCCACCCAAGTTCAGACATGGCCATATGCAAAGCAGTCTGACCCTGTGCCTCATGGGAACAGTCCAGCCCGAACTGCCAAGCCATGTCTTCCCTGGACCGGAAACAAGCTTCCTAGGACCGGTTTCTGGCATTTCAGCCGTCTTCAGCCAGGCTTGCTTGAATCCAGTGGCAAAGTGAGCAAGGGACTCACGTCTGAGCATACCCTTCCAACTTATGGCGAACAAAGCAAAACTAAAGGAAATGATGGACGGAGTGTTGAACATTGCAAGCACTCACCCCCAGTCAACTGATCTGGGTTTAATCCATCACCGTTCTTTAGCCCACTCTGCCACCCCAGTTCAGACATGGCCATATGCAAAGCAGTCTGACCCTGTGCCTCATGGGAACAGTCCAGCCCGAACTGCCAAGCCATGTCTTCCCTGGACCGGAAACAAGCTTCCTAGGACCGGTTTCTGGCATTTCAGCCGTCTTCAGCCAGGCTTGCTTGAATCCAGTGACAAAGTGAGCAAGGGACACACGTCTGAGCATACCCTGCCAACTTATGGCGAACAAAGCAAAACTAAAGGAAATGATGGACGGAGTGTTGAATATTGCAAGCACTCACCCCCAGTCAACTGATCTGGGTTTAATCCATCACCGTTCTTTAGCCCACTCTGCCACCCCAGTTCAGACATGGCCATTTGCAAAGCAGTCTGACCCTGTGCCTCATGGGAACAGTCCAGCCCGAACTGCCAAGCTATGTCTTTCCTGGACCGGAAACAAGCTTCCTAGGACCGGTTTCTGGCATTTCAGCCGTCTTCAGCCAGGCTTGCTTGAATCCACTGACAAAGTGAGCAAGGGACTCACATCTGAGCATACCCTGCCAACTTATGGCGAACAAAGCAAAACTAAAGGAAATGATGGACGGAGTGTTGAACATTGCACGCACTCACCCCCAGTCAACTGATCTGGGTTTAATCCATCACCGTTCTTTAGCCCACTCTGCCACCCCAGTTCAGACATGGCCATATGCAAAGCAGTCTGACCCTGTGCCTCATGGGAACAGTCCAGCCCGAACTGCCAAGCCATGTCTTCCCTGGACCGGAAACAAGCTTCCTAGGACCGGTTTCAGCCGTCTTCAGCCAGGATTGCTTCAATCCAGTGGCAAAGTGAGTAAGGGACTCACTTCTGACCGCACACAGGCTCTGCAATGGCAGGACTTAGACACACTTTTACAGGCTGCTTCTGTGGGTGGCACAACCAGTGCTGCAAGCCCACCAGCAGCATTTGGATTTACACGCCCTGGGCACATTCAGTGCACTGTACTAGGGTCTGACAAGTAAACCAAATCAGTCAATTATGGAATCACCAATTCATACGTCAATTTACAATAGGGAGAGCATATGCACTTTAGCACTGATCAGCAGTGGTAGAGTGCCCAGAGTCATAAAACAGCCAACAACAGGTCAGAAAAAATACAGGAGGAAGGCAAAAAGTTCAGGGATGACCAACAACGTGCATTTCTAAAATCTGGCCGGGCACTTTTTGAAGTCAGCAAGGTGAGACGAAGACCCACAGCGATAACATTTTCGTTCCGTGTCTTCATTGTATTTCTTGGTGTGTGTCAGAAATGTCAGACATGAGCCTCACTTAATAGTCTACTTAATGTCATCACCCACTTTGGTAAATATGCAGGATATACTATTTACTGGTCAGTGGGTATTGAATGTCCTGCATGGCACCCCACCCAAATTACCGCGTGGATATGAAATTGATGTAACCACCGAAGGTTTTAAATACATAGGGGCAGATTTATGATAACTGGCGCATCCCTGCATATCAGCAGGGATGCGCCAGTTATTATGCGCCACAGCTGCGCCACCATGGATGCGCCGCATTTATAATGCGGCGCACCATGGGGCAAAAACGGCACAGATGCGTGACGCATCTGTGCCGTAAAAGTGGCGCATTGCTGGAGTTGCGTCGCAAGCACGACGCAGCTCCAGCAATGTTCTGGGGGGCCCTATCTGTACAATGCTGCGTCAATCCTTACGCCTGCTTCAAGCAGGCGCAGGGTTTTGACGCAGCATGGGCCTAAAAGTGACTGAGTGAAATCTTGTAGATTTCACTCAGCCACTTTTAGGAGGCGCTCCTGCGCCGGAACGCCCCCACCTGCCCTGGAACGCCTACATGTGGCGCAGGGCTTTACAAAGTGACGCATCTCCCAGATGCGTCACGTTGTAAATACCCCGCACCATGGCGCAGGATTTTCGCCGCTGCTGCGTCACAAAAGTGACGCAACGGCGGCGCAAAAGTGGCGCAAGTGCAACATAAATCTGCCCCTTAGGGGTTTATATTACTTCTGACCCCAAAATATTCTGAGATCAGAATCTTTTTGGCCCCCTCCGATGACTACAAGACGATGTCCAACACTGGAGAACACTGCCCTTGTCCCTCCTGGGAACAGCAGCCTTATTTAAAATGCTTGCACTCCCTAGATTTTTATATGTCCTCCAGAACTGCCCATTCCCCATTGCTGATGCATACTTCACTGCTATAGAGGGTGAGATCCGGACTCTATTATGGGACGGCAAGGCACCTCGCATTGCCCTGCGCAAGCTGACGAGAGGGTGGTACGATGGGGGAATCGCTCTTCCTGACCTCCGCTTGTACTACTGGGCCACACTGTTGGTGGCTACGAACCACTGGATTCACGGTTCCCCATCGAATCCGGCCTTTCACCTAGAGAGGTACCAAACGTGGAGGGAGGGCTATTTGGGAGCCCTCTATAGTAAGGTGCAGAAGGGCAGGTACCCTGGACCTATGTCTCTGACAGTGGCCATCTGGCACCAAGCAACTAAACGTTTAGGATGGGGTGATAAACTCACGAAATCCACACCGCTTTGGTCCACGCAGAAATTGGGGCTACTCTGCCACCACGTGGGCTTCGATAAATGGGACACTATCGGTATAACAACTATTGGTGACCTGATACACAGGGGCAAACTCCTCACTTTCCAAGAGCTGCAAACTAAACACAACCTTGTTTCAGGAGAAATTTTTCAATATTTGCAAATTCGGCATGCACTTCAGACTAATATGCCTTACTTATCCTCCATACCAGACTCTTCTCCTTTAGAGGACCACCTACTTTCAGAACCGCTCCTAACAAAGGCTGTATCCTGCACATACCGCAAGCTCTGCAATAACTTATCTGACTCCTTCCAGACCCTCCGGAACCAGTGGCAAGTAGACGTAGGGCCCATAAATGATGAAGATTGGCAGACGGCATTAATGTCTCCTAGGGAAACGGTGATAAATCATCGCTTTTGTCTTATCCAACTAAAAATCCTACATCGCTCCTACCTTTTGGGGGTACATCTCTCGAAGATAGGTTGCAGGACAGACGCACTATGCCCTTAGAGGATGTGGTCAGGATGGCACCTTTTACCATGTCCTCTGGAACTGCCCTGAGATACGCCCTCTATGGGACAATGCAACCAAAAAAATGAGGGACACGTTAGGAAAACAAATCGATCTGATGCCAGGGTTGGGGATCCTGAACATATGGGAGGCCACTGATCTGAATGAAATAGAACAACAATGGATGGCACTGGGGTTCCTATTAGTAAAGAGAGCTATTGCAATGTCTTGGGGTTCCAACACACAGCCTTTAACGGTTGGCTGGGTGGTGGAAATGGATCGCTGCATGATAGCAGAGAAAGAGGTCTATAAAATGCGAGGCTGCCCTAAGAAATGGGATCGAAAATGGAAAAGTGGGAACATGTTCAGGGGCAAAATTTGCACGTCACCGACAGAAGATATGGCAATGCACAGAAGAGTAGAACAGTGAAACTCTTGTTGGCTATGATATGTAACATGTGCGTGTTAAATACTGTACCTTCTAATTGATATGTACTTTGATCTGCAATAATGACTCTGTGATTTGATTTAATAAAATGTTATTAAAAAAAAAAAAGAAATGTCAGGCATACCGCGGTGGGGGTTGTTGATGAAGTCCGCTCGTCGCCACTTGGCGAAACGAAGCAGAGCCAGATAAGTGAGTTCAGAAGTTTATTCTGTAACAGCCCCACACCATGTGCGGTTCACAGGTCGGGACAAGAATAACGTTGGGACAGTTGACAGTTGGGGGTGACATCGGATCGCAATGTGGAAAGTTGGGGAACCAATCGGAAGGGAGAGAATGTCAGTGGAGGCTCTCACGCAGGAGAGTCTGAGGACAATTACTGTCACGCGCCAAGGGTAGCGCGTGGCATTAACTGTGGATACCACAGGCACCACTGCCCTTCAAGCACGAAACCCCCCTTCCACTGCCTGCTGACCCTTTACCTTCCCGGTACAAAAGGGGGTGGTGATGGACGGAGCATCAGAACTAAACACTCACACCCAGTCAACAGATCTGGGTTGAATCCATCACCGTTCTTTAGCCCACTCTGCCACCCCAGTTCAGATATGGCCATATGCAAATCAGTCTGACCCTGTGCCTCATGGGAACAGTCCAGCCCGAACTGCCAAGCCATGCCTTCCCTGGACCGGAAACAAGCTTCCTAGGACCGTTTTCTGGCATTTCAGCCGTCTTCAGCCAGGCTTGCTTGAATCCAGTGGCAAAGTGAGCAAGGGACTCACGTCTGAGCATACCCTGCCAACTTATGGCGAACAAGGCGGTACAAAAGGGGTGGTGATGGACGGAGCATCAGAACCAATCAAACACTCACACCCAGTCAACAGATCTGGGTTGAATCCATCACCGTTCTTTAGCCCACTCTGCCACCCCAGTTCAGATATGGCCATATGCAAATCAGTCTGACCCTGTGCCTCATGGGAACAGTCCAGCCCGAACTGCCAAGCCATGCCTTCCCTGGACCGGAAACAAGCTTCCTAGAACCGGTTTCTGGCATTTCAGCCGTCTTCAGCCAGGCTTGCTTGAATCCAGTGGCAAAGTGAGCAAGGGACTCACTTCTGAGCATACCCTGCCAACTTATGGCGAACAAAGCGGTACAAAAGGGGGTGGTGATGGACGGAGCATCAGAACCAATCAAACACTCACACTCAGTCAACAGATCTGGGTTGAATCCATCACCGTTCTTTAGCCCACTCTGCCACCCCAGTTCAGATATGGCCATATGCAAATCAGTCTGACCCTGTGCCTCATGAGAACAGTCCAGCCCGAACTGCCAAGCCATGCCTTCCCTGGACCGGAAACAAGCTTCCTAGGACCGGTTTCTGGCATTTCAGCCGTCTTCAGCCAGGCTTGCTTGAATCCAGTGGTAAAGTGAGCAAGGAACTCACGTCTGAGCATACCCTGCCAACTTATGGCGAACAAAGCGGTACAAAAGGGGGTGGTGATGGACGGAGCATCAGAACCAATCAAACACTCACACCCAGTCAACAGATCTGGGTTGAATCCATCACCGTTCTTTAGCCCACTCTGCCACCCCAGTTCAGATATGGCCATATGCAAATCAGTCTGACCCTGTGCCTCATGGGAACAGTCCAGCCCGAACTGCCAAGCCATGCCTTCCCTGGACCGGAAACAAGCTTCCTAGGACCGGTTTCTGGCATTTCAGCCGTCTTCAGCCAGGCTTGCTTGAATCCAGTGGCAAAGTGAGCAAGGGACTCACATCTGAGCATACCCTGCCAACTTATGGCGAACAAAGCGGTACAAAAGGGGGTGGTGATGGACGGAGCATCAGAACCAATCAAACACTCACACCCAGTCAACAGATCTGGGTTGAATCCATCACCGATCTTTAGCCCACTCTGCCACCCCAGTTCAGATATGGCCATATGCAAATCAGTCTGACCTTGTGCCTCATGGGAACAGTCCAGCCCGAACTGCCAAGCCATGCCTTCCCTGGACCGGAAACCAGCTTCCTAGGACCGGTTTCTGGCCTTTCAGCCGTCTTCAGCCAGGCTTGCTTGAATCCAGTGGCAAAGTGAGCAAGGGACTCACGTCTGAGCATACCCTGCCAACTTATGGCGAACAAAGCGGTACAAAAGGGGGTGGTGATGGACGGAGCATCAGAACCAATCAAACACTCACACCCAGTCAACAGATCTGGGTTGAATCCATCACCGTTCTTTAGCCCACTCTGCTACCCCAGTTCAGATATGGCCAAATGCAAATCAGTCTGACCCTGTGCCTCATGGGAACAGTCCAGCCCGAACTGCCAAGCCATGCCTTCCCTGGACCGGAAACAAGCTTCCTAGGACCGGTTTCTGGCATTTCAGCCGTCTTCAGCCAGGCTTGCTTGAATCCAGTGGCAAAGTGAGCAAGGGACTCACGTCTGAGCATACCCTGCCAACTTATGGCGAACAAAGCGGTACAAAAGGGGGTGGTGATGGACGGAGCATCAGAACCAATCAAACACTCACACCCAGTCAACAGATCTGGGTTGAATCCATCACCGTTCTTTAGCCCACTCTGCCACCCCAGTTCAGATATGGCCATATGCAAATCAGTCTGACCCTGTGCCTCATGGGAACAGTCCAGCCCGAACTGCCAAGCCATGCCTTCCCTGGACCGGAAACAAGCTTCCTAGGACCGGTTTCTGGCATTTCAGCCGTCTTCAGCCAGGCTTGCTTGAATCCAGTGGCAAAGTGAGCAAGGGACTCACGTCTGAGCATACCCTGCCAACTTATGGCGAACAAAGCGGTACAAAAGGGGGTGGTGATGGACGGAGCATCAGAACCAATCAAACACTCACACCCAGTCAACAGATCTGGTTTGAATCCATCACCGTTCTTTAGCCCACTCTGCCACCCCAGTTCAGATATGGCCATATGCAAATCAGTCTGACCCTGTGCCTCATGGGAACAGTCCAGCCCGAACTGCCAAGCCATGCCTTCCCTGGACCGGAAACAAGCTTCCCAGGACCGGTTTCTGGCATTTCAGCCGTCTTCAGCCAGGCTTGCTTGAATCCAGTGGCAAAGTGAGCAAGGGACTCACGTCTGAGCATACCCTGCCAACTTATGGCGAACAAAGCGCTACAAAAGGGGGTGGTGATGGACGGAGCATCAGAACCAATCAAACACTCACACCCAGTCAACAGATCTGGGTTGAATCCATCACCGTTCTTTAGCCCACTCTGCCACCCCAGTTCAGATATGGCCATATGCAAATCAGTCTGACCCTGTGCCTCATGGGAACAGTCCAGCCCAAACTGCCAAGCCATGCCTTCCCTGGACCGGAAACAAGCTTCCTAGGACCGGTTTCTGGCATTTCAGCCGTCTTCAGCCAGTCTTGCTTGAATCCAGTGGCAAAGTGAGCAAGGGACTCACGTCTGAGCATACCCTGCCAACTTATGGCGAACAAAGCGGTACAAAAGGGGGTGGTGATTGACGGAGCATCAGAACCAATCAAACACTCACACCCAGTCAACAGATCTGGGTTGAATCCATCACCGTTCTTTAGCCCACTCTGCCACCCCAGTTCAGATATGGCCATATGCAAATCAGTCTGACCCTGTGCCTCATGGGATCAGTCCAGCCCGAACTGCCAAGCCATGCCTTCCCTGGACCGGAAACAAGCTTCCTAGGACCGGTTTCTGGCATTTCAGCCGTCTTCAGCCAGGCTTGCTTGAATCCAGTGGCAAAGTGAGCAAGGGACTCACGTCTGAGCATACCCTGCCAACTTATGGCGAACAAAGCGCTACAAAAGGGGGTGGTGATGGACGGAGCATCAGAACCAATCAAACACTCACACCCAGTCAACAGATCTGGGTTGAATCCATCACCGTTCTTTAGCCCACTCTGCTACCCCAGTTCAGATATGGCCAAATGCAAATCAGTCTGACCCTGTGCCTCATGGGAACAGTCCAGCCCGAACTGCCAAGCCATGCCTTCCCTGGACCGGAAACAAGCTTCCTAGGACCGGTTTCTGGCATTTCAGCCGTCTTCAGCCAGGCTTGCTTGAATCCAGTGGCAAAGTGAGCAAGGGACTCACGTCTGAGCATACCCTGCCAACTTATGGCGAACAAAGCGGTACAAAAGGGGGTGGTGATGGACGGAGCATCAGAACCAATCAAACACTCACACCCAGTCAACAGATCTGGTTTGAATCCATCACCGTTCTTTAGCCCACTCTGCCACCCCAGTTCAGATATGGCCATATGCAAATCAGTCTGACCCTGTGCCTCATGGGAACAGTCCAGCCCGAACTGCCAAGCCATGCCTTCCCTGGACCGGAAACAAGCTTCCCAGGACCGGTTTCTGGCATTTCAGCCGTCTTCAGCCAGGCTTGCTTGAATCCAGTGGCAAAGTGAGCAAGGGACTCACGTCTGAGCATACCCTGCCAACTTATGGCGAACAAAGCGCTACAAAAGAGGGTGGTGATGGACGGAGCATCAGAACCAATCAAACACTCACACCCAGTCAACAGATCTGGGTTGAATCCATCACCGTTCTTTAGCCCACTTTGCCACCCCAGTTCAGATATGGCCATATGCAAATCAGTCTGACCCTGTGCCTCATGGGAACAGTCCAGCCCAAACTGCCAAGCCATGCCTTCCCTGGACCGGAAACATGCTTCCTAGGACCGGTTTCTGGCATTTCAGCCGTCTTCAGCCAGTCTTGCTTGAATCCAGTGGCAAAGTGAGCAAGGGACTCACGTCTGAGCATACCCTGCCAACTTATGGCGAACAAAGCGGTACAAAAGGGGGTGGTGATTGACGGAGCATCAGAACCAATCAAACACTCACACCCAGTCAACAGATCTGGGTTGAATCCATCACCGTTCTTTAGCCCACTCTGCCACCCCAGTTCAGATATGGCCATATGCAAATCAGTCTGACCCTGTGCCTCATGGGATCAGTCCAGCCCGAACTGCCAAGCCATGCCTTCCCTGGACCGGAAACAAGCTTCCTAGGACCGGTTTCTGGCATTTCAGCCGTCTTCAGCCAGGCTTGCTTGAATCCAGTGGCAAAGTGAGCAAGGGACTCACGTCTGAGCATACCCTGCCAACTTATGGCGAACAAAGCGCTACAAAAGGGGGTGGTGATGGACGGAGCATCAGAACCAATCAAACACTCACACCCAGTCAACAGATCTGGGTTGAATCCATCACCATTCTTTAGCCCACTCTGCCACCCCAGTTCAGATATGGCCATATGCAAATCAGTCTGACCCTGTGCCTCATGGGAACAGTCCAGCCCGAACTGCCAAGCCAGGCCTTCCCTGGACCGGAAACAAGCTTCCTAGGACCGGTTTCTGGCATTTCAGCCAGGCTTGCTTGAATCCAGTGGCAAAGTGAGCAAGGGACTCACGTCTGAGCATACCCTGCCAACTTATGGCGAACAAAGCGGTAAAAAAGGGGGTGGTGATGGACGGAGCATCAGAACCAATCAAACACTCACACCCAGTCAACAGATCTGGGTTGAATCCATCACCGTTCTTTAGCCCACTCTGCCACCCCAGTTCAGATATGGCCATATGCAAATCAGTCTGACCCTGTGCCTCATGGGAACAGTCCAGCCCGAACTGCCAAGCCATGCCTTCCCTGGACCGGAAACAAGCTTCCTAGGACCGGTTTCTGGCATTTCAGCCGTCTTCAGCCAGTCTTGCTTGAATCCAGTGGCAAAGTGAGCAAGGGACTCACGTCTGAGCATACCCTGCCAACTTATGGCGAACAAAGCGGTACAAAAGGGGGTGGTGATTGACGGAGCATCAGAACCAATCAAACACTCACACCCAGTCAACAGATCTGGGTTGAATCCATCACCGTTCTTTAGCCCACTCTGCCACCCCAGTTCAGATATGGCCATATGCAAATCAGTCTGACCCTGTGCCTCATGGGATCAGTCCAGCCCGAACTGCCAAGCCATGCCTTCCCTGGACCGGAAACAAGCTTCCTAGGACCGGTTTCTGGCATTTCAGCCGTCTTCAGCCAGGCTTGCTTGAATCCAGTGGCAAAGTGAGCAAGGGACTCACGTCTGAGCATACCCTGCCAACTTATGGCGAACAAAGCGCTACAAAAGGGGGTGGGGATGGACGGAGCATCAGAACCAATCAAACACTCACACCCAGTCAACAGATCTGGGTTGAATCCATCACCATTCTTTAGCCCACTCTGCCACCCCAGTTCAGATATGGCCATGTGCAAATCAGTCTGACCCTGTGCCTCATGGGAACAGTCCAGCCCGAACTGCCAAGCCAGGCCTTCCCTGGACCGGAAACAAGCTTCCTAGGACCGGTTTCTGGCATTTCAGCCAGGCTTGCTTGAATCCAGTGGCAAAGTGAGCAAGGGACTCACGTCTGAGCATACCCTGCCAACTTATGGCGAACAAAGCGGTAAAAAAGGGGGTGGTGATGGACGGAGCATCAGAACCAATCAAACACTCACACCCAGTCAACAGATCTGGGTTGAATCCATCACCGTTCTTTAGCCCACTCTGCCACCCCAGTTCAGATATGGCCATATGCAAATCAGTCTGACCCTGTGCCTCATGGGAACAGTCCAGCCCGAACTGCCAAGCCATGCCTTCCCTGGACCGGAAACAAGCTTCCTAGGACCGGTTTCTGGCATTTCAGCCGTCTTCAGCCAGGCTTGCTTGAATCCAGTGGCAAAGTGAGCAAGGGACTCACGTCTGAGCATACCCTGCCAACTTATGGCGAACAAAGCGGTACAAAAGGGGGTGGTGATGGACGGAGCATCAGAACCAATCAAACACTCACACCCAGTCAACAGATCTGGGTTGAATCCATCACCGTTCTTTAGCCCACTCTGCCACCCCAGTTCAGATATGGCCATATGCAAATCAGTCTGACCCTGTGCCTCATGGGAACAGTCCAGCCCGAACTGCCAAGCCATGCCTTCCCTGGACCGGAAACAAGCTTCCTAGGACCGGTTTCTGGCATTTCAGCCGTCTTCATCCAGGCTTTCTTGATTTCAGTGGCAAAGTGAGCAAGGGACTCACGTCTGAGCATACCCTGCCAACTTATGGCGAACAAAGCGGTACAAAAGGGGGTGGTGATGGACAGAGCATCAGAACCAATCAAACACTCACACCCAGTCAGCAGATCTGGGTTGAATCCATCACCGTTCTTTAGCCCACTCTGCCACCCCAGTTCAGATATGGCCATATGCAAATCATTCTGACCCTGTGCCTCATGGGAACAGTCCAGCCCGAACTGCCAAGCCATGCCTTCCCTGGACCGGAAACAAGCTTCCTAGGACCGGTTTCTGGCATTTCAGCCGTCTTCAGCCAGGCTTGCTTGAATCCAGTGGCAAAGTGAGCAAGGGACTCACGTCTGAGCATACCCTGCCAACTTATGGCGAACAAAGCGGTACAAAAGGGGGTGGTGATGGATGGAGCATCAGAACCAATCAAACACTCACACCCAGTCAACAGATCTGGGTTGAATCCATCACCGTTCTTTAGCCCACTCTGCCACCCCAGTTCAGATATGGCCATATGCAAATCAGTCTTACCCTGTGCCTCATGGGAACAGTCCAGCCCGAACTGCCAAGCCATGCCTTCCCTGGACCGGAAACAAGCTTCCTAGGACCGGTTTCTGGCATTTCAGCCGTCTTCAGCCAGGCTTGCTTGAATCCAGTGGCAAAGTGAGCAAGGGACTCACGTCTGAGCATACCCTGCCAACTTATGGCGAACAAAGCGGTACAAAAGGGGGTGGTGATGGACAGAGCATCAGAACCAATCAAACACTCACACCCAGTCAACAGATCTGGGTTGAATCCATCACCGTTCTTTAGCCCACTCTGCCACCCCAGTTCAGATATGGCCATATGCAAATCAGTCTGACCCTGTGCCTCATGGGAACAGTCCAGCCCGAACTGCCAAGCCATGCCTTGCCTGGACCGGAAACAAGCTTCCTAGGGCCGGTTTCTGGCATTTCAGCCGTCTTCAGCCAGGCTTGCTTGAATCCAGTGGCAAAGTGAGCAAGGGACTCACGTCTGAGCATACCCTGCCAACTTATGGCAAACAAAGCGGTACAAAAGGGGGTGGTGATGGACGGAGCATCAGAACCAATCAAACACTCACACCCAGTCAACAGATCTGGGTTGAATCCATCACCGTTCTTTAGCCCACTCTGCCACCCCAGTTCAGATATGGCCATATGCAAATCAGTCTGACCCTGTGCCTCATGGGAACAGTCCAGCCCGAACTGCCAAGCCATGCCTTCCCTGGACCGGAAACAAGCTTCCTAGGACCGGTTTCTGGCATTTCAGCCGTCTTCAGCCAGGCTTGCTTGAATCCAGTGGCAAAGTGAGCAAGGGACTCACGTCTGAGCATACCCTGCCAACTTATGGCGAACAAAGCGGTACAAAAGGGGGTGGTAATGGACGGAGCATCAGAACCAATCAAACACTCACACCCAGTCAACAGATCTGGGTTGAATCCATCACCGTTCTTTAGCCCACTCTGCCACTCTGAGTGTTTGATTGGTTCTGATGCTCCGTCCATCACCACCCCCTTTTGTACCCCTTTACCTTCCCGGCATCCTCTCAGCGGGCAAATGACGTGCTTCTAATAACCCATGGAGTTTCCGGGTAGTGTTGTGCCCAGACAGCCTTGTAACTGAGCCCAGGAGTTGTCTGTGGCGATCAGCATATCCCTCTTAAAGGTCCAGTACCCCCAGACTGCAATAGAACAACGAGGTAAAGCAGCCCCTGCCCTTAGAGCTCCCTCAGACTGTGAGTGAGCGCAGAGGCTGCCCCCAGCTGTGCCTGAGAGCAACGGAGCGTAGCTTATCCTATGATAGAGGAGACCTCATAGCTGGCAAGAGGCCCCGTGACATGTGTGCCGGGTTGAGGCAGACCGGGTTTGTTATGCAGGACTAATTAATGTCTCCCACTTCACAGCCATACCTTTAATGTGTAGCAGGAAACTACCATGGTAGAGATGTTGCTTGAAGCTGGCGTTCGTTTGGATAGGGCAAAGGCGCCCACAGTTGGGCTGGGTCTCCTTGGTCGAGGCAATCTTTTCACATGGGGTGAATACTGCCTGCTTGGAACCGAATTTGTATTGCTATGGTACCATAGGGTGTTGGTGCAACTTGGTGGCACTGTTGCTTGCGTGGCTGAACATGGATGATTGGTGCTGCTGTTCACTGTATCAATTGGGTGGGTTGCTGTCCCATCCTTTTCAGCAACTAGGTCTGGGGTTGTTTGGTTGGGGTTTGTTGAGCTAATTCACCAGTGGTTCTGCCACATAACTATCTCACTGGAGTGACCAGAGTCCTTGCACCACTAGCACCACAGAGGCTAGTGCCCAGCCTGCGAGAGAGGGTATGTGGGCCATAGACTGATCACTCGGGCAGTCTTATAATGGGCAGGAGTTTTGAGTGCTGCAAAGGGTTGGTAGGTCTTTCAGAGGAAGGGGCCGGGCTAACTGCACACTGAGCAGGATGCACGAGAGGCGTGAAAGTGTAACTATGAAATCTGAGTCTTCCCTGCCAAACATATGGCCTACAGGCATGTAGATCATGTGTTCTGCAGGGAAGATTCAGACTTTCATTTATCTGTGGTTCTTGTTTTTTTTGATAAACTTCTTTTTATTGTGTTTTGCGGCATAAAGAACAATATCAGGAATAATATACAGCAGTGCAGTGAACAAGGCATCAGTATCTGCAATCAGGAAAGCATCAACAGGCAAGTGCAGAAACCCTCCCGCCCCCTCCCATCCCCCGTCCCCCCCCCTGCGCACCCACCCTTCAAAGCAGGCCCCCCAACCATTTCCCCCATATCTTGCGAAATTTTTTTGGGCAGCCCCGTGCAGCGTATAGCGACCGCTCCTGAGCTGCACACCAATCCACCCCTCTACTCCAGGTAGCCACTCTGGGCGGGTCTGGCTGTGACCACACCGCCGCTATGTCTCTCTTAGCCACCATAAGGGCAGTGGTGAGGAAGTACTTCTCATTGCGGGACCCGTCCATCCCGTCCATGATGCCCAGCAGGGCCATTCTAGGCTCGTGGGGGACCTCCCAACCCAGGACCTCCGCTAGATCGGCCTCGATCGCTGCCCAGTAGTCCCCCAGACGAGGGCAAGACCACACCATGTGGAAAAAATCTGCCGGAACCTCCCCGCAGCGAGTGCAAGAGGCGTCAGCGCGGAGGCCCGCACGATACAGGCGGGCCGGGGTCAAATAGGCAGTGGGGAGGTAATAAAGTTGGGTAAGCCGCAGCCTCGCGGAGGTGGTAAGCGACCGAGGGCCCATAAGGGCGTCCCTCCAGTCCGCCTCATCCAGGGGTCCCACCCAAGCCTCCCATCGCTGCTTTAGCCCGTTCCAATCCACCGGTGTATTGTTAATTAGGGATTTATAAATGCGGGATATGCCCCCCCTCCCAAGATACCCCAACATCACCTGGGCCTCAGGCGGACTATGGGAAGGCAGTCTGGAATCTAGAGGGACGTGAGCCCGAACCGCGTGGCGCAATTGAAGGTAGCGGTAGAATTGAGAAGGCTGCAGCGAGAAGCGGGTCCGAAGCTCCTGGAAAGAACACATGCGGCTTCCACGCCATATATCGCCCAGACAGGAGATACCGAGAAGATCCCACTGCCGAAAGCCCGTGAGTCCCACCACCTCCCGCAGCCACGTCCCGTGCCAAAGCGGAGTGAGTTGCGTGGACGTCCCCGACCATCTGGTGTGTCGCAAGGCCGCGCGCCACGCGAGAAAGGGAGCCCGCACGACGCCGGGGAGCGACAGGGGGATCGTTGTGCCGTAGAGCATGTTTTGGATGGAGGGGAACCCGAGGCAGTTCACCTCGAGTCGATAAGCCGGGTCGCCCCAGCCCCCTGAGAACCAATCATGGACCACCAATAGTTGGGTGGCCAGATAGTAGAGGTAGAGGTTGGTCATGCTTAGGCCGCCGTCGTAGGAGGGGACCCTGCAGCGGTCCAAGGCCAGCCGAGGTCGACCACCGCCCCAAAGGAATTTGGTCACCATCTTATCCAGGTCCCGGAACCACGGGCGCGGAAAGGGGCATGGAGTGTTCTGCAGCATGTAAAGAAACTTGGGGAGGATCATCATCTTATATAAGGCGACTCTCCCTAGCGGATTCAAAGGGAGGGCCTGCCACCGGAGCATATCTGATCTGGCTTTGTTTACTACTGGAGCCACATTGAGTGCCCAGCAGAGTTCCGGGAGGAGGGTGACCCAGATCCCCAGGTACTTAAAGGAGAGTCTCCGGAGGGGAATATCTGATTGCCAGTCGAAACATTCCCGCGACGGGTGTAGCGGGACTAGAACAGATTTTTTTGGGTTCAGATGGAGACCCGACGCCTGGCCAAACCGATGGAGGATCCGGCGGACCCGGGGCCCCGAGGTCGCTGGGTCGGAAAGCTAGAGGAGGACATCGTCCGCGTATAGGGCAATCTTATCTGGGGCCACAGCTGGCCATTCCCATCCGCGAAGAACGGGATCCGCGCGAATCAGCATTGCCAGGGGTTCCATGGCCAACGCAAAAAGGAGGGGCGAGAGCGGACAACCCTGGCGCGTCCCCCGACCTATGGGAAACGGGCGAGAGAGAGCCCCGTTGACCAACACCCGGGCCCGCGGGTGCGCGTACAGGACCGCTACCATGGCACGGAACCGGGGGCCGAAACCCATGCGTTCCAGGACGTCAGCCAAGTACGCCCATCCCACGGAGTCGAAGGCCTGTTCAAAGTCAACCAGAAGGAGGGCCAGGTAGGGAGAAAGGCGGCCGCGGTGCGCCATCGCAAGATGCAGGCGCCGCAGGCAGTGTCTGGTCCCCCGCTCCGGCATAAAGCCGCATTGATCCGGATGGACCAAGGAGGCAAGCGACGGGCGCAACCGCTGTGCTAGGACCGTAGCATAGATTTTGAGTTCGGTGTTGATAAGGGATATCGGCCGATAGTCAGAGCAGGACCGCGAGGGAGGCTGAGTCTTGGGGAGGGCAACTATGGTTGCCGTGTCCGTCTCGGGCCGGAACGAGCCCGTGTCCACCACGGCCGCAAACAGGTCCCGAAGCCTCGGGCCAGCATCTCCCGATAGTGAGCGTAGTACTCCTGGGGGAACCCGTCGGGTCCCGGGGTCTTCCCAGGTGCTAAGCGGCCTATGGCCTCCTCGATCTCTTGCAGCTCGATCGGTGAATCAAGGGTCTCGGAAACCTCGGGCTGCAACCGCGTAAGTGTCACCGCGGTCGTCCCCAGCAATTCCTCAAGGGAGAGCGTGGACGGCCTGCGGCGGTATAGCTGGGAGTAATAGTCCGCGAACGCCTGGGCTATCGCCACCGAGGCTGTGTGAGTACCACTCGCTGGGTCCGCGATGGCCGGAATGATCCGTCCCGCCCGGGGATAGGTCGCCAGCCGGTGGAGAAGAGTGCCGTTTTTGTCTCCCCACCCGTAGACCCGGGCCACCGAGGAGCGCCATAGAATCTTCGCCGCCTCCAGGGAATGGAGGCGAATCTCTTCCCGCAGGAAGGCCAAGCGACGAGATCGGGCGGCATCGTCCAACTCCCCCAGACCGCGCTCTAATTCCACGGCTTGGGCTTCGCATTCCGCGAGCTTCTGGGATTGGGCCCGCCGTTGGCGCTGCAGATGCCCCTTAGCGGCGCCCCGGACAGTCGCCTTGCCGGCCTCCCACAAGACGGCAGGGGAGGCGACAGAGCCCTCGTTATGGGAGTAGTAGTCGGCGATCTCGCCCCCGACCGCCTTCCGGAAAGCCTTGTCGTGGAGGAACCAGGCGTTCAGACGCCACATCGGACGGGCAGAGAGGGGTGGGGGACCAAGAGCGAGGAGCACAGGCGAGTGGTCCGAAAGGCCCCTCGGAAGAATGCGTACATCTCGCACCCCCGCGCAGTCGGTGGATGGTACGAAGATGAGGTCGATCCGGGCATGGGAGTGATGGGCCGCCGATGTGTGGGTGTATTGGCGTGCCTGTGGGTGCCAGATCCGCCAGACATCGCAGAGGCCCTGCGCTTCGGCCCAGGATGAGAGCTGTTTTGCGCGGGCGACGCGGGACAGGGAGACCGGGCCCGTCGAGTCCAGGGGAGGCGAGTAGACGGCGTTGAAATCTCCGCCGAGAATGAGGGAGCCCGCCGGAAGTGTCGGGAGGAGACCCGCCGCGTGGGAGAGGGCCGACTGCAAGAGGGATGGCGCCGCATAAAGGGACATCAGGGTAAGGGGTCGCCCCTCCAGATTGCCAGAAACCACCACTACCATACCTTGGGGGTCCAAATGCACCCGGGACAGGACAAAGGGGAAGGACTTGCGGAGCAAAATGGCCACCCCTCGGGATCCCCGCACAAAACCGGAATGCCATACCCTGCCATAACCGTAGCGGCCAAGGAAGGGGCAGTTGTTACCCAACAGGTGAGTCTCCTGGAGGAGGAGTACATCGATCTCAGCGCGTTGCGCGTATTTGAGGACCGCCATACGTTTAAAACGGTCCAGAAGACCATTGACGTTCCAGGATAGTATGCGCATGGCGGCCCTAGGGACAGGCGGGTCAGCCATGGTCTAGGACAGGAGAGGGGGCCAGTAGGGGCGCGGCTGAGCAGGCCCCCAGAGAGGAAGGACAACGGGACATCGGGCAGGAGAGCAAGCCAGACAGCACATGATGCCTTAGTACAACAATTAAGAGGGAGTCATCCCCCACCAACAAAGTCTTCCCAACGGGGAAGAAACAACCCCAAACCAACCCCAACCCCCCCCCCCCCACCCTACACTTCGAAAACGGAAGCATCTGTCGCCCGAACCAAATGGAAGAACCACCAAGCTAAAACGCTTGGGCTTGAGCGCTAGTGGACCCCTGAGACCGATAGATTCAGACCTGAGTTACCTGCCCTGGCCGAGAGCAACACTGATAACGGGGCATCCCATCCCCGTCCAGGCATCCCCAGCCCCCCCTCCCCCCAAAGGAAACAAAGAGAGTCAAATGTTGGGGCTGCGAGAGAGGTCCGAAGAGTCCACCAATTCGACCGGCTGAGTTGCAGGGCCCGTGGGCCGGGGCGGCCCGGTCCGCCGTCCGTCTGCCCCGGGACTGGCATGTGCGGCCGAGGAGGCAGAGGAGGCTCTCGACCCTCGGCGTGACCTTCTCCCAGAGCGCGTGGTGATCACCTCCTCCGCTGTGCGCTCCCGGGGTAACGTGCGGTGCCGCCGACGGGTCCTCGATGTCCGGGGTCTTCCTCGTCCCCTCCGCATACCCACAGGCGAGCCGCGTCCAGAGCACTGCAGGGGGTGCTCCTCCGTCAACCAGGCCCAGGCCGCCCGCGGGGTATCGAAGAACAAAGTCTTGTGCTGGAAGACGACCCGGAGGCGGGCCGGGAACTGGAGCTGATACTGGAGTCCCAGAGAGCGCATCTTTTGTTTCACTTCCGTGTAGGAGCGGCGTTGCTCTTGGACTTCGCGGGTGTAGTCCGGAAATATCATGATTTTGTCGTTCTGGTAATGGAGGGCGCCCTGGCAGCGGGCCTCGCGGAGGATGGCGTCCCGGTCGCGGAAGTTCAAAAGTTTGAGGATGAACGGCCGGGGAGGCGCACCTGGGGGCCTGGGGGCCAGGGAGCGGTGGGCTCTCTCCACCACGAACGAGGGAGATAGGCTGTCCGCCGGCATCCAGGACCGGAACCATCGCTCCATGAAGTCGTCCGCTCGGCCCGATTCAACTCCCTCCGGAAATCCCACTAAGCGCAGGTTGTTGCGCCGGGCGCGATTTTCTGCATCCTCGACCCGGCGGTGTAGTTCCTTAGAGTGGGTGGTCAACTCCCGAACCTGGTCCTGTTGGTGGCGGATGTCGTCCTCGGCGGTGGAGATCCGGGATTCGGCCTCGGAAATGCGGGCGGTGGCATTCCGCAGATCCTGTCGGAGAAGAGCAACGTCCACTTTGACCTCTCCCACCATGCCCTCGAGGGAGGCGCGGGAGGAGTTGATGGCCTGCAGGATGGCAGCAAGGTCCGTGGCAGGGGCCGGGGCCGGCGCGGCCGTGGAGCCGGGCCCCTTGTCGGTAGTAGTACATTTGTCCTTCCTGGTTTGGGTGGCCCCGGACGCTGGCTTGCTGGCCCTGTCTTTGCCCATATCTGTGGCGGCCGTCCGTGAATCAGGGCAGCGAGCGAACGTCACACCCGCAGAGCGTCAAGGGGTGCTCGAGCGGACAGGGGCCCAGCACGGGGGCGGCGGGGGGAGCCCGCGGCCGGACAGGGCCCGACACGGCCGGCCCCAGTGGTCAGCCTCCGGCGGGGTCCCCAGCGGGGCAACGAGTCCGATCCCTCGCCTCGGCCGTGGCCGCGGGCCTCTCTCAGCGAAGCAGGGTCCAGCTGCGCAGCCCACAGTCCCCGGGCGGCGGGTCGTTCCTCAAGGGCACCGCCGCCGGGAATCGCCAGGGCCAGCCCTCCGGGGCATAGCCCACCTCTCCAGGGGGGACACCTCGCCCGAGCGGTCCCTCCGCCACCCCCAGGGGGGGGGCACGGTGTCGCCTGTCGACTCGCTGGATCCGGGGCCCCAAACGACGATGAGGGGGGGGAGGGGAGAGGGGGGGGAAACAGCAGCGACACCCCCCGACCGCCGATGTGCGGCCCGAAGCAGCGAGGACCCCTCCACCCCCGGGACCGGAGGCCAGTCTCTGAGCCGCGGGGCCGGGGCAGCGCCGCAGCCAGGAGGAGAGGTTGTAGAGAGGGAGGGGGGGAGCGGGGGTACGGGTCTCCCCGGCCGCAAACGCACGGCCCGATGGGGGGGGTCTCCCCTCCGCCCCCGACCCCCGCAGCCGCCCCGGTGAAGCGATCCTCCGCCGCCGCACTCACCGCCTATTCCTGCTCTCAGGCTCCGTTCGGGGGGGGTCCCAGCACAGCACGCCAGGGGGCCTCGGGCTGCAGCCGCGAGGTAGGACAGCACCCAGCCGGTGCACCAGCTCTCCGCCGCAGGCCTCGGGACACCAGGGCAGGTCCAGCAGCGTTGGTGGGGGAGAGTGGGGGGAGACTGGGCCCCGGCCGTCGACACCCGGCCCGAAGGGGAGGGCCCCCACCACCTCCAGCTCCACAGCAGCTCAGGTCGTCCCACCAGGGAGTGCCCCACTCACCGCCGGCCTTCCGTCTGGCACCACAGCCCGGAATGGGCCCCACAGCACCTCGCCGCCGGCCACAGGATCCCAGGTCGGGGCCCCACCGAGGGGGGGGCCGCCACTGCCGCAGCGACGATCTCACCGGGCCGCCAGGATTCTCAGGCCCAGCACCCTCGTGGGCGCCGCGGTCTCGAGTAGCCGCGCGCCCGCACCCAGCGTCAGGGATCAAAGCCGCCGCCCGCCGGGCGCCGACAGCAGGCAGCAATCACAGCTCCGGGGGGGCGGTCGCGCCCCAAACTCGCACCAGGGACAGCCAGGCGGGCCCGGGCCCCAAAACCGCTGAAATCAGCCGGCCAGGGCAGGATCAGGCGAGGAGGAAAGGATCGGCGGGGTCTTACGGCCGGAGCCTCACGGCAGAGCAGCCATGTCGGTCAGGCGCCACCTAGCGCTCTGTGGTTCTTGTTTTTTAAAACAGAGAATCGAATCAGGTAACAGACTAAAGGCCAGTGCAGGATATGATGTTGGTAAGGCCTTTCTGAGGTACAGCAAAGAAGCACCTCAGACCAGGAGCAAAAGGAAAGCATCGCACTTCTACTGTTACCTCAATATGGGGGTCATTACGATGGCCAGTGGACTGCCACCGACATGCTGTAGGTGGCAGTGCGCCTGACATCTTGGGCATCTATCTGACCGCTGAATTACAATACCGGCAGTCGGAGTGTAGAGGTCGGGGGTAGGACCGCCACCTCCAACAGTTTCCAGGATCCCGTTGGGAATGCAGTCGGACTCCTATCCTATGGAGGCAGTGCCTGCGCAGGTACTGCCGTAAGGATTAGGATGTCCCTTTCCGACTGCCTTTTCATGGCAGTCCCACCGCCATGAAAAGGCAGACGGAAAGAGACTTTGGGAGCCCCAAGCTGGGCCCCCATTCACCGTAGGCATTTTTCAGTGGCCCTGGGGGCACCTTCAGTGCCGCCCACCCACCCAGTGCCTTTTTCTACTGCTGCTTGTAATGCGGCCCTTTTCCTGGGCTACAGCACAAGCCACAGTGGAAAAAGGCACTTTCCGACTGCCTGCATAGCGGTTGTATCCTAATAGGGCAGGTGGAACCGCAGACTAATTGGCAGACGGTCACCTGCACTGTACGTTGGTGGTCGGAGAGCCAACCGACTGCCATCGTAATGAGGGCCTAAGTGAGGTGCATGCTGCTTAGGGGCACGGTACGTGACCTTAACCTGTTCTCTAATTATACATGCACTGGTAGAAGTGTGTGTGCAGGGGTCAGCGCTAGATTAGCAGGTGGGGTGAGTCAGAGTTCACACTCAAACATGCTGAAACAGAAACCAGAACTCTGGTGATTATACATTTAGGAGGTCATTGTTCTCGTGAATTGATCTTGGACACTTACAGAAATTGATCTCTTTCCCTTCATGAGATAGAACGTGCACTTTTGGTTTATTGCAAGGGCATAGTTATCAATAGTGCAGCTGGTGAAATAGCACCAGGGACCACTGCCTCCAAAATAATTTACTACCAAACTAGGCAGTGGGGGGCTTATTCCTTGCTTGCGATATTGTCCATGGAGCGTGAGCTACACCATGCTGTGCTGCTTGTAATTGCAGTAGTGGTCGCTTGTTCCCATGAGGGGGGTTTGAGAAAGGGTGTAAGCCAACCGTGCAACAGCAGACCAAAGTGAACAGAAAAACCTCACATGAATTATGACATCACACAGTGCAACCTTCCAAATACACAGGAATGGGAAGGGGCAACACTTTAGGATGTCACAAAATTAGACATTCTAACTAAACAGGTCACGCACAGAGTATACCGCATTCATTATGACATCATGCGGTATGATCTTTCAACCACACAGGGACAGAGAGGAGCAGCAACACTAAGGGGTCGATTAGGATGGCGGTCGGAAAGGCATTCCAACCGCCGTGGTAACAGAAATTAACCGTCCTCATGTACCACGGGAAATCCGGCGGTCAGATTAGGATGACCTGCCAGAAAAACACGACCGCGGCAGACGGATTCCACGAATCTCCGCTGGGACCGTCCGGAACAGCTGAAAATCTGTCCGCGGTGGTCGGATTTGCTGCGGAAAGACCCAAAGCCGCTGTTCGACCAACGGAATGTCCGTACATGAAATTACGATACAATGGCAGTGCCAGTGGAACGATCAGTTGTTTCCGACTGCCGCTGTGAGAAGTTGGCCTGGTATATGCTGTCCACTAGTTATAATGGGCAACTTGCACCAGTCCAAACTGCCCTTATTGATTATTAGGTTAAGGACAACCTTTATTGAAAGCTATCCTAGTGGTAGCTATGGAGAGCTGCCTTCAAGCTAAGTCTCGAAGGCATGTAAAGCAGATTGGTTTACCAGATTATAACCTCCTGAATATAGGTTCCGGATGCTGCAGAGGGGCTCTGCTCATGCATATGCACCCTCTCACATAAAACCCAGCACCCTGCCTTCAGTATTGATAAGGCCTGCCATAGGGGTGACTGATAGGTTTATATGTGCAGTGATAGAGGATAGATATAGTGAACCTACATCTAAGTAAGGGGTGCATGCACCACCTTACACAGGCTGCTGTTGCAGACCTGTTGTGTCATTTTGAATGGTCTCATATGGGTGGAATAATACATGCTGCAGCCCCTGGAGGCCTCTGGGGTACCTATGCCCTAGTTACATGGTATACCATATACTAGGGACCTATAAGGGTACCCCAGAATCCAATCTGGAGTGTACCTAAAGTACATGCAATCAATTTAGAGGCGAAAGCAGCTAGGCTGGGGTCCTGGATAACAGGATCCCAGCCGGTCAAAGTCGAAAACAGTAAAACATCAGCAAAAAGTGGGGGTAACTATAAGAAGCAGATCCTACTCTCCTACAGCCGTGATACAACAAATGATGAATGGGATAGCCGGCGGAAAGACTGCTGCATTCCGACCACCGCGGTCGTGCCGGAAGAGTAATGGCGGTCGAAAGCAAACACACAACAAGGCCACCAAGTGTGGCTATAAATCTGGCTCAGCCTAAAAAAACACCTAACACACCCCAATGACACATCCCAATGGCAATTAAAAAATACACATTCAAGGTCAATTCACACAACACACCTGACTGACTACTACATTTTGACCCACCCCTATAGCTGAGTATAAAATTAGCCCCTTCCCTGCCCAGAATCATTTGCACAACTCCACAACTGAAGGCCCAACCCCACAGCACAAAGGAGAGGCAATTTTGCACACATAACACCATCACAACCACACACACACCACACACATCACCACCACCACCTTCACACCTGCACTTTTCACCCATTTGCACATCGCACACCATGTCACAGAAGAAGATGTCCAAATGCACTGACAATGAGTTGTCAGTGATGGTAGATGAGGTAATCAGAGTAGAACCACATTTGTTTGGGAGCGTAGTCCAACAGACACCAATAGCCACAAAAAATCAAATGTGGGCAAGGATAGTCAACAAAGTCAATGCAGTAGGGACCACCCAGCGCACCCTGAAGGACAGCAGGAGGAGGTGGCATGACCTCAAGACCAGGGTGAAAGAGCGTGCCAACAAGAACCATGAGCTGGCTCAGAGGACTGTCGGTGGCCCTCCCATTCCACCACTAACATTCGCTGAATGGGAGGAGAAGGTGCTTGCCACACTGCATCCAGAGAGACTCACAGGATTACCCGGGGGAGTGGAGGCTGGTAAGTACCAACAAATGTCTCACATTACACTGCTATGTACTGTCTTACACAACTAGAAAGCTTCACTTCCTAGACCTAAATGCACCTACGTACAACACACTCTTCCCAACACATGTCTCACAGATCTAACATTCCCTTCCTCTGAATCACCTCATAGATAGCTAGCAATATTTCCATGGGGTATGTGTACAGGCAGCCAGCACCACAACTCCCACAAGGCACCCTTGTCCCACAACTGAGCAAGATGGGGCCCTCCCTGTGAGAAGGTGGCCTGATATATGCTGTCCACTAGTTCAGTCCAAACAACCCCTTATGGTGAATGGTTAAAGACAACCTTATGTGAAAGCTATCCTAGTGGTAGCTATGGAGAGCAGCCTTCAGGCTAAGTCTTGGAGCAATGTAAAGCAGCTTGTTTTACCAGTCTATAATATCTTGAATGATCAAATGAAAAGACAACCACACCAGGTATATATTCAAAATAAATGTATTGAAGATAAAACACACCCCTCTAGTCTCTTTATGAGGCTGGAATTCGAAGTACTTAAGTTACAAGTTAGCAATCATCAGTAAAAGCACAAATACACATTTGGGCCCTAAGGGCGTACCAAACCATATACCAAAAAAGTGGTATAAGAACCACAACTGGAATAGGCACTGGGCCTATTGCCTCTAGAATCGCTGGGACCCCAAGGAATCGCCCAAGGTAGTGACACAGGGGACCCACAGGGACTATATGCAGTGTGTAAACACAACCACGTGTTCCTATTATCTTCTATGGGCAATGTTGAGGTTGGAAATTTAAAGATTAGGGACACTTCTAATCGAGTCTGGGCCAAACCCTTTTGGACTTAAGAAGTTCTAGGGCTAGCACCCACGAGAGCACTGGAGTACTCGAGTTACCTCACCCAGGGAAGCCGGGTGCATAGGTGTCGGGTCGCGTCGTCGATTTCAATGGAAGTCTGCAAAGAACTGCTGTGTTAGAATCCGGGGTCTCTGGTTGGCGCAGGTATGCACTTGCGACAAGCAGGGACCCTTTCCTCTAAGTCAGGGCAAAGGATTACTCTTAGAAAATAACCCCTGCTCACCCTCTAGGTAACATGGCGCGAGCAGTCAGGCTAGATTCCAGAGGGCATTAGGTTAAGCATTCAAGGCGTCCCACAATAACCACCAACCCACCACACAGAGACACCAGACTGTATTTTGTAAAAATATAAAGCTCTTTATATAAAACTCTTCAGGTAGGCTTCAAATACAGTCTTTCACTTTAAAATGAGGTTCCAGTTACTTGTTATCACTTTTCAGGAGGCCACAGTTCTTAAAATGGTCACTTTAGGTGCAATCTGCACTCTTTGGGGGTCTGTGCGCTTCGTAGGGGCCTCCGTACGCTTCGTACCAGCTTTAGAACGCTTCGTGCCGTTTCTCATGCTTCCAGAGTGAGCACGCGTACTGGTACTCAAGCCGTACGGGCCGTACCTTCGTAGGTACCCGTCGTACGAGTCCGGTACGCCTCTTGCCACTCCTCACGCTTCCCGCGTGAGCAGCGTCTATATCTTTACAGCGGTACGGGCCGTACAGGTGCAGGGACGCGCCGTACGGGCTTGGAGCGAACCGCACCAAGACTCACGCTTCCCGCGTGAATAGCGTAGCGGGACGACGGCGCCGTACGGACCGTACACAGCAAAGTACGCGTCGTACAGGGGCGCGTTGGGCTCACAGTACCTTGTTCTTTGGGGGCAAAGTTTGTGGCGGCCTCAGAAGTCCTCGGCAGGGGTGTCCCGCGTCTCGTTGCAGTCCCGCTGGTCAGTGGACGGCGATGCTTCGTGGGGCGTCTCAGGACGTCGCAGCACACCTCGATGTTTGGAAGCAGGAGGGGCAGCTCGGGGGTGATCTTTCAGCACGGCACGCTGTCGGCTTCGTCCAGAATCGGCGAACCAGTGCACAGTGGTCTCTACGGCCTGGGGTCGCAGAGGCTCGGCGCTGGGACACAGGCAGTCTCTTCCTTACGTTGCGAGCTCCGGCTCGAGGGGGCAGTTGTTCACTTTGTTCAGGCCAGACAGGGCAGGCCTTCACGGTGCTCACAGCAGCACAGTCGATTCAGGAGTCGCGTTGCTCAGCGAGATGGGGGCACACAGGTTCTCTGGGGTCAGCTTCAGCAATCCACCCACAGCAGCTTCTTCTTCTTCCAGGGAGGGGTAGCGCCCACTGTTCCTGGGGGCAAGTTCACAAGCAAGCCATTGGAGATTGTTTTTAAAGCACAAGTTGAATTCAAAGTCTTTCTCCGTCTTTTTTTCCTCTCCTTCCAGCAGCAAGGCACCCACCACAGGCCAGTCTCTCAGGCTTAGAGACAGTACTCCTCCATGCAGCTTTCCCAGGTCCTTCTCTTCGGGCAGAGGTTCTTCTTGGCATAAACAGGATCTGATTTCTTAGGAGCAGGGCTCCTTCTTTTATACACAGTTTCTTTTGTTTTTTGTCGCCAGGGGGCCTGTGCCTGGCTCAGTCCGGTTTTGGAGCACTTTGTTGTGGTGACTCTGCTCTTTCCTTTCAGTGCACAGGGCAGAGACATCAGCCGCTCCACAGGGGGTAGAGCCAGCATTGTGGTGGCAGAGCACAGGTCTATTCAGAGTCAAGGTGTACTCCTCCCACCCATCCTGGTGTAATTAGTCCCGCCTGGGCAGTGGACGACGATGCTTCGTGGGGCGCTTCAGGACATCGTAGCACACCTCGGGGGTCGGAAGCAGGAGGGGCAGCTCGGGGGTGATCGCTCAGCGTGCAGCGCTGTCGCATCGGCCAGGATTGGCGAACCAGGGTGCCGTCGGTCCTTGCAGTGATCTCCACGGCCAGGGGTCGCAGAGGCTCGGCGCTTGGACGCAGGCAGTCTCTCCTTTACGTTGCGAGCTACGGCTCGAGGGGGCAGCTATTTACTTTGTTTAGGCCAGGCAGGGCAGGCCTTCACAGTGCTCACAGCAGCACAAGCGGGCAGAAGTCGCGTTGCTCAGCGAGATGGGGGCACACAGGTTCTCTGGGGTCAGCGTCAGTGATCCACCCACAGCAGCTTCCTTCTCTTCCAGGGAGGGGTAGCACCCACTGTTCCTGGGGCGCAGTTCAGGGGGCAAGTTCACAAGCAAGCCCTTGGAGATTGTTTTAAAAGCACAAGTTGAATTCAAAGTCTTTCTCAGTCTTTTCCTCCTCTCCTTCAACAGCAAGGCACCCACCACAGGCCAGTCTCTCAGGCTTAGAGACAGTACTCCTCCATGCAGCTTTCCCAGGGCTTCTCCTCGGGCAGAGGTTCTTCTTGGCGTAAACAGGATCTGATTTCTTAGGAGCAGGGCTCCTTCTTTTATAGCAAGTTTCTTTTGTTCTTTGTCGCCAGGGGGCCTGGGCCTGGCTCAGTCCGGTTCTGGAGCACTTTGTTGTGGTGACTCTGCTCTTTCCTTTCAGCGCAGAGGGCAGAGACATCAGCCGCTTCACAGGGGGCGGAGCCAGCATTGTGATGGCAGAGCACAGGTCTATTCAGAGTCAAGGTGTACTCCTCCCACCCATCCTGGTGTAATCTCTCTACCCACCACCTGGCAGCCAGCCTGTCTCCTGGAATTCCCCAGCCCTGCCCCTCACTGAAACTAGGCAGCACACACACACACAGCAGAGGCGGACTGAAATGGCTAAGCAAGTCAATACTAACTTTCTAAAAGTAGTACTTACAAACACAGGATATTAAAATAAACTTTACTAAAAGAAGTATTTTATTATTCTGTGTTCAGGCATACTAAACTTGACTTTCTACCATGCTCTCTGAGTCCGCTGGGATTATAGAGTGTAATAAGTCCAGCAGCCCATTCTGGCCTATGGAGAGCAGGTAGCCTTCAAAAGTGAAAAACGAAAATGGCTGTAATTCACTATTAGGACATGCCAAACACATCAGGGCATGTCCTACCTTATGCCTACAATGCACCCTGCCCTTGGGCCTACCATAGGGGTGACTAATATGTAGTTAAGGGAAGGTTTAGGGACTGGCAAGTAGGTGCACTTGCGCAGTCAGCATGACAGTACCAGACTGCACGCAGGTTCTGCAATGGCAGACCCTAGACACATTTTACTAGGCCGCTTCTGTGGGTGGCACAACCAGCGCTGCAAGCCCACCAGCAGCATTTGCATTTACAAGCCCTGGCACTCCTGGTGCACTTTACTAGGGGCTGATAGTAAATCAAATAAGCCAAACATGGACACCAATCAATGTCAACATTTTACCATAGGGAGAGCATATGCACCTTAGCACTGATCAGCAGTGGTAAGGTGCCCAGAGTCATAAAACAGCCAACAACAGGTCAGAAAAAATACAGGAGGAAGGCAAAAAGTTTAGGGATGACCCTGCAAAAAGGGCCAAGTCCAACATGCTGCTGCCGTGAAGAGGAGAAGTGTCTGAAGAGATCCAAGCCTGGATCTAGGATGTAAGTAACCTGAAAGCAGAGTGGACAGAGTCTGGGTCACTTGCCAGTGACCTAGGGCAGGATGGACCAATGCCCACAGATGTCGGGTGATTCAGGTGAGCTGATGGGTGTCTTGACTCTTCAGTCACGAGGTCCAGGAGGTGTCGACAAAATCCACGAGCCAGATTCAAGCTGCCCCACAAGGTCTGTCGAGTGCTGCGGTATCGGCGACCAGAATGGACCCAACAAGCCTTGGCAACGGCAAGTCACTGGAATTCAGAGAAAGGACTGCGGTGCCAACCAGCAAGGTCTGAGGGACTCACCCAGCGAGGGTAAGTCGGGGCACGTCTGGAGCAACCAGGTAAGCCCAATCAGAAAAGGAGTCACCTTCATGGGGACCTGCTAGCCAACAGGCTAGTGATTGCAAAGGAGCCTCGAGCGGTCGCACTTGAAGCTGGCCCACGGGTCACTCGTGAAGTGAAGGCCAACAATCTTCGGTGCAGGAGGTGCTCAAGGATCGGGCTAGTCGGAGCCCAAAGCACAACTTTGAGGAGGACCAGGAAGATAGTGTTGCTGCAAAATTTCACTGTGTCCAGGGGTCACGGTTCCACATCACCCACTATAGCCACGGGACTCAGCTTTGCTATGGACTCAGGGTAGCCTCGGGGAAGTCTGGAAATCTACCTCTGGGGATGCAGAGACTTTGGCATCTGGCGGGAGCTTCAGAATTGCAGACCAGTCAGTTGCTTCTTTGGTGCCTGCCAAGCAGGGGAGTCACTCCTTGACCCCAAGGGAGATCTCTTCAGTCTTCTAGTCAGGATAGAACGTCGAAGGTCCAGGATGTACATTGCAGAGTTTCGTCCAGGGTAATCTAAAGTCCTATGGACTGGATTCCTATACTTATAGTGAGTTTAGGGGATGGACTAACTCTAAGGCCCCAACTATGGGTGGGCCAGGAAAGAGGGGTGGTTATACCCATTTCCTTTGTCCAGTTTCACACCAGAGCAGGGGCAGGTATCCCCTGCAACCGGTTTGAACTGGAGTATGCACAGGGACACCAAGCGTGCCCCCAGTGCAGGACTTCAAAGCACCAGAGCATGCTCCCGCCCAGCCCCAATACACATCAGCCTGTCTGGGGAGGTGGGAACACCTCCCCTCGACAGGAAACCTATTGTCCAGGCCTCCCCTGCCGGAGTTTCGGTCAGCAGCAGGAGGCCAGACCCGTGTCTGTGGCAGAGGCATCCATTTTGTGATGCCAGGGCTCAGGAAAGTCCTACCGGGTTTAGCCAGTGTGAACATGTCTCTCCCTCTAGAAGGGTGGAATGCTTCCCCCGCCGCCAGAATTTGCAGGGGGGTAGTATTCCAAAGCGTTTGAAACCAAACATGACATGTTTTGATGCAGCCATCCCAAAGTTAGCATTTACCGCGAGGTTATAATACACTTAAGAGTATATGGTATGGCTGTATCACAGAACAGCCATAAGGAAGTATTTCCGAAAGCTTCAGAGGGGCTCAGCTCATGCTTGTGCACCCTCTTAAACAAAACCAAGTACTCTGCCTTAAGGATTGTCAAGGCCTGCCATAGGAGTGGCTTATAGGTTTATATGTGTCTGTATAAGGTAGTGATATAGGGAGCCTATACCACAGTAAGGGGTGCAAGCACACCCTTACCCAGGCCGCAGTAGCAGACCTGTGGTGTCATTTTGGAGTGCTTCGCAGGGGTGGCATAATATATGCTTCAGCCCCTGGTAGGCCTCTGAGGTACCGATGCCCTAGGTACATAGTATACGAGGGGTTTATAAGGCACTCCAGAATCCAATTAGATATGTACCGAATGTACATGGAAAACATTTTAGAGAGAAGCAGCTAGGCTGGGGTCCTGATTAGCAAGGCCACAGCCAGACTAAGGTTGAAAAACAGTGAAACACCAGCAAAAGGTGGGGGTACCCATGTGAAGCAGATCCTACTCTCCTACACAACCCCCCCCCCCCCAAAAGCAGGGACATTAAACTAACCTTGACCAGTTGAGTCTTCATGTTCTAAGTGGAAATACCTAGAGAGTCCATATGCATTGGCATGGTTACTCCCAGGTCTATGTTCCACTGTAAAGTCCATCCCCTGTAGGAAAATGGACCACCTAAGCAGTTTGGGGTTTTCACCCTTCATTTGTTTTAGCGATAAGAGGGGTTTATGGTCTGTCTGAACAAGGAAGTGAGTACCAAACAAGTATGGCCTCAACTTCTTCAGAGCCCAAACCACAGCAAAGGCCTCCCTCTCAATGGCTGACCAACGTTTCTCTCTAGGGCTCAGCCTTCTGCTTATGAAAGCTACTGGCTGATCCTGACCTTCTTCATTCAATTGTGACAGTACAGCCCCAACCCCCAATTCAGATGCATCAGTTTGAACAATGAACTTCTTGGAGTAGTCAGGACTCTGCAGAATGGGAGCAGTACACATGGCCTGCTTCAGGTCATCAAATGCCTTTTGACAGCTAGCTGTCCACTGAACCTTTTTGGGCATTTTTTTAGAAGTTGAGTCATTCAAGGGTGTCACTATTGATCCATACCCTTTGACAAATCTCCTATAGTACCCAGTCAGGCCTAAGAAGGCTCTCACCTGAGTCTGGGTAGTTGGAGCAGTCCATTCCATTATGGTCTGGATTTTGCTCTGCAATGGTTGAACCTGGCCTCCACCTACAAGGTGGCCCAGGTACACAACCTGACTGCCCTATCTGGCACTTAGTAGCCTTGATAGTTAGGCCTGCTTTTTGCAGGGCCTCCAAAACATTCCTTAGGTGGACCAGGTGATCCTCCCAGGTGGAGCTAAAGACAGCAATATCATCTAGATATGCTGCACTAAAGGCTTCCAGGCCTGCGAGAACTGTATTCACCAACCTTTGGAAAGTGGCAGGTGCATTTTTCAAACCAAAGGGCATTACCACAAATTGATAGTGCCCACTAGGGGTAGAAAATGCTGTCTTTGGCTTTGCATCATCAGCTAGTCTGATCTGCCAGTAGCCAGCTGTCAAGTCAAATGTGCTAAGGTACTTGGCTGAGGCCAAAGTATCTCTAAGCTCATCTGCCCTGGGTATTGGATGGGCATCAGTCCTAGTAACTGCATTGAGACCCCTGTAGTCCACACAAAACCTCATCTCTCTTTTTCCACCACTGGTGTGAGGTTTTGGCACAAGGACCACTGGACTAGCCCAAGGGCTATCTGACGGTTCAATTACACCCAAATCCAACATTTTCTGGATTTCTGTCCTGATACTGTCCCTGACATGGTCAGGTTGCCTATAAATCTTATTTTTAATAGGCAGACTGTCCCCAGTGTCCACTTCATGAGTGCACCAGGTAGTCTGACTTGGAGTCAGTGAGAACATGTGTCTTAACTGATTGAGCATTTGTCTGCAATCAGCTTGTTGCTGGGCACTGAGGCTGCCTGCCGAGGCTACACCATAGCTGACCCATCATCAGGGTTCTGTGAGAGGAGGTCAGGGAGTGCGTCACTCTCTTCCTCCTGTCCCTCATCAGTTGCCATGTGCAAGCCTATGTCAGCCCTGTCCACATATGGCTTGAGTCCGGTTGACATGGAGAACCCTATGGGGACTCCTGGGAGTTCCTAGGTCTACTAAATAAGTAACCTCTCCCTTCTGTTTAACAATAGTGTGGGGTCTACTCCACTTGTCCTGGAGAGCTGCTGGGCCACAGGCTCCAACACCCACACTTTCTGTCCTGGCTGGTAAACAGTCAGTACAGCCTTTGGTCATGCCAGGCTTTTTGCAGTTCCTGGCTAGCCTCAAGGTTTTTGTTTGCCTTTTTCATGTACTCAGCCATCCTGGAGCGGAGACCAAGTACATAGTCCACTATGACTTGCTTTGGGGGCTTGAGAGGTAACTCCCATCCTTCCTTCACCAAACACAATGGACCCCTGACAGGGTGACCAAACAGAAGTTTGAATGGGCTGCAGCCAACACCCTTCTGAGGCACCTCCCTGTATGCAAATAAAAGGTTGGGCAAGAGCAGGTCCCATTTTCGCCTAAGCTTCTCTGGGAGTCCTTTGATCATGCCCTTTAAGGTTTTGTTGAATCTCTCAACTAAACCATTGGATTGTGGGTGATAGGGTGTGGTGAACTTGTAGGTCACTCCACACTCCTTGCACATAGCAGTTAAGTAGCTTGACATAAAGTTTGCATCTCTGTCAGATACTACTTCCTTAGGAAAGCCTACTCTTGAGAATACACTCAAGAGAGCTCTTGCCACTACAGGTGCTGTAGTGGCCCTTAGGGGAATTGCTTTTGGGTACCTGGTGGCATAATCCACTACCACCAGCATAAATCTGTGCCCAGATGCTGTTTGGGGATCCATGGGACCAACAATGTAAATTCCTACCCTTTCAAAGGGCACCCCACCACAGGTAGTGGTGTCAGGGGGGCCTTTGTAGTGCCACCTGCTTTGCCACTGGCTTGGCAGGTTACACAGGAGCGACAAAACTCCTTGGTGTCTTCAGACATGTGGGGCCAGTGAAAGTGAGGAACAATTCTGTCCCACGTCTTGTTCTGGCCCAGGTGTCCAGCTAAGGGAATATCATGGGCTAGTGTCAATAGGAAACCCCTAAACTTCAGAGGTATAACCAGCCTCCTGGATGCACCAGGCTTGGGGTCTCTACTCTCTGAGTATAGGAGTCCATCATCCCAATAAACTTTATGGGTGCCACTAGCATTCCCAGCAGCCTCATCAGCAGCTTGCTGTCTGAGGGTTTCAAGAGAAGGGCAGGTTTTCTGCTCCTGGCTCAGATCAGACCTGGAAGGGCCCCCTGTCCCCAAGAACTCAACCTGGTCAGGTTCAAGCTACTCTGGGACAGTTCCTTCTTCAGGCTCAAGATCATCTCCCTGAGGAGACTGATCAGCATTCAGGTAGGAAGGCTCTGCCTTAACCCTACTGCTCCTCCTCCTGTGAGGCACCTGGTCCATTATTCCAGATTCAAGGGCCTGTCCAGCTTTTGACATTTTTGCCTTTGACCTGATCACAGCAAAGACATGTGCAGGGATCCCTAACATTTCTGCATGTGTCCTAAGCTCCACTTCAGTCCAAGCTGAAATTTCCAGATCATTGCCAAGCAAGCACTGTACTGGTAGGTCTGCACTTACCACAACCTTCTTAAGGCCAGTTACCCCTCCCCAGGAGAAGTTAACAACTGCCAGAGAATGGTCTGTTCTGACATTGCTAGCATTGGTCACTTGGTACATTTCACCAAGTATAATCTGCCCAGGATCCACAAGATCTTTTGTCACCATTGTGACACTTGCTCCTGTGTCCCTGAATGCCCAAGCTTCTACTCCATTAATTAAAGGCTGCTGTCTGTATTTGCCCAGGTTACTGGGGCTCACAAAGGGGGACAAATCCATGCCCCCATCACTGACAAGCACAGCCTGAGTTGGTACTCTGACTAGGCCAGAGTCCATCTCAGAACCCAGGGTCAACCCTACTACACCCTTATTATGTGTATTCCCACCACCAATTGTAACTGCACTAGGGGGAGCAGGTGCCTTAGGGACATTGGTGGTGGTTGGAGTATTTTCTTTGGTCTTGGTGCGGTCACTAGTCCAGTGAGTTTTCTGTTTAGAGATTTTGCACCAAGGTTTCTTTTGGCCTTTCCCTATGTTAGCTTGTGAATCCCCACCTGAAGAAGATTGTTGGGGCCCTTGTGAAGACTTCTGGTTTTTACTCTTGTCCCCATCCTTGTCAGAGTTTTTGGAATCTTGCTTCTTTGGGTCACCACCTTGGTTCTGTACCTTTTGCCTCACCCTGGTTCTGACCCATTTGTCTGCCTTCTTTGCCAAATTTTGGGGAGAGGTCAGATCCGAGTCTACCAGGTACTGGTGCAACAGCTGATTTTGACAGTTATTAAGAATTTGCTCCCTCATTATCAGATTGTACAATCTTTGAAGTCACACACTTTACTGCCCAATAACCAACCTTCCAGAGCCTTAGCAGCACAGTCAACAAAGTCAACCCAGTCCTGATTTTGTGTTATTTAGGTGTCTCTGAACTTTAACCTGTATTGTTCAGTGGTTAGACCCATCTATTAGAGCACTTTTCAAGACTTTGTAGTCATCAGCATCCTCTTCTCTTACAGTGAGGAGCTTGTCTCTACCTTTGTCTGCAAAGGAGAGCCATAGGATTGCTGCCCACTGACCTTGAGGGACCTTCTGTACTTTACAGGCCCTCTCCAAGGCAGTTATCCATTTGTGGATGTCATCCCCACTCTGGTAGGGAGGGACAATCTTACTTAGGTTTCTATGGTAATAAGACCTCTCCCTATCTCTAGGGAAATTGCTGCCACCAAGGGACTCTAGTCCCTCCTTTTTACCAGCTCTGTAGAGCTCCAGGGCTTCCCTATCTAAGGCCATCTGCTGTTTTCTGAGGTTGAACTTGTCTTGCTCATACTTCAGCAGTCTCTCTCTCCTCTCCTGGGAGGTTGCCCTCCCTCTGTGAGAAGAAACAGAGGTTCCTATAGAGGAGTTAGACTGGATAGATCCCCTTGACAGAGATCTATTCCTTCTAGCCCTGTTGTCAGGCCTACCAGGAAGAATAAAGGAAGTGGCATTATTGTCATCCTCCTCATCCTCATCCTGGTGGTCTGTGTTCACCAGAGTCTGGTCATTGTCACCAGTCTGGTCAGCATTAGAGTTAGGGTCAGGGGAGTTTCCACCCCTAGACCCACCCTCATGTGCTGCCCCACCCACACTATCTACATCATCAGGCCCACTAGGCCCTGTGATATCATCCAGTTTCAGTATCTTTATGAGATGCTGGGTGGATGGACTTTTGCCTGTCTTCAGATTCCTAATGGAACATAAGGCCCTAAGCTGAGCAAAGGTGAGATCCTCATATTTATAGGGAAGGAGCTCACTGGTTCCTGGTAGGGACCCAGTGGTTCCTGGCTGGTTAGACATTACTAATGTGGTGTGGTGTATTGCACTACATACACTCGTGTGGCCTACTAAACTCTCTTGAGTTGTAGAAAGGGTGTGCTATCCCTTAACACACAACTCTAAGTTCAGTAGAACTTACTGTAGCTAAACTTGATATTATATGTACTTCAGGTACCTTTAGTGGTTTTCAGTTGATCAATTCAATTGAGATTATCTGGCAAGCTGGAATCCCACACACTGCACACCAATGTGAGAAGGTGGCCTGATATATGCTGTCCACTAGTTCTAGTGAGCACCTTGTATCGGTCCAAACAACCCCTTATGGTGAATGGTTAAAGACAACCTTATGTGAAAGCTATCCTAGCGGTAGCTATAGAGAGCAGCCTTCAGGCTAAGTCTTGAAGGAATGTAAAGCAGCTTGTTTTACCAGTCTATAATCTCTTGAATGATCAAATGAAAAGACAACCACACCAGGTATATATTCAAAATATATGTATTTAAGATAAAGCACACCCCTCTAGTCTCTTTATGAGGCTGGAGTTTGAAGTACTTAAGTTACAAGTTAGCAATCATCAGTAAAAGCACAAATACACGTTCGGGCCCTAGGGGCGTACCAAACCATATACCAAAAAAGTGGTATAAGAACCACGACTGGAATGGGCACTAGGCCTATTGCCTCTAGAATCACTGGGACCCCAAGGAACCACCCAAGGTAGTGACACAGGGGACCCACGGGGACTGTATGCAGTGTGTAAACACAACCGCGGGTTCTTATTATCTTCTATGGGCAATGTCGCGGTTGGAAATTTAAAGATTAGGGACACTTCTAATCGAGTCTGGACCAAACCCTTTTGGACTTAAGAAGTTCTAGGGCTAGCACCCACGAGAGCACCGGAGTACTCGAGTTACCTCACCCAGGGAAGCCGGGTGCATAGGTGTCTTTTGGTGTCGGGTCGCGTCGTCGATTTCAATGGAAGCCTGCAAAGAACTGCTGCTGCCGTGAAGAGGAGAAGTGTCCGAAGAGATCTAAGCCTGGATCTAGGATGTAAGGAACCTGAAAGCAGAGGGGACAGAGTCTGGGTCACTTGCCAGTGACCTAGGGCAGGATGGACCAATGCCCACAGATGTCGGGTGCTTCAGGTGAGTTGATGGGTGTCTTGACTCTTTAGCCATGAGGTCCAGGAGGCGTCAACGAAGTTCACGAGCTGGATTCGAGCTGTCCCATGAAGTCTGTCCAGTTCTGCGGTATCAGCGACCAGAATGGACACAACAAGCCTTGGCAACAGCAAGTCACTGGAATTCAGAGAAAGGACTGCAGGGCAGACCAGCAAGGTCTGAGGGACTCACCCAGTGAGGGTAAGTCGGGGCATGCCTGGAGCAACCAGGTAAGTACAATCAGAAAAGGAGTCGCCTTCGTGGGGACCTGCTAGTCAATGGGCTAGTGATCACGAAGGAGCCTCGAGCGGTCGCACTTGAAGCTGGCCCACGGGTCACTCGTGGAGTGGAGGCCAACAATCTTCGGTGCAGGACGTGCTCAAGGCTGGAGCTACTTGGAGCCCATAGCACAACTTCGAGGAGGACCAGGAAGATAGTATTGCTGCAACAGTTCACGATGTCCAGGGGTCATGGTTCTACGTCACCCACGATAGCCACGGGCCTCAGCTTTGCTGTGGACTCAGGGTAGCCTTGGCGAAGTCTGAAAATCTACCTCTGGGGATGCAGAGACTTCGGCGTCCAGTGGGATCTTCAGAATTGCAGACTGGTCAGTTGCTTCTCTGGTGCCTGCCAAGCAGGGGAGTCACTCCTTGACCCCAAGGGAGATCTCTTCAGTCTTCTAGTCAGGATAGAATGACGAAGGTCCAGGATGTATGTTGGAAAGTTTCGTCCAGGGTAATCTAAAGTCCTAGGGACTGGATTCCTATACTTATAGTGAGTTTAGGGGATGGACTAACTCTAAGGCCCCACCTATGGGTGGGCCAGGAAAGAGGGGTGGTTACACCCATTTCCTTTGTCCAGTTTCATGCCAGAGCAGGGGCAGGTAGTCCATGCAACCGGTTTGAACTGTAGTATGCACAGGGACACCAAGTGTGCCCCCAGTGCAGGACTTCAAAGCACCAGAGAGTGCTCCCGCCCAGCCCCAATACACATCAGCATGTCTGGGGAGGTGGGGACACCTCCCCTCGACAGGAAACCTATTGTCCAGGCCTCCCCTGCCAGAGTTTTGGTCAGCAGCAGGAGCCAAGACCCGTGTCTGTAGCAGAGACATCCATTTTGTGATGCCATAGCTCAGGAAAGTCCTACCTGGTTTAGCCAGTGTGAACATGTCTCTCCCTCTAGAAGGGTGGAATGCTACCCCCGCCGCCAGAATTGGCGGGGGGGGGGGTAGTATTCCAAAGCATTTAAAACCAAACATGACATGTTTTGATGCAGCCATCCCAAAGTTAGCATTTACTGCGAGGGAATAATGTACTTAAGAGTATATGGTATGGCTGTATCACAGAACAGCCATAAGGAAGTATTTCCGAAAGCTGCAGAGGGGCTCAGCTCATGCTTGGGCACACTCTCACACAAAACCAAGCACTCTGCCTTCAGGATTGTCAAGGCCTGCCATAGGAGTGGCTTATAGGTTTTATATGTGTCTGTATAAGGTAGTGATATAGGTAGCCTATACCACAGTAAGGGGTGCAAGCACACCCTTACCCAGGCTGCAGTAGCAGACCTGTGGTGTCATTTTGAAGTGCTTCCCAGGGGTGGCATAATATATGCTTCAGCCCCTGGTAGGCCTCCGAGGTAACTATGCCCTAGGTACATAATATACCATATACTAGGGGCTTATAAGGCACTCCAGAATCCAATTAGATATGTACCTAATGTACATGGAAACCATTTTATAGAGGAAGCAGCTAGGCTGGGGTCCTGATTAGCAGGGCCACAGCCAGACTGAGGTCGAAAAACAGTGAAACACCAGCAAAAAGTGGGGGTACCCATGTGAAGCAGATCCTACTCTCCAACACTCCACCACCCAGAACCATGTGGCAGCCATTTCATTGCTCACCTTCACCTAACAGGTAGGTAGCCATCTTAACGGGGGGTGTTTGTGGGTAGGAAGCCAGCACTACAACCCCCACCAGGCACCCTTGTCCCACAGCTGAGCAGGATGGAGCATCACCCCCCAGCCATGTGGCTGCCATTGCATTGCACACCTCAAACCTACAGGTAGGTAGCCATCTTAGCTGGGGTGATGTTGGTGGGTGGGAATCCAGCACTACGTCTCCTACCAGGCACCCTTGTCCCACAGCTCAGCAGGATGGGGCACCCCCCACACCATGTGGCAGCCTTTGCATTGCACACCTCAAACTTACAGGTAGGTAGCCATCTTAATAGGGAGGGGTGTTTGTGGGTGGGAAGCCAGCACTACAACTCCCACCAGGCACCCTTGTCCCAGAGCTCAGCAGGATGGAACACCCCCCCAACCATGTGGCAGCCATTGTATTGCACACCTCAAACCTACAGGTAGGTAGCCATCTTAACAAGGGGGTGTTTGTGGGAGGGAAGCCAGCACTACAACTCCCACCAGGCCCTCTTGTCCCACAGCTCAGCAGGACGGAGCACTCCCCACACCCACAACCATCTGGCAGCCATTGCATTGCTCTCCTCAAACTTACAGGTAGGTAGTCATTTTAACAGGAAGGAGCGTTTGTGGGTGGGAAGCCAGCACTACAACTCCCACCAGGCCACCTTGTCCCACACCCACAACCATGTGTCAGCTATTTCCCTCCACTATGTCACTGAACAGGTAGGTAAACAGTGCATGCACCCTGCCATCCTTCTCAAGATGCATGGAGCCATATGACCACACCAGCCCTCACATGTCATCCAACTTGGCATAGATCCAAAAGCAGACAGCTAAGCATACGTAACTGTCACAGAAATTAAACTTTGAACCACCAAGTCACATGTTGAACAAATTCAGGGACCAATCATGCACAGCACAGAATACAATGTGTGAGTGTCACGGTGTCAAAGCATGAAGGCCCATATGAACACAAAACATTCATGGCCAATCGGACAATGGTCATGGTCAATCGGACGTACATGATATGAAAAAGGTATGTATGACATTCCAATGGCTAGTCCTTGCTTAGCTGAAAGTGATTCCTTGCAAAGCAAACCAAAAAGACGCATCACATAAAGTTGATGTGCCGCAAGTCGTTAGATGACGACATGTCCCTGTAATCACACAATCTGTACATGGTACATGGTTTCTATTTACATGTCACACCATGGACAAGTAATGTAAGTACCTCAACATCATGTCATGATGTTCAGTATCTTGCAGCCATACTAAGTGATTGCAATGTAAAGTGTGTGGTGTATCAGATGTAGCATCCAAACGTTGAACACCAAGCTTGTGGAGTGCACTTCAATGACCATTTCATCTCTGTTCAACAGGAGATCCACAAGCAACTGCTGCGGAAGACAACACCAACCTGCAGAGCCAGTCTCCCCCAACCCCCCGGAACATATACTTTCGGATGCAGACTCCCTACATTTCTTGGATGAGCAGCAACAACTTGGCCCACCACGTCTCAGGCCCTCATTGTCCCCACCACCACCACCGCCACCACCACAGCAACAACAACAGCGCTGACCCCTGCTGCATAGACCTGTGTGGGGTCAACCACCACCACCACTGCTGCCTGTAACACTCTTCCTGCCTCAATGGTTACCAACACTACCACACAATCAGAGGAGGCCAGGGGGAGTTTGTGGGTGCATCGAGTGCCAACGCCAAAGGTCTGGGTCAGCAGGGCAGGTGGGAGGGCAACTGGGGGACAAATACAGGCAGACACTGGGACCGAAGCCCTGGCCACCATCGCCAGAGTCCTCGGGCATATGAGCAGACCTAGGGACTGATGGGCCAGGTTGTGGAAGAAGTGCATGAGCTCTGCGTGCTGTTCAGGTCCATGGACACACAAATGGGCCAACTTGTGGACCTCATGGGCCAGCTCGTGGGTGTTCTGAGGGACATCATGTTCTGTGGAGGTTAGCGCACACCAACTTTCTGAAGACTGTGGTCAATATAGTAACTAGAAAGTAAATGAAGCGTGCAACTCAGACACGAGGTAGCCCACCTCGTAACTCAACATGAAACCTGCTGGTGTGCATACACCAGTATACTGAGTGCACTGCTGAATGTATATACAACACAATTACAACATGTTAGCTGGTGTAGAAACAAAACTCAAACGAAGCAATGAACGATCTGAATAATATGACATTTTAACAGTCCATTGAATCACGGAAGTTTGTTATAGAGCTGTATTTGTCATTCAGAAACGTAAAAAAGTACAAGACATTGATTGAGAAATAGCTCAAAAAGAAATCCACATGAATACAATCAAAATATCTGCACTGAGGCAGAGAACTTAGTCGTCAGTTCTTGAAAAGAAGCCCAATGCATTTTGGGATGTTTTACATCCCTTCTTCAGGGGCAGCTGTTGGAAAAAAGAATGAATTTCAAACCTTTAAATTCGAGACGTAACTAAATGTCACATGAATGGATAACAGTACAATACAGGGTGCAACAGGACTGTGGCCAAAGCGGAAAACACTGCTGGTCTGTTTCAAGCTAGAGCAATGAAAGAAATGAACCCAATATCATGCTGTATTGTGCTTTAAGAACCACACCGAGGTAGTGAAAAGGGACAAAAGTGATTGTAATGGTCATGCACCTGATCATTGAAGTGAACCTCCAAGTGCATAAGTAGAAGAGAAACGACATGACAAGTAAATGGTGACGCTAATAAGCTAATAAAGACCTGGAAAGTTCTAGCCAGATGAATGAAACGACTGTAACAAAAACGGAATGCACAGGAATAGTTGAAGAGGCTGAGCTGGGGCTGTGTACCTAATGCAAGGAAACAAAGGAAGCTGTGAGTCAGAAATGAGGTGAAACTGACAGTGAAGTCAAGTATAACAGTAAAGAGGAGGCTTACTGGAAATGGTTTCAATATGAACGAACCGCTGGGGTGGAGGAATACTGTGGCACAAGTATTCGGGGAGATGGGAAATGAGTTCAGTTGTATGCGGAGGAGACCATCGTATAAATGAAAGCTCCACGAGCTCTGCAAACAAAAAAGGGGGAACCATTGAAAAACCAATGAAAATAGTTTAAGAACAACGGGCAGGGCGCTGTACAAACTGCTTACCAGGCGTGCTTAACAAACGAGGGAAGGACAAACGGTCGCGGCTCCTGTAAACATCCGGAAAGGTATGCGATCGTGGCGCACTCTACCAGGAAGTTGAATGCACGGACGTGATCACATGATTCGTAAGAATAGAGATCATAGAAATGGGACTGCTGAGGCTTTTAGAAATGAATGCGCAAGCTGGTGCTGCAGACTCGTCCGAGCACAGACTCGAGTAGTGAAGACCCTGATAATGGAAGTTGAAAAGTGGCACTAAATAATCGTGAATGTGTGGAAGGAAGAAAAAATTTGTGAGGATGATTTGAAGAAAGTGAGGGTCTGAAAAATGTGATGGGCAAGGGATCCAGTGAAATTAAAAACGGACAAGTTGATCTAGGTAGCTAGTGTACATGAAGGACATAGCTCAGGCATGCAGAATGTGCAGGGTAATAGTTCCCAAGCAGTGGAAAACAGTTGAAGTGTGCTAGTGAATAAAGAAAAAAAGGTACGGGGAATAGTCAAATTAAAAATCCCAGAATATAGAGAAGTAATTTTGCTCAAGCTGAAAAAAACGTACAATCTATGCAGAAAAAAGACGTTGCTAGTAGAAAAGGAAAGAGACATGTCTGTGAGATGAAATGCTTGGTGGGAGAAAAATAGGTATTGGCTAGAGCAGACAAACATTCTGGAAATCAGATGACAATTGCTGACATGTTATTATAAAAAACATTGCATTTCAAGTTTGTCATTAAGCCCAAATGGTAACAGGGTATGCAAAAACTTGGTCCACCAGACTTCTCTCTGAGATAAAAGCCTTTCTGTGTTGACCTGTGTATTGCGGGGCATCATCTCAGGTATAGTGAATCTTAGCTGTGCGATGGTGTGGTGGTGTTCTAACCAGTGTGACGTGAGAGGAGATTTGAGACTTCTGGTCCTAATGGAACTTTTGTGTTCTGAAATCCTCACTTTCACTTTTCGGGAAGTTTTCCCCACATACATAAGTCCGCAAGGTCATTTGATGGTGTAGATGACATTGGTAGTGTCACATGTACCAGTGTATCTGAGTTGAATGGCTTTACCTGACCATGGGTGGTGAATGACATTGCCGGTGATGACATTGTGGCAATTAACACAGTTATGACATTTTTGCATGCCTTTGTGCTCAACGACTTCAATCGTGGGTGTGGCTGACACCACTCATAACCTAACAGAAGATGTCGATCATGAGCTACAACGATTTAAACCTAAATCAGTGTTCATGCCACCAGTGTCTCACAAAACATTGGATTCTTTTGAGACGCTCATTCGGAATGATCTTTCTCGAGTCAATTTCCGTCAACCACGTCCAACCAACCTGAAGAAACACGAAAGAGCCATCATCAAAAATCTAGCAAAAGACACCAGGCTTACACTTCAACCAGCAGACAAAGGCGGAGCCTTGGTCATCATGGACCGTACATTCTACGAACACAAAGTCTTCCAACACCTACAAGATACCACCACGTACATCAAACTTGATCAAGATCCGACCACTTCATTCCAAAATACACTTGCGCATATTCTTGATCATGCTGAAGAAATGGATTGGATCAACCAGAAAATTCGCAGTTTTCTCACAGTATCTCATCCCAGACGACCTAGACTGTACATGTTGCCGAAGATACACAAAAATCTACAAGACCCTCCATTCAGACCCATTGTGTCCGGCTGTGACTCAATCTTCATGCCGGCAGGTCAACTAGTTGATCACTTTCTACAAAAGTTTGTTCAAACATGGAGAAGTTTTATTAAAGACACTACTCATTTTCTAACCTTACTTGAGCAGATATACAGTAATTTTTCGGAATCATGGTTACTTTGCTCGATTGATGTGACAGCATTATACACATCGATTCCTTTATCCGAAGGTTTAGAAGCTTGCGAATGGGCACTTCTCCAGTTACCAGAAACTACAATAAACAAAGTTTTCATCTTGGAGATTCTCACTTTTTGTCTCCAACACAGTTATCTACAATGGAAGAATGATTTTTTCTTGCAGATAAGCGGCACGTCCATGGGTTTTTCCGGTGCTCCTGCATACGCGAATACATTCATGGCAAAATTCGAATACGACCATATCTTCACAAACAACACCTGGAATGACAATCTTGCATTTTATGTAAGATTCATTGACGACATCTTTCTAGTTTGGAAAAACTCTGAAGCATCCTTGGTCCAACACATTGGTGAACTTAACAAAAAGAATCCCCGCATTCAGTTCACGCATACCATCAGCAATGTACAATTATCTTTCCTGGATGTACTGATCACAAAACAATCCAACACAATAACCACATCAATCTATTCTAAACCTACTGACAGAAACAATCTTCTTCAGTATTCCAGTTTTCATCCACCGTCACTCATCCGCAATTTACCCTACTCCCAACTAATTCGAACAAAGAGAATTGTTTCCGAGAGTCAACATCTTGAACCATTGCTCCAAAACCAAGTTATCAAATTCAGAGATCGCGGGTATCCTGAACCAGTTCTTGATTCCGCTATGTCTAGAACTTACACGAAGTCACGCACTGAACTGCTTATTCCTCCAGTCAAAAACCTGCCAAACAAACATGTCTTTGTATCTACATTCTCTACCAGCTCACGACGCATCAGACAGATTATCAGAAACAGATGGGACATTCTCAAACATGAATCAGACTTCAATGGATTATTTTCCTCTGATCCCATCTTTGCATACACTCGCAGCAGAAACATCAAGGATTTACTGTCAGCCACACCCACGATTGAAGTCGTTGAGCACAAAGGCATGCAAAAATGTCAGAACTGTGTTAATTGCCACAATGTCATCACCGGCAATGTCATTCACCACCCACGGTCAGATAAAACCATTCAACTCAGATACACTGGTACATGTGACACTACCAATGTCATCTACACCATCAAATGCCCTTGCGGACTTATGTATGTGGGGAAAACTTCCCGAAAAGTGAAAGTGAGGATTTCAGAACACAAAAGTTCCATTAGGACCAGAAGTCTCAAATCCCCTCTCACGTCACACTGGTTAGAACACCACCCCACCATCGCACAGCTAAGATTCACTATACTTGAGATGATGCCCCGCAATACACAGGTCAACACAGAAAGGCTTTTATCTCAGAGAGAAGTCTGGTGGACCAAGTTTTTGCATACTCTGTTACCATTTGGGCTTAATGACAAACTTGAAATGCAATGTTTTTTATAATAACATGTCAGCAATTGTCATCTGATTTCCAGAATGTTTGTCTGATCTAGCCAATACCTATTTTTCTCCCACCAAGCATTTCATCTCACAGACATGTCTCTTTCCTTTTCTACTAGCAACGTCTTTTTTCTGCATAGATTGTACGTTTTTTTCAGCTTGAGCAAAATTACTTCTCTATATTCTGGGATTTTTAATTTGACTATTCCCCGTACCTTTTTTTCTTTATTCACTAGCACACTTCAACTGTTTTCCACTGCTTGGGAACTATTACCCTGCACATTCTGCATGCCTGAGCTATGTCCTTCATGTACACTAGCTACCTAGATCAACTTGTCCATTTTTAATTTCACTGGATCCCTTGCCCATCACATTTTTCAGACCCTCACTTTCTTCAAATCATCCTCACAAATTTTTTCTTCCTTCCACACATTCACGATTATTTAGTGCCACTTTTCAACTTCCATTATCAGGGTCTTCACTACTCGAGTCTGTGCTCGGACGAGTCTGCAGCACCAGCTTGCGCATTCATTTCTAAAAGCATCAGCAGTCCCATTTCTATGATCTCTATTCTTACGAATCATGTGATCACGTCCGTGCATTTAACTTCCTGGTAGAGTGCGCCACGATCGCACACCTTTCCGGATGTTTACAGGAGCCGCGACCGTTTGTGCTTCCCTCGTTTGTTAAGCACGCCTGGTAAGCAGTTTGTACAGCGCCCTGCCCGTTGTTCTTAAACTATTTTCATTGGTTTTTCAATGGTTCCCCCTTTTTTGTTTGCAGAACTCGTGGAGCTTTCATTTATACGATGGTTTCCTCCGCATACAACTGAACTCATTTCCCATCTCCCCGAATACTTGTGCCACAGTATTCCTCCACCCCAGCGGTTCGTTCATATTGAAACCATTTCCAGTAAGCCTCCTCTTTACTGTTATACTTGACTTCACTGTCAGTTTCACCTCATTTCTGACTCACAGCTTCCTTTGTTTCCTTGCATTAGGTACACAGCCCCAGCTCAGCCTCTTCAACTATTCCTGTGCATTCCGTTTTTGTTACAGTCGTTTCATTCATCTGGCTAGAACTTTCCAGGTCTTTATTAGCTTATTAGCGTCACCATTTACTTGTCATGTATTTTCTCTTCTACTTATGCACTTGGAGGTTCACTTCAATGATCAGGTGCATGACCATTACAATCACTTTTGTCCCTTTTCACTACCTCGGTGTGGTTCTTAAAGCACAAAACAGCATGATATTGGGTTCATTTCTTTCATTGCTCTAGCTTGAAACAGGCCAGCAGTGTTTTCCGCTTTGGCCACAGTCCTGTTGCACCCTGTATTGTACTGTTATCCATTCATGTGACATTTAGTTACGTCTCGAATTTAAAGGTTTGAAATTCATTCTTTTTTCCAACAGCTGTCCCTGAAGAAGGGATGTAAAACATCCCGAAATGCATTGGGCTTCTTTTCAAGAACTGACGACTAAGTTCTCTGCCTCAGTGCAGATATTTTGATTGTATTCATGTAGATTTCTTTTTGAGCTATTTCTCAATCAATGTCTTGTACTTTTTTACGTTTCTGAATGACAAATACAGCTCTATAACAAACTTCCGTGATTCAATGGACTGTTAAAATGTCATATTATTCAGATCGTTCATTGCTTCGTTTGAGTTTTGTTTCTACACCAGCTAACGTTGTAATTGTGTTGTATATACATTCAGCAGTACACTCAGTATACTGGTGTATGCACACCAGCAGGTTTCATGTTCTGAGGGACAGACATGTGGCCCAAATGACAGCTCTACCTCCCTCCAGTGGCCCGCATGCTGATACTCCCACCACCCAGCTGCAGCCACAGAGAGGGGTGAGCTGCAACAAAAGTACTCCTCAGACATCGCTGAGCCCGCAGCAGAGCCCCCCCCCCCTTCCAAACACACAAGGTGCCATCCGAAAAACACCAGGGAAGGATCATGTGGCAATGCACCATCCAAACGCTAGTTGCCGAGCCAGTCATGATGGCACCTCTGCTCCCCTTGACTTTGACTCTGTTTACTATCCTTACCCACATTGCCATGTTGATGGCAGGAGTCTGTTGGACTGTGTGACTACATCAATGTGGTGACTACTCTAGTTGTCTCATTTACCATCACTGACAACTCATAAATTCACTTAGCACCATTTTGTAAATAATCACTTCTCTGTCACAAATACTTACTGTAAATAAACACTCTTTACACACCTATGTCTTTGTGTCAGCTCAATGTTTATCATAGTATGTACAATGTCAACTCAGAACCCAATGTACCACAAGCTCTGATTGAGATGAGGCATTGAGAGGGTGAAGGGACCTAGAAAGACACAAGAGAATGACATTTACTTGTCAGGGGGTGCCATTACAGGAAGAACACACCACTAGTCATCAAGGTACACAAACCAGCACACATAACAATGAGCAAAAACATCAACAAAGACATGAGGTACCTGGATAAAAATTCCCTGTGCCACACACATCAGCCATTAGCACAGAGCCAACAACAGCCAGCAGTCAAAAAGGTCTTCTAGGCCTTGCCACTACCATCAAAGACAACAGACAATGTCACTGTTGTACAATGTCACTCACACTCAAGGGAAGTAGTTGTCGATGAGCTGTTGACGCAAGTCAACCCCTTTCTCTTCCCCACTATCGTCGTCACTGGGCATGTGTGGGTTTGCAGGGGGGGCAGCTGCTGCTCATCATCGTCCAGGAGCAGGGGAATCTCTTTGCGCAAGGCCAAGTTGTGGAACATTCAGCATTCAACTATGATCTGACACACCTTTTGGGCAGAGTAGAGTAGTACACCTCCTCTCTTGTCCAGACACCGGAACCTAGACTTCAGAAGCCCAAATTGTACACTCCACCACACGCCGTGTCCTCCCATGTGCATCATTGTAGCGGACTTCACCCGGGGTCCTTGGATTCCTTAGTGGGCTCCGCAACCAAGGCCAGTTGGGATACGCAGAGTCACCTAGGTGTGAGATTCAGAGAGCAATTTAGTAATATAAACAGTAGCTGAGGACAGCATGACACACATACAGCACACTACTCTGCGTACTCACCAATAAGCCACGCACGCTCCGGATGCAGATTTACCATCAATTGTGGGATGATGCTGTTACACATTATGTAGGAGTCATGTGCAGACCCGGGGAATTTGGCACAGACATGGGAGATAATCCTATCCGCTTGGCATACCACTTGCACATTTATGGAATGGAAATGTTTCCTGTTCCGGTAGATGTGCTCACGTGCCTGTGGTGGAACTAGACCAACATGTGTGCAGTCAGTGATGCCAACAACATTAGGTATGTGTCCAAGATCATAGAAATCACCCTTCACACCTGCCAATTCATGTCTCCTTTGGAAGTGGATGTAGCGGTCCTTGTATGTCATCATAGCGGACAGGACATCACGTAGCACCATGCTTAGCATAGCTTGAGACATCCCACCTGCGATGGCCACCGTGCACTGAAAGGAACCAGTTGCAAAGAAATGCAGGGCTGACATCACCTTAACTGTTGGCGTCAAAGCAGTTGGATAGGTTCTGTGAGGCCTCAGATGGGGCTCCAATTGACCACATAGGTCTTGAAGGGTAAGGCGATCCAGACGTAATTTCCTTATGATGTTCTCATCCTCCATGTTCGCCAGCACTGGGAACGGATGATGCACATTTGGTCGTCTCCTAAATAATATGAAAGGGGACACATATCAATTTAATTCCCGTAAGAGATGTGTCAAACATCTTACATCTTGGCTGACGCAGCGCCAACAATGACTGGACTGTAACAACAGCTTAATGCACAAGTCATATGCAGAGACACCTTGATCTCATGTAGTTGTACATGTGGTCACTATGTACATACTGACTACCTCCAAAACAGATTCTGACTACGTGAATGGTAAACGGTACACTCATACATCTTGTGTCACCAGCCCTGGGTGTAGGTGACACAGCACATGTTGGAAACAGCAACACTGTTGACTTCTACGTAGCTGCTGTACCTGCCACACCTTTTTGCGTAAGTCGCACAGAGCACAACTATTCAACAAAATGAGCACAGTGTGTGTAATATGATCAACTATCAAGATGAACACAGCAATGTACACAGTGAAATAGGCACATCATGTGGTCAGGCCATCATTAGTGTGTGTTGAATAGCCATCTCACACATTGACATGTGCACAAATATGAGACTCCATTACACACCAAATCTGTGTACATGCACACAAATATCATAGGTGAAATGTGAGTATGTACATGCCAAAGCATGTAACCATGTGCACTGACATGACATATGTAGGCATCAGTGAGTTGCATGTCACACTAGTATTCAATTTTGCAAACAGGTGCTGTGATACATTATGAGGGTCTAGTGTTCAATGATGAAAATTGGCTATTGCCATTGCTAGAGCATAATGTGTCCATAGGTGCGGTTTGCGTGCTCTGCTACCACGGCCCCGTCATTGGGTACAAATGTAAGATGCAGGATTGCAGTAGCGAAAGCCTGGCCCCACGCGGTGTACCACAGCCAATTTCCATGCCATTGCAGCCAATGGGAACCTCGATCGCGGAAGTGAATTACACATTTAAAACCCGCAGTGGGTGTGCTCCGCTACCGTGACCCGGTCATTGGGAACAATTGAAAGATACAGGATTGCGGTAGCGACCGCCTGGCCCCCGCGGTGTGACACCGCCTGTGCCAATGCCATTGCAGCCAATGGGAACCGTGATCGCAGTAGTGAATTACAAATTTGAAGCTCGCGGTAGGCATGCACCTCCACCGCAGTCCTGGTTATTGGTTACAATTAAAAAATGCTAACCAGGAACACCAATTGCAGCAGCTGAGTACCACTGAAACAACCCCAGGGGCCTATTTATGTCTGTGAGAGAGCCACACATTACAATTGCATTCAGACACTGCTGCCTGCCATTCTTCACCACCAACTGCTACTGTTCCTGTCTCCTGGACCCAGTGATGGCGAGAACTGAGAACATCAGGGCCCGTCCCTTCACCACAGAGGAGCTGGAGGTCCTGGTGGAGAAGGTCCTTTCACAGTATGGGAGGGTATATGGTGCGCCAGATGTAGTGGTAGGTGTTTCAGAGTTAAAGTTTGAGAGTGCTCACATGATGTTGCTCTGCAGTAGTATGTGCCTGTGAGTGCAAGTTAATGTGCATGCATCCTCATTTAACATATACAATGCTCCATACATGGCCTAGTAAGAATTGCTCTTGAGTATTTGGGGAGGAGGGCAACATGGACATTTCTACAGCCCTTTTTCAGCAATAAAAATACAAACGTTGGTCTGAGACTGGGTAATGTAAATGTGTGATAAACTGCCTAGCATGCTGACTTCATGTCAATGGGGTGTGTAGCCTTATTTCCAAAGATCCATGGTTGCATTGAAGGATGGGAGGGACATGCAGCGTTTTTGCAGCCATACAGTTACACTGCTGGTTTGGACAGTCAAACTCTGAAAAAACATTGGCTTTGCTATGCGATGTCATAGTCCATGAGGTTTTCACATGCTCATTTGTGACATTACAAATGTATTTCGCCCGGACGGTACTGAAGAATGTGTCTACAGTTTTCATATTGCCCCTATGGATATGTGTGCATTATGCACAAGAGTAAAATGCCTGAGTGTAACACTCTTGGTGGTAATTCACCTATGACACATCAGATGAATGTAATTTGGAGATGTCATCCTTCCATTGTTTTCATTATGTGTTCTGTCTCGCATGTGTAGGCACTGTTTCCCCTCGCATATTGTACATGCATGTGAATTTTCTGACGGCCCACGTTTAACCTCAGAGTCCCACTGGCCTGCACAGACACTGCCCAATTTTAAAAGGACCCATCAGTAAATGGACTGAGTGAAACATATGTGTTGTCCACCACCCTATTTCTCAATGAGCTATCTTAGACCTGAGGATTGCACAAGATAGGACTACACCTTCTGAGAAAAGTGTGAGAATGTAAGATCATGGCCCTAAATGTGACCTCCATGACACGGGTGGCCATTCACTGGCCAAGGACATTGAGGGGTGTGTAGTGTTGGACACAGTGAGTCTGCCCCGACACATCATTTCAAATGTATTGTATGTATTGCTCACTCACATACTGCATCACAGATGAGGGTCTTCTTCACATTGGTTTCTGTGCTGGCACTCTGCATGTGTATGAGATGGCCAGGTACTGTGTCCATCATCATACATGTATACATTTCTATGAGATTATTTTATGCAAGTGTACTACGTGTCATGTTGTATATCCTCTGCTCAACATTTATGTATTGGTGTGCTATGTTTTTTCATGCTCCTGTACTGACACACAGTGGTACATAAAACATGTTCCCCCGAAACTTCCTCTTCTTGTCTCCCATGCCTGCAGCTAAAGGTCCACCAGCGTAAGGCAATATGGAGGGCCATTGCACGCAAGGTGCGTGCTCTGGGTGTCTCCAACTGTCGGCACACACACTGTCACAAGAGGTGGGATGACATCTGCCGGCTGAGCATAAACGTGGCAGAGATGACGCTGGGGGTGGTCCCTCGGAGTGGCAGGTTGACTCGCAGGAGCATGACACCACTAATGGCCCGCATCTTGGCAGTGACACAGCCAGAGCTGGATGGACGCTGGAGCGCCTATCAGCAGCAAGTTGGGGGTGAGTATTCTGCGAAGTGTGACTTTGGGTGTGAGTGACTGCATGAATCCAAACCCTGAGCCAGTGGGAAGCTCTGTGATGTCTCTAGTGTGATGCACCAGTGGTAGGTTTATGCCGCACCTTCTTCTAATCTATGCGTCCACAACATCTTGACTATCGCACTGCCTGGCTTTTTTAAATTTGGCATTCTCATTGAATTTTACTACTCGCAGCACTTCTCCCTTCATCTGGCAGCTTCTGTTTCCTCTCTTAAATACATTCTTAATTCTTTATGAAAAATATCCTCTTTAAAAACACTTTTATACTTTTTAAAAAAATATCCTGTTTTTAAGTCCTCTTATCCGTAGATCACATTAGCACACATACCCAGTGATCCACTCCAAGCCCTGTTCTACCGCGGCTGGTGCCGTTTGTTGTGGAGGGCGAGGTGATCCGGAAACACTTTGGTAGACTTCCGGCTCAAAGGGGGCAGGTAGTTGCCTGCGTGCCAGTTTCCCGCTTCACTGCTATATAAGCAGGATGCCGGAGCGTAGGCGTGCCACAACCCCTGTCCGTCTCCCACTAAAATCGGGGGCCAGATTGACATACTCAAAAAATGTTCTTCTGAGTATAAACTTACCTAATACAAAGCCTCTCTGCCAGCAGCTTGATCCACTGAAGGAGCCCAAGTTATGTCCACATTGCGATGCAAACTTTCTCTTCTCGAAAACAATAGGTTGTCCTTCCGCGAAACAGGACTCACGCTGGCAAACACCCTTACCCAAGTCAGTCTTAGGTTTTCTCGTGAACACTCACTCTCTGATCAAACATAACACAGAATTTGCAGAGTTGTTGACAGTACACAAAATAGACATATGGCTTTCGTTACCGAAACATGGGCAGACAGCACCTCAGATCTTGAACTGTCCCTTGCCATCCCTCAAGGTTTTGTAATAATCAGAAATGATAGACAGGATAAGCGGGGAGGTGGCTTAGTGATCCCTATTAAGGACACCTTGGTTATAAAAAAGTTCCCCCGCAGGAAGCAGCACAGACTGCAAAATGCTCTCTTTTAGAATCACTTTCAGCGACAACTACACCTTCAATGGCACTTTAATATATAAACCTCCTGGTGCGAAAAGCAAATTTGAAGAAGTCATTAGCCCCATTATAGAATCTAGCACCGTTCTACAGGACTTTTCTATCTTAGGTGATTTTAATTATCATCTAGAAAACTCAGAAGACCAATACACAGCCTATATTTTAGAGATGATGGTCAGTGCCTCGATGCAACAGATGGTCAAGCATCCTACACACAATGCCGGTCACACACTAGACGGGATTTTTACATCTAGTCCCCATCTGAAAGTACAAGAGGTTTTGCCAATCCCTTGGTCAGATCACAAGGTCATCTTGTTCACAGTAACTACCACTCACCACATCCCTCGGCCTCATTTTCCCCATAGGCTAATTAAAGGGCACAACTGGAGGAATATCAGCCCCCAGCGGATGCAATCCACACTGGCATCTTTAAAACCAAACCTATTGTCGGAAGCAAATATGGCAACTGGCAGTTTCACCGATTGGGTTCAAACTGCAGTAAATACATTAGCTCCCGAAAAAAGCTTCACCAGCAAGCTAACAAAAAAATCTGAACCCTGGTTCTGTGATACACTGTGCACACAGAAGCAACTCTGCAGAAAAGCTGAGAGATGTTGGAGAAAAAACTACTATGAAGCTGAGAAAACTTGATATGCACAGCCAATGAGCACCTACAAAAAAATAATCTTGGATAGGAAAAGTAGCTATTTTTCAGAGAAAATTCGGCAGGCCGGTAACTCCAGCAAAGTACTCTTTGCAACTTTAAAGGAACTAGTCAAATTACCTGAACCAGTAGTAGAGGACAGCAGTGTGGCATTCTGCAACCAACTTGCAGGGTTTTTTAAATACAAAGTGCAATCCATTTTTGATTCCCTCACAGACAAGGGCACTGACCTCCCAGTTGACACCCCCATCATAGCTCCTTCATGCTCCTCTAATGTTTTGGATTCTTTCGTTCCACCGAACTCAGAACAGATCTCCCATGTAGTGAGATCAACAAAATCCGAAGTACCTTTAGACCCATGCCCTCCTAAAACATTTCATCATGCATCCGAAAGTATTAGCGAGCAACTCAGCGTACTCTTTAAGGAGATTATTAGGTCAGGCATTTTTCCAGAGGCTTGGAAAACGGTCTCAATACTTCCTCTACTAAAAAACCCAATCTAGACCCCAGCGACCACAGCAACTATAGACCTATTGCGAGGATTCCTTTCCCTGCTAAGGTCTTGGAAAGAATTCTAAACTTCCAACTCACCGCATTCGTGTCCTCGAAAGACCTGTTGGATTCCTCACAATATGGTTTCCGACAGGACACAGCACGGAGATTGCCTTGGTTATGGCAGCAGAGGAGCTCCGATCAATATTGGACACAGGTGCCAGGGCCACCCTGATCCTCTAGGATCTATCGGCAGCTTTTGACACCGTGAACCATGACATCCTTATCAGAAAGTTGGGAGTCAAGAATTCTGCTCTAAATCTGATCAAATCTTATCTGAAAAATAGGTTTCAATATGTTCAGACTGGGTACTCTTGCTCAGAGCAGTTCACACTTCCATGTGCGGTGCCGCAGGGCTCCTCACTGAGTCCCATCATGTTCAACTTATATGTGACCTCCTCAGCTAATATCACCAGGCAGTTTGGCTTCCCATTGGTTTCCTACGCGGATGACACTCAAATAGCGGTGTCCATCTCAAGTAACTCGGAGGAAACTGCTGATCGTTTTAGCCAATGTATGTCCCATGTAGACCAATGGATGAGTGCAAACTGCCTAAAGCTCAATGGAAACAAAACAGAGGTTCTTCTGCTGGGATCTGACACCTCTTTTTGGTCACAGAACTGGTGACCTTCGAGCATGGGAACTCTTCAAGCCCCAGTTCAGAAGGTAAAGAATCTGGGCATTATCTTTGATGACAGACTAACTTTCCAACATCAAATCAACAAGGTTGCCTCTCCGGTCTTTCTGACACTAAAGTAAATCCAGAAGGTGCGATCCTTTATTCCCCATGAAGCAGTAAAAACACTGGTGACGGCCTTAACCATGGGCAGACTGGATTACAAAAATGCCCTATATTTGGGCCTTCAGAAACAGCACATTCTCAAACTCCAGCGAGTACAGAACGCAGCCGCCAGAATGTTGCTGGATATCCCCAAATTCCAGTCCAACTCCCAAGGCTTAAAAAGACTCCACTGGCTTCCGGTAAAAAAGAGGACAGAATTTAAATCTTTATGTCTAGCGTACAAAGCTATGCAGGGAACAGGACCTGCATTCCAGAAACAACACCTCACCTGGTATCATCCATGCAGAAATCTATGTTCAGTACAGAGCAAACTCCTCCAGACACCCACTTTTAAGAAAGTTCGCTGGGGAGGAAGCAGTTTTATCCCGAATGCAGTGAAACTGTGGCGCACGCTTCCATTAGATATTAAAAATTGCCCAACCCTACTTTCCTTTAGGAAATTACTGAAAACGTGGCTTTTCTCGAACTAGTTCTCACCTTCTTCCACTGAAATCTTGGCAGATACCTCTGCGCAGCTCCTAGACACCCTTGGGCATTCGAATGCTATATAAATTTCACAATCAAATTAAATGGCTTCTAAGTGGCCTCAGTGTTGAGTGCAGCTGTTATGCATTTTTACAACATGTGGTTTCCCATCTGTTCAAAACAATGAACCTTGCCATTGACAGATGAGATGTGGCTTTGTGACATATGCTGCAGTATGCGTGTCATAGACATCACCTGGCAGTGAACAGCAGTGAGCATCATGTTGGTGTGCATTTATAGATGTGTGCTGTGAACAACATAAAATCTGTGACAACTACACAGAAGACACCAATATGCAACTGTAGTTGTGCTTCAAAGCACAACATAGTGGATAGTAGAAGCTTGTGTCCATTGCAAAAGGACATTTGGGAGTCTGTATCTGTGGTGTTCCCTTAAAGTGACTCCACATGTGACAGAGACAACATGTTTAGATGTATATCTATCTAACCTACAGGCACGTAGGCATGTTTACAGAGAATAGTATGTTAGGATACAAGGAGGCACGGGCCAGGTATTTGGCTGTGTCAACAATAGGGGTGGGCAGAAAACTACGCTCCGCCAGCGTAGCAGACAAAGCCAGCCACCCCTGCTCTCCGGCCCGGTCGCTGCTTCTGAAAGCAGCTAGGCCGGGGAGAGCCTCCTCGGGCCCCGGTGGACTCCTGTCTCCAGCGCCCGGACCCTCGGCTGGCTTGCAGGATGGGGGGCTCCCGCACCCCGGGGCCTGCCGGATGGAGCACGAGCCCCGGGCCTGGTACCAGCTTCAGAACCCTAGCCAGGCCGGGGAGAGCCTCCCCGGGCCCCGGTGGACCCCTGTCTCCAGTGCCCGGACCCTCGGATGGCTTGCAGGACGGGGGGCTCCAGCACCCTGGGACACTGGGACGGAGCACAAGCCCCGGGACTGGGCCCAGCTTCCGAACCCTAGCCAGGCCAGGGAGAGTCTCCCCGGGCCCCGGTGGAACCCCAGTCTCCAGCGCCCGGACCCTCGGCTGGCTTGCAGGATGGGGGGCTCCCGCACCCCGGGGCCTGCCGGACGGAACACGAGCCCCGGGCCCGGTCCAAGCTTCAGAACCCTAGCCAGGCTGGGGAGAGCCTCCCCGGGCCCCGGTGGACACCCTTTCCCAGGGCCCGGACCCTCGGCTGGCTTGCAGGACGGGGGGCTCCAGCACCCTGGGACACTGGGACGGAGCACAAGCCCCGGGACTGGGCCCAGCTTCCGAACCCTAGCCAGGCCAGGGAGAGTCTCCCCGGGCCCCGGTGGAACCCCAGTCTCCAGCGCCCGGACCCTCGGCTGGCTTGCAGGATGGGGGGCTCATGCACCCCGGGGCCCACCGGACAGAGCACGAGCCCCGGGCCCAGTCCCAGCTTCCGAACCCTAGCCAGGCCTGGGAGAGCCTCCCCGGGCCCCGGTGGACACCCTTCCCTAGCGCCCGGACCCTCGACTTGCTTGCAGGACGGGGGGCTCCCGCACCCTGGGACACTGGGACGGAGCACAAGCCCCGGGTCCGGGCCCAGCTTCCAAACCCTAGCCAGGCTGGGGAGAACCTCCCCGGGCCCCGGTGGACACCCTTCCCCAGTGCCCGGTCCCGCGGCTGGCTTGCAGAACGGGGGGCTCCAGCACCCTGGGACACTGGGACGGAGCACAAGCCCCGGGACTGGGCCCAGCTTCCGAACCCTAGCCAGGCCAGGGAGAGTCTCCCTGGGCCCCGGTGGAACCCCAGTCCCCAGCGCCCGGACCCTCGGCTGGAACCAAGGAGGGTTAAGCCCAGGCCACGTCCCCTCCCCGACAGCCTGCCCAGGAGCCCATTTTTCTCGACTATAAAGCCCCCACGTAGTGGGGGCTTACAGAAGTTTGGAGAAGGACAAAAGTTGGAGTTAGCCTGGCCACCAGCCCATAGGGCCATCTGGTCACCCAGCCTGCAGGGCCATCTGGTCACCCGGCCCGTGGAGCTATCTGGTCGCCGGGCCCGCAGGGCTATCTGGTCGTGCAGCCAGGTGACCAGATGACCCAGGACGACCCAGCACCTGAATGGCCTGGGGAGGGTGCCGTATCCAGCCGCCCTTGCAGTCCAGCAAGGGTGGCCAGGCGCTCCGAGGCAGCCGCTCAGGAGGCTCCTTCCCCCGGGGCTGCCGCTGCTCGCCTCTCTGCTCGCCTTGCCCGGGAGCAGCCGGAAGGGGAGGCCTGGCCGCCCCAGGACATCTGGTCACCCTGCCGACCCGCAGGGGATGGTGGCCCCCATCCCCGCACCCCGGTGGGGCAGGGATGGGAGGGGGAGACCCCCGTGCCGGAGGCAGCCTCCCACAGGCCCACGTTACCCCCTCCGCATCCCTCCCGGCAGAGGGACCCACCCCTGGGTGTGGTGGAGGAGGGCGTCCGCGGGCGCCCACGCACGGAGAGACAAAAGCTTGGCTCAGAGTATGACTTTCAATAGATCGCAGCGAGGTAGCTGCTCTGCTACTTACGAAACCCTGACCCAGGATCAGGTCGTCTATGAATGATTTAGCACCGGGTGCCAAACGAACATGCGGTGCACTAAGGGTGATGGAGGCAGCCCCCTTCCGTCCGCTCTCCGGTCCCCAAGCGAGCGGCTCTACGCACCGGCCCCCCGAGAGAGGCCGGCTATCCCAGGCCAACCGAGGCTCCACGGCACTGCGGTATCTTTTTGGTTTAGGGGGGATTCTGAGTTAGAGGTGTTCAGTCATAATCCCAAAGATGGTAGCTTCGCTCAATTGGCTCCTCAGCCAAGCACATACACCAAATGTCTGAACCTGCGGTTCTCTCTCGTACTGAGCAGGATTACTATTGCAACAACAAATCATCAGTAGGGTAAAACTAACCTGTCTCACGACGGTCTAAACCCAGTTCACGTTCCCTATTAGTGGGTGAACAATCCAACGCTTGGTGAATTCTGCTTCACACGAGTCGGGAGTGGGTAATTTGCGCGCCTGTTGCCTTCCTTGGATGTGGTAGCCGTTTCTCAGGCTCCCTCTCCGGAATCGAACCCTGATTCCCTGTTACCCGTGATCACCATGGTAGGCACAGAAAGTTGATAGGGCAGACATCCGAATGTATCGTCGCCGTCACGGGTACGTGCAATCGGCCCGAGGTTAACTAGAGTCACCAAAGCGGGCGGGCGAGCCCGGATTGGTCTTGGTCTGATAAATGCACGCATCCCGGGAGGTCAGCGCTCGTCGGCATGTATTAGCTCTAGAATTACCACAGTTATCCAAGCAGCAGATGGAGCGATCAAAGGAGCCATAACTGATTTAATGAGCCATTTGCAGTTTCACTGTACTGGCCGTGTGTACTTACACGTGCATGGCTTAATCTTTGAGACAAGCATATGCTACTGGCAGGATAAACCAGGTAGCCGCACCTGCTGACAGGGTTCGGGGGCCGCATGCCCATCTCCCCAACCGGACCACCGTCGCGCACACCCCTCCATCTCGGGAGCCTGCTGGGGGGAAACGAGCCCACCCGCCTGGGCGGGAGGGCTCGCCGGAGGGGGTGGAGAGATGTGGCAGGTCGCATGGGCACCGGCAGGCCCAGCCGTCTCCTCTGGGAGGGAGAGGCGGGCCGAGGCGCAGCCTGAGCGAGACGCAGGGGTGCCGGGGGCTGGCGGCGGCAGCACCCCTCGGAACGGTCATTCCGAGCTGCTGCGGAAATGTGCTGGGCGGAGAGGGGTGACAGCATGGCGCACGGGACCTATGGACCTGCTGGGCAGCAGCGTCCGAGGGCCTGGCGCCACCGACCCCTTCCGCTCAGGGTCAGACCACTGGGGGGCACGAGCTGCCGGGGCCGCTCGGCCTTCGCTCTGCTGGGTAGGGTGAAGGGCCTCCCACCAGGCGGCAGGCCCTCGAGTCAGACGGTCCATGCGGGGAGGAAGCTAATTGCTTGAAACAACAGCCGAGGCTGGCCAAGCAGTCCATCCCTAAATGGACCGAGAGTGCCCAATCGATCAGAGTATGGCCGGGGCATCCCCACTGCAGGCCGCCCTGCATGGGGGGATGGCGGCTTCACATCCCTGCCTGCTCCCGGGGCGAGCGGGCTCGAAGGGAGGGCCCATCGATAGGGGCTGGGAGGCAGGTGCATACCCAGACCCCCGGGGGACCCGGCGGGCGGGCCCGGGTGCTGCCTTCCCCGTCTCGCGGTCACCGGACCTCATGGAGGTCTGACCCAGCAAACCAGGAGAAAAAAGGACCATCGAGAAGGGGCTGAGAGGCAGGTGCGTACCCGGGACCCTGGGGGCCCAGCCAGGCGGGCCCGGGCACTGCCTTCCCCGTCTCGGGATCACCGGACCTCCCAGAGGTCTGACCCAGCAAACTCGGAGAAAAAGGACCACCGGGAAGGGGCTGAGAGACAGGTGCATACCCGGGTCCCTGGGGGCCCCAGCGGGCGGGCCCAGGCGCTGCCTTCCCCGTCTCGCGATCGCCGGACCTCACGGAGGACTGACCCAGCAAACCCAGAGAAAAAAGGACCATCGGGAAGGGGCTGAGAGGCAGGAGCGTACCCGGGACCCTGGGGGCCCCGGTAGGCGGGCCCCGGGTCTGCCTTCCCCCGTCTCAGGATCGCCGGACCTCACGGAGGTCTGACCCAGCAAACTCGAAGAAAAAGAACCATCGGGAAGGGGGCTGAGAGGCAGCTGTGCGTACCCAGGCCCCTGGGGGCTCAGCTTCGGGCGGGCCCGGGTGCTGCCTTCCCCTGTCTCGGGATCCACGGACCTCATGGGGGTCTGACCCAGAAAACTCGGAGAGAAGGGACCATCGGGAAGGGGCTGAGAGGCAGGAGCGTACCCGGGCCCCGGGGGGCCCTGGCGGGCGGGCCCCGGGTCTGCCTTCCTCCGTCTCGGGTTCGCCGGACCTCACGGAGGTCTGACCCAGCAAACTCGTAGAAAAAGAACTATCGGGAAGGGGGCTGAGAGGCAGGTGTGTGTACCCGGGCCCCGGTGCTGCCTTCCCCTGTCTCGAGATCCACGGACGTCACGGGTGTCTGACCCAGAAAACTCAGAGAGAAAGGACCATCGGGAAGGGGCTGAGAGGCAGGAGCGTACCCAGACCCCTGGGGGCCCCGGCAGGCGGACCCCGGGTCTGCCTTCCCCTGTTTCAGAATCGCCGGACCTCACGGAGGTCTGACTGACCCTCTCCCTAGTAATCCGGAGGAATATTACCCCCCTTTCTTGTAATCCGTGCACACGAGTTGACAGAGGAGACCCAAGGCGTGAATGTACGTGACCTCCTGGAGCCCTCGCTGGGATCCGGGAGGCAAATGGACCCTCATCGAGACTTCCAGGCAGGCTCGGCCATTTGGTCACCCCATTGGAAAGCATTGCGCGCGACCAGATGGCCGAAGGGACATGCGCGACCAGATGACCGGAGAGACATGCGCGACCAGATGGCCGAGGGGACAGGCGCGACCAGATGGCCGAGGGGAAAGGCGTGACCAGATGGCCGGGCTTGAAAGGGAAGCCATCTGGTCACTCTGTGCCCCAACGATTAAGTGAGCGGGCCGGGGCATGGGGGACCGGAGGCCCAGGACCCCAGCTGGGCCCCAGCCATGGAGGCTGCGTGGGGGACCCTACGGGCCCTCCGACCCTGGGCCCGCAGACACCTTGACAAGCAGGGGAGGCCTGCACGGGACCGACAGACCCCCAGTCCTGGGCCCTTGGCAGATCAGCAGACCGGGGGATGGGGCCCAGGGCCGGAGCCCCCGACCCGGGGTCCGACCGGGCCCCTGGACCCAGCCGGGGCTCCCAGGCCCAGAGGCACAGGGGAAGCCTCCCCGGGCCCTCCGGACCCCGCACCAGGCACCCTGCCACATGGCAGGACCCAGGACGGAGCCCGGGGCAGGGAGGCCGCACTCCCCGGGGCCCCCAGGGGCCCAGCCGGAGCTCCTGAACCCAGCTGAGCGGGGGGAGGCTCCCCGGGCACAACGGAACACCGTTCCGGGCCTTTGGCAGTGCCGGGGGACGGGCCCTGGCGCAGGAGCCCCCGACCCGGGGCCCAACCAGGCCCCTGGACCCAGCCGGGGCTCCCAGGCCCGGAGGCGCAGGGTAAGCCTCCCCGGGCCATCTGGACCCCGCCCCGGGGACCCTGCCGTGCGCAGGACCCAGGACGGAGCCCGGCGCGGAGAGGCCGCCCTGCTCGGGGCCCCCAGGGGCCTGGCCGGAGCTTCTGAACCCAGCCGAGCGAGGGGAGGCTCGCCGGGCACAACAGAACCCCATTCCGGGCCTTTGGCAGTGCCGCAGGCTGGAGGACGGGGCCCGGGGCCCAGGGTCGGAGCCCCTGACCCGGGGCCTGACCGGGCCCCCGGACCCAGCAGGGGCTCCCAGGCCTAGAGGCACAGCGGAAGCCTCTCCAGGACCTCGGACCCTGCCCCTGGCACCCTGCCATGCGGAAGGAACCAGGACGCGGCCCGGGGCGGGGAGGCCACCCTCCCTGGGGCCCCCAGGGGCCCGGCCGGAGCTCCTGAACCCAAACGAGTGAGGGGAGGCTCCCCGGGCACAACGGAACCCCATCCCGGGCCTTTGGGAGAGCTGCAGGCCGGGGGACGGGGACCGGGGCCGGAGCCCCCGATCCGGGGCCCGACCAGGCCCCTGGTCCCTGCCGGGGCTCCCAGGCCCAGAGGAACAGGGGAAGCCTCCCCGTGCCCTATGGACACCGCCGCAGGCTCCCTGTCACATGGCAGGACCCAGGAGGGAGCCCGGGGCGGGGAGGCCGCCCTCCCCGGGGCCCCCAGGGTCCTGACTGGAGCTCCTGAACCCAGACGAGCGAGCGGAGGCTCCCCAGCCACAACGGAACCCAGTCCCGGGCCTTTGGCAGTGCCGCAGACCGAGGGATGGGGAGGCCGCCCTCCCAGTGGCCCTCGGGGAACCCCGGCCAGAGGCACAGGGGAAGCCTCCCAAGGCCCGCCAGACCCTTTCCAGGGCACCCTGCCATGCGGCAGGACCCAGGACGGAGCCCGCGGGAACTCGTTCGGGCACACCTGCCACGCGGCAGGACCCAGGACTGAGCCTGCGGTGGGGAGGCCGCCCTCCCAGGGGCCCTTGGACCCAGCCCAGCAGAGGGAGGCATGCCGGATCTCATCCGGGGCAGCCTGCGACGCGGCAGGCCCCGGGACTGACCCAGGGCTGGGGCGACATCCGGGCCCGTCCAGCAGTCGGCTGAGGACCGCTAGGTCAAGAGGGGTCCCAGAGTACCCTGTCCCTAGTAATCCGGAGGAAGGCTACCCCCCTTTCTGGTAACCCGCGCGCTCCGAGTGATGGAGGGGACCCTAGGGGCAAATGCGCCCGGCCTTCTGGAGCCCTGGATGGGATCCGGGAGGCAAATGGCCCTTCATTGGGACTTCCTGGCCAGGTCGGCCATCTGGTCGCCCCATTGGAAAGCACTGCGCGCGACCAGATGGCCGAGGGGAAAGGTGCGACCAGATGTCCGGCACCTGAAAGGACTCCCATCTGTCCAACCCAGAGCCTTCGCGCTAGGGTTCCCGCCTGCCCACGCAGTGCTCGGGGGCTGCACGGCACGGGGCCTGCAGGGCTCGGGGGACTGCAGGGCTCCGGTGCTGCAGGGCTCCAGGGCTGCAGGGCTCCGGGGCTGCAGGGCTCTGGGGCTGCAGGGCTCTGGGGCTGCGGGGCTCCGGGGCTCCGGGCCTGCAGGGTTCCAGGGCGCCGAGGCTGGAGGGCTCCAGGGCTGCAGCGGTTCGGGGCTGCAGGGCTCGGGGGGGCTCGGGGGGGCTCATAGACCCCACACTGGGCTTCAGGCATGGAAGGCCCGGCAGTGCTCCCGGGGTCCGGACGCCCGGGGGACCCATGGAGCCCGTCCCGGGCACTTTGCCTCGCCGCGGGCTGTAGGAGGGAGCACCGAATGCCCCGGGGAAGAGTCGTCCGGGCTTAACCCATCTGGTCCCCACCTGAGAACCGCCATCCCCAGGAGGGGCATCCCGGCACTCCCTGCCCCTAGTAATCCGGAGGAAGGCTACCCCCCTTTCTGCTAAACCGTGCGCACCGAGTGACGGAGGGTACCCTAGGCCTGGACGCACCCGACCTCCTGGAGCCCTGCCTGGAATTGGGGAGGCGAATGAGCTCACATCGGGACTTCCAGGGCAGCCCGGCTATCTGGTCGCCCCATTGGAAAGCATTGCATGCGACCAGATGGCCGAGGGAAAGGTACGACCAGATGGCCGGGACCGAAAGGACTCCCAGCTGCCCACACCGAGCCATAGCGGTAGGGCTCCTGCCTGCCCTTGCAGGGCTCCGGGGCTCTGCACCAGGGACTCTTGTCCCGGGTGTGAGAAGTTGGCCTGGCATATGCTGGTCACTAGTTATAGTGGCCACCTTGCACCAGTCCAATTCGACTCTTGGTAGGTAGGTTTAAAGACAACCTTTTAAAGAAAGCTATCCTAGTGGTAGCTGTGGAGAGCAGCCTTCAGGCTAAGTCTCTGATGAATGTAAAGTAGCTTGTTTTACCTTATAATCTTTTGAATTACCAAATGAAAAGACACCACACGGGTATATATATCAAATATATATGTATTTATTTCTAAATATACTCTACTAATCTCTTTATGAGATTAGAGCAAGGTAAACATTCAAAAGATCAACAGTTCTCAATAAATTAAGCACAAATATGGCTGTAGCCCTAGGGGCGTACCAGACCATATACTAAAATAATGGGTTAACAAACTCGACTTGCAAAATGAAGAGGCCCAGGGCCTTGGGAATCGCTGGGGCTTCACTTCTGCAGTGTTAGCAGGTAAGTAACCAGCCCACAGGAGACGCGTGCAGTGATAAACACACACGCGGGTTTTCAATGCGCTTCAATGGCAAATGTCGCGGTTTGTAAATTACAGTTTTAGGGCACTTCGCAAAAGTCAACAGGCAATCAACTTACAGGGTAAGTATTTCGAGAACCAACACACACTTGGGCACCGGAGTGCTCGAGTTACCTCACCCAGGGAAGCCGGGTGCATAGGTGTCCTTTGGTGTCGGGTCGCGATGCTGTTTCCAATGGAGATCACTGGATACTTGCTGCTCGTGAGGACTGGAGAGGTGTCCGTTCGAGTCCGACGATGGATTGGAGTTGCAGAAGACGTAGAAATTGAGGGGACAGAGTTCAGAGTCACTTGCCAGTGACCGGTGGCCAGCAAGATGGATGACCACAGCTGTCGCGTCTCTTCAGGTCGGTGATGGTGTTTTGTCTCTTCGCTCCCGAGGTCCAGGAAGGCTCGACGATGACCAGCAGCTGGATTCGGGAGGTCCCATGACGTCTGCAGCTGTCGACAGTATCGGCACTCGGATTGGAGCCAACAAGCCTTGGCAGCCGCAAGTCTCGTGTGGAGTGAAGATTGGCAATGGTGCAGACCAGCAAGGTCTGATGGACTTACCCAGCAAGGGTAAGTGAGGGCAGGCCCAGAGCAACCAGGCGAGCCCTTGGAATCGATGTGGAAGTCTTCAGGTGAGTTACTAGCCAACAGGCAAGCAACTGCAAAGACGCCTTTGCAGGAAAAGTTTAACAACAGCCCACGGTCACTCGGGACGGGGTAGGCCGCTGAAATTCGGTACTAGACCTGCTAGGGACTTGGACAACAAGTGGTCCAAAGCACAACTTTGTTGGATGTAGTTTAGGGCTTGCACTTGAAATCAGTGCACGGTTCCCTGGTATTGCTGTTCCTCGTCACTCGTGGGGTCCAGATGCCACAGCTTCGCTGGGGACTCTAAATGGCCGTCGAGAGGTCAGGAAATCTGCTTCAGGGGACACAGGGACTTCAGGCTCCGGCGGGAGCGGTAAAGTTTGCAACCATTGTAGAGAGTTTTGGTGCCTGCCAAGCAGGGGAGTCACTCCTTGACTCCAAGGGAGATTCTTCAGTCTTCCAGAGATAGTGGAACGTCGAAGGGACAGGATTCTTCTTAGTTGAGCGTCGTCCAGGTGTAATCTAAATTGCATTGGCAATATGTGGTATCTTATAGTGAAAAGAGGGGAGGGACTAGCTCTATGACCACTCCTCTAGGAGGGTCATGGTAGTGGGTGGTTACACCCACTTCCCCTTGTCCAGTTTCGCGCCAGAGCAGGGGCAAGTAGCCCCTGAACCGGTTTGAGCTGGCATATGCACAGAGGAGCCTACTGCTCCCCCAGTGCAGGACTTCAAAGCACTCTAAGAGTGCACCCACCCAGCTCCAATACACTAAATCCTGTCTGGGAGGTGGTGACACCTCCCTGTGACAGGAAACCCTTTGTTGGTCTCCCTCCACTGCGAGTTTAGGTCAGCAGCAGGAGGGCAGCCCGGTGTCTGTGCTGGTGGCATCCATTTTGTGATGCCAGGGCTCTGAAAGATTTCTACTGTGTAGTACAGTGGGTACATGTCGTACCCTCTAGAAGGGTGGGATCCTACTCCCACACCAGTTACTGGTGTGGGGGTAGGATTCCAAGTTGTTTGACACCAAACACGACATGTTTTGATGGAGTCATTCCAAAGTTAGCATTTACCGCGAGGTTATAATGCACTTAAGAGTATATGGTTTAACCGCATCCACAAACAGCAGCAGAGAATAGACTCTGCCAGCTGCAGAGGGGTCCTGCTCAGGCAGAAGCACCCCCTCACATAGTAAACCATGCACCCTGCCCTTGGGATTGATAGGGCCTACCATAGGGGTGACCGATAGGTTTATATGTGTGTGTATGGTGAGATATAGGAACCTATACCTCAGTGAGGAGTGCTAACACTACCTCACACAGGCTGCAGTAGCAGGCCTGAGGTGTCAGATTGTGAGTGCTTCCCAGGGGTGGCATAATACATGCTGCAGCCCCTGGTAGGCCTGTGAAGTACCAATGCCCTAGGTGCGAAAGGTACCATATACTAGGGGCTCATAAGGTCCCACAGTATCCAATCACTAGTGCATCTAATATGCAAACCAAGTTGTTTAGAGAGATCAGTTAGACTGGGGCCCTGATTAGCAGGGACCCAGCCAGACTATAGCCAGAAACCAGTGTATACATCAGAAAAAAAGTGGGGGCAACACAAGTGCAGATCCTACTCTCCTACACCGGGCTGATGGGCACTTGGCAGGCCGCAGGACGTGGGCTTCCAGGCCCTGACCAAAACTCAGGAGGCCCGGGGCCGGTCCCTGCTTCTCAATGCAGCCAAGCCAGGGAGATCGGGGAGCCTGCCCAAGGACGAGGGACCCCAGTCCCGGTCACACGGTCCCTTAGGTTGTGCGCTCGTTTTCCACAATTTCTTTCAAAATTCCGCGAAGTGGCATTACGCAAATTCCGCCCAGCCCTAACCAAACTCCTACTTACACAGTGGAAAGGAATTAGCCAGCCACACACCCACCTGGCCCAGTACCTGCTTCTGATCCCACCCAGGTCTGGGGAGCCTCCCTTGGCCCGATGGACCCCGTCACTGGCAATCGGACCCTCACCAGGCCGCAGGACAAGTGCTCCTGCTCCACATGGTCGTATAGGGGTGGGCATAAAACTACGCTCCGCCAGCGTAGCAGATAAAGCCAGCCACCCCTGCTCACTGGCCCTGTCCCTGCTTCTGAAAGCAGCCAGGCCGGGGAGGCCCTCCCCGGGTCCCGGTGGACCCCTGTCTCCAGTGCCCGGACCCTCGGCTGGCTTGCAGGACGGGGGGCTCCCGCACCCCGGGGCCTGCCAGACAGAGCACGAGCCCCAGGCCCGGTCCCAGCTTCAGAACACTGGCCATGCCGGGGAGAGCCTCCCCGGGCCCCGGTGGACCCCTGTCTCCAGCGCCCGGACCCTCGGCTGGCTTGCAGGACAGGGGGCTCACGCACCCCGGGGCCCGCCGGACAGAGCACGAGCCCCGGGCCCAGTCCCAGCTTCCGAACCCTAGCCAGGCCTGGGAGAGCCTCCCTGGGCCCCGGTGGACACCCTTCCCCAGTGCCGGACCCTCGGCTGGCTTGCAGGACAGGGGGCTCCCATACCCTGGGACACTGGGACGGAGCACATGCCCCGGGTCCGGGCCCAGCTTTCGAACCCTAGCCAGGCTGGGAAAAGCCTCCTCGGGCCCCAGTGGACACCCTTCCCCAGCACCCGGACCCTCGGCTGGCTTGCAGGACGGGGGGCTCCCGCACCCCTGGTCCGGCCGGACAGAGCACGAGCCCGGGCCCAGTCCCAGCTTCCGAACCCTAGCCAGGCCTGGGAAAGCCTCCCTGGGCTCCGGTGGACACCCTTCCCCAGTGCCCGAACCCTCGGCTGGCTTGCAGGACAGGGGGCTCCCACACCCTGGGACACTGGGACAGAGCACAAGCCCCGGGTCCGGGCCCAGCTTCCGAACCCTAGCCAGGCTGGGGAGAGCCTCCCCGGGCCCCGGTGGACACCCTTCCCCAGCGCCCGGACCCTCGGCTGGCTTGCAGGACGGGGAGCTCCCGCACCCTGGGACACTAGGACGGAGCACAAGCCTCGGTCCGGGGCCAGCTTCTGAACCCTAGCCAGGCTGGGGAGAGCCTCCACGGGCCCCGGTGGATACCCTTCCCCAGCGCCCGGACCCTCGGCTGGCTTGCAGGACGGGGGGTCCCACACCCAGGGACACTGGGACGGAGCACAAGCCCCGGGTCCGGGCCCAGCTTTCGAACTCTAGCCAGGCTGGGGAGAGCCTCCCCGGGCCCCGATGGACACCCTTCCCCAGCGCCCGGACCCTCGGCTGGCTTGCAGGACGGGGGGCTCCCACGCCCTGGGACACTGGGATGGAGCACAAGCCCCGGGTCCGGTCCCAGCTTCCGAACCCTAGCCAGGCTGGGGAGAGCCTCCCCAGGCCCCGGTGGACACCCTTCCCCAGCGCCTGGACCCTCGGCTGCAGGGCGGGGGGCTCCTGCACCCTGGGACACTGGGACGGAACACAAGCCCCGGGTCCGGGCCCAGCTTTTGAACTCTAGCCAGGCTGGGGAGAGCCTCCCCGGGCCCTGGTGGATACCCTTTCCCAGCGCTCGGACCCTCGGCTGGCTTGCAAGACGGGGGGCTCCCGCACCCTGGGACACTGGGACGGAGCACAAGCCCCGGGTCCGGTCCCAGCTTCCGAACCCTAGCCAGGCTGGGGAGAGCCTTCCCTGGCCCCGGTGGATACCCTTCCCCAGCGCCCGGACCCTCGGCTGGCTTGAAGGACGGGGGGCTCCCGCACCTGGGACACTGGGACGGAGCACAAGCCCCGGGTCGGGGCCCAGCTTTCGATCCCTAGCCAGGCCGGGGAGAGCCTCCCCGGGCCCCAGTGGACACCCTTCCCCAGCACCCAGGCCCTCGGCTGGCTTGCAGGACAGGGGGCTCCCCCACCCTGGGACACTGGGACGGAGCACAAGCCCCGGGACCTGGCCCAGCTTCCGAACCCTAGTCAGGCCGGGCAGAGTCTCCCCGGGCCCCGGTGGAAACCCGGTTCCCAGCGCCGGGACCCTCGGCTGGAACCAAGGAGGGTTAAGCCCAGGCCACGTCCCCTCCCGACGGCATGCCCGGGAGCCCATTTTTCTCGACTATTGAGCCCCCATGTAGCACAACGGAACCCCGTCCCGGGCCTTTGGCAGTGCCACAGGCCGGGGGATGGGGACCAAGGCCAGAGCCCCCGATACGGGGCCCGACAGGGCCCGTGGCCCCAGCCGGGTCTCCCAGGCCCAGAGGCACAGGGGAAGCCTCCCCGGGCCCTCGGTACCCTGCCGCAGGCACCCTGCCACGCGGCAGGACCCAGGAAGGAGCCCGAGGTGGAGAGGCCGCCCTCCCCGGGGCCCCCAGGGGCCCGGCCGGAGCTCCTGAACCCAACCAAGCAAGGGGAGGCTCCCCAGGCATGACAGAACCCCGTCCAGGGCCTTTGGGAGTGCCGCAAGCTGGGGGACGGGGCCCGGGCCAGAGTCCCCGAACCCGGGGCCAGTCGGGCCCCTGGACACAGCCGGGGCTCCCAGGCCCGGAGACGCAGGGGAAGCCTCCCCGGGCCCTCTGGACCCCATTCCGGGCACCCTGCCACATGGCAGGACTCAGAACGGAGCCTGGGGTGGGGAGGCCGCCCTCTCCGGGGCCCTCAGGGACCCGGCCGGAGCTCCAGAACCCAGCCGAGTAAAGGGGAGGCTCCCCGGCCACGACGGAACCCCGTCCCGGGCCTGTGGCCGTGCCGGAGGCCAGGGGACAGGGGACAGGGCCCTGGGCCGGAGCCCCCAACCCAGGAACCGTCCGGGCCCCTGGACCCAGCTGGGGCTCCCCAGCCAGAGGCACAGGGGAAGCCTCCCTAGGCCTGCCGGACCCCTTCCAGGGCACCCAGCCACGCGGCAGGACCCAGGACGAAGCCCGCGGGAACTCATTTGGACACACCTGCCACGCTGCAGGACCCAGGACAGAGCCTGGGGTGGGGAGGCCGCCCTCCCAGGGGCCCTTGGACCCAGCCCAGCAGGGGAAGGCCTGCCGGATCTCATCTGGGGCAGCCTGCCACGCGGCAGGCCCCGGGACAGACCCAGGGCTGGGGCGGCATCCGGGCCCGTCCAGCTGCCGGCTGAGGACCGCTAGGCCGAGAGGGGTCCCAGAGTACCCTGTCCCTAGTAATCCGGAGTTCGGCTACCCCCCCCCTTTCCGGTAACCCGCGCGCTCCGAGTGACGGTGGGGACCCTAGGGGCGAACGCGCTCGGCCTCCTGGAGCCCTGGATGGGATCCGGGAGGCAAATGGCCCTTCATAGGGACTTCCAGGCCGGCCCGGCCATCTGGTCACCCCATTGGAAAGCACTGCGCGCGACCAGATGGCTGAGGGGAAAGGTGCGACCAGATGGCCTGCACCTGAAAGGACTCCCATCTGTCTAACCCCGAGCCTTCGCGCTAGGGTTCCTGCCTGCCCACGCAGTGCTCGGCGGTCTGCAGGGCACGGGACCTGCAGGGCTCGGGGGACTGCAGGGCTCCGGGCCTGCAGGGTTCCAGGGCTCCGGGGATGGAGGGCTCCAGGGCTGCAGGGGTTTGGGGATGCAGGGCTCGGGGGGGGCTCGTAGACCCCACGCTGGGTCTCAGGCATGGGAGGCCTGGCAGAGCTCCCGGGGCCCTGACGCCCGGGGGACCCATGGAGCCCGTCCCGGGCACTTTGCCTCGCCGCGGGCTTAAGGAGGGAGCACCGGAAGCCCCAGGGAAGTGTCATCCGGGCTTAGCCCATCTGGTACCCGCCTGAGAACCACCATCCCCAGGAGGGGCGACCCGGCATACCCTGCCCCTAGTAATCCGGTGGAAGGCTACCCCCCTTTCTGGTAAATCGTGCGCACTGAGTGACGGAGGGGACCCTAGGCCCGGATGCACCCGACCTCCTGGAGCCCTGCCTGGGATCGGGGAGGCGAATGAGCCCCCATCGGGACTTCCAGGGCAGCCCGGCCATCTGATCGCCCCATTGGAAAGCATTGCGTGCGACCAGATGGCCGAGGGAAAGGTGCGACCAGATGGCCAGGACCGAAAGGACTCCCAGCTGCCCACACCGAGCCATAGCGGTAGGGCTCCCGCCTGCCCTTGCAGGGCTCCGGGGCTCTGCATCAGGGACTCTTGTCCCGGGCAGATGGACACTTGGCAGGCCGCAGGACGTGGGCTTCCAGGCCCTGACCGAAACTCAGGAGGCCCGGGCCGGTCCCTGCTTCTCAATGCAGCCAGGCCGGGGAGATCGGGGAGCCTGCCCAAGCACGAGGGACCCCAGTCCCGGGCACACGGTCCCTCAGATTGTGCGCTCGTTTTCCACAATTTCTTTCAAATTTACGCAAAGTGGCATTACGCAAATTCCGCCCAGCCCTAACCAAACTCCTACTTACACAGTGGAATGGACTTAGCCAGCCCGGTACCTGCTTCTGATCCCAGCCAGGTCTGGGGAGCCTCCCTTGGCCCAATGGACCCCGTCACGGGCACCCGGACCCTCACCAGGCCGCAGGGCAAATGCTCCTGCACCACATGGTCGTATAGGGGTGGGCAGAAAACTACGCTCCGCCAGCGTATCAGATAAAGCCAGCCACCCCTGCTCACCGGCCTGGTCCCTGCTTCTGAAAGCAGCCAGGCCGGGGAGAGCCTCCCCGGGCCCCTGTGGACCCCTGTCTCCAGCACCCGGACCCTCGGCTGGCTTGCAGGACAGGGGGCTCCCGCACCCTGGGGCCTGCCAGACGGAGCACGAGCCCCAGGCCCGGTCCCAGCTTCAGAACCCTAGCCAGGCCGGGGAGAGCATCCCCGGGCCCCGGTGGACACCCTTCCCCAGCGCCCGGACTCTCGGCTGGCTTGCAGGACAAGGGGCTCACACACTGTTGGACTTGGCCCTTCTGGCAAGTTCACCCCTAGAACTTTTTGCATTTATCCTAGCCTTTTCCCATTGGTGTATTAGTGGATTTAGCCTCTAGGCGCTTTCACACTGTGTCCCAGTGGAAAGTGCGTGCGCTCTGTGTATGTTCAGTGAGACTGACCTGCCCTCCCATAGGAATGCATGGGGGATCTGAGTGACCGTGCTAAGTCCTGATGTGAGAGGAGTGCAGGGTCGAGTTTGGTATGTGCGAACTCGTGAAATTAAATGCTGCGCGATGATGTGTGCGGCCTTACTGTGACTAGTATAGAAGTGCCACTTCTAGACGCTGGCATAAATGTGCAGTGACTGTCGGGCTTGCGATTGGCTGGTGTGTCTGGCTCCAGGAGTCAGGATGGGTCTGCCCCGGTGGTGAATGGAGAGAGCTGCATGTTGATGGCAGGGAGGAGTACACCTGGGACCTGAATAGGGCTGGGCTTTCCCCACACAATGCTGGCTCCACCCCCTGTGGTGCGTCTAATGTCCCTGGCCTGTCCTGTGAATAGGGAGAGGGGCTGAGCAAAACGAAGTGCTCAGGAACCAGTTGCATCTGGTTCGCCCCTTCCCTGCACCTTTAGAGACAAAGGATTCTGTGTATAAAAGAGGGGCTGTGACCCCATGAAAATGTTCTCGTTCTGACTTGAATCTACCAGGGGCGTGCTGCTGCTGGGGCCCAGGGGAAGGCTTGCCTCCCTGGGCCCTGCCCAGCCCCTGGATGCCTGATGGACTTCTGGGACCTGCTTGGATTTATCTTCTTTGCCCCAGGAACTTTGCATACTTCTAGCGCCTGGTGAGCGCTTCATTGCTTCTTCTAGCTTCTAGCGCCCTGGGAGCTCTATATTACTTTATTTTGAGCCCGAGGAGCGCTGGAGCTCCGCAGTGCTGGGCTGCCGTCTGTGTAGAGGGAATCCCCATCGTAGGGATTCCCCCGTGATGTCAGCCGAAGCGGGTGCCCACCCCGCGTTACACTTTTTATTAGGAGGGAGCCTACCCCTCAGTGCCACCTCTTTAGTTTATTAATCTTGAATGCAGGAGCCCATCCCACCTATTGATCTTTAATTAAGCGGGTGCCCACCCCGCATTGCCGCCAGAAGAAGATCACCGCCGCCGGCCCGATCGAAAACCGGAAGCCAGGCACGTCTGCCTGGGACAGGGGCGGGGCCTCACCGTCATTTCCCCCGACCGGGAGAAAGCGTCCCGGAAGACTGTGCCTGCCTCGCGGGGCTACCGTGAGTTGAGGGAGCCCCGCGTATGTCTAAAGAGTCCCGGGTCCCAGGAGGGGGCCCGGGTGAAAGAGCAGTGCTACCGGAAGCCCCGCCCGCCGAAGAGAAGACGGCCCGGAAGACTGTGAGGCCTCGCGGGGCTCCCATGCGTGGAGAGAGCCACGCGCATGTTCCCAAAGCCCCGAGTCCCAGGAGGGGGCCCAGGTGAAGGCAGGGAAGTGATGCGGCCGTTCAGCGGGGCTCCCATGTGCCAGGGAGAGCCCCGCCTTTGCCCGCAGGATTCCTGGGTCCCAGGAGGGGGCCCGGGTGAAAAAGGAGAGGAGTCCGAGTCCTGCCTCCGCCTTCCCAGCCGGTGAGTGGTCTGAGTGAGTCCGGGTGGGGAGAGGCAAGGTCAGAGAGGCCCCGCATGGCAGCGGGCCGCTCCAACGGGGGCCTGTTTTATTTTATGTTTAAATCTTTTTTATTAATATGAATAGAATATCGTCAACAGCATCAGCATCTATAGCCTACAACCCCGCGGGCCGGCAAGTTACTACACATAGATATCAGCGTGTCTCAAGCCCCTCCCGGGCCCTGTTGTCAAGTCATTTTTAAACACAGCATGCCGCCTACAACCCCTCGGGGCCGGCCGCGTCTTAAACTGGAGGGAACCAGGGAGTCCCCTCGTTTGCAGGGGGCTAACGTTGGAGAACCTTCCCGTAGGTCCCTACTCATTATGGAGTATATCGTATACAAGCGAACCCAAATGATACATGCCTGAAAGAGTGCCATCACTTGGCTGTCACGGCTCCGTTCGGGGTGGCAGGTTCCGCAGCTATGACCCGTCCATTAGGACAACAATCCGTTTCGATATTTAGAAGAATAAAGAAAAAAAAACAAAAAAACCAATGTCCTTCCCCAACAGACCCCTCCCCCTCCATCCTCCCCAACTCCCGAATCCCCTGAACCCCCTCCTCCCCCCCCCGTCCAGTGCGGCCTCCGATCGATCTCGCATGTCCCCACGGCCCCCTCCCTTTCCAAGTGTAATCAAGAGGTTGAGTCTTCCTGCCCAGTAAGCCGCAGGAGTCGAAGGTATCTCGGACAGGTCAGTTCTCTAAATTCCTTGGCCAGTAGGGACTGGAATGGTTGCCAGATGTCGTTAAACCGCTCTGCCTCCCCCGCTACTGCCAGCGACATTTTCTCCATACCTAGCACATGCCACAGTCTATGTAGCCATCCTGTGACCGTGGGGAGTGTGGGTGAACGCCAATGTATAAGAATGTTTTGAATGGCCGACCCAAGCGCTATGGCTATCTGCGTGCCTCTGCGGGATTTTAAGGGATACATCAGCCCGTTCGGGAGACCCAGTAAAATATAGGCCGGGAAGCGTGGCAGTTCAGTGTCAAAATGGGAGTCTACATTGTCTATCACCTCCTTCCAGTAGGTGTCAAGAAGGGGGCAGTCCCACAGGACATGCGTCAGCGTCCCCACCCGCCCACAACCCCTCCAGCAGGTGGCCTCTTTGCTACGGTCCATAGCGTGTATGCGGTCCGGGGTATAGTACCAGTATGTTGAGATTTTTGTGAGGGTTTCTGTTAGGCCTGTGTGATATGCCGAGTGTCTGGCTCTGTAAGCTACCTGTTCCCATTCTTCGTGACTCAGGGACCTGCCCAATTCTTTCTCCCAGCGTTCCCGTCCCGGATGATAGTAGTGCGAAGAGGGTGTTTGGAGGAATTTATAGAGGTCACTTATGAGCTTAGCGTCAGACGTGCGCGACAAGAGCCAGCGCTCATAAGGGAAGAGTCGTCTATCAGCCGTCTCTCGCACCTGGGGGTTCAGTGCCCAGTGGCGAACTTGCAAGTAGCGCATTCTCTCTGTTTCGGTAAATGCATATTCTTGTCGGAGGCACGTGAAGGGAATGACCCCCTCCGTAGTGTACAAATGGCACAAAGCCCTGCATCCCGCCGTACGCCAGTGAGCAAACGCGCCCCCTTCCAGTCCTGGGGTGAAGTCTGGATTATCCACCAGGGGCGTCAGCGGGGAGGGAAATGTGGTCAACCCGTGTGTGAGATTTGTGGCGTCCCAGACCCGTAGGGGTACTCTAGTGATAAAGGAGGCATAGAGATTAGCGGGGCGGTGAGCCCTGCGCAAAAACGGCACTTCCTGTAAAGGTCTACCCTCCACTGCCTGATCCTGAAAAAGCCAGTGCTTGTCGGATTCCCACCTGCTCCATTCCACGAGATAGCGCAACTGCGTCGCCTGAAAATATTTGCGGAGATCCAGAATGCCGAGACCTCCAGATTCCGGCGCTAGCATTGAGAGCGCCCTCCTCATTCTGGGCTTCTTACCTTGCCAGATAAAGCGCCCCAGGTCGGACTGCATCCGCCGAATCCACCCCACCGGCGGCTGCAGCGGAAGTGCCCGAAACAGATATAGAACCTGAGGTAAGATCGTCATTTTAACGGCCGCCACCCTACCCAACAACGAAAGAGTATTGCGATCCCACCGAGCTAATTCCTCCCGTATCTTCCTTCCCAAGGCGGTGTAGTTAGCCGTCGCCATAGCGGGCAAAGTGGGAGCCAGCTGGATTCCCAAGTAGGGCACCGGGTCCCTTGACCAGACTATCGGAACACGACGCTGTAGGAGGGTTCTGGTCGCTGGCGCGAGAGAGAGATCTAAGGCTACTGACTTCCCCATATTCATCTTGAATCCTGCTACTTCCGCAAAGGAAGTCAATTCCTCAATACAGGCCGGTAGAGCAGAAAGCGGATCTTCCAAGGATAAGATCACGTCATCAGCATATAAGCTAACGGCGTGACAGAAGCCACTAAACTTCACTCCCTTCACCGCCGAGTTGCTCCTTTTCCGCTGTGCAAAGGGCTCCATGTATAAGGCGAAAAGTAAAGGCGACAGCGGGCATCCCTGCCTCGTGCCTCTTTCAATATTAAAACTCTTGGAGCTGCACCCATTCACCCTCACCACCGCGGTCGGGGATCTGTAACAATTGAAAATCATGCTGCGGAATTTGTCCCCCATCCCTACCTTCTCCAACACCCGCTCTAGGTACGGCCAATGAACCCGGTCAAACGATTTTTCGGCTTCCACCGCTATCAACATTCTCTCTCCCTGGATCCGCGACGCTTTTTCTATGAGATGTGTAATCCGTTTGGTATTGTCTACCGTTTGCCTTCCTGGGACGAAACCCACCTGATCCGGATCTATAAGCCCCGGCAAGAGGGGATCCAAGCGAGCTGCCAGAATCCCGGTGCATAGTTTGAGGTCTATATTCAAAAGAGATATTGGCCTGTAGGAGCCGCATTGTGATCTGTCCATCCCCGGTTTAGGGATGACCGCCAGGGACGCCCGCAACAGATCCGGCGGTATGGCCCCCAGCTCAGCGAAGGTGTTAAAAAGGCACGTGAGGATCGGTGCTAGCGATGTGCAAAACGTTTTATAGAAGAGGGATGTGTAACCGTCCGGTCCTGGGGATTTACCGTGCTTAAGATTGGCAATGGCGGATATAACCTCTTCTACCCGTATTTCCCTGTCAAGAATCTCCGCTTGCAAAGGTGTCAGAGATGGCAGAGAGATCGAATCTAGGTACCTCTGCATTGCGAGTGTATCCGGGGGATCCCCGGCATACAGGTCGGCGTAGTACTTGCAAAAGAGTTCCGCAATGTGGGCGTCCTCCGTGACTGTCGACCCTGTGGGGTCAGTGATCGCCTTCACCATGTGTTTCTGTCATGCTACTCTGAGCTTACTCGCCAACAGTCGGCCACACTTGTCCCCCCCTGTGTAATAGGCGTGCCTGAGACGGAGCGCTGCGTATTCCGCGCGATCCATATCCAAAGCTGTCAGGAGCTTTCTCGCCCCCCTGAGCTGCCACCAAATCCGGGGGGCCCCTGTCCGGCGTTGCATGTGTTCCAATTCACGGACCTTCTGTGTGAGTTCCTCTCGTTTATGCCGTCGTTGTGCATTATCCGCTGCGGAGATCGCGATAAATTCCCCCCGTAGTACCGCTTTCAAAGCAGCCCACTGAGTCGCCCGGGAGGTTGCAGGGTTCTCATTGTGGGATAGATATTCCCGAATCGCGGTCGTTACTTGCTCGATTACGTCTTGTCTATGTAGTAAGGTGTCCCGTAGACGCCAGACCCGGGGGGTACGGGAGACCGGCGGCAAAGAAAAGGTAGCCGTCACTGGGGCGTGATCCGATATGGAGACCACCCCCATGTCTGCTGCTGTGGCCAAAGCGCAGACAGGCCCAGTGACTAGAAAGTGGTCCAGCCGTGCATAAGTTTTGTGTGTGTGTGAATAATAAGAATAGTCCCGTTCCGTAGGGTGCAGGTGACGCCAAAGGTCCTGTAAATCCATGTCTGCCAGCTGAGCCCTGCACCCTGCCGAGAACTTCCCGGCCTGCGGCGAACGTTGGGCGGACCTATCAAGTGCCGAGTCAAAGACCATGTTGAAATCGCCCCCTAGAATAATGTGCCTGTCCTGTGTAGCCGTGACCTCCCCCAACGCCGAGCTAAGAAAGCGTTCTTGCCGTTCGTTCGGGCTATATAGGGACCCAATTGTGAAGGAGAGACCTGCCACTCTGAATCTGTAGACCAAGAGTCTACCTTTCTGTTCTGCTTGTTTGTGGAGTACTTCTCCTCGAAAGTGCCGAGCAACCAGTATCGCCACCCCCGCTGTTTTAGTGTTGCAGGATGAAAAGAACTGTGTTGGGAATGTGGGAGAGCGCAGTCTAGAACAGTCTCGGGGTAGAAGGTGCGTTTCTTGGAGAAGACAAATATCCGGCTGAGTGCTTTCCAATAGGGACAGTACTGCTCGCCTTTTAGTCGGGTTGTTGAGGCCCCTGACATTAAGCGTAACAATTTTAAGGGTTGTGGGCGTCATGTGAAGGCATAGGTGTGACCGCGCCGGTCCCTCGAGGACCCATGGACTATGTCATGTGTGCCGCTGTCGCGGCCATAATCTCGGTCACGCACTGGACGATCCTCCCTTCATCCCTGGATCCCCCCTCTCCCTCTCCCCTTACCCTTAGACCTCCCTCCCTCCCCCTCCCCTCCCAGTTCCAGCAAATCCCCCCCCAACTACCCACCAATCCAACTCTCGGCAACGTGCCACCAACTCTGAGTCCCTCCCCTCCGGTACATCTCTCCCCAACCCCAAATCCTGATCCCTTATTGTCCAAGTCCGGTCCCCTAGGGAACAAGTCTTTGGTAAATTACTTCAGTGGACGTTCAGCCACCGTTCCCACCCCGCCAGCCCCCTCCCCATCCCAGCCCCCAAACCTGCAAATTGAAGTTGGCTGTGGTGATCTCCCCCAGGAGCGTTCCTATGCTGTCAGCGCTATGTCGCCGAAGCCAGTGTTCTCGGCTACCTCCAGCACCGCGTTGGCCATGCTGGCCCTGATGGTGGGTGAGTCCGGCCGTACCGGTCGGTCATGGGAGCACCGCCTGGCCACCCGCTGCCATCCGTCTCTCCCAGATCGCCCCCGGCGCTGCGGGGCTGTGTCGTCCTCCATAGCGGTAAGGCCCAGAACCCCGCATGTCTCCTGCAGGGAGCGTAGTTGTTGCATGGTGCCATTCCATCGGAATATAAGTCTAAAGGGGTGGCCCCAGGCGTAGGGTGTTCCATGTTCTCTCAGGAAGTCGGTGGCGATTTTGAACGCTTTCCGTTTCTGAAGCGTGATAGCAGACAAATCCTGGTATAAGGCGACCGGATGTCCCCGGAAAGTCAAGGGCTGCCGCTTCCGTGCTTCCGCCATAATACGTTCTTTAAGTGGGTAGTCCGGGAGGAAGGCCAGAATGTCCGGGGGCGGCATCGATGCCCTGCGCTGCGCCCCCACTCTATGCACCCTGTCGATTCGGATGGGGTACTCCTCCGACTCCCCCAAAACCTCCCGAAACAGGTCCCGCAGATAGCCTGCTGCGTCCGTTCCCTCTTCTGCGGATGGGATTCCTCGAACCCTTACGTTGTTTCGCCGAGATCTGTTTTCAAGGTCTTCGGCATGTGCTTGGAGATCAATCTGTTTTTCCCTGAGGCGCAGCACCTCCTGTTGTAGTTGTTCAAACTCGTCATCTCTCCTCCGTCCTGCATCTTCCACTGTGGCCACCCGTTCTCCCAGGCTGTCCACTTCCCGGCGCATCTCCCGCACCTCACTGGCCACCTCTTTCTTCAAGGCTTGGAAATCCTCCCTGAGGGATCCGAAGAGGGACTTCATAAAGGACCTGGTGATCGGAGGCTCTCCACCGTCTGATTCCGGTGCACCTCCGGAGGAGCGGGGCGACTGCTGCCCCCATTCCACTCTCTGTGGGTGCCTGCCTAGTAGTTCGGGGAGAGTGCGCTCCCCTTTCTTCCCTCCTTTGCTGCCTGCCATGTTCGTAGGGACGGAGCGCGACTCGGGCCGCCAGCGCCACTGGTCCTCCACGAGATCCTCTGCCCGTTTTCTGCGCTTACGGGTCCCTCCGGCCGCCCCCTTCTTCTCTTCCCTCTGTGGCTCTCTCCTCTGGCGTTCGATAGCTCAGCGCATTAGGCCATTGCAAATGTCCTCTGGAAGATCTGTTTGAAGGGATCCAGATATCTTCTTTCTCCTACCAGGCTGCTACCTCTCGGACCGGTGCTCGTTATGCCGCAGTTGTGGCTGGGGCTCCGTTCTCTACCCGGTCTGTCCTCCGTTAGCTTCCGGTCTCTTGACGGGGTTGCCCTCGTGCCCGCACCAACCCACGCTCGGGCCCTGTCTCCGGAGTTGCGCAGGCCTCCGTGTCCCCCTCACTAACCCAGTCTCCCTTGTCCTTGGGCTGTGGGCCCCCCAATCGGTCTTCTGTATCTCCAGCTGTCCCCGTCGTTCTGCCGCCACCTCTTCCGTGAACCGGCAGTCCGCCCCAGCTCGTCCCGCCTCGCCGGGGCGGTCGCGCGTACTCAGATCCGCAGTGGGGCCCACCACCCCTGGTCCTCTGTGTCGCGAACCATCTCCTGCCGCCACCGTCGCTGGTTACTCCCGTCCGGGCGTCCCCGCTCCCTAAGGTCGGGAAGCACACCCTGATCGGCAGCGCCGCCGGTGGTCCCTCTTGCCCTCTGTCTCTCGGGGGGGGGGGGCTCCGGTGCCCTGCTAAGGCGTCGAGCGACTCAGCTCTTCCCGGGAGTCGGCTGCCGCTGTGGTGCTCAGCTCTGAGTCCCCGTTCGTGCTTCTGGATGCTTCAGTGGCTCTTGGGCTCCACACCCGGGTTAGGGCGCCACGTGTAGTCGTCTCTCGGGACTATTCGTGGTAGGGGTGCGCGCTCCCCGGAGCCGGATCACACCTCCGCTCGCCGCTAGTTAATTGATCACCCCTCAGGGTCTTCCGGCTTTCCCCGTAGCCACGTTCCGGTCTCTACCGCTGCGTATCAATAGGCCGCTTCATCGGGCCCGGACACTCGCGTATGCACGCATCCGAGGGCGCCCTCGTCAGGTCCGGCCCAGTGCTCCGCCTCCTCCCGGCGTCGTTCTTCTGGTGGTCGGTTGGGCGCCGCAGGCGCGTCCCAGGCGCTCCGATCAGCAGAGCGGCCCCCTTCAGCTCTCCGCCGTCTCCGCTGCCACTTCTCCCACAGAGCAGGGGGAGAATCTGCGCTAAAACTCGGTTTGGGGGCTTAAAGGATCGGGAGCCGGCAGAGAAGACGTCTGCTCACCGCGCCATCTTGGCCACGCCCCCCCCTGTTTTATTTTAAGAGCCCCAGCTGGCTCCAACGGGGGCATAATGCATTTCTGAGCCCCGTGGCTCCAACGGGGGCATAATGCTTTCCGGAGCCTGCATGGCTCCAAAGGGGGCATAGTTGTTTTCAGAGCCCCGGTGGCTCCAGCATTTTGGCAAGTTTGTTCTTAGAGCCTAGATGGCTCCAACGTTTGGCGCATAGTAATTTCAGGAGCCCTGTGTGGCTCCACAGTACTGGGGGGACATGTTGTCTTAGAGCCTAGGTGGCTCCAACGTTTTGACATTATTTCCAGGGCCATGGAGAGCCCATGCCTCATTTGACTTCCCCAGCTGCGCAGCACTTAGTGCCAGCTGCAGCGTTTAGGCCCTGTTCTCGTCCCCAGCTGCCCAGCAAGTAGTGGGCAGCTGCTACGTTTAGGTTTTGTCACAACCTGGGCCCTAATGTGATTAAGGGCCATATGTAGGTAAGTTAAATTTACCGATTCCTAAATACCGAATTTTACCGAATCGGTATTTAGAAATCGGTATTTCATGTGTACCTAAATTTTCGGTAAATATTACCGATTCGGTAAAAATCGGAAAATGGTTACCGATTCCACAATACCGACCGGTATTCCAGAATCGGTATTTACCGAATCGGTATTTACCGATTCGGAATTTACCGAATCGGAGTTTCAAAAACACATCAATTGAGGAATCAGCCAATCATGTGCAACCAACACCCCTCCCAACCAGGAAGTGGCCACACCCAGGCAGGTGCACACAATCAGAACCCTCTGAAGAGGCTGGGAGTGCTGAGGAGTGCAACAGAGCCAGTGCCTGAACATTGTTAACTGATCCTGCACAATGGCCAGCCAGGACACAGATGGAGGTGAAAGGAAGAGGAAAATTAAATTCAGCCTGAAGGAACTGCAGGTACTTGTGGAGGATGTGGTGAAGCAGCACAATAAGCTTTTTGGAAAGCAGTCCCTGCAAGTTGCTGATTCTGAAAAAAGAAGGATCTGGCAAGGAATCCAGTTGCAGGTAAATGCCATTGGAGTGACCCCCTCGGGACATTAATGTGCTGAAGAAGCGGTGGTATGACATCCGGATCATCACCAAGAGGAAGATGGCTGATTTGAAAAAACAGGCCAGCCAGACAGGAGGAGGAAGGAACAGGGCACCTGCCCTGACAGAACTTGAGCAGCTCGTGGAGTCCACGATAGAGCCTGAAATGGTCGTTGGGATTGGGGATGCAGACAGCTCAGTCAGAGCTGCTACCAAAAAAGGTAAGAAGCATGCGTAGCATTGTGCCCCCCCTTCCCCTATCCCAAATCCCCAATTGGGCAATGTGATTCCCACTCCAGTACAGGTTTTTGTTCAGACCAGCAATGCATTATGGGTGATGTAGTCAGGGAAACCCCTATCATGACAGGAATCGCACCCAACAACAAGGCATGTGACACACATCTGCGATAATCAGGCACAGGACAATGAGATAGTGTTGCAGAAATGTATTATGATGTGAGCAATGCAGGGCTGCAGGTACACTGAGCTAATGTAAAGTTTCTGTCCACAGGCAACACATCGCGCAGGACTGCTCAGGAGAAGGGAGAGAGGGCACTCCGGAAGCACATCACTGAGAAGGCCACCACGAGTGCAGGGCACACAACACCACCAATGCCAGCCTCACCACCACAGCCAGCCTCACCACCACAGCAAGCCTCACCACCACAGCCAGCCACACCACCACAGCCAGCATCGCCACTACTGCTAGCCTCACCAGCATCAACACCACCTGCAGTAGTGATACCTAGGAGGCGTGCTGTTGCCAGACTGCATGTGTCCGAGTCCTCCTCAGAAGACTCGAGGGGGGATGAATCAACCACTGTGCCACTGGATGATAGCAATGCTGGTGTGCTGTCCACCGTTGAGGGAGCACACACAGGTGCCAGAGGCGTCGCAGGGCTCGTGTGAGCAGTCCACCTCCACAGGATGAGAGCCATGGTGTCTTCGGAGGGCTGGAGGCAACCATGGTGAAGGTGCAGCGCCTACAAGGCAAGGCAATGCAGTCGGTACAACGACAAATGAAGTGCCTCAATGATAAAATGAGCAACATTGACAGGGGCATTTCCTCAATGGCTGAGGGCATGAGTGAGATGGCTGCGGGCATGCGGGACATGTCCCAGTCTGTGATGCTGCTGTGCAGTAAAATGGAGGAGAACAGAGCAACACGGTGAAGGGAGAGGCAGAAAATGGAGCACCATACGAGGGCAGTGAACCAACTAGCTACTGCCACTTCTCTGCTCTGCAGGCGCTCCGTGGCCATGCAGGAGGGGCTTGCGCACTGCAGCACTGATGTTTCTAGGTGGCTGGTTAGGGTGACCACTGCTCTTGAGGTGCTGCTGACGAGCCAGTCTGCCAATACTGGTGCTGTGGATGTTGTGGACAGCGAGGACACGACTAGTCGGAGCAGCATTACCCCCCCTGTCACAGACACACGGAGGAGCAGCAGACGGCATGGGGCTGTCACTGGTCCCACAGCCAGTGAGGACAGTCAGTCACTGGCATCCCACACTGTAGTGCGTGGCCGCAGACGCTGATGCAGCCCACACTGCCAGGACAGAGTTGGGTGAAGTAACCCATGACTTCCTACAATGGATGTCACCAATTTGAAAGCCCAGTTTGGCCGTTTGTGTTGTGGCGTAGTGCCCACAAATTAAAACTACGTCATTGCATCCAACAACTGGCTGTGTCTCCTTACTTACTTAGAAATAGTTGTATGTGATCTCTGCCCGTCTCTCTCTCCCATCTGTTGCTGCTGGCACTCCTGCTGCGTTGGGCTCTGGCTGTGCAAAATCATCATCATCCTCCTCAAAATCTGTTATTTTCACTTCTGTACCTTTCTTTGTGGCAAGGTTGTGCAGCATTGCACAAGTAGCAATGATCTTGCAGCAGATGATGGGTGTGTACTGGTGTGCGCCTCCGCTCTTGTGGAGGCAGCTGAACATGCTTTTCAATAGTCCAAACGTGCGCTCCACCACGTTGCGTGTTGATTTGTGTGCCACATTGTATCGTCTCTCACTCAGGGTTGATGGGTGTAGGTAGGGAGTGAGGATAAATGACCACACGACATATGCACTATCGCCTAGGTGAGAAAGAGGGTGCCATTAGTCACATACACCAATACACATTCATCTGCGGTAAGTATAAGGGAGTGTCACAGTGATTTACCTAGCAGGTATCCTTCTCCAAATTCTCCCACAACCAGGCGTGTGTAGATCCCACTGTTCTGGAAGATGTAGGAGTCGTGGGTGCTCCCAGGAAATTTGGCTACGATGTCAGTAATTATGTTGGCAGCATCGCAGATTACCTGCACATTTATGGAGTGGGTGGACTTTCTGTTCCTGTAGATATACTCAGTGGCTGCTGGTGGGCAGATTGGAATGTGTGTGCCATCGATGCAGCCTATGACATGCTGGAACTGTGCCATCTGGTAGAAGTCTGTCTTGGTTTTCAGCAGTTCAGCCTGTGTGTTTGGGAAGCTAATGTAGTGTTGCATTCTCTGCATCATGGCATCCAGGAACTTCCTGAAGAAACGGGACAGGCAACTCTGGGATACCCCGCCTACCGCAGCTATCACCCCCTGGTAACTGCCAGATGCCAGTAGATGGAGGCTACACAGCACCTGCACATGTGGTGGTATGGCGTGCGCCCTTGTTGTTGGATGGTCCAGGAGTGGGTGCAAGTCCCTTATCAGGTCCATGATGGTTTGGGGGTGTAGCCTGTACCTTTCATGTATCTCAGCCTCAGTCTGTTGGAAGAGTGTGATGCGCTGTCTGTAAATGCGCTCCTCCCGTCTCCAAATCCTCATACCTGCTGCCTGTAGACGTAGGCACCTTGCAATCACATAGAGAGCCGCCATGGTGATCACGCTGTTGCATTTTGGGATTGCTTATATGCACTGTAGCTGATTACAACCTGCTTTCACTCAGTGTTAAATACCGACTCTTAAATACCGAATTTCATGCAATTCGGTAATACCGAATTTACCTACATCTCTTTTCTCATTTTACCATTTCCTATTTACCGATTTGGTAAATAAGAATTCGGTAATTCCGATTTGGTAATTTAGAATTCGGTAAAGATGAATCGGTATTTACCGATTCATAATTACCGAATCCTGCTTTTTGGCCTCCTACATCTCAATCGCCTAAATACCGGTCGGTAACGTGATATTTACCGAATTTCGGCCGTTACCGACCGGTATTTAGCTACCTACATATGGCCCTTAGTGATTTATATACTAATGGGTTGGGTGTTAGGAAATGTACTGTGTGTAGCATGTTTTGCGCACCCTGTGTTTTATACCTCTAGATAGGATTTCTGCCTAGGAGGTTGTTTTACCTGTTAAGGTTGATGTTAGGGAGATTATACTTCCCTGTGCGATATACACCCCTAGTGTAATTATGCTTAGGAGGTAAGGTCTAATGCGTTAGACTTATGAGAAATTGCATACTGTGTTTATGCCCCTGTGATGGATGCAGGATAGGTTTTATACCTGATTCTAGTGTGATGACGCTGAGGTCATTATTGCGCCAGTAGTTACTGGTTGTACTTTACAGTGATAATTTGTGTTACAGTTAGTATATGTTCTACATGTACAATTGGTGATTTGTGCTGATTCTGACAGTGGTCCATGTGGCCCTGTCCCGTGTAAATAGTCCCTTGTAAAATTCTGCCCAGTGCCAGTTGGCACAGTGTAAATTATGTGATTATCATCTGATGTGTTTATTATAATACAAAGGCTATTTTTATATATAACCTTGTGTGGAGTTTCTTTTGTGGTGGGCCTTGGGTGTTGTTGCTGTGTGCGCGCGCAAACTCTTTACACATTGCCTCCGGGATAAGCCTGACAGCTCGTGCCAAGCTAACAAGGGGGTGAGCAGGGGTTATCTTTGGCGTGTAACTCCCCAGCCCTGACTTAGAGTGGTGGTTTCTGCCTGGCTTTGGCGCGAGCCTTAGACAACCAGAAATCCCATTTCTAACACGCACCCCGGGGTCCGCCGGACAGAGCATGAGCCCCGGGCCCAGTCCCAGCTTCCGAACCCTAGCCAGGCCTACGAGAGCCTGCCTGGGCCCCGGTGGACAACCTTCCCCAGTGCCCGGACCCTCGGCTGGCTTGCAGGACAGGGGGCTCCCACATCCTGGGACACTGGGACGGAGCACAAGCCCCGGGTCCGGGCCCAGGTTCCGAACCATAGCCAGGCTGGGGAGAGCCTCCCCGGGCCCCGGTGGACACCCTTCCCCAGCGCCCGGAACCTCGGCTGGCTTGCAGGATGAGGGGCTCCCACATCCTGGGACACTGGGACGAAGCACAAGCCCCAGGTCCGGGCCCAGCTTCCGAACCCTAGCCAGGCTGGGGAGAGCCTCCCCGGGCCCCGGTGGACACCCTTCCCAAGCGCCCGGACCCTCGGCTGGCTTGCAGGACGGGGGCTCCCGCACCCTGGGACACTGGGACGGAGCACATGCCCGGGTCCGGGCCCAGCTTTCGAACCCTAGCCAGGCTGGGGAGAGCCTCTCCGGGCCCCGGTGGACACCCTTCCCCAGCGCCCTGACCCTCGGCTGGCTTGCAGGACGGGGGGCTCCCGCACCCTGGGACACTGGGACGGAGCACAAGCCCCGGGTCCGGGCCCAGCTTCCGAACCCTAGCCAGGCTGGGGAGAGACTCCCCGGGCCCCGGTGGACACCCTTCCCCAGTGCCCAGACCCTCGGCTGGCTTGCAGGACGGGGGGCTCCCACACCATGGGACGGAGCACAAACCCCGGGTCCGGGCCCAGCTTCCGAACCCTAGCCAGGCTGGGGAGAACCTCCCCGGGCCCCGGTGGACACCCTTCCCCAGCGCCCGGACCCTCGGCTGGCTTGTAGGACGGGGAGCTCCCGCACCCTGGGACACTGGGACAGAGCACAAGCCCCGGATCCGGGCCCAGCTTTCGAACCCTAGCCAGGCTGGGGAGAGCCTCCGCGGGCCCCGGTGGACACCCTTCCCCAGCGCCCGGACCCTCGGCTGGCTTGCAGGACGGGGGGCTCCCCCACCCTGGGACACTGGGACGGAGCACAAGCCCTGGGACCGGGCCTAGCTTCCGAACCCTAGCCAGGCCGGGTAGAGTCTCCCCGGGCCCTGGTGGAACCCCGGTCCCCAGCGCCCGGACCCTCGGCTGGAACCAAGGAGGGTTAAGCCCAGGCCATGTCCCCTCCCCGATGGCCTGCCCGGGAACCCATTTTTCTCGACTATTAACCCCCAATGTAGTGGGGGCTTACAGAAGTTTGGAGAAGGACAAAAGTTGGAGTTAGCCCGGCCACCAGCCCACAGGGCCATCTGGTCACCCAGCCGGCAGGGCCATCTTCTGGTCACCCGGCCCGCAGGGCCATCTGGTCACCCGGCCCGCGGGGCCATCTGGTCACCCGGCCCGCAGGGCTATCTGGTCGTGCAGCCAGGTGACCAGATGACCCACGACAACCCAGCGCCCGAATGGCCTGGGAGGGTGCCGTACCTAGCCGCCCTTGCACTCCAGCAAGGGTGTCCAGTCGCTCCGAGGCAGCCGCTCGGGAGGCTCCTTCCCCCGGGGCTGCCACTGCTCGCCTCTCTGCTCGCCTTGCCTGGGAGCAGCTGGAAGGGGAGGCCCGGCCACCCCAGGACATCTGGTCACCCTGCCGACCCGCAAGGGATGGTGGCCCCCATCCCCGCACCCCGGTTAGGGCTGCTCGGCGGGTCATGGGAATAACGCCGCCGGATCGCTAGTCGGCATCGTTTAATGGTCAGAACTACGACGGTATCTGATCGTCTTCGAACCTCCGACTTTCATTCTTGATTAATGAAAACATTCTTGGCAAATGCTTTCGCTTTGGTTCGTCTTGCGTCGGTGCAAGAATTTCACCTCTAGCGGCACAATACGAATGCCCCCGGCCGTCCCTCTTAATCATGGCCCCAGTTCCGAAAACCAACAAAATAGTACCGGAGTCCTATTCCATTATTCTTAGCTGAAGTATTCAGGCGACCGGCCTGCTTTGAACACTCTAATTTTTTCAAAGTAAATGCTTCGGACCCCCCAGGACACTCAGTCAAGAGCATCAAGGGGGTGCCGAGAGGCAGGGGCTGGGACAGGCGATAGCTCGCCACACAGCAGACCGCCAGCTCGATCCCAAGATCCAGCTACGAGCTTTTTAACTGCAGCAACTTTAATATACGCTATTGGAGCTGGAATTACCGCGGCTGCTGGTACCAGACTTGCCCTCGAATGGATCCTCGTTAAAGGATTTAAAGTGTACTCATTCCAATTACAGGGCCTCGAAAGAGTCCTGTATTGTTATTTTTTGCCACTACCTCCCCGAGTCGGGAGTGGGTAATTTGCGCGCCTGCTGCCTTTCTTGGATGTGGTAGCCGTTTCTCTGTCTCTCTCTCCGTAATCGAACCCTGATTCCCCATTACCCGTGGTCACCATGGTAAGCACAGAAAGTACAATCGAACGTTGATAGGGCAGACATCCGAATGTATCATCGCTGTCACGGGGACGTTATCTAGAGTCACCAAAGCGGCCGGGCGAGCCCGGATTGGTCTTGGTCTGATAAATGCACGCATCCCGGGATGTCAGCGCTCGTCGGCATGTATTAGCTCTAGAATTACCACAGTTATCCAAGTAACAGATGTAGCGATCAAAGGAACAATAACTGATTTAATGAGCCATTCGCAGTTTCACTGTACCGGCCGTGTGTACTTACATGTGCATGGCTTAATCTTTGAGACAAGCATATGCTACTGGCAGGATCAACCAGGTAGCCGCACCTGCTGACAGGGTTCAGGGGGCCGCGTGCCCATCTCCCCAACCGGACCACCTTCGCGCACACCCCTCCCTCTCGGGAGCCTGCTGGGGGGAAAGGAGGCAACCCGCCTTAGCAGGAGGGCTCGCCGGAGGGGGTGGAGAGAGGTGGCAGGTCGCATGGGCACCGGCAGGCCCAGCCGTCTCCCCTGGGAGGGAGAGGCGGGCCAAGGCGCAGCCTGAGCGAGATGCAGGGGTGCCGGGGCCTGGCGGAGGCGGCACCCCTCGGAACGGTCATTCCGAACTGCTGCGGAAATGTGCTGGGCGGAGAGGGGTGACAGCATGGCGCACGGGACCAATGGACCTGCTGGGCAGCAGCGTCCGAGGGTCTGGTGCCACCGACCCCTTCCGCTCGGGGTCAGACCACTGGGGGGCACGAGCTGCCGGGGCCGCTCGGCCTTCGATCTGCTGGGTAGGGTGAAGGGCCTCCCGCCAGGCAGCAGGCCCTCGAGTCGGACGGTCCATGCGGGGAGGAAGCTAATTGCTTGAAACAACAGCCGAGGCTGGCCAAGCAGTCCATCCCTAAACGGACCGAGAGTGCCCAATCGATCAGAGTACGGCCGGGGCATCCCCTCTGCAGGCCGCCCTGTGCAGGGGGGATGGCGGCTTCACATCCCTGCCTGCTCCCGGGGTGAGCAGGCTCTAAGAGAGGGCCCATCGATATGGGCTGGGAGGCAGGCGCGCACCTGGGCCCCCGGGGGCCCCAGCGGGTGGGCCCGGGCGCTGCCTTCCCCGTCTCGGGATCGCTGGACCTCACAGAGGTCGGACCCAGCAAACTCGGAGAACCATCGGGAAGAGGGCTGAGAGGCAGCTGTGCGTACCCGGGCCCCTGGGGGCCCCGCTTCGGGCAGGCCCAGGTGTTGCCTTCCCCTGTCTCGGGATCCACGGACCTCACGGGGGGCTGACCCAGAAAACTCGGAGAGAAAGGACCATCGGGAAGGGGCTGAGAGGCAGGAGGGTACCCGGGCCCCTGGGGGCCCCGGCGGGCAGACCCCGGTTCTGCCTTCCCCCGTCTCGGGATAGCCGGACCTCATGGAGGTCTGACCCAGCAAACTCCGAGAAAAAGAACCATCGGGAAGGGGGCTGAGAGGCAGGTGTGCGTACCCAGGCCCCTGAGGGCCCCGCTTCGGGCGGGCCCGGGTGCTGTCTTCCCCTGTCTCGGGATCCACGGACGTCACGGGGGTCTGACCCAGAAAACTCGGAGAGAAAGGACCATCGGGAAGGGGCTGAGAGGCAGGAGCGTACCCGGGCCCCTGGGGGCCTCGGCGGGCGGGCCCTGGGTCTGCTTTCCCCTGTTTCAGAATCGCCGGACCTCACGGAGGTCTGACTGACCCTCTCCCTAGTAATCTGTGCGGCAGGACCCAGGACGGAGCCCGGGGCAGGGAGGCCGCCCTCCCCGATGCCCCCAGGGGCCCGGCCGGAGCTCCTGAACCCAGCCGAGTGAGGGGAGGCTCCCTGGGCACAACGGAACCCCGTTCTGGGCCTTTGGCAGTGCCGCAGGCCGGGGGACAGGGCCCGGGGCCAGAGCCCCCGACCCAGGGCCGGACCGGGCCCCTGGACCCAGCCGGGGCTCCCAGGCACAGAGGCGCAGCAGAAGCTGCCCCGGGACCTCCGGACCCCGCCCCGGGCACCCTGCCACGTGGCAGGACCCAGGACGGAGCCCGGGGCAGGGAGGCCACCCTCCCCGGGGCCCCCAGGGGCCCGGCTGGAGCTCCAGAACCCAGCCGAGCAAGGGGAGACTCCCCGGGCACGACCAAACCCCGTCCCGGCCCTTTGGCAGTGCCAAAGGCCGGGGGATGGGGCCCGGAGTCCCCAACCCGGGGCCTGGTCAGGCCCCTGGACCCAGCCGGGGCTCCCAAGCACGGAGGCGCAGGGGAAGCCTCCCCGGGCCCTCCGGACCCTGTCCCGGGCACCCTGCCACGCAGCAGGACTCGGAACAGAGCCCGGGGTGGGGAGGCCACCCTCCCGGGGCCCTCGGGGAACCCCGGCCAGAGGCACAGGGGAAACCTGGACCCAGCCGGGCCTCCCAGGCCTGGAAGCGCAGGGGAAGCCTCCACGGGTCCGCCGGACCGCTTCCAGGGCACCCTGCCACACGGCAGGACCCAGGACAGAGCCCGCGGGAACTCGTCCGGGCACACATGCCTCGTGGCAGGACCCAGGACGGAGCCTGGGGTGGGGAGGCCGCCCTCCCAGGGGCCCTTGGACCCAGCCCAGCAGGGGGAGGCCTGCTGGATCTCATCCGGGGCAGCCTGCCACGCGGCAGGCCCCAGGACAGACCCAGGGCTGGGGCGGCAACCGGGCCCATCCAAGGTCCCAGAGTACCCTGTCTCTAGTAATCCGGAGGAAGGCTACCCCCCTTTCTGGTAACCCGCGCGCTCCGAGTGACGGAGGGGACCCTAGGGGCAAACGTGCCCGGCCTCCTGGAGCCCTGGCAGGGATCCGGGAGGCAAATGGCCCTTCATTGGGACTTCCAGGCCGGCCCGGCCATCTGGTCGCCCCATTGGAAAGCACTGCGCGCGACCAGATGGCCGAGGGGAAAGGTGCGACCAGGTGGCCTGCACCTGAAAGGACTCCCATATGCCCGCCCCAAGCCGAGCCATAGCGGTAGGGCTCCCGCCTGCCCACCCACCGAGGGCTCGGGGGGCTCTGCTTCCCGGGGGGCTTAGGGACCCCGGCTGGGACTCAGGCACGGGGAGGACCGACGGAGCTCTCGAGGACTGCCCGGGACCCGTGGAGCCTGTCCCGGGCACTTTTTCCACGCCGCGGGCCGCAGGAGGGATCCCAGGATGCCTGGGAGGTGTTGTTCAAGTGTAGCCCATCTGGTCCCCGGTAAAGAACCGCCAGCCCCAGAGGGGTGTTCCGGCATACCCCGCCCCTACTAATCCGGAGGAAGGTTATCCCCCTTTCTTGTAACCCGCACGCTCCGAGTGACGGAGGGGACCCTAGGTGCGGACGCGCCCGACCTCCCGGAGCCCTGGCTGGGATCCGGGAGGCAAATGGGCCCTCATCGGGAATCCATGCCGGCCCAGCCATCTGGTCGCCCCATTGGAAAGCATTGCGTGCGACCAGATGGCCGAGGGGAAAGGAGCGACCAGATGGCCGGCAACTGAAAGGACTACTGTCTGCCCGCCCCGAGCCGAGCTCGAGGGGGCTCTGCTTCCCGGGAGGCTCAGGGACCCCTGCTGGGCCTCAGGCACGGGGAGGACCGACGGAGCTCTCGAGGACTGCCCGGGACCCGTGGAGCCCGTCCCTGGGTAATTTGCCATGCCGCGGGGCGGAGGAGGGAGCCCCGGACGCCTGGGAGGATGTTGCCCGGGCGTAGCCCATCTGGTCCCTGGCAAAGAACCGCCAGCCCCGGAGGGGTGTTCCGGCATACCCTGCCCCTACAAATCCAGAGGAAGGCTACCCCCCTTTCTGGTAAACCGTGCGCACCGAGTGATGGAGGGGACCCTAGGCCCGGACGCACCCGACCTCCTGGAGCCCTGACAGGGATCAGGGAGGCGAATGAGCCCCCATCGGGACTTCCAGGGCAGCCCGGTCATCTGGTCGTCCAATTGGAAAGCATTGCGTGTGACCAGACTCTTGTCCCGGGCAGATGGACACTTGGCAGGCCGCAGGATGTCGGCTCCCAGGCGAAACTCAGGAGGCCCGGGGACGGTCACTGCTTCTCAACGCAGCCAGGCCGGGGAGATCGGGGAGCCTGCCCTAGTACGAGGGACCCCAGTCCCGGGCACACGGTCCCTCAGGTTGTGCGCTCGTTTTCCACAATTTCTTTCAAGATTCCGCAAAGTGGCATTACGCAAACTCCGCCCAGCCCTAACCAAACTCCTACTTATGCAGTGGAAAGGACTTAGCCAGCCACACACCCACCTGGCCCGGGCCCTGCTTCTGATCCCAGCCAGGTCTGGGGAGCCTCCCTTGTCCCAATTGACCCCGTCATGGGCACCCGGACCCTCACCAGGCCGCCGGACGGGTGCTCCCACACCACATGGTCGTATAGGGGTGGGCAGAAAACTACGCTCCGCCAGCATAGCAGATAAAGCCAGCCACCCCTGCTCACCGGCCCGGTCCCTGCTTTTGAAAGCAGCCAGGCCGGGGAGAGCCTCCCCGGGCCCCGGTGGGCCCCAGTCTCCAGCGCCCGGACCCTCGGCTGGCTTGCAAGACGGGGGGCTCCCGCACCTGGGGCCTGCCAGATGGAGCACGAGCCCTGGGCCCGGTCCCAGCTTCAGAACCCTAGCCAGGCCGGGGAGAGCCTCCCCGGGCCCCGGTGGACCCCTGTCTCCAGCGCCCAGACCCTCGGCTGACTTGCAGGACGGGGGGCTCCAGCACCCCGGGGCCTGCCGGATGGAGCACGAGCACGAGCCCCGGGCCCGGTCCCAGCTTCAGAACCCTAGCCAGGCCGGGGAGAGCCTCCCCGGGCCCCGGTGGACACCCTTCCAGAGCGCCCAGACCCTCGGCTGGCTTGCAGGATGGGGGGCTCACGCACCCCGGGCCCCCCGGACAGAGCACGAGCCCCGGGCCCAGTCCAAGCTTCCGAACCCTAGCCAGGCCTGGGAGAGCCTCCCTGGGCCCCGGTGGACACCCTTCTCCAACGCCAGACCCTAGGCTGGCTTGCAGGACAGGGGGCTCCCACACCCTGGGACACTGGGACGGAGCACAAGCCCCGGGTCCGGGCCCAGCTTCCGAACCCTAGCCAGGCTGGGGAGAGCCTCCCTGGGACCCGGTGGACACCCTTCCCCAGCGCCCAGACCCTCGGCTGGCTTGCAGGACGGGGGGCTCCCACACCCTGGGACACTGGGACGGAGCACAAGCCCCGTGTCCGGGCCCGGCTTTTGAACCCCAGCCAGGCTGGGGAGAGCCTCCCCGGGCCCCTGTGAACACCCTTCCCCAGCGCCCGGATCCTCAGCTGGCTTGCAGGACGGGGGTCTCACGCACCCTGGGACTCTGGGATGGAGCACAAGCCCCAGGTCCAGGCCCATCTTCCGAACCCTAGCCAGGCTGGGGAGAGCCTCCCCGGGCCCCGGTGGACACCCTTCCCCTGCGCCCGGACCCTCGGCTGGCTTGAAGGACAGGGGGCTCCCGCACCCTGGGACACTGGGACGGAGCACAAGCCCCGTGTCCGGGCCCAGCTTCCGAACCCTAGCCAGGCTGGGGAGAGCCTCCCCGGGCCCCGGTGGACACCCTTCCCCAGCACCCGTACCTTCGACTGGCTTTCAGGATGAGGGGCTCCCGCACCCTGGAACACTGGGACGGAGCACAAGCCCCGGGTCCGGGCCCAGCTTCAGAACCCTAGCCAGGCTGGGGAGAGCCTCCCCGGGCCCCGGTGGACACCCTTCCCCAGTGCTCGGACCCTCGGCTGGCTTGCAGGACAGGGGCTCCTGCACCCTGGGACACTGGGACGGAGCCCAAGCCCCGGGTCCGGGCCCAGCTTCCGAACCCTAGCCAGGCTGGGGAGAGCATCCCCGGGCCCCGGTGGACACCCTTCCCCAGCGCCCGGACCCTCGGCTGGCTTGCAGGACTGGGGGCTCCTGCACCCTGGGACACTGGGACGAAGCACAAGCACCGGGTCCTGGCCCAGCTTTCGAACCCTAGCCAGGCCGGGGAGAGCCTCACCGGGCCCCGGT